>NC_136057.1:1224405850-1225036901 GCF_964261635.1 Lissotriton helveticus
CGTTGACTCCAGAGGAAAGAGAAAAAAGATGCCTACAAAAGCTGTGTCACTACTGTGGGAAAAGTGGCCACTTCATAAGAGAATGCCGCGCACACGGAAAAACGGCAAACCTTGGAGGGGGTCCCAGAAAACAAGTCGCGGTAACACAGGAGTCGGAAAACTGAAGAGCCCAAGTATGGACGGGGTCTCCGTCTTGGGTTCAGTGGAAGAGGAAAAGATCCCATTGTATCTCGCTAACACCTTGCAACCATCTGTAGCTCATATGAACATTACAGTTGCATTACGGGTCATGGAGGATGAGTCCTTCACAGTGTCTGCCTTGTTGGATTCAGGGGCCACGGGGAATTTCATCGATCAGCAGTATGCCAGGAGTATGGGCATTCCCTACGAAAAGAAAAAAGTTCCGGAAATGGTGAAAGCTGTGGATGGAAAGGCTTTGACCTCAGGACCAGTCCGACATCATACAGTGCCTCTAGTGATGTGTGTGGGTATACATCATCAGGAACTCATCCAGTTTGATATCATTGACGCTCCCCAGTTTCGCCTAATCCTCGGCATGCCCTGGTTAACCTTACATGATCCAGTGGTGAAATGGGCTGCGCGTTCTGTATCTTTAACATCCCAGTACTGTCAAGAGCATTGCTGTCCCCTTGGGGCGTCCAAAGAAACCCATGAAACACAGGCATCTCTTCTCGCCCAGGGATGCAGCGATGGAAGGTACTGTTGCGCTACCGCACTTCCTGGAGAGTACGCGCAGTACCAAGACGTCTTTGACAAAAGGAAAGCAACTCAGTTACCACCTCACCGACCCTATGATTGCCGGATTGATCTTGTTCCCGGGGCGGACATCCCCTGTAGTCGTGTGTATGCCCTTACTGAGCCTGAAACGCGCTACTTGAAGACCTATTTAGAGGAAAACCTTGCTTCAGGGTTTATTCGACATTCCACCTCTCCGGCGTCTTCTCCGCTCTTCTTCATAACGAAGAAGGACTGTGACGAACTCCGCACGTGTATAGACTATAGGTCTATAAATAAAGTAACCATCAAGAACAGGTACCCGTTACCCCTCATACCAGTACTGTTGGACCAGCTACGGGGGGCACAGGTGTTCACCAAATTGGATCTTCGTGGGGCCTATCACTTGGTACGAGTGAAGCCAGGCGATGAATGGAAGACTGCCTTTCGCACCAAGTTCGGTTTATACGAGTACCAAGTGATGCCTTTTGGATTATGCAACGCCCCTGCTGCCTTCCAGTACTTCATGGATGAAGTACTGAGGGGACTGTTAGAAACAATCTGCATCGTATATATCGACGATATACTGGTCTATTCTCGTAACCTCACAGAACACGTCTGCCATGTTAAAACAGTATTGGATCGTTTACGAGTCCATTCCCTGTTCGCCAAGTTGGACAAGTGCCTCTTTCCCGTTAATGAGGTGGCCTTTTTGGGATATGTCATCAACGCCCAGGGGTTCCAAATGGACATGAGCAAAGTAGAAGCGATCACACAGTGGGCAGCCCCAAAACATGTCAAGTCTGTACAGAGCTTCCTTGGGTTTGCTAACTACTACAGGAGATTCATCAAAGACTTCTCTCGCATAATCACTCCGATATCTAGACTCCTGAGAAAGAACGTGTCTTTTGAGTGGACGCCTGAAGCAGACCAGGCTTTTGAAACACTCAAACAGCGTTTCACTCAAGCTCCGATCCTGCGGCATCCAGATCCTACACTGCCGTTTGTGGTTGAAACGGACGCTTCACAGTACGCCTTGGGTGGGGTGTTATCCCAACGACATCCGGAGACGGGGCAACTGCATCCAGTGGCCTTTTATTCTTGCAAACTTACACCCAGTGAAGTAAACTATTCGATCACAGACAAGGAACTGCTGGCAATAAAGAGGGCCTGCGAGGAATGGAGGCACTACTTGTTAGGGGCCCTGCATACCATCGAGATGTATACAGACCATCGGAATCTGCT
Source organism: Lissotriton helveticus (assembly GCF_964261635.1). Classification (NCBI taxonomy): domain Eukaryota; kingdom Metazoa; phylum Chordata; class Amphibia; order Caudata; family Salamandridae; genus Lissotriton; species Lissotriton helveticus. The sequence goes on from NC_136057.1 coordinate 1,224,407,831, forward strand.
GTTTCTGAAAACAGCGAGAGCACTGACACCAAGGCAACTTCGATGGTCACTCTTTTTCTCGGACTATGATTTCATCATTAAATACAAACCCGGTCCCCAGAATGGTAAGGCAGATGCTCTCTCCCGAAAGGTCGACCAGCCAGGACCCCCTCTCATGGACGAGACAACCCCCCCCACCATTCTTTCTCCCTTGGCTTTTCCTGACACAACGCTGGCTTTCGTGATGTCCAACGACTTCCTGGAAGACCTTAAAGTCACGGTGTCTGGGATTGATGGCGCTGCCTGGATTCAGGAAGACCCTGTTCACAGAAGCACTAAGGACGATCTGTTGTACCATTTCCATGCTTTGTTTGTTCCCCCGAGCACGCTCCAGGAGCAGATTATGCAAATGTGCCATGACTCTACGTTGGGGGGTCACCTGGGAGAATATAAAACCATCGCCAGCCTTGAACGATCCTTTTGGTGGCCTTCGCTGCGGAAGGATGTCAAGGATTATATACAGAAATGTGCTGTTTGCGCTCAAAGCAAATCCAGTCATTCCAAACCTGTGGGGTTGCTACGACCTATCCCAATCCCTCCTTCTCCTTGGCATACTGTATCGATGGATTTCATAGTGGAGTTGCCCCCTTGTGAGACCTATACCACGATTTTAGTCTTGATTGATCATTTGACGAAAATGGGTCACTTCATTCCTCTGAAAAAACTGCCTTCCTCTTCAGAATTGGCTTTGGTGTTTCTCCAACATGTAGTAAGAGCTCATGGTATACCTAGGGTCCTGATTACCGATAGAGGCTCCCAGTTCACTTCTCGCTTTTGGAAAGCGCTTTGTCAGGCATTGCATATCGAGGCTCGGTTGTCATCCAGCTTTCATCCCCAGACTGATGGCAAAACCGAGCGGCTTAACCAGTCCCTGGAACAATATTTACGTTGCTTCACCCTTCAGAACTCTGATGACTGGTTCCCTTTGGTTTGGATGGCGGAGTTCACCTATAATAATGCGGAACATTCCACGTTGGGGTGCTCCCCCTTCTTTTGTTTATATGGGTTTCATCCTGACATGCTCCCCTTCGAGTGGCCAGTCACTTCCTCTCACCCGTCCATACAGGAGCATCATGCTCACCTTCGGGCGGTCTTAATCGATGCCCGCAGCCAATTGGCTCTGTCACAGGCGGCCCAGAAACGTTATGCAGACCAGAGGCGGGTTCCCGAACCCGAGTACAAGGTCGGGGATAAGGTGTGGTTGTCGACTAAAAACCTGCGATTGAAAGGGAAAGGGAAGTTGGCACCTAAGTTCATTGGGCCCTATGGCATTGAGGGGGTGGTTAACCCTGTGGCTGTCCATTTGTCCCTCCCCCATTCTTGGCGCATTCACCCGGTATTTCATGTGTCCCTTCTTCGTCCCTGTCGGGTGGGTGTGCGTCCGGGTCCCGTGGAGGTGGATGGGGATGAGGAGTACGAGGTAGAGGAGATCCTTGATTCCCGTTTGAACCGTGGGAGGTTGCAGTACCTTGTGGCATGGAAGGGGTATGGAGTGGAGGACAGGACTTGGGAGCCTTCCGCCAATGTTCACAGTCCCTTGTTGGTGGATAGGTTTCATGCTGCGAATCCTGGCAAGCCTGGTCGACCGCCGGGACGTCGGTCCTCGAGAGGGGGCTCTGTAGCGGTTCTCCGGGGTGTGGGAGCCGGTAGTGTGCACTCAGTGAAGTTCAGACAATGTAGTACCTGCAACTCGCCACTGGAGGGAGCCTGGCGGTTGCGGAACTACAATCCCCAGAAGCCCCGTAGCCGAGGAGGCGGAAGTATGGCAACAAAAGCCTTCCGCGGTCAACGGCTCAGGGCTTGTCAATCAGGACTGTGAGAGTGGTCGGACGTAGCCTCGTTTGTTCCCTGCATATCGGATTTGGTACTTAGTCTTCCCCAAGCAGCGGGAGCTGCTACTTTGAAGTTACGTTTCCGGAAACGCGAGTCCCCGCAGGCAGTAAGACGGGTGGCCTCGCGTTGTGTTTGAGTGGCGTTTGTGAGACCCGCGCAGGAGCGCGTTGTCGTCTCCGTCACTGTGTACTTTTCCTTGGGATCTTTTTGTGCTCCTGGCGTGCCGGTACCGGTACGCACTTAGCCAGACTCCTTGCTGATTTTGCCTTTTCTTTTTTACCTTCCTTGCTGATTTTGCCTACCTGGGAGACTCCTGTTGATTTCTTTTGTATTTTCTCCGACAATCTAAAAACCGCCGAGGAGGCGGGTACCTGTATCCAGGATTCCAATGTTCGTGGGTGGCTGCACTTGAAGGGAAAAGACACGCCTGTCCAACACCACAGTTAGTACTCGCCACAGGTGTTCATATGTATGACTATTCTAACTGTAAAGGGCTGGGTGTCTAATTGTTCGTTCTTGTTCTTCCCTCACCTGCAGAATCCCATCGCGGGCGTTACCAGACCGGCGAGGGAGTGGGTAGACGGCATTCTACGTCATTTCGGAAGCCCCACTGAACAACCTTTTGTTATTTTATCCACTTCCCTTTTCCCCGGGGAGCATAACGTACATAGCTGTGTTTTTCTTCACACTGTGTGTGGTGCGTCCTGGAGAGGAGGGGGGATATTCGTCTCTTCATCGCTCCTGCTGACATCTCTCAGAGGTTAGTGGTTTCTTGCCATTGACGTCGTGACACTAATGCTCTCTGTCCAATCCACACAATGTCTACATTTGGTAAATCAAGGTTGTAAATTCCTCTGTTGCTTGCACATTTTTCACTCCAGAAGACAAAGCTATGACCCACAAACCAGACTTTTGGCATCTTGAGGGTAGATGTGCTTCTATTCAGATGAGTTGTGGAAATGAAATGGCAGTTTGTTTATGATAAAAAGTGGGTGAGATTCAGTGCACTTGAAAAAACAGAAATGTTTGGTGCTTTCTTAAAAATCTCCACTGAAAATTAGGGTGCATGCTTTTTTTTTTTTAAGAAGTCATTTCAATGGTTGAGAAAAAGTCATTTAAAGAAACATTGCATTTGATTAGCTAGTACATTGAGAGGTCAAACACCCTTGATGGATTCTTTTGCAACATAGTATGATGAACTTCTGAACTGTGTGCTGGGTTAGGAGGGAGTTACCATGGTTACAGGGGAATGAGCACTGGGGGGATGGGTGAATGGTATGTGAGTTTCAAAGTGTTGAAATGTACAACCAATTAAAATGTGCAGTTTGGTTTTGAATTTAGAACAATCATAGCTTTCAGGGGAGTTATAGTTAGCTGGTCATTTCTCACTAGCTATAACTCAGCCACACTTCTACACTCACCTTCTTTCAGACCTTCTCCTTTACTTTCCTTCCTCTCTCTTCCCTTCTTTCACTCCTTCACGGTTTACCCTTCCCTTACTCTCCTTACTCCACTTCACTAATTCCTTCTCTTACTCCGTCTGTCCTCTTACTTCTACACTCCCCTTCCCTCATTCTCTCTCTTTTAGCCTCATTCTCTCCATCCCCTTAGTCGCTCACTCCTCTTCAGTCACGCTCACTCCCTATAACTCAGCCACACTCCCACACTCACCTTCTTTCAGACCTTCTCCTTTACTTTCCTTCCTCTCTCTTCCCTTCTTTCACCCCTTCACTGTTTACCCTTCCCTTACTCTCCTTACTCCACTTCACTAATTCCTTCTCTTACTCCCTCTGTCCTCTTACTTCTACACTCCCCTTCCCTCATTCTCTCTCTGTTAGCCTCATCCTCTCCGTCCCTTTAGTCTCTCACTTCTCTTCTGTCACGCTCACTCCCTATAACTCAGCCACACTCCCACACTCACTTTCCTTCAGACCTTCTCCTTTACTTTCCTTCCTCTCTGTTCCCTTCTTTCACTCCTTCACTGTTTTCCCTTCCCTTACTCTCCTTACTCCACTTCACTAACTTCTTCTCTTACTCCCTCTGTCCTCTTACTTCTACACTCCCCTTCCCTCATTCTCTCATTGTTAGCCTCATTCTCTCCGACCCCTTAGTTGTCACTCCTCTTCTATCACGCTCACTCCCTATAACTCAGCGACACTCCAACACTCACCTTCTTACAGACCTTCTCGTTTACTTTCCTTCCTGTCCCTTCCCTTCTTTCACTCCATCACTCTTTTCCCTTCCCCTACTTTCCTTACTCCACTTCACTAACTCCTTCTCTTACTCCATCTGTCCTCTTAGTTCTACACTCCCCTTCCTTCATTCTCTCTCTGTTAGCCTCATTCTTTCCGTCCCCTTAGTCTCTCACTCCTCTTCTGTCACACTCACTCCCAATAACTCAGCCATACTCCCACACTCACCTTCTTTCAGATCTTATCCTTTACTTTCCTTCCTCTCTCTTCGCTTACTTCATTACTTTACTCTTTTCCCTTCCCTTACTCTCGTTACTCCACTTCACTAACTCCTTCTCTTACTCCCTCTGTCCTCTTACTTCTACACTCCCCTTCCCTCATTCTCTCTCTGTTACCCTCATTCTCTCCGTCACTTTAGTCTCTCACTCCTCTTCTATCACGCTCACTCCCTATAACACAGCAATACTCCCACATTCACCTTCTTACAGACCTTCTACTTTACTTTCCTTCCTCTCTCTTCCCTTGTTTCGCTCTTTCACTCTTTTCCCTTTCCTTACTCTCCTTACTCCACTTTACTAACTCATTCTTTTACTCCCTCTGTCCTTTTAGTTCTACACTCCTCTTCCCTCATTCTCTCTCTGTTAGCCTCATTCTCTCCATTCCCTTAGTCTCTCTCACCTCTTCTGTCACACTCACTCCCTATAACTCAGGCACAAACCAACACTCACCTTCTTTCAAACGTTCTCCTTTACTTTCCTTCCTGTCTCTTCCCTTCTTAAACTCCTTCACACTTTTCCCTTCCCTTACTCTCTTTACTCCACTTCACTAACTCCTTCTCTTACTCCCTCTGTCCTGTTAGTTCTATACTTTCCTTCCCTCATTCTCTCTCTGTTAGCCTCATTCTCTCCATCCCTTTAGTCTCTCACTCATCTTCTATCACGCTCACTCCCTATAACACAGCCATACTCCCACACTCATCTTCTTTCAAACCTTCTCCTTTATTTTCCTTCCTGTCTCTTCCCTTCTTTTGCTCCTTCACTCTTTTCCCTTCCCTTACTCTGCTTACTCCACTTCATTAACTCCTTCTTTAACTACCTCTGTCCTCTTACTTCTACACTCCTCTTCCCTCACTCTCTCTGTGTTAGCCTCATTCTCTCCATTCCCTTAGTCTCTCACTCCTCTTCTATCACGCTCACTCCTTATAACTCAGCCATACTCCCACACTCACCTTCTTTCAAACCTTCTCCTTTACTTTTCTAGTACTCTCTTCCCTTCTTTCACTCCTTAACTCTTTTCTCTTCCCCTACTCTGCTTACTCCACTTCACTAACTCCTTCTCTTACTCTGTCTGTCCTCTTAGTTCTACACTCTCCTTCCCTCATTCTCTCTCTGTTAACCTTATTGTCTCCGTCTCCTTAGTCTGTCACTCCTCTTCTGTCACGCTCACTCCCTACAACTCAGCCACACTCCCACACTCACCTTCTTTCAGACTTTCTCCTTTAGTTTCCTTCCTCTCTCTTCACTTACTTCATTCCTTTACTCTTTTCCCTTCACTTACTCTCCTCACTCCACTTCACTAACTCCTTCCCTCTCTCCTCTTACTTCTACACTCCCCTTCCCTCATTCTCTCTCTGTTAGCCTCATTCTCTCCGTCCCCTTAGTCTCTCACACCTCTTCTATCACGCTCACTCCCTATAGCTCAGCTACACTCCCACACTCACCTTCTTTCAAACTTTCTCCTTTACTTCCTTTTCTGTCTCTTCCCTTCTTTCGCTCCTTCACTCTTTTCCCTTCCCTTACTCTTCTTACTCCACTTCATTAACTCCTTCTCTTACTCCCTCTGTCCTCTTACTTCTACACCCCCCTTCCCTCATTCTCTCTCTGTTAGCCTCATTCTCTCCGTCCCCTTAGTCTCTCACACCTCTTTTATTACACTCACTCCCTATAACTCAGCCATACTCCCACACTCACCTTCTTTCAGACCTTAACCTTTACTTTCCTTCCTGTCTTTTTCCTTCTTTTGCTCCTTCACTCTTTTCTCTTCCCTTACTCTCCTTACTCCACTTCACTAACTCCTTCTCTTTCTTCCTCTGTCCTCTTTGTTCTACACTCCCCTTCCCTCATTCTCTCTGTTAGCCTCATTCTCTCCGACCCCTTACTCTGTCACTCCTCTTCTGTCACTCTCACTCCCTATAACTCAGCCACACTCCCTCACTTATGTTTCTTTCCTCCCTCACTCAGTCCTCTACTCTCACTTTTTCATTCACTTTCTCTGTCTCTTCACTCCCTTACTCCCCATGTCAAACATTCACTTGCCTTTATCCAGTCTGTATCTCCACTCTTTCCTCAACATCACTGCTCTTTTCTTACCTTTCCACCCCCCGTTCCTTTACTACATTTTGCTCACTTATCCTCATTCCCCATGTTCACTCCCCTTCTCCTCACTCACCTCCCACACTCACCTTCTTTCAGTCCCCCTACTTCACTTCCCTTCCCCTCTCGTCTCTTTCTTTGCTTTCTCACTGATTTTCCTTTCCTCTCTCACTGCACTCCACCTCAGTTACTCCTTTTGAATTTGTTAAGAATACAGCTTTTTTTTTCAAATTGGAGGTAGTTCTAAAAAGAACTGTTTTTTTCTTCTTTTTTCGTTTTTTTCTCAACAAAAACAAAAACAGGGAATGCAAAACTGCTCAACAGGAGCAAAAAAAGGGGAAAAATTAGGGCTGGGGAGGGCAGCGGTGGTCTTGCCTCTTGCGTGTAATGAGCGTAATGCTCTGCTCACCATAGCAAAGCAATTCATCGCATTGCTTGCATTTTATAGTAATGTCATTAAAAACAGGTTGAATGTTCGGAATCATCTCTAATTCCGCTGCACGTCCTCTCTCTGATGTTGTGGCTCCTCCTGTTGATGTAGAGGCACCATCCCTTGGGGAATTACGTGCCAGGTCTCGGACACTCTCCCGGGCATAGTTCTGAGGATGCCTGTGTTGAACGTGGCGAATCATTGTTGAATTTCCAAAACTGTACTTCCTTTTGGGGTCTCCTCGGGAAAGCACAGTTTGGCAGATTTTACATTCAACTTTGGGAGCATTCACCTTTTTGAATCCTTCAGGTATTGAAAAAAACTTCCAAATAAAATGTTACTTGACCTTGGGCTGAGGAGGCTCTTCATCAATGAAACCCTCTTACTCCTCACTGCTGCTGGGTGCTCTGGCAGCCATTCTTTCCACAAAATGGTAGGACAGAAAAAAACAGGTCTTGCTGTCTCCAAAGTGAAAGAAGATGTGTTGGAAAAGGGTGGGGTTTTTATTAGTTGTAAAAAAATCTGTTAACAACCAATGAAAAGAGTTATTTTAAGGTCACATGACTTGACGCGTTTACGCTGCGCGCACCGGAGCGCTTCCGGGGGCGCTTACGCGGCACGAACGTAGGCGCTTCCGGGGGCTCTTACACGGTGCGCCTGAATGACGTTTTGGTAGCTTTACGGAAATGCAAAATCATTTTCATTCGGAAAATCAAAAATACTACTTTTATAAGTATGGTACTGAATGTCTTGCATTATTATTTAGTTTTCATACATATATTTTTTACGAAGGCAGAAATAGCGCTCTCGCTGCGCTCTCGGGAGAGCTTACCAGTGCGCACACCCTGAGCGCTCCAAGTCAAAATGATATGGGTAAGCTTACCGGTGCGCGCACCCTGAGTGCCAGGACAAAATAATAAAAAAAACCATGAAAAATACATTGAAAAAATAATTTACAAAAATAATTAATAATTAATAATTATAAAAAACAGCTAATAAAAAAAATGTTTAAAAGTCGTAGGTTACAAACTCGATATATGAAGGAATTAGTTTTTAAAAAACCATTCAAATTCACTGAAAAAACCATAGGTTTCACATAGGTTTCACATAGGTTTCGTTATAGCTAGGAATTAGCTTTTAAAAAACCTTTGAAACTCACAGAAAAAACCATAGGTTTAACACTCGTTATAGTTAGGAATTAGCATTTAAAAAACCTTTGAAATTCACTGAAAAAACCATAGGTTTCACACCAGTTATAGTTAGCTGGACATTTTACTCATACAAAACCATTGAAATTCCAACGTTATAGTTAGTTGGACTCACTATAACTCGCGCGCCCGCAATCCACTGCTGATGATGTCACATATTACATCATTCATGACATGGTCAGTGACATCACTAATGACATCACTGATGACATCTCAAATGACATCACTGATGACATCACTGATGACATCTCAAATGACATCACTGATGACATCATTCATGTGATAATACAATGCACCTCCTCACACTCTAATCTAACCTTTGATACATCCAGTGTTAAATACAGATTCCCATTCCAGAAACCATTGACCCACCAATACCAGTTACTGCATACGCACTCACTGATTCCTAAGTCTACACACACATCCACTCATTCACCCATACAATCACTCATACATACAGTCACTCATCAATACAACACTATCATATGCACTCATACACCTATACACACACTCACACAGTGCCACTCATCCAAAGAGTTACTCACAAACCTAGTCAATCATTCAAAGAATCAATCACACTCCCATTTCCTCATCTATACAGTTATACACACATAACCTTACTTATTCAAACATATACTAACACATACTTATTCTCTTTTACAATCACTGATACAAGTACACATTGATCCATACAGCCACTTACGCAATCACAGGCTCTCATGTATAGTTTGATATATGCCAACTCTCATATGCACAGTGTTTTACATATGAACTTACTTGGACATGTAGCACTGAGATATCCAATCACTCACCAACACACCCATGCACACAGTCAACCGCCCATACAGCTGTTTCCACATGCACGCTTGAACCCATACACCAAGTGAATAAACTGCTCACACAACTATGCACAGAGTCACACACCTCCCAGCCACCCACACACACACTCACCCTCACATACAAATACTTGGGCAACCAATCAATAACCCATATAGCCACTCATATAGCTACTGATCAACACATGCAGCAGCTTACACAACAACAGACATAATGATGCACACATTCAGCCAGTTTACTCACTAACCCATGCATTCAGTAAGACACATTTAATCACTCACTCATACAGTCAGTCACGCACCTACTAAATCCTTCATCCAGACACTCATTCTTCAATATGTAAAACGTATTTAAACTTTACAGAAACACACAGACACTGGATGATGTCATCAGTGATGTCATCAGTGAAGTCATCAGTGATGTCATTTGAGATGTCATCAGTGATGTCATCAATGATGTCACTAACCATGTCATCAATGATGTAATATGTGACATCATTAGCACTGGATTGCGGGCGCGCAAGTTATAGTGAGTCCAACTAACTATAACATGGGAATTTCAATGGTATTGTATGAGTAAAATGTCCAGCTAACTATAACTGGTGTGAAACCTATGGTTTTTTCAGTGAATTTCAAAGGTTTTTTAAATGCTAATTCCTAACTATAACGAGTGTTAAACCTATGGTTTTTTCAGTGAATATATATATATATATATATATATATGGTTGAATCAAGGTGCAAAAGGCTAATGGAAAAGCTGAAACGTGTCCTGAGGGCAGACTTGCAAATGAAATGAACAATAAGTATCCCCATAACTGAGTGTAGACTTTTCTTTTTATTTAGAGGATTTAATGGCAATGTTAAGGCGTTAGTGGTGACCCCCATTATCTTCACCCCTAGTGGTTTGGAACATACCGGCAAAACAACTGTTGTTTGGCTATGACTCACGAGGCCTGTTTGCCCCCAAAACTACTATGGAGTGACAGCTGACAGGGTTGGATGAAATCACTCTTGTAGCAGTAATCCCTTACCTGAAACTTGCCCTCTCCTGAGGATCAAAGATGTTTCAGAGCTGGGCCCCGCAAGAGGCATTTCCTAAGTGGTGGAGTATGGGAGAATGTGGGCATCAGTTTGCAGAGACTTCTATTAAGATGCACAGACTTTGTTGCTAAATACTTTATTTCAGCCAAAGGCCATAAAAGATTTCATAATAATACATTGTTCATAAAATAATCTCAAATACATCCAGCCATGTGTTACATGATTTCAGTAAAAGGGTCAAACGTTCACAATAAAACAACTTCAATCAATGTAAAATTCTTGCAGTACATTAAAAGGGATACATGTCTTGTTATTTATATAATCCAAAGTGGTTTCCACATTCACAGATATCTTTAATCTTTAAGACATCACAGTTTTAACCCCAATGTCTTCCTTATTAGTTCCACTATAAACAGATATCTAGATAGCGCAAATATAACATGTGGTAAGGTGCTTGTTGTCAATACCCTAAGTGCCTCTTGGTGCCTTCTGAATCCTATTGAATTACATAATGGTCGGATCCATTTACTCCCTGCCCTATCATACTTCAGACAGAAAAGCTGAATATGTTTTCTGTATTATCTATAGAGCCTAAAGTGCATACAGTGCATAAAGTGCATGAGCGGTCTTCCTTGCCCTCCAATTTGCAGTATGGCTCTTAATCTGTAGTATGTTGTATCTTAGATTTAGATATAAGATACTTGCAAAATACCGTTGTACGTGGTCAAGAAAATGCTTGCGATTCGGGCTTGACTTGATAGAAAGAAATTCCGTTGTTAGCCTTTCTAATCTTGGATCACAATGAAGTGCGTTCACTGTGTTGGCAATAAATTCTCTTCAGGTTGCCTTTACAGCTTGACGTTAAACTGTTCGGGGTGGTCCAATATGATTCAAGACCTAGCACTAAGAGCCATTTCCGGACAAATCTTAGCCATGGGAAGGTAAGAAATGTATCAATAGCCAATAATTCACTGACACCTTCTGTATCTACTAGTAGTTCCATCGTTGTCCATAACCGTATCAATAAAGCAATGGTCGCAGGGTTGCGAGATGCCATATACGCTTCATATTTAGGTTGTGAAACATTGGGACAAGTGGAGCTGATTGGAGTAGCCCCAATAATCTCCTCACAAATTTGTTCTCCCTGTTATCAGTTGTTTGATGGCACTTGTACCCCAGAACTATGATCCATTAATTGCTGCTGCCTGGACCTTACATGTGTATATCTCAAGTACTGGTGTCACAGATTTCGTTGTAGTTGAGCTATACTTCTTGAGGATGCCCCTGACCCTTGGGCTAACCATAGAGCTGAGTGGCTGGTTTGCTGTTTTCAAGATAATTTGGTGTCTAATAATATACCCAAGTAAGTAAAATTAGTGGCATATTCTATTCTCTGGTTATTCAGCACAAGGTTCTTTTTAAGGCTCTTTTGTGGGTTTATGGCCATATACTTAGTTTTATTTGCATTTATTTCTAAACTCTTTTCTGTACAATATCCATGAAAACCATCCAGCATATTTTGTATCCCCTTTATGGTCTGTGATATCAAAATGGTATCGCCTGAAAAAACAGCGCCAATACCAAGTTCCCATTCAGCTTTGGGGAGTCATTTGCTTGATAACTTAAATGATTTACCACATTGTTGATATAGAGTGAGAACAGGGAGGGAGCAAGTACGCAACCCTGTCTCACTCCTCTTTCTATCAGGATTGGCTTTGTGAGTTCCCCATTCATACCTCAGCGGACTTTAATTAAGAGCTGCCAGTAATTTAAAGGTTTGTCAGTTTTAAAATTGAACATTTTGCACAGTGGGTTTATAATTTCGCCAGTTCCCTTTTGTGAAGTAAGAGTAGAGACGCTGGTCAATGGATGATGGACTATTGGAATTGGGAACAAGAGCGTGAAAGCTATACCACTTGGTCTACTTGAACACACATGCATATATACATGGTTCAATTACTGCACTTCTTTCAGTTGAAAAAGGCTAATGGAAAAGCCCAAATGTGCCTGGAGTGCTGGCTTGCAAATAAAATGAATGGTGTATCCCCATGACTGAGAGAATGTGGACATCGGTTTGCAGAGACTTATATCAGGATGCATGGACTTTAATTAAAACCAGGCAGTAATTTGAGGGTATGCCGGTTTTAAAATGAATCATTAAACACGGTGTTTTTTTATAAAATGAACGGAGTATCCCGGCAACTGAATGCAGACTTTTCTTTTTATTTAGTATTGATAGGATTTAGTGGTGGTCGCCAGTAGGTAGCTATAGTTAGGACCAAAGTTTCCATAGGAAAAGCGTTTTTTGTTTTGTCAATAACTTTGGCGCTGCTTGACGAATCTCCACTAAACTTTTACAAAACTTTCCATTTTTGGTTCAGCTGCTGTATTGAAAGTTTCGGGGTGAGGAGGGGGCTGAGAAAAAAGGGGGGTCCAAAAACATGTTTTCCCCATGTTAAGTCCAAGGGGATTTTTCATTTTTTGTACCCGACTACAGAATGAGCGGAATTACACCCAATTTCGCAGAAAGCTAGATGTTTGTTCTGAACACGTGCTTTTTGTGATTTGGAGTAAATCCATTCCGTAGTTTTTATGATAGATGTCTATAAAAAATATAGATATCTGGGGATGCAAGTCCTTGCAGTGGACATGCGAATACTACTCAAATTTGATTGGCTGTCAAAACTTCAACCAGGAAGCGTTAGCAGACATCTTAGGACTTGGCTTGAAGCTGAGTCTTAGAAACAAATGTTTAAAAAAAAGAAAAAGGGGCAGGGAATGAACACCATGACCCCCAGATATAGTGGGGGGCGGGGGGGGGGGTCCATCAGAGACCCTGCCAGGGGTAAAAGCATTTTTTTTAAAACATATTCCACAGACTTTTGGGTGGATCCATGAATCTGCTGCAAATAGTTTTTTTTTATAAAAACAAATCATGGGCTCCCAAGATCTGTTTACTGTAGGCCCCCAGGTGCAATAATATTAATATATGTGGGGGTTCTTTGGGTGGTCCCACCATAGCCCCAGGGACTGCCACCTACCCAGGGATAAAATGAAATAGTAAGGTGTGGAGGAGGTCCAGCAGCCTCATGCAGCCCCATGGACCGCCACCTTCCCCGTGCACAATTCAAAAAAATAAAGGGGATCCAATGTAGAACCCCTGCCCTGGGGACTACTGCTTCCCTGGGGCAAATGTGTACAAAAGAGAAGGGCCTCATGGCCCCCCACATGGCCCTGGGGACCGCCACACCCAGGGTTGGTTCCAGCAGTGTCCCAGGGTGCCCACCCTGGGACATTGCAGTTTGCTCTGGCATGGCAGAAGTGTCCAGGTAAGGCCCCCCTTCCTAAAAAAAGACAAAAAAAAACAGAATCTGCATTTGCAGAGTGGTAGAGAAAGAGTGATTGGCTTCTGAGGACTTCCCAGCAATCTACCTGTGTGGGTCTTCTGGGAGGTAACAGGAGGGCTAGTTAGTGCCCCATGGGCCCTCAAGAGCCAAGAGGACTTCCTCTCCCAACTAGTAGTGAGCCAGGAGGCACATATGAACAGCAGTGGAGAAAAGGGGCATGGCCTTTGCAAACCTCTTAGCAAACTGACTGTGTGGGACTTTCTGGAGGTAACAGGAGGCGTACAGAGACATTAAAGTTAGGGTCAGGATTCTCTGATACAAAACCAGAGAAATGTAGCAGTTACAGTTAGCTGAACCAACTATAACTCGCGCCCCCACAATGCATTGCTTATGACCTCACATATTACATCACTCATGACGTGGTCAGTGACATCACTGATGAGAACATCCACAGAATCTCTGACATACCTACTCACATCCCAATAAAACCTTTCATACACCCACTCCAACTTCCACAATACAATTCTCAAAACCATTGACATACCCATACAAGTACTTACACACCCACTCACTGACTCATATGTCTACACACACATCTACTCACTCACCCATACAGCCACTCATACACCAACTCACTCACTAATACAGCCACTGATATATCCACTCATACACCCATATAGCCACTCAGACAGTGTTAGCCAAAAAAATCCTCACAGCCACGTACACACCTACACGGTTATACACACACCCACTCACTTACTCAAACTAACATATACTAGCTCACTTTTAAAGTCACTGACACAAGCATACACTCACCCATACAGCCATTCTCAAAATCACTAACTCACACAGTCACTAATTTTCTCCAACACTCCCATTTACTGACTTTCACATATGCAGTTACTTTCCCATATACCACTGACACATCCATTCACTCACTGACACAACCACACACACACTCAGTCACCCATACAGCCCTTCACAGATTCACTCTCTAACACATACAGCCACTGACTCACCCACTCACTCACTCTTTAAGTGCCGACACACACACTCTTCCCAAACTACATGGGCATTCATACACCCATATAGGTACTCAGACAACCAATCAATCACCCATACAGCCACTCACATACCCACTCACCAACCCATACAGCCACGTAGTCACTCACCCATACATTCACTGAGACACCTAATCACTCACTTCTATAGTCAGTTATGCACCCACTGAATCATCCATACAGGCACTCATACACCCACGGAATCATCAAGACAACTTGGTATATATATTTAACACCCATGAAAGTTTTAAACATACTCACAGTCACAGTCACTGGATGATTTCAGCAGTGATGTCATTTGAGATGTCATTTGAGATATCATCAGTGATGTCACTGACCATGTAATGAGTGATGTAATATGTGAGGTCATAAGCAGGGTACTATGGGGGCACGAGTTATAGAGTTATAGTTAGCTCGGCTAACTATAACTGCTGAATTTCTCAGCCAAGTCCCAAATAAACTCAGAAAAATAAAAAAAGGTGGTCAGGATACGAATACCGTGAGCCCTCTATCACTGGTACTGTGGTCACCGAGGGTCCCCATCAGTGTCAAAAAGCATATATTTTTTTAAATGCTGCCACACAATCACGTTTACTCCTGCATTCACTGCAATTTTGTTTACAAGAAACTTGGTTCCCCACTCTTCTTAAAAACTGAGCCCCTGGGTGGGCTAGGTCCCAGAGGCATATTCAAACATAAATAATGAGGAGAGGGGTGCTGTGCATGCAGCCCCTCTCCCCACAGCCAGTTTGAGTTCTAGAGACCACCATCTCCCTGAGGCAGAGAGAATCAAGTTTAAATTAGAGGGGGCCAAAGCTCCTAAGAGCCCCGGGGACCACCATCTCCCTAGGGTTTTATTACTAATATTGTAAAGTGGTTCATGTAGCCCCCCTCCATTGTAGTGGAGGGACACAGGGACCACCATGTCCCTGGGGCGGTAGCCCCCTCCGAGGCTATATTTGGCCACGGGGACCACCTCCTCCCAAAGGCATGCTTTATATTAAAGAGCAAGGGGGCCACCTAGCCTCCTACCCAGACCCCCTCCCCTATGAATGGTTGAGTAGGTTTCTTGTCCTGTCCTGGTGAGAGACGAGGCCTTGGGTCGCCCTTAAATTACTACAAGTATACCAATGTCCACATTTCCTGGAAGCTCTGCCCGTTTGGCCCTGTCCTGTACACCTTAGTGTATACAAAGGTCTTCCTGCCTTTTTTCAGGCTCATGGATAGCTTAACAAAAGTACTTCCAGCATGTTTCTTGCTGATTTTGGTGACATGTTCCTGATGCCAAGGACTATGAAAATATCTCCACCAAACAAAGAAGCACTTACTTCATATTGTTAAGAGGAAAGATACTTGTTTGGTAGAGTTTTACCTCTTTGTAATCTTGTTGTCTTCTCGAAAAGGAGGATTAATTTTTACACAGATTTTTTAATGCAGATGCATGAGGAACAATCAAATTGCTGAAACCCACACAAGGTCACTGGAGACATATTTCCTCTTCGTCCATTATGCAGCTTTAGTGTAGAATATGCACTAGACATTTACCAGTGAAGTATAACTTACTAATTGACCAGTATAAAGTACTCCAGTGTGGTAGATATTTGTGCAAAACTGTGGACTTTTATTGGATAAATAGACATGTGAGATTCCATTCTGGCCCAGTCACTCACAAAGCTACTGATACACCCAAGCAGATACTCATACACCCACTCGCATACCCATTCTGACACTCTCACATCTACTCACAGACCCACACATCCACTCACAGGCCCACACTGCCACACACACACACACCTGCACACCCATACAGCTACTCACACACCCACAAACCGAATCATACAGTCACCCACACATCTACTCACAGACTCATTGTAATGATGGTACATTACTGTAATAGTATTTTCTCTGTTACTTACCATTGGGGAACATCCTTTTCAATGCAACTTTTACCAGGCAGTGCTTTTACAACGCAGGCTTTACCACGAAAACCATTACAACGCATTGCACTAGGGGGCGCTCTAGGATAAGTAATAGTTTAATTTACTATCCAACACCTTCCCTACTATCCACGGGGACTGGAGTTGGAATAGTAAATTAAACTATTCACTATCCAGCACCCCCAAAGCAATGCGTTGTAATGGCTTGCGTGGTAAAACTTGCGTTGTAACAGCATGCGTGGTAAAAGCATGCATTGTAACAACGTACATCCCTTACCATTCAATGTGTTCTGGATTTGTTATGCTTTAATTCACACAGTTGTGCATGCGATCAACGTTGTTTGATTGATATAGCCCTTAACTGTATACATGCCGGTTTTGTTCTGAAAGCTACTGCTAGGCAGTTGCAGACGGAACAGTACTGGACATGGATGCACTCCCTGGGCTTCTGTTTTTATGGTTTGAACTCAGAAATATAAGAACAGATTGCCTCACAGACCCATACAGTCACTCATGCCCCCACACAAACATTCACACACCCACATGGTACATCATATACCCACTTATAGGTTCATAAAGTAACTCGCATGCCCACTCACAGACCCATACTGCCACTCACATAGCCATATAGCCAGTCATATACCCACTCACATGCCAACATAACCACTCACACAGCCACTCACAGACCCATACAGCCATTCACACACCCACAAAACCACTCACACGCTTATTTACAGACCCATATAGCAACTCACAAACCCACTCAGACAGACACTCACAAACCCATTCACACCCTACACAGCTGCTCATACACCCACTCACAGATCCATACAGCCATTCAAATATCAACCCAACAACTCACAAATCCACTCACACACCCTTAAAACTGCTCACATACCTACTCATAATTTCATACAGATACACACAGACATACTCACAGACTCCTACAGCCAATCATACACCCACTCGCTGACCCATACAGCTACTCACACACCCACAAAACCACTCACACACCCATTCACACACCCATTCAGCCACTCATGTAATAACTCACTGATCTATACAGCCACTCTCACACTCACTCTCAAAGGTTATAGGTTACAGTTAAAAAATAAAATTAAAATAATCTTCAAAATTCACCCAAAGAAGCAAAGTTTACAGGGATGATATAGTTAGGAAATTACATACAAAAACCTGAGAAATACACTTAAAGGTTTCAGAGACTTTGTAGCTTAGCTCAGATTTCAGCAGTTAGAGTTACCTGAGCTAACTATAACTTACGCCCCCACAATCCACTGCTTAAGACCTTATATATCAAATCACTCCTGACATGGTCAGTGACACAACACATTATATTACTGATGATATCTGAAATGACATCACTGATGATATCATAAAAAGTGAGTAAGTATTTTCTGAGAGTTTATGATTGTTAAACATATATGCTAACCCACTACGAAAGCTAAATTACTTTACTTGGTGCACTATTACTGAGTGATACTTTTTCTAACATATATTATGTGAGTGGTGGTTTGACTGTATGCATCTTTGTGTATATGGGTGTGTGAGAGGTTGTATGGGTGTATAAGTAGGTGTGTGAGGAGCTGTGTGGATGAGTGAGATATTGCGTGATTCTCTGTATTGGTGAGTGAGTGGGTGTGTCAGAGGCTTTATGGATGAGTGAGTGGCAGTGTGAGTGGCTCTATGGGTGGATACGTGGGTGTGTAGTGACTGTTTGGGTGAGTGAGTGGGTGTCTGAATACCTGTATGAGTGAGTCTCTGAGTGTGTAAGTGGGTGTATGGGTGACTGAGTGGCTGTTTTCTTAGGTGTTTAGTTAAGTTAGTTGGTGTGTGAGTGGATGCTTTGGTGAGTAAGTATGTGTGTGAGAACAGCTAAATGGGTGAGTGTGAAGATGTATGAGTGCTTATATGGATAAGTGAATGGGTATGGAAGTGTTTTTGTGGGTGTGTAAGTGAGGGTGTGAATGCTAGTATGGGTGACTGAATAGCTGTAACGGGAGACTGTATGGTTGAGTGAGTATGTATGTGAATGACTGTGTAGATAGAAATAAGGGGGTGTGTGAGTAGCTATATGGGTGAGTGTGTGGCTATGTGACTGACTACATAGTAACCCTAGGCATAGTTATAGTTCACATAGTAGCGCTACAGGTAGCTACGCGAAGTGAAATGCACTTCACACTACGCGAGCTACGCATAGATACGTGAACTGAGTAGTGCACTGTGCAAAATGCTGTTCGCACTGATTGCACAGTGCCGGATGCTTGTCTGCACTGTGCAATCAGTGCAAACCGCGTTTTGCACAGTGCAAGCGCCGTTTTCTGCCGCTCGAGTAGATTTCTACTTGAGCAGCAGCTTTCTCAATGCAGACTGGTAGTTTCTCATCACGAGCGGTCGCGAGAATACGCGACCAATGGCAATGAGAAACCTGACCTCCCCGCGTTGAGAATCTCGCTGGGAGGTTTATTTTCCACACTCACGATCTGCAACTTGATGTTGCTGATCGCGAATGAGGAAAAATTCTCACCGGGATGTCATTTTGCTCGCTCGCAGTCACCAACTTGACGTTGAGGACCGCGAGCAAGCAAAAAATGACCGCTATGCTACGTGTGTTTGCACTGTGCTACGTGCAATTTGCGTGGTGTGAAGTAGCGCAAACTTTGCAAACTAGCGTAGTACTTCGCCCAGGGTTACTACATAGGTGAATGACCAGCCGCGGCCGGTGGTGGGAGTATCTGCCGGGCGGTGATGTGGGAAGGGGGAGGGGCAGGGTGGAGAGTAGGAATGTATGGATTACGGAGTTTAACAGGTAAGTAAACCTATAAATAAATAAAACAAATGTTGTTGTGTGCACTTCATCACCAAATGCGATGCAGTGTGCCCAACAAAATTCGTTTTATTTATTTATAGGTTTACTTACCTGTTAAACTCCATAATCCATACATTACTACCCCCCACCCTGTCTCTCCCCCTCTCCATGTCACCGCCCGGCTGGTACTCCCACCACCGGCCGAGGCTGTGAATGACTGCTTGAATGAGTAGTTGTATAGGTGAGTGAATGGTAGTGTGAGTGGCTGGACAAGTGGGTGAGTATGTGAGTGGCCCTATGGAGGAGGAAGTGAGTAAGTGTATGAGTGCTGGTATGGACATGGAATGAGCATGTGAGTGGTAATGCATGTGTGTGACTGGGTGTGCAAGAGTTACATGGGGGTGTGTGAGTGATTCTATTGATGATTTCATGAGTGATGTCATTTGAGATGTCATCAGTGATGCTATCAGTGATGTCACTGACCGTGTCATGAGTGATGTAATATGTCAGGTCATATGCAGTGCCTTTTCAGGGCTGAATTTCGCTGGTTTTGTATGAGAGAAATCTGAGCCTAAGGTTTTTTTAATTCCATTTCCGAACTATAATGTCCCTATCACATTTGGATTTTTCAGTGAATTTCTATGTTTTTTTAACTTGTAGTCGGGTTTGCAGAATGGTGGAGAAAGGGGGCAGGACCTCTGACCAACCCTTGTATGAGTGAAATATCAGTCTATCTATAATGTCCCTGTAACCTTTGTTTTCCCAGTGAATATATATATATGTGTGTGTGTGTATACATGTGTACACACACACACACACACACACACACATATATTCATCCACCCAAAAATCAAAAGGTTACAGGGAAGTTATAGTTGGGCTGATATTTCACTCGTACAGAAGAATTCAGCAGTTATAGTTAGCTGAGCTAACTGTAACTCGCGCCGCCACAATGCACTGCTTATGACCTCACACATTATGTCACTCAAGACATGGTCCGTGATATTCCTGATGACATCACTGATACCATCTCAAATGCCATTACTGATGAAATCATCCAGTAACTATGAGGGTTTCTAAAAAGTTTATGAGTGTTACATATATATACACACCAATGTGTATTGATGAATTAGTGGGTGTATGAGTGCCTGTATGGGTGATTTAGTGGGTACATGACTGACTGTATATAGTGAGTGATTATACGTGTCTCAGCAGTGAATGTATGGGTGAGTGACTGTCTGTATCAGTCTGTCACTTGCTGTGTAAGTGGCTGCATGGCTTGGTGAGTAGGTACATGAGTGGCTATATGGGTTATTGATTTGCTGTCTGAGTACCAGTTTGGGTGTAAGAGTATCTGTGTGGGTATGTGGGGGTGTGTGAGGCCCTGCATGGATAAGTGAGTACATGAATCATGGGCTGAATGGGTTTATGAGTGCATCTGAGAGGGGCTGTATGTCTGAGTGAGTGTACATATGGCTGTGTCGGTGAGTGTATGGATGAGTCAGTGGTATACAGGTGAGTAACTGCATATGTTGGAGCATATAAGTGACTGTATGTGTGAGAGAGTCATTGTGAGAGTGGCTGTATGGGTGAATGTGTGCTTGTGCCAGTGACTGTATATCTGAGTAAGTATGCGTTAGTATCTGTATGAATTAGTGAGTTGGTATGTGTATGACTGTGTAGGTGAGTAAGTGGCTGTGTGATTGACACTATGGGTGAGTGAGTAGGTGTGTGAGTAGCTCTATGAGTGTCTGACAGTATATTAGTGGCTGTGTGGGTGTATGAGTGGACACATCTGTGGCTGTATTAGTGATTGAGTGGGTGTATGAATGGTTGTATGGGTGAGTGAGTGGAGGTGTGTGTACACCTATGAATCAGTGAGTAGGTATGGGTATGCTACTTCCAAATGAGATACAGCAGGTGTGGTTTACTCCACAGATTCCAACGCTTATCACTGTCTGTATTGCATTCCTTTTTTAAACAACCGCCAATTTTAAGACTTCTTCTTGAGCCATCCAACACACTACCTAATTTTAATCCTTTTCATGCTGACAGCATCCAATGAAATATATATATATTTTTAAAACACCTCTAATGTAAGTTATTTTCCTTTCAAATGCTACCTCCTTCAGCTCCGGCCTTCTCCTGACTCCTATTGCATCTTCACTTTAAAATGCTTAGAGTATGGATTGTGGCTACCGCTATATCTATTGGGCTAAAGAGGCTGTAAAAAATAGAGGTACTGACAGGGACATAGGTTTGCCAAATGTGCAGATTACTTGGTTTGGGCAGAGAGGCTTAAAAAGTCATCAGTTGCTGGCTTTGCTTAAATCCAATTTGGCTTCCCAGGCTCTTCCCCTCATTATTGTACACTGTGGTGGCAATGACCTAGCCATATTGATTGGGGTAGGGCTGGAAATCCTAATGAAAGAAACCTTTGCAGAGCTGATTTCACTTTTCTCTCACACTATCTTGGTGTACTCTAATATCAATTCTGTCCGCAGATTGACAAAGCCAGGAAACATGTTAATAAAACTGATTCTGCATTCCTCAGAGACCATAGCATGGGCTGGATATATAACAATCTGCCTTTTGACATGCATGGAATGTATAGAAATGATTCAAGTGCATGTTACAGAGGAAGGCAACATGGTGTTTCTACGTAACTTGAAACTCTGCATCCGGACTTATGCGTAGCTCCATATACATACAAGCAAAACAAAGGCTCTATTTAGTGCCACCCTAGTACCTGAAACATTGTTCTTACTTTAAAAAGATCCTTTTTTATCAAACATTGTGATCCCTGCAAATACGTTGCGAGAACGGAAAACAAAAGCAGACATTCAATGGCCACCAACACATCCAAAAATAATATGTAAAAAAATCCATTCTGAACATTACCCTATGCATAATACTATATACATACTTCTTTCAAAGCATGTTTAAACTCATATTTTTGCATTAAGTTTCTTTAAAAACCATCTTTCAGACCTATTTTACTTCTAAAACACATATATGCATACATACTACAGTATTTAACACTATGGGGGCTCATTATGATGTCGGACGGAAAGCATCTTCCCAACAGTCGGAATCTCCTTGACTGCGTCGGAGCCCTTCTGACCGACTTGGTCGGTGTACATTTCGACCGCCCGCTTACGATGTTTGAGATCAGAATGTAAACTGTGTGGTCATTCCAAATCAGTTCCGACCAACTTGCATAGCATTCGTGTCGGTTGGAACTGCATACTACATCCCTATGGACTGTATTTCTGCCCACGGGAATACAATGTCAATTTCCAACAGCCTTTCTGTGTCGGCCTGTCATGATGGAAAGGATGGTGGAAAGTGACTTTGGAGGCCCCTGGCAGGATCCTCTAGCTCCTCTGGACCACAGTTGATGCCCAAAGGGGTAACTTAGGTACCCCCCTCTAAAACCTGCACTGTGTCGCAGGCATAATGAGGTATCTGCTACAGGATATAGGGTTTTACACACACACACACACACACTTCATTTCCCCATAGTTGCCTGTGTTACTGCTGCATTGTAAGACGGCAGCCGGAACAGGTGACTGCAAAACGGTTGGTCCCAATTCTGAATCAGTTTCGGGCGGAGGCTTTCCGCCTGACATCGTAATGAGCCCCTAGGGGTTTATTACTGTACACTTCAAATTCATGATTTTCTAGTGTTCTAAAACAACCATCTCTACAACCTATTTTCCCGTTTTCGCAGTGAGGCAGGCCTTCGGTAATCGTGATCCCCCAGACACCTCGCAAAAGCAAGGAACCAAAAAGAGTAATTCAATAACCACCACCACATACAAAAATTATAACTATATAAATAATTCTAATCATCACAGTAGATAACTCACTATATAAATAACTCTATAAAAACATTTATCAGAATCTCAGTATAATACAATGTGTATTAATGATTAATTGATATTTTTTTATATTTCCACCAATGTTCACGACAATGTCAGTAATCACGATATATCCGTAATGATACACGGTGGCTGTGCTGGCAGTTTTGGCCTCATCACAAATATCGTACTTGATTAAAAAAAATAGATTTTTGACACATGACTTTGTCACTAACACCTTCATTTCTCAACCATAGAGTCATAGTTTCTCCACCCTGACCCCTGATGTGGCCTTTGACACACATTTTCAGCCATGGGAACCGTTTGCAAGCAATTAAATGGCAGCCTCAACTTCCTGTCTATGCAGGTTGCATCCAGCCAATCAGAGCATTCCCTTTTGCACGGGCAATCATGATTAATCATGGAACCAAAGTGAAATATCAGCCAGCAGAGATATCACAATAATTTTAAACTTGCTTTTCTCAACAATTACTGAATGGATTTAAACCACATTAGCCAAAGGCACTTCCTTAGCCCAACATTACCTCCCTGCCAAATTTGGTGTATGTCCATTCAGCGGTTCAGGCTGTAGGTGTTACAAATGCACCGTTATTTCATGAGCCAAATTCTTACTCCCCACTGCACAGAATACCCCCAAACTTTCTATAACAATATACCCAGCGTGACACTTTTTTGGAAACATTTCATGCAGATTGGTCAAACGACGCCAAGTCAAAAAAATGCTTTTCCTGTGGAAAACAGGGCCTAACTTTAACTACCTACTTTACACCTATTTATACATATGTATATTTCTCCTCAATGACCCCTCAACTCGAACAGCCCACCGTACTAGCTCCGCAAAACAGACAAAAAACTTTAGTGAGCCCGTTTTCTTCAATCATCCATATTTTATTATTATGCTCATTTCTGTGCGTCACAACACCCAACACAGGACGCGGCCACGTGTTTTGGCTTCTGACGTTATAGTTAATTGGACATTTCTCTCATACAAAACCATAGAAATTCCTCCATTATAGTTAGTTTAGATAACTATAACTCGCGCCCCCTGTAATGCACTGCTGATGACGTCACATATTACATCAGTCATGACATGTTCAGTGACATCACTGATGACATCTCAAATGACATCACTAATGACATCACTGACAACATCACTAACATCATCAGCAGTGCATCACGGGGCGCAAGTTATAGTTAGCTGAACTAACTGTAACAGGGGAATTTCTATGGTTTTGTACAGGAGAAATGTCCAACTAACTACAACATCCCTGAAACCTATGTTTTTTTTGCGAATATCTATATATATATTTTCACTGAAAAAAACCCATAGGTTTTACAAACGTTATAGTTAAGAATTAGCATTTAAAAAAACCTTAGAAATTGACTGAAAAAAACATAGGTTTAAGGGACGTTATAGTTACTTGGACGTTTGACTCACATAAACCAGAGAAATTCGCCAGTTATAGTTAATTGAGCTAACTATAATTTGTGCGCCCGCAATGCCCTGCTGATGATGACACATATTACATCCCTCATGACATGGTCATGTCAAACTAGCTATAATGTGCGTTAAACCTATGTTTTTTTCAGTGAATTTCAAAGGTTTTATACATTTTAATTTCATATTTTAATGTTTATAAAACCTATATTTTTTCTAATTCTTTTTTTTTTTATTTTGCAACTCTATTATCCTTTTTTAAAACTTTAGAAATTATGCAATTTTTTATATCTTCCCCAAAAAATATGTATATCATTTATTATTTATTGTTTTGAGAAAAATACAGTCGCGTACCGGTAGTCTACCAAGCTACATCAGCACGCAAATCCTATCCACCACATTTTAAATGATCCAACGGGTTTGTGGCAAGGCGTCCCACATAACAACATATACGTATGAGTTTGTGCCAGCTGCTACTGTGGTATGTGATCTGTACGCACTACCAAGCGACACGTTACATCATGTACGTATGGGATGACGCCCGATGCGCGTTGCAAATGAAACGAATGCACGCTGCCACGCCCTGTGTTACGTCATAGACGTACAGTGTTGCATCACATATGCCATTCCCTCATTTGTTTTGTCTCAAAACTATATCTAAATAATTTTAAAGTGTATATGAGAGCAGGCGATAATTAAGAATAATTTAAACATTTATATATTTCTAATTGTAATAAACTTATAATATAGTAAATATATTTCCTCAAAATCACATCGGGTGAGGTCTCATTGTGCACCATTGCCATGTGACCATAAAGAAAAAGCATTTCATTAGTTCATAACATTTCCCATTGTAACAGTTCGTAAACGCCACCCATTTTAGTCAATATCTGTACTGATTTCAAGAGACACACCTCTTCTGCTTAGAGAGCTTTTTTCTAAACATTTTGCAATTTACACATATCTTAGACTACACACAACATTCAATCATCATCTTCATCAATATTCATGGTCTATAAAGTAGCCTTCCACCTGTGATAGCTATGCACCTCAAAGTTACATAACCAACATTTTTTCCAATACCAGAGGTAACATGATGTACCATAGGTAACATGGTTGCATACGCTGGCCACAGAACAATGTAATATAGTACGTCCCTGAGACAGTATCATGCATAGATAATGAACACACGGACACAGATAGAGTCTGGGCTGGATACATGTGAGGTGAGTGTGAACAAGCCCTCAGGGAATGGTTGCTGCTAGCATCAACTACAACAGTAATCATTGGATCACACACAGAGATTCAATATTAACAGAATTACTAATTTGTGCTGCAGTAAGGTAAGGACAGTAGATGTGTAATAATACAGAAATAATTATATCGAGAAAGTACCACAACTTGTGGTATTTCTGAGACACAATCAATAGATCTGAAATAATACCCAAAAAGATTATATCATAAACGCTCTATTGGTTCTAATGCACTCACATAGCCCCATCAAAGGCATTCAGCATTTGCACAGCCAGCGATGATGCGTGCTGCAGGCAGGCCATGCTAGGAGCAATATCTGTTGCCATCAACACTGCATCATCATCATCATCAATAGCGACTCAATCTGAATTGTGAACCCTGCTGTCTGCAGTGTAGGCCACAGAAAGCAGTCAGCAAGAACCCAGAGCTACGTAAGGTAACTTGACCTGCCCAGTTTGTCTTGAGCAAAGCAACAAAAAAGCGTGTGCGGAGACTGTAATACCACGTATTCATGCTGTAGACAGTACACACTGGAGTAATATCTTGTCCTACAGGACTACCTCATCTACAATAGCAACTCGATCTCAATTGTGAACACTGCTGTCTGCAGTGGAGGCCAGAAAGCATGGTCAGCAAGGAGCCACAGCCATGTGGCATTGACTTGAGCTCTACAGTTTGCAATACACGAAGCAAAAAAAAACGTGTGCAGAGCCTGCAATGATGTGTATGAGTGGTGCAGACAGAGCACACTAGAGCAATTTCTTTTCCTACAGAACTGCGTCATCTACAATACTGATTCAATGTCAAATGTGAACACTGAAGTCTGCAGTATAGGCCAGATAGAGTGTTCAGCAAGGGCCCACAGCCACGTGGCATTAACTTGAGCTGCCCGGTTTATCATACGCAAAGCAAAAATAAAGCGTGAGCAGTTCTTGCAATGATGCGTATACATGGTGTTGAGAGAGCGCACTGGAGCAATGTCTTTTCCTACAGGACTGCGTCATCTACAATACCGACTCAATCTCAAATGTGAACACTGCTGTCTGCAGTATAGGTCAGAGAGACCATTCAGCAAGGGTCCACCGCCACGTGGCACTGACTTGAGCTCCACAGTTATCAATGGGTGAAGCCACAAAGACTGTGTGCGGAACCTGCAATAATGCGTATGAGTGGTGCAGACAGAGCGCACTACAGCAATGTCTCTTCCTACATGACTGCGTCATCTACAATAGTCGATCTGAAGTGTGAACACTACTGTCTGCATTGTTATTTGAAGGCAGTACTGACACACACAACCATGAATACTTTTTCTGATTGCCTCTTCACAAAATATAACAACATAAATTACAGAAAACTCTACAATAAATAAATCAAAACAATTCAAATTGAGATTTCATCTGTCCACAGTCTACACTATTCATTGTTCATTTGGACTTGCAAGACAATTTTACTAAACCTATAACTTATCTGAAAAAGGTTCTTCAAGCAAGTATACTATAGCCTTATACCCCGCCCTAGCAGGCTATACCGGCTATTAACAAGGGAGAGGGGCTTTAATAGCCGGTATAGCCCAGCTACCAAGGGGTATAAGGCTATTAGAACATTCTGCCACTAGAGGGTAGAATGTTCTAACAAATAAAACAAAGCCTTAAGGGAGCACGAGGGGATTGGAATCCCCTCAGTCTCCCTGAAGCCTTTGTTCACAGCCAGAGCAGTGAACAAACAAACATTAGAATGTTGGAACTCCAGGTTTAAACAGCCATTTTAAGCCCGGAGCTATTCCATTGTTTTCAATGGACCTCCTAACATTCCAATGTTCTAATAAAACAATACTGTGTATATTTCAATAGACGTTGTAGTTACTTGACTACTGGATTCTGTAATTAAACAATCACCACTCAATCGGAATTATGAACCTTGCTAGCCTCAGTGTAGGCTTGAGGCACTGGTCATTAACACCTCATAGCCAAGTACCGTTGTATTCGAAAGCATGGAGTTGGTTGCACCTGATCAGAGGGGGTACACAGAAATCATCACAGACTTTAAGTTATGCTATCCTCAATCATAGAATTAAGACTCTGTTTCACTGTTTGGACCTGCTGTACCGCAATGTACTCCACCGACTAGTGCCATCTAAGCCCAATAATCATGTGCAGCAGTTAGCTATGGAAGCACAGAGTGTGACGCACCTCAACAGACGAAGTTCTGAAAAAAACAAGCAGCAGGTAACAACGGACATCGTCCATTGTGGGATCAAGACACCGTTCCACTGTTGGGACCTAGAGTTGGTTGCACCTGGTCGAAGGGAGTACCTCCATTTCCACTCTCAGATACAGTTCTAACATCATCCATTGTGGGATCAAGACACCGTTCCACTGTTGAGACCTAGAGTTGCTTGCACACCAACTGAGAGACTAATACAGACTTTCACACAGTTTAGTCACTAACCCATGCATTCAGTAAGACACGTCCATTTACTCACTTGACTATGTCATAAGTGATGTAATATGTGACATCATCAGAAGTGCATTGTGTGCGCGCGAGTTATAGTTAGCTGAACTAACTATAACTGGTGAATTTCCCTGGTTTTATATGAGTCACATGTCCAACTAACTATAAGGTCCCTTAAACCTATGCTTTTTCACAGAGTGATTGGGAAGAAAACCCGCTTGACACCTTGGGATTACACCTTTAGAATAAGCCCAGTCCCTTAAATTCTCGAGGATACTTGCTGCAAATATTTTCCCTGAAGCATCCAAGAGTGCAATTTGTTTATAGTTCCCAGGGTTAAATCAAGTGCCCTTTTTTAATATTGGAAAAACAATGCTCACTAGTCCATGAATAAGGAATTTGAGCAGTAGCATAGCAATGATGAAAAAGTGTCCCCAAGAACACACTCCACTTTGCGGGTTAACTTTGTAGCACTTTTATTGGTATCATATCCTGACCCATGGCTGCGGAGGGTCTCGCTTTCCTAATATAGGACTCAATTTGTTTTTCTGAGGAGGGGCATAAAAGTTGTTTAATCCCACCGGAACGGATCTGGGTAGGTGATGCATCCCTGCTGCCTGTATACTCTGAGTTCGACTTATAAAAGTCTAGAAGTTAGTTTTCCCACTCAGTCTCAGATATGGGTCTTGCTTTCAGGGAATTAAAATTACCCATTCCTTTAGCAATGAAGTGCTAGATTTGCTTGGATTTCATCTTAGTGGCAGCCATGTGTAGATCTATCCAATGCTTGTCAGACGCTGCTTTGTTTTTTTCCTTAGTGAGCTGATGCATTTTTGTCTTCAAGCCAGCTATTTCTACTTTTCTTGTACTTGAAAAGATGATAAATTGGTGCCTGATTAATTGATTTCATCTTTTAGATGTATACTGTCCTACTGTGACCTTTTTGGACTTATGGTACGTAAGAGCCTTCTTATGTAATTTATTAACAATGGCAGTCAAAGTTTGCTTAAGATTCTTGAAAGGGCTGAGAGTATGATCTACCACCCAATGCTGATGAGTGGATATTTCTTCATTGAGTATATTTATGGTTGCCGTATTCCAGATTATACGTCCCTGCTTGGAATCTAAGATCGACTCACCTTTCTTCCGAGACAGCGACCATAAAGCGGACAATGAAAAATGTAAACTAAGATTCAGATGGAGTATTGCGTGGGCGCTATCAGGTGAGAATTGGGGAGCTAAATAATTGCATTTTTGATATAGCGATGGACTGCATAATATATAGTCTAATATGGAACTGCCATGGACTCCTTTTGTTGTATAGCTTGCCGGTATATCCCCATCGAGCCTACCATTTAGGAAAACTCCACTAGTACTGATTATTAGTTCGAGTAGCATTTTTCCTCTTCTGTCAGTTTTTTTGGCATCAGGAAAAATTGGAGATGGAATAGCCCAGACAAGTTCTTCATCTTTACTACTGCAAGTTGTTATCGCATGTTTGGAGATTTTTGTGTTGAAGCCTCCTGTGATGAGGATTTGATGTCTGCGCACAACTCTAGTACTGAATCTATCTGATCAAATATTTTTGCAAGCATTAGATTGAATTCCAGTCCACGAGGTATACAGAGGTTAAAAAGAAATAAGGTTTCCTTAATTCAAGAGTGTTTATTACCTGTATGTATGCACATGATTGCTCCCCATGTCAGTTCTCTCAAAGTTCCAGTTTATATCGTCATTCAGCAGGATCAACAAACCCCACTTTGCATGGCCTCTTTGCGACTTTTTTTTGCTAGAATTTCAAAAGAAAAATAGTCCTTTTGACTAAAGTTTCCAAGTAGCCAGGTTCCCTGGAGGAAGACTACTGCTGGGAAGCTTTTAAGTAGACTGGATAGCTTTTGGAGATTTAGGCCAGCAATATTCCAAGAGAGAAAGTCGGTAGTAGAAATGGAGCCTTCGCTAAAAAGGTAGTTTTGTGTCTTGTCTCTGCCTGCTTGCATTTAGGTTATTTGCAAGCCAGGACCAAGATTTTTCCTTTTTTGAATTTATAGTTTCGTAGAGGCTACGGTTCCTTATTAATCGTTCACCTTCTGTTATACATATTGTTAGCTAGTCAATTTGCCAATCCAATAGACTTTGTACTTGTTTATTTTGATCAGAAGACAGCACAAGATGTGAAGGTTTCCTTAGGAGCAGTAATGAAGCCTTCCAAAAAGCCTGTGGAATCTTTTGCCTGATTCCGATTACGTCAAATCCATACTTGTGAAGGATTTCTCTTCTATTTAGCATAATTGCTGGGATAACACCAGACCAAAAGTCCACTCGGACTGGTAATACATCAGCGTTATCTGGGAAGGAGATCAGTTTTAGATCAGAGGAAGAGAGCATTTTCAAAGGGGAAAGGGTATGAACACGGTTAAGTACCCTTTTCCAATTTAAGGAGTCATTTCCTACTGGGAAGAGATCGGATATTTCCAAAGGAAGATAGACGTCTTGAGTCTAGCTGTGATCTTTTCTCATTGCATTTGACTTGAAAGGCATGGCATCCTGGTCAGGATAGCTTATATTCTGTGGAGAACCTTTAGTTATGAAGTTGGTTGCCAGGGATTTCAATTGACTTAAGGCACCTGACTGAGGGGTTTCGGGAGATAATCCCAGGTCGTTGTCAGTGTTACTTAAGGTATCTACAGATAAGGTTGCAACTTCTGCCTGTACCCCCGTGCCTGCCGGAGTCCTTGGGAAAACTTTAGTTTCCTGGGCTTTGCTTTTGTAAGTCTGCGATTATTTCTTTTCCTTCTTTTTGTGCTTTTGGTTTGTGTTTTTGCAGTTTTTGATTCTTGTTTCCTTCCAGCAGATAGATTTTTTTAGATTTTTTGGGGGAAACTTCCCTTATTTTTCGAGTTTCTCTGGTTTTCAACTGAGGATGAGAGGGAGTTAGTTTCGCGGGTTGATGCTGCAGATTTTGGTTTGTCACCTGTGTTTCTTTGTGAGTAAGATAGAATAGAATTTAGGGACTGCAATTTGTGAGCTGCTTCCCTTTGGTATCTCAAAAAACATTTTTATAGAATAAATCTTATTGACTGGATCCCGTTTTAGATTTAATATTACCACTATTTGTTTGAGAACCTCTTGTTTTTTGCCATTTTCTTTTGTCTGAGTAGAGTTGTCACTTAGTTGAGCTAATTTCTTAGTATGATTTTCAATTGTGGATAAAGGGCTTTGGGATCTTTTCTCGTCTGTCAAATATTGAAGAACTACTGAATGGGTTTTCAAAACATGATCTGACATATTTACCTAGTAATGCCATGATTGCTTCCAAAACAGTTTGCAAGGAACACAGTGTATCCGCGACTGATGCTCTATTTTTTGGGACATCCGGTGAAAATAACAGTAGAAAATTCAGGGATAAGGATAGGTTGTCATCAGCGACCAGATGGTTAGTAGGTGTACTGTTAAACAGTTGTTGCGTCTCCCTTGGCATTCTTAAGGGAGGGACTGTAATTACCTGACTCATTTTATGTCCGGAAGAGTGAAGTCCAACTCAGATGTCACAATTGTAAAAGGGGGTTTGTATTGATGTTGAGAAGTCAATTCCAAGAGCCAAAAGTTAGGCAGGGGTTCCGCCCCTTGGACTTTGGAACTAGAGGCTGATCTAAGGACTCCTTCGTAATTACCTAAAG
The DNA here is from genome assembly GCF_964261635.1 of Lissotriton helveticus. Lineage (NCBI taxonomy): Eukaryota > Metazoa > Chordata > Amphibia > Caudata > Salamandridae > Lissotriton > Lissotriton helveticus. The sequence goes on from NC_136057.1 coordinate 1,224,439,658, forward strand.
GACCCTTTGATCCTCTTGCTTTGGTATTTCATGAGCCTTGGTTGCTGATCAAGGCCAAGTGGGAAATAATTCTGGTATAGTAAGTGTTCCTGAAAGTGCCCCTATATGTGCTGAGAGGGATTTGCTTCTTCTCTGTGTTTGGGCTCTGCCCAGTCTTTTCATAAAGACTGTTCTACTTCTTAATTTTCTGAATGCCATTTCCACTCCATAGGCTCTTTAGGATCCACCTTCGCGAAATGAATACTAGGCCTGGTGTCTGGTCCCTTAGTGTCTGATAAAGGGAGCTGGAAGCTCCTGGCAGCAGGACACTGTGAAAACGCTCTGATCTGCTCTGGCCTTCCTCCGACTGTATTCCGTCACGTTCACCAACACGACGCTCTCGGTCAATCTCCAAAGCTGCAGAGACTCCCCCCTCACTGGGGCTAGGGGAATAAAGGCAGCTAGAGGAGCAGGAGCAGGCTCAATCAATGAGCGTGTCACCACCACCGGTCCCGGACACCTTGAAGGAGGAGGGGGCAGACTGGAGCGAGTGAGGGTCGAACAATGCGGAGAGGAGATGTTATATGTTATATGTGCTTGTATAGGCCACAGCTGCCCCAGCAAAGGGGCGTCCCGGTGCTTACTGTATGAAAGGGGACAGAGGATAGGAAAATAGGAGGGGAGGGAGAAGTTAACAGAAAAGGTGTGTTTTTATTGCTTTCCTAAAGGTCAATAGATTTTGTATCCCTCGGATCTGGTCTGGGAGGCCGTTCCAGAGTTTGGCGGCCAGGTATTTGAAGGAACGGCCACCCATCCTGGATAGTTTGATACGGGGAACCGTTGCGAGATTTTGGCCTTCTGAGCGTAGGGCGCGCCGAGGGACGTAGGTTGACAAGAGTGAGCAGAGCATGGGGGGGAGGCCGTTTTTAGGATTTTAAAAGCTAGGCATAGCGTTTTGAAGTATATCCTTTTCTCCATTGGGAGCCAGTGGAGCTTGATAAGGACGCTAGCCACAGATGTGTTGTGAGGGAGACCTACCAGAACCCTGGCGGCAGCGTTCTGGACTCACTGGAGTCTAGCTTTTTCTGCAACGTTCGTTCCTAGCAAAAGGGAGCTGGCGTAGTTCAGCCTGGAGAGGATGGCTGCTTGGACTATCGTCTGACGGGTTTGGTTGTCAAAGAATCCCAGGATGGGACTAAGGTTCCGTAAAATGCCGAAGCAAGTTGCTGCCACTTTTTTAGTATGTTGAGTAAATTTGAGGGCAGAGTCTACCCAGACTCCTAGGTTTTTGACACAGTCCTTGGGCTCAGGTGGTTGTCCCAGGTTTTCTGGCCACCAGTTGTTCCCCCAAGTGTTTGTCTTTTTTCCCACCAACAACACCTCTGTTTTACCGGCGTTGAGCTGGAGGTAGTTTGCTGTCATCCATTCTGTGATGTCAATGAGGGTTTGTTGGAATGTTTGGGCGCTGTGACCACTTTCATCGTTTAATGCCACCACCAGCTGCGTATCATCAGCGTAGGATACAAGAGACATTCCGTGTCTCCTAGCTACCTCTGCCAGGGGCTGGACATACACATTGAACAGGGTGGGGCTAAGAGCTGACCCCTGTGGTACGCCCTGTTCAATGGGACATTCCCTGGAGAGGTGGGGGGGGGGTGGAGACTCGAAATGATCGGCCAGAAAGAAAGTCTCTAAACCAATCAAGAGCGAGTCCTGATATTCCGACCTCTTTTAGCCTGAACAGCAGAACTTTGTGTGACACCGTGTCGAAGGCAGCACTGAGATTGAGTAGAATCAGTGCTGCCGTTCCACCAGAATCTAAAATGGTGCGGAGGTGTTCTGTCACACTTAGTAGGGCTGTTTCGGTGCTATGTCCCGCCCGGAAGCCATGTTGTGACCAATCTAAGATGTTATTAGATGACAAGTATTTGGTAAAGATGGTATTTACATGGGCTTCTGCTACCTTGGCTGGCCATGGTAGGAGGGATATAGGTCTAAAGTTTTCGGCAATGTTAGGGTCCAGCGTAGGTTTTTTGATGATCGGTGATATCCAGGCTTGTTTCCACTTGGAGGAGATTATAGCTGTAGAGAAAGATTTGTTAATGATGTCTCGCAGGGGGCCTAGGACAGTTATGTCAGCTTCTCTGAAGGTTTCAGGTTTGAGAGGGTCTGCCGGTGAGCCAGACTTGATTTTATTACAGATTTTAGTAAAATCTTCTAAGCTTAGGGCCGGGATGTTAGCGAGGTTGGGTCTGCTGGGGTCATTGGATGGGGTGAGGTCAGAGGTGGAGGGAAAGGTAATATAAATTTTCCGAATTTTTTCTAAGAAAAAAGAGGCCATATTATCACATAATGCGGATGAGGTGTTAGGATTAGCCACTGTTTTTTTAGCACTGAGTTCTTTAAGAATTTTAAAGATAGTTTTAGAGGCATTATGGCTGTTCTTAATCTCAGTGATGTAGTAGGCTGCCCTGGTCCTGCATATGTTACGATGGTAGGTTTTTTGCGATTGTGTGTACAGAGTTTTGAGGGTGGGGTAATAGTTTTTCCTCCAGCATCTTTCAGCTTTCTTGCACTCTTTTTTAATGCGGAGAGTTCCTTGTTGTACCAGGGACTGGAATCGTGGGCGCGAGCTTTGATCCATTTAGTTGGGATAAGGGTGTCTAGGGCTTGGTTAATCCAATCACAAAATTTGTCGTATTCATGATCGGGGTCTCCGCTAGGTGGGGGGGGATGAGTAGTGAGGAGTGCATGGAAGTCCTCTATGTGGAGCTTCCTCCAGGGTCTTTTTCGAACCTGCTGAGTGGGCTTAGTAAACAGGATGTTCTTGCAGGGTATTAACATAGTTACTAGACAGTGGTCAGTCCAGGTCATAGGGCTGGGCGTTTCGACCTGCGCATTAATTATGTTTGTAAAAATGGGGTCCAGGAGATGGCCGCCACTATGGGTAGGGCCCTGTATAAGTTGGTCTAGTTGAAGGGCCTCCAGATCAGCTAGAAGAGTAAATGTAAATGTAAATGTAGTTGAGCTTATATAGCGCACAGCTACCCGCAGTGGGTTTCCCGGCGCTTGCTTAGGGAACCCGTCCTGGTATTCCCCTGTGAGATAGCAGGGTATCCACAAGGTGAAAGTCAGGCATCCCGCCGCGAGGGGCCGTTGTGGAGATTAAGCAAGCTATTGCCCAGAGTCGCAGAGTGTGAACCCGTGAGTCGAGGAGGCACCGGGGCGAGAATTATCGAGTCCGTGGAATTTTTAGCCCAAGACCCGCCGAGGCGGGGAATTGAACCCTGGTCCAGGACCGATCTCAGCTTCCGGGTCTGCTGCCTCTAACCCCTGAGCCAAACTTCTCCACAGAGTATTGATCTTTGAGTCTCCCTTACGGTCGAAGTGGATGTTCAAATCTCCAATAATAGTGAAGTTGGCAGTTTCAGTGATCTGTGAGCATAGGTAATCGAGGAGTGAGTTAGTGAATTTAACATCCGTTCCTGGTGGCCTATATATCAGGAGTCCTACCATGCTAAGCTGGGGATTGATTTTGATGTTATAGCGTGCACACTCGCTCTCTTTAATATCTGCTTTAGTTAGCTGGCACGTAAGATGCGATCTGGTCATTATGGCAATTCCACCACCTCTGGAGTTTCTATTAAGCGTGAGGGTGGTGTATCCTGTAGGGGTGGCCAGATTAAGGACAGTGTCCATGTCATCTTGAAGCCACGTCTCGGTGAGAAAAAGAATGTCGAGGGCATGGTTAGTGACTAGATCGTGGATTTCGGCGTGATGTTTCGACATAGATCGAACATTCAACGGACCAATTTTGATCACTGAGGGCTTGGCTGGATTTGAAAGAGAGAACCCACATAAGCAAGCTTGGGGCGCATTTGTGTTGGCCAGGTTGAGGTTGGAGCATCCTTGCTTGGGATGATGTAATTTAAGTAGCTCTAGTTTAGAATACGTTATCTTATCGTGTTGGTAAGTGTCAGGGTGTCTGGCGTCTGGCGCTTCCTCAGCGCTGACGGGCACAGACGGGCTTACCTCTGGCGCACCTCCGGCGCGCCATCTACGCGCCCGCTGCGCTCGTCCGCTGCGCTTCTGAGGTAGGCACATGATTTATAGTGGCGGGTGGTAGATGTAGGGGGTGTGGCCTCACGAAGGGGGGTGTGGCCTCAAAGAACGCCGGGAATGGCGGCAGCGCTGAACTCCGCTGCACAGCCAGAGCAGGTGAGACAATGCCCAGAGTCAAAGTGCCAGGAGTGGGAGTGGGGAGAATAGTCCACAAGGTAAAGTGACTCTCAAAGTTTTTAAAAGATATTTAAAAGTTACACAAACACAACTCCCGGCTTTCCGCCTCAGGAGACCTTACATACATCAGCCGGCGCTAGTATTCAGCGCCTTAAGTATGTTCGGCGGTGGGCGTGGCCTAAATAAGGGGGCGTGGCCTCATGAAGGGGGCGTGGCCTCAAAGAACGCCGGGAATGGTGGCAGCGCTGAACTCCGCTGCACAGCCTGAGCAGGTGAGACAATGCCCAGAGTCAAAGTGCCAGGAGGGGGAGTGGGGAGAATAGTCCACAATGTAAAGTGACTCTCAAAGTTTTTAAAAGATATTTAAAAGTTACACAAACACAGCTCCCGGCTTTCTGCCTCAGGAGACCTTACATACATAGATGAACCGAGCGGTCAACCAACTTGCAGGCCACACCGGACTGGCACCGGCTGCCTCCGCGAAAGCTGGCGGACCCTAGCTATGGGCTTCAACCAGGCGTGCTCAACTCTCCTCCCATGCTCTGTCTCCCAAGTCCCGCTTCGCACTCCGCGTCCAAACCCTGCAGACAAGAGGAAGCTGGGGTGGGGGGAAGCAGGTGAATGCTGTGCCTTGCTTGCCCGCGGTTTGGGTCCAGGTCCTGCATCTCCGGTAATGCTCCAACACCAGCTTCAGGCTTGGTTCCGGGTTCTTGCTGCTGGGTCCGGGTTGCCGCTGTGTCTCTCCGACTGCTTCCTCTACTTACCACACCCACCAAGAAACAGTTGGAAACCTCTCATAATGAAGATCACACAATTTAGCCTATGCAAATATCCCCAAGTAGTAGCTAGTAGCTGGAGAAAACTGCACATGCAAAAAACACTTTACTGAGTGTAATTTGTGCAAACCCTGTCATAGTAAAGTGGGGTACAAGCTACAAACACCATTGGTGGGTGTGTCATATGGAAAATGGAGAAGTGGGTTAGCGGTTGCGCACACCGCTTCCGTTAAAGCCCTTGAAGAGAAGCATATGGAGCTTCGAAACGCGTCGGGCAGATCCATTATGGAGCGGCATCTACAAGCGGATCCCCGTCCTCCCCTACACATAAATCAAGCCGCTGCTCGCGTGCTACTCAAAGGTGGACAACCTTGGAGCGACAATTTATACACGGCCATCCAGCCATGGAGTATGCACCACCCCGTCATCCTTGGGGGTCACGGAAGTGAAACAGCAGCCGTACACGGGATCGAGGACGGGCCCACTTGCGGGTTCCATACAGGACTTGATTGTGTGCTTTCCGCACCACACTTCCCATAATACACAGTCTCATTTGAGCCTCCCATTGGTGGGTGTATCATATGGAAAATGGAGAAGTGGGTTAGCGGTTGCGCACACCACTTCCATTAAAGCCCCTGAAGAGAAGCATATGGAGCTTCGAAAGGCGTCGGGCAGATCCATTACGGAGCGGCATCTACAAGCGGATCTCCAACCTCACCTACACATAAACCAAGCTGCTGCTCGCGTGCTACTCAAAGGTGGACAACCTTGGAGCAACAATATATATATCTATATATTTATATATATATTTTTTTTTTTCAAAGCAGAGATCCAGGGAACAGGAAATCAGGCGAGCCCACAAGATAGGTGCAGTAGGTAAGTTTATTCCTGGCAGAAAAGACTACGTGTTTCGACCACGTCTGTGTAGGTGAACTTTTGGTGAAATCCTCTCTGACCATGAAGCTGCTTTTCCTGTGCTACCTGGCGGAATAAAGAATTCTACACGCTGTGTGTTGGCCTCCGAAATGTTGGTCTATTTTTGTTGAATTGATAGCGGCCTGACCCAGGTCGCGGAGTGCCCCCCCTACGGATGAGCAGGTCCGGCGCCGGCACTTTTCTGACGCAAAAGGAATGACGTGTATTCCCCCAGGAACAGAAGTTAGCATGGCAGCAACTGTAATGAATCAGAGAAACCCACTGGGTATTTAAACAGTTAGGAGAATGGTGGCCTAATCCTTGAAAGGAGAAAGATATAACTTTGAAAAACTTCAAGTATCAAGATGGACTATGCAGACACGCCCAGTAGGCGGGACTTTTCTACAATGATTAAAACTCACCTGCAAGGAGTCGCTCCTCCATGATGCCATTCCCGTGATCAAGGAAGGATTGCACGACAGAAATGCGTAGGGGAACTTTTGGTGAAATTCTCTCTGACCATGCAGCTGCTTTTCCTGTGCTACCTGGCGGAATAAAGAATTCTACACGCTGTGTGTGGGCCTCCGAACTGTTGGTCTTTTTTTGTTGAATATATATATATATACATATATATATACATATATATATATATATATATTTTTTTTTTTTTTTTTTTTTTTTTTTGTTCACAAATTTGTACTTTACTTTGGCATTGATTGAGTATCTAATGTCACAGGCGCATCCTTTTTTCTCTCAAAATGAGCATTTAGGAAGAGGACAGCAATAAATTCAAAATAGGAATGCTGGAGGTTCAACGATGCTTTATTATTTTACAACCCATTGTAATTGGTAAAACTCCCTTTTACTTATTTGTTTTGCTGAAAGTCCTAAAGTATTTCTTACAGAGGTTGCCTGGCAACTCAGCTGCAAGTTGAAGATTTACATAGCTATACTTGACTTTGTTTCTACTTGAACAGCCAAGGCACACTATCATTGCATACATGCTGTTCTGTAAACTAGTTTAAAGATAAACACAAAACATTGAACAAGGGGAAAAAGTCTTCAGAGGATTATATCATAATTAATAGTTGCTGTTTCCGCAGCTACTCCCCATAGAAAAATGAGTGTCACTATAGCTTATGTGCTACATATAGAAGGAAGGAAAAATAGCACAAAATGTGTATTTTCAGATGGGATCCTGCTCAATTTTAGATAATTTAAAGATAGTGCTTTTAGAGTCAGGCACCATGAAGGATGTGTCATAACTGGTCTGAAGCAGTACATATAAGAAGAATACTTCTTCAAATGGAAGCCTTTAGCATGAATAACCTGATCAGTATCTAGTTATTCACTGTAATGACATCACAACGGTGGTTATCCAAAAGTGGCTCACCACTGTTCTGACATCACCCAGGGAAGGTTGTATGACAAATTAACGAATTCCTTAATTCAATTCTGCAATACCTAAACAACACTGTCTGTATAACAACCACATCTTAACCACGCATTGCTTTACCTCGCATGCCTTTACCATAATTTTTTGTGTTAAAGGCATGCATGGTAAAGGGGTATGCGTGGCTAAGGTTACCACCCCCTCCAGCTGAGTCCTAAATACGATCCACTCTCCTCTAATCCATAAAAACTACCCCATCCCCATCCCTGAGCCCTAAAAACAACCCCTCTAAAAAATACCCCAAACCCTCCCTGAAAACGACCCCAGAACCCCCTCCACCCCTGAAAACTACCCCAAACTACCCCAAACCCCATCCACCCCTAAAATCTACCCCGAACACCCGACCCCTAAAAATTACCCCGAACCCCCAACTCACCTAAAAACTACCTCAACCACATCGCTAAAAACTACCCCAAACCCCCACCCCTAAAAACTACCCAAACCCCCACCCTTAAAAACTACCCTGAACCCCCACCTGCTCCAAAAACTACCCCTAACCCCTACCACCCCATAAAACTATCTCCAACCCCCACCAACTCATAAAACTATCTCAAATCCCCACCACCTCTGAAAACTACCAGAAAGCCCCCCAGCCACTGCCCCACTTAACTGTCCATGTATGCTTTCTGACGCACCTCTCTCCCCACACATTCCGAACACTAGAGTGCTTTTGCCTTAACCACGCATATGCGGGGTTACGGCAAAGTCGTTGTTCGGAAAAGCACTCTCCTCACCCTTTTTCTGCTATTTTGGCTGGATCTCCAGAGACCCGAGCATAGAATTGGAACGGTAGTTGACAGTCTCACCCACCTTCTTGCCTCTCTGCCGGAACTCAACAAACCTGAGTTAGATGGGAGTTTATGGATGCCACTGGGCCTACGGCAACCACTTTCTCCCTGTCAGTGCGGATTTCAGACCTACACTAAGAGAAAGTTTGAAGCAGCACAGACAAGCTGTTCTCACAGAGCCACCATCAGTGTGCTGGTGACTTTTTACTCTATGCGATGCAGCATTGAGCTGGGAGGGTGTGGGACTGCACAAAAGTGTGTGGAGCTTGGCGTACAGGAGACCACGTTATATTTTTTCAGTTTGGGTAAGGGAAAGTAGGTTTGCGGAGGGTGGCGGGGTAGGTGACAGGAGGCTAGATATTTAGTTAGGCAAAGTTCTTTGAGGGGGAGAGGGGATATATAAGCAGGGGCGTTGAATAGCATTTTAGGACCCTAGTGTAATTTTCTGGATTCATGCCTTTATATAGGTATAAATCACCCTGTCCTTATATAGGGCATATAAATCATAACCATATTTAGACATAGCCCATGCAGTCCAAATACAGGCATGGATACTTCCATTAGTCCTGAAAAGCCACAACGATTTCTGGGAAAACTCGGCTTCAGCAGTTAGGGACTACCCCTTGCTTGAATATTGATTTGTCGAAGAACTCATGGAGTTTGCAAAGAACTGCGATTCTTTGATGACGTTATTATGTTCAACTTTACATCAAACTCGGCACCTTCAAGGTATAAATATGCCCACACTTGCCCTAGCAAACACACGGTGATTTGGAGCAGTTCGACTATCTACTTGCCCGATGCAGCTCTCTACAGCAAGTGCCGAAGGAAGCCGACCCTCCAGCTAACGCACTGAGAGAGACGCTGTCTTTTCTCTTGCCGAGAAATCCAGCTCCAGTGTTTTCAAGCTCCCCTTGCGGGGTGTTGGGAAATCGAGTCCCGAGACAGAGATACTGGACCTCCTTCATTCTAAACCAAGGTATGGAGCTGATTAGACCCTAAGAGAAATCTTGGATAGATTCTTGGCAAAGAATACTAAACTTATGCTACACCTCACTTACTTTTTCCCCCATACTAGACTTAGGTTAGGTACATTGGGGTAGGCGTATTTTAGAAGCACCAGTTGAGTACTTTTTGGTATTTATTTATTTATGTATGTATTCTATGGCTTAGAAACCATACCATGCTTTTACAGTATTATTTTATAATACTCTTCTTGCTGTACGCATTATACTTTACAGCCAGTATTACGAATGTAGCAGTTCATTTCTTCTGCATGAGAAAGAAGACTGTTCAATAAATACTTTTATTGAAAACGCCTGTCTCTCTATTTTCTCTGCACCTCTGGTGAAACAAAGCATGCACGATTGACTAGGGTAAAATATCTATCTATTGTTTCCACGACTCTGAAGATACGTTTTTTCTTCGGGAAACAAAGTTGCCATGTTTATGCGGTTGTCAGAAACTAATCCCTTGTTCATTCGAGAAAGTTTCTAGTGACCTCTGAGCTAGTTGGCACTCGCAATTAAGTCTAATTTATTCGATAGAGACCTAGTAGACCTAAGTCCTACGTCACATCCATAGGATATATTATTCCAATGCGCAGAGCCTATTGGGAATATAGGAACTACACTACAGGGGGTGTTGTGGATGGGTGGCAGAAGACCAGTATTTTGATTTAGTTTGGCGATGGATGGGGGGGGGGGGTTTCACAAGATGGTGGGGTGGGTAGCAGGAGGTTATGTTTTGGACATGGCATTTTAAGGAGTAATCACCCCAAAACATTTAGCTCTTTCCTCCTAGTCTGTGACCGTACTCTTTATCTAACCTTAGTAAACTTGGAAAATTCCCCCTATACTGCAGGAGAAAGGTGCACATGTCCACTTCTCCTGCAGTGGCCTGGGGTATACATACATGATGGGTTTAGGTACCGTACCTTCATGCGCCCCTGACACAACATCCCCAGGACAGGGATGACCCTGGCTAGTAGTGGGAAGTTGCGCTGATTGTGCCACCCACCAGATAACCTGTCAACCCTATATCGGGTTGCCATTGCAAGCCTGTGGGGTGCCATTGCTCCCCTGCCTAGGTTGGAATCATTTACGACTCAGCCAAACTTGAGTGGGTCATCCCATACAAAGAGGTAACCCCCCAAGGAAGGTGCCAGCATAGTGGTAGGATGAAGGATGGGCAGGTCCATTTGGATGATCCCTGCTCAGGTACAGAGGATCCCCAAATGGGGCTTCCCCTGCCTCGGAGAATGGCTCTTCTTATGGGATACACCTGCCCTTGACGGGAGCAGTAGGTTCTGCCTGGCTGTGGGCATCCCTTCAGTAAACAGTTTTTTATGTCTTTTTGTACTGTAATATATCCAGCTCCCCCATTATTCTTCTGTCTCTGCATATATGTTACAAATAGGGGCAGCCTGAAGTGTACTCACTAGTCGTAAGGTCACCCATAGGACATGACATGGGAGTGCATTATATACTGATGGTGCTTAGAGGGCACTTTCACAGAAGGGATTAGTGTGATATGCAATTGACCAATTTGGTTCAAAACACATCTCACTCCATGCACGGCGGGGCCACTGCATGAAGCACAAATTAATCATCAGATTTTCTGTAGCCTGCATAAATTATTACTCCTCCTCCTCTCCAATACTCATACCTCATCAGCAATCTAAGACTATCTGGAGTAACTCACAGTGGAAAAAACAGGCTCCAGGAAGTTTGAATTTTTATAAACTGAAAAAAAATAAAACAGAAACCATGGAATTTTCCAGCTCGGGTCCAAGGAGGTTGAATACTTCGCCAACTCAATTATCAGTTATCCTTAAGGAAGGCGGTAAATAATGCAACTAATAAAATATTGCTTGTCCCAATCTGTCAAGTTCACATGACTTCATAAGTGAGTTATTTATTTGCTAAATTTGCATTGATGTCTACTTTTTATGCCATTAGTAATATTCGAGATGAAGCAGTCAAATGCACCTGGGTGACACCGGGCTAAAAAAGATAGATGAATAAAAATGGAGTAATATTGTATCTAGTTCTCAGTAATAAGGGAGCTGTAAAATACTGTGCTGAAAGCAAATTTAGGGTCAACAGAAGAAATGTACACAAGCCTATCAAAGAAAGATTGATAGAATAAATGGAACAATTGATCACGGTGTTAATTCGGAGTGTTCGTCCTGGTAAGAGCATGGCAGGTAGACTTCACTGGATATGTACAGCACCTAATACTGAATGCTGAATGCCCACTTGCGGGGTCCTTACAGGACTTGATTGTGTGCTTTCCGCACCACACTTCCCTTCATACACAGTCTCATTTGAGCCTCCCATTGGTGGGTGTGTCATATGGAAAATGGAGAAGTGGGTTAGCGGTTGCGCACACCGCTTCCGTTAAAGCCCCTGAAGAGAAGCATATGGAGCTTACAAACGCGTCGGGCAGAACCATTATGGAGCGGCATCTACAAGCGGATCCCCGTCCTCACCTACACATAAATCAAGCTGCTGCTCGCGTACTACTCAAAGGTGGACAACCTTGGAGCGACAATTTATACACGGCCATCCAGCCGTGGAGTATGCACCACCCCGTCATCCTAGGGGGTCACGGAAGTGAAACAGCAGCCGTACACGGAATCAAGGACGGGCCCAATTGCGGGGTCCATACAGGACTTGATTGTGTGCTTTCCGCACCACACTTCCCATAATACACAGTCTCATTTGAGCCTCCCATTGGTGGGTGTGTCATATGGAAAATGGAGAAGTGGGTTAGCGGTTGCGCACACCGCTTCCGTTAAAGCCCCTGAAGAGAAGCATATGGAGCTTCGAAACGCGTCGGGCAGATCCATTACGGAGCGGCATCTACAAGCGGATCTCCATCCTCGCCTACACATAAATCAAGCTGCTGCTCGCGTGCTACTCAAAGGTGGACAACCTTGGAGCGACAATATATATATCTATGTATATATATATATATATTTTTTTTCAAAGCAGAGATCCAGGGAACAGGAAATCAGGTGAGCCCACAAGATAGGTGCAGTAGGTAAGTTTATTCCTGGCAGAAAAGATGACGCGTTTCGACCACGTCTGTGTAGGTGAACTTTTGGTGAAATTCTCCCTGACCATGAAGCTGCTTTTCCTGTGCTACCTGGCGGAATAAAGAATTCTACACGCTGTGTGTTGGCCTCCGAAATGTTGGTCTTTTTTTGTTGAATTGATAGCGGCCTGACCCAGGTCGCGGAGTGCCCCCCCTACGGATGAGCAGGTCCGGCGCCAGCACTTTTCTGACGCAAAAGGAACGACGTGTATTCCCCCAGGAACAGAAGTTAGCATGGCGGCAACTGTAATGAATCAGAGAAACCCACTGGGTATTTAAACAGTTAGGAGAATGATGGCCTAAACCTTGAAAGGAGAAAGATATAACTTTGAAAAACTTCAAGTACCAAGATGCACTATGCAGGCACGCCCAGTAGGCGGGACTTTTCTACAATGATTAAAACTCACCTGCAAGGTGTCGCTCCTCCATGATGCCATTCCCATGATCAAGGAAGGATTGCACGACAGAAATGCGTAGGGGAACTTTTGGTGAAATTCTCTCTGACCATGCAGCTGCTTTTCCTGTGCTACCTGGCGGAATAAAGAATGCTACATGCTGTGTGTGGGCCTCCGAACTGTTGGTCTTTTTTTGTTGAATATATATATATATATATATATATATATACATATATATATATATATATATATATATATATATATATATATATATATATATATATATACATATATATATATATTCACTGAAAAAACCATAGGTTATAGACCATATATAGTTAGGAATTAGCATTTACAAAACCTTGAAAATTCACTGAAAAAACCATAGGTTATAGACCATATATAGTTAGGAATTAGCATTTAAAAAACCTTATTTTACTCACACAAAACCATTGAAATTCCATATATAGTTAGTTGCACTAACTATATATCGCGCACCCGCAATCCACTGCTGATGATGTCACATATTACATCATTCATGACATGGTCAGTGACATCACTGATGACATCACTGATGACATCTCAAATGACATCACTGATGACATCACTGATGACATCATCCAGTGACTGTGTGTTTCTGTAAAGTTTAAATATGTTTTACATATTGAAGAATGAGTAGATGTATAAGTGTCTGGACGAAGGATTTAGTAGGTGCATGACTGAATGTATGAGTCAGTGATTAAATGTGTCTCACTGAGTGCATGGGTTAGTGACTAAACTGTCTTAATTTGTGCATCATTATGTCTGTTGTTCTGTAAACTGCTGCATGTGTTGATCAGTAGCTATATGATTAACTATATGGGTTATTGATTGATTGTCCAAGTATTTGTATGGGAGACTGAGTGTGTGTGTGGCTGGCTGGGAGGTGTGTGACTCTGTGCAGATCAATGTGTACTTGTATCAATGATTGTATAAGAAAGTAAGTATGTGTTAGTATATGTTTGAAAATGTAAGGTGCTCTATGTTTAACTGTATAGACAAGAAAATGGAAGTGTGATTGATTCTTTACAGGACTGACTAGGTGTGTGAGTAACTCCATGGATGAGTGGCAGAGTGTGAGTGTCTGTATAGGTGTATGACTGCATATGATAGTGTTGTAAAGATGAGTGATTGTATGTATGAATGATTGTATGGGTGAATGAGTGAATGTGTGTGTAGACGTAGGAATCAGTGAGTGCGTATGTAGTAACTAGTATTGGTGTGTCAATGGTTTCAAAAATTATACTCTGTATTTAACACTGGGTGAAACAGAGGTTATATTAAAATGTGAGGAGATGCATTGTATTGTCACATGAATGATATCATCAGTGATGTGGTCATTGATGTCAAATGAGATGTCATCAGTGATGTCATCAGTGATGTCATTTGAGATGTCATCAGTGATGTCATCAGTGATGTCACTGACCATGTCATGAATGATGTAATATGTGACATCATCAGCAGTGGATTGCGGGTGCGCGATATATAGTTAGTGCAACTAACTATATATGGAATTTCAATGGTTTTGTGTGAGTAAAATAAGGTTTTTTAAATGCTAATTCCTAACTATATATGGTCTATAACCTATGGTTTTTTCAGTGAATTTTCAAGGTTTTGTAAATGCTAATTCCTAACTATATATGGTCTATAACCTATGTTTTTTTCAGTGAATTTCAATGGTTTTTTAATAGCAAATATCATAAGCTGTCGAATGTCAAGTACGTGGTAAGTGAAAACATTTTCGTGTTTATGCACACTGATCTGCTTTGAATGGTGCCCCCCCCCTCATTTCTATTAGGAGTACTCTCTCTTTGCAGATAGTGAAAGGTAGTTAACGCAGGCCTTTGCCCCCGTTGTAATCCGTCGTGCCTGCTTCTCTCTCCATTTGATTGATTGTTATCCAAGTATTTACTGTTTTAGAATTAGTTCTCTTTGGTTCATTCTCTATTTACAAACAAACACAGAGTCGCAATACTCTGTTTAGTCTTTGCAGATAACGAAAAATCGTGTAAAAAAAAGAAAAGGAATCGAGTAAAATCAGTAGGCCACTAATGGGATCTCTTTTTGACCTCGCTAAAATAGAAACATTAGGAACAACCCCTCATGACAAATACAAAACTAGTGAGATGAACTGAACTCCACACAATGATGGCTGCAAAACAGCTCGGCTCCGCCACCCACCCCGCCCAAAATAACGATAAAGAGCGGCTGCCATGATTGGTTGCGGAATGGCCACAACGGAGCTACGAAATGGTGGTGCTCTCATGCTAACCCCAGCTTCAGTCTGAAACATCCAGAAACACTGTAGACTACCAATTCGATCAGTTCCGGTAGCGCCCCAATGTAACCCGGTAGACAAGAACTAGCCCTCCCCTCTTTGACTGATGGTTCTTGTTCCCTGTCCCTTCTGTTGTCATTTAACAGAACTATTTAGCCTGCTGAAAGGGGTTGTGTTTCGACCGCTGGTTGGTGGAGACATTTTGACTATATTCTGGACCTGCGTTGTCGCGTAATGCGTCATATGACGCGCCGCGTTAGCGCATCCGGAAGTCATCCGGGGCGCGCAGCGCGTAACGTAAGCATAACAAGTCATGTGACTTGTTAATAAAACTTTTCATTGGTTCATTTTACTTTTCTTATTCTAATGATGAAAGCCTTGGTCATATTACCTAAAAATTACGCTTTTAATTACTTCCGAACATTATTTTTTCTTAAATATATGTTATAATGTTCCAGGCTAATGTACTTTCCCGGAAATTTTACAACTGTCCTGCAAGTAAAATATATTCTTTTTTCGAGAAAAAGAGCGTTTCTTCGTCCCATGACGGAGCCGTTGAGCAAAAGAGGGTCGACCTGCTGTCTTAGTCGCCGATACGCCTGAATATGAGATTCTTATCGATCACTTTATGTTGCAGGAATAGAAAACACAACAGCCCTTGACCATTTATCTTTACTGCGTTCCTTCGTATTATACCTTTTACCCTTCATGTAATTGGTCTGCTTTATTTCACTTGCCTTTTAATGATTCTAAAACAGTGACTATTATTAATAACTTTACCAATGTATATACTACAACCATGTTTTCTTTTAAAAACCTTTATTGTGAAAATTTCATTATACAAATACGAGCCTATAACCACGTGGGCCTGCCACGGAGCAAACTGTAATCGTATATGATGAATAGACATTTACACTGTAGAGGAACGTAACGGGCGGGCCATTAGGTTGCAAGAACTAAGGTGTCTAACAGTTACGGAATCGGTGGACGTACATTTTATAATTAAAATACGACAGGGCCAGTTACAATAAAATTATCTAGATATACATTTGCGGGCAAGTACCATGGGTGACGTTAATTCGAATTTTCAACAGTACAGTAATCAATAACACATCAGAACTTAATATCAATAGGGATGTCGAAATATTCAATCAATTCTCGTCCCCGCCCGCCATGTGCTTCAAAACTGCATACGTATCTCGTGATTTCAAGGTTCTGCAACCAGTACACAACAAGGAGTTACGAGTCCCATTTATTCCGGCGCCATTTTGGGCGAGGACGGGCAGGTCCAGGATATAGTCAAAATGTCTCTACCAACCATCGACTATGATGATGTTCATATGCTGTATTTATTAGAGTAACACTCATCTGTCCACATGAAATTAATTTACCACAATCTAAACATGTCATTTTAATCTTTCCAAAGTTCTTCTAAATATTTGGGACCATTTCCCTTGCCTCTGAAGCTCTCAGTGCCACTTCTTTGATGAATGTACTAGCAGGTCAGGGGTTCTCCTCCAAATCTCTCTTTTATGCAGCACTATAATTAATTGGTGCCACCTCTCCATATGACGATGCATGGTATAGTTACCACAACTATATTTTTTTCCGGTTCCTCTGGAGAGTTCATCGTGGCAGATGAAGCGTGTAACGTACCGGGCATTTACCTTTTTTTGCATGTACAGGAAAGGAAAAAAAAATCGAGCGTCCGAGTTCTAAGGTGTCCCAGGGCCATTTTAGTGGACCAGGCCCAAATCCAAAGAACAGGCCGCCATTTTGAGAGTCCTCTTGCAGCCGCCTGTCGCTATAACATCAAGAGCAGCCGAAACTCAGCTGAATGGCAACTGAAACGGTAAATGGGCGCCCCACTACATTTCAGCATTGTAGGATGACCACACCAGTACAGCAACTTGCTAGACATCACCTCGGTGCCATCCGGATCTCGGCGCCCCACTGCAGATGAAGTGCCTCTCAACTATGAAACCACCACGGTGACATCCGGATCTTGGCGCGTTGTGCTGCCTTCGGCCTATTCGCACATCGGTCCGCTACTGACGCCATCTCACAGGCTAATGGGGTGACCCACGCCGAGTTTCAGCATTGTAGGATGACCACACCAACTTGCTAGACATCACCTCGGTGCCATCCGAATCTTGGCATCTCAACGCCTAGTGGTATCTTCCATACAGAAAATATTGTTACGCTGCCTTTGGCCCCATTCGCACATCAGTCCGCAACTTAGACATCACCTCGGTGCCATCCGGATCTTGGCATCTCAGCGCCTTGTGGTGTCAGTCAGAAAATATTGTTGCGCTGCCTTTGGCCCCATTCGCACATCAGTCCGCTACTGACACCATCTCACAGGCCAATAGGGCGCCCCACGCCGACTTTTACCATTGTACGATGGCCACACCAGTGGCACAACTTGCTAGACATCACCTCGGTGCCATCCGAATCTTGGCATCTCAACGCCTAGTGGTATCTTCCATACAGAAAATCTTGTTACGCTACCTTTGGCCCCATTCGCACATCGGTCCGCAACTTAGACATCACCTCGGTGCCATCCGGATCTTGGCATCTCAGCGCCTTGTGGTGTCTTCTACTCCGAAAATATAGTAGAAAATATTGTTGCGCTGCCTTTGGCCCCATTCACACATCAGTCCGCTACTGACACCATCTCACAGGCCAACAGGGCGCCCCACGCCGACTTTTACCATTGTACGATGGCCACACCAGTGCCACAACTTGCTAGACACCACCTCGGTGCCATCCGGATCTTGGCATCTCAGCGCCTTGTGGTGTCTTCAAATCAGAAAATATTGTTGCGCTGCCTTTGGCCCCATTCACACATCAGTCCGCTACTGACACCATCTCACAGGCCAACGGGGCGCCCCACGCCGACTTTCAACATTGTAGGATGGCCACAGAAGTGCGACAACTTACTAGACACCACCTCGGTGCCATCCGGATCTTGGCGCGTTGTGCTGCCTTCGGCCTATTCGCACATCGGTCCGCTACTGACGCAAACTCACAGGCCAACGGGGCGCCCCACGCCGACTTTCAGCATTGTAGGATGGCCACACCAGTGCGGCAACTTGCTACACACCACCTCGGTGCCATCCGGATCTTGGCATCTCAGCGCCTTGTGGTGTCTTCTACTCCGGAAATATAGTAGAAAATATTGTTGCGCTGCCTTTGGCCCCATTCACACATCAGTCCGCTACTGACACCATCTCACAGGCCAACGGGGCGCCCCACGCCGACTTTCAACATTGTAGGATGGCCACAGAAGTGCGACAACTTACTAGACACCACCTCGGTGCCATCCGGATCTTGGCGCGTTGTGCTGCCTTCGGCCTATTCGCACATCGGTCCGCTACTGACGCAAACTCACAGGACAAAGGGGCGCCCCACGCCGACTTTCAGCATTGTAGGATGGCCACACCAGTGCGGCAACTTGCTACACACCACCTCGGTGCCATCCGGATCTTGGCATCTCAGCGCCTAGTGGTGTCTTCTATTCCGAAAATATTGTTGCGCTGCCTTCGGCCCCATTCACACATCGGTCCGCTACTGACGCCATCTCACAGGCCAACGGGGCGCCCCACGCCGACTTTCAGCATTGTAGGATGGCCACACCAGTGCGGCAACTTACTAGACACCACCTCGGTGCCATCCGGATCTTGGCGCGTTGTGCTGCCTTCGGCCTATTCGCACATCGGTCCGCTACTGACGCAAACTCACAGGCCAACGGGGCGCCCCACGCCGACTTTCAGCATTGTAGGATGGCCACACCAGTGCGGCAACTTACTAGACACCACCTCGGTGCCATCCGGATCTTGGCGCGTTGTGCTGCCTTCGGCCTATTCGCACATCGGTCCGCTACTGACGCAAACTCACAGGCCAACGGGGCGCCCCACGCCGACTTTCAGCATTGTTAGATGGCCACACCAGTGCGGCAACTTACTAGACACCACCTCGGTGCCATCCGGATCTTGGCGCGTTGTGCTGCCTTCGGCCTATTCGCACATCGGTCCGCTACTGACGCAAACTCACAGGCCAACGGGGCGCCCCACGCCGACTTTCAGCATTGTAGGATGGCCACACCAGTGCTGCAACTTGCTGGACACCACCTCGGTGCCATCCGGATCTTGGCGCGTTGTATTGCCTTCGGCCTATTCGCACATCGGTGCGCTACTGACGCCGCCTCACGTGCCAACGTATTTTCTCCGCATTTTACACCCTATGCCGCATAACAGGTCATGTGACTTGTTTATAAAACTTTTCATTGGTTCATTTTACTTTTGGTTTCCTAATGATGGAAGGCTTGATCATGTGACCTAAAAACAACACTTTTCATTGGATGAAAACTTTTTTTTTTCCCCGAACGATGAAAGCCGCACCTTGTTTCTGGATGTTTCAGACTGAAGCTGGCGTCAGCATGAGAGCACCACCATCTCGTAGCTCAGTCGTGGTCATTCCGCGAGCAATCATGGCAGCCGCTCCCCACCAGAAGCCTGCAGGAGTCGGAGCCCCCAAAACTTTTGATGAATTCTCAAGGCGGAGGGGACGCTTTCGAGAATGGGGTCCAAGACCTAGCAGACAAGCGTCCGATTTCCAAGGTGTCCCAGGGCCATTTCAGTGGACCAGGCCCAAAAAGGAAACAGCCTGCCGCCATTTTGAGAGTCCTGTGACAGCCGCCTATCGCTGCACCGCAAGAGTGGGCGCAACTCAGCTGAATTGCGGCTTTTGACTCAGTGGACCAAAAACGGACGGAATGGCAACTGAAACGGTAAAGGGGCGCCCCACTACAGCAGACGAGACTCCACCTGGAGAGGCCCGTTCACGCCGCCTCCCCCGGGGCGCCCCACGCCGTTATTCGGAGCAGCATTATAGGATACCAAAACCAGTGCGGCAACTTACTGGACATCACCTTGGTGCCATCGTTCTGCTGCCTTGGAACTATTCGCGCAACAGTTTGCTACTGATGACCCACCCCCCGCGACACCCCATGCCGTTATTTGCTGGGTGGCAACTTACTAGACATCACTTTCGTGTCATCTAGATTTCGGCGCGTTCTGCTGCCTTGGAACTATTCGCACAACAGTTTGCTACTGATGACCCACCCCCCGCGACGCCCCACGCCGGAAATCTGGACGTTGTGCTGCGTTGGGACTATTCGCACAGCCGACCGCTACTTCGTTGTTTTTCCCTAAAAATGTTTATATGTTATTACTATTTTTGTTTTCTTGTATATATTTATAAATTATTAAAGTTTTATAATCTTACTACTTTGTCGGAGTGCTATATATATTTAATGTGACACATAATTGTAAAAACTTTGATGTACAAAGAGTCATCCCTGGAATCTTCCGCTTCAGGCTCGGTCCCCTCCCCAATCACAATACAGGATGGTTTTCAGATAATAGCAACGCTTCTGCTGTGACGGATCTCATCCAGTGTGGGCCTTGATCTACTATAACTCCTTTGAAGAGGGGTGATTCTTTACAGCTGTGGCCATAAACTACATCTGCAGGGCTAGCTGATACCCTAGGACCAGCCTGGACAATCGGACACAGAGGAAAAGGAGTGTCAGAGGGTGCGGTAGTGAATAGGGCGAAAGGGAGGTGTCGGGCGGGCACAGGGTGTGATTCTCAGGGAAGAGCAGCGCAGATGGGGGGAGGTTTATTACCCATGCATAAGACAGAGAGCGGGGGTGACCACTGCCTGGGGGAGATGCTTGCGAGGGTGGGGAGCCATGCTAAGGATCGACAGCGTGCACAGAGTGGGTCTGGTCAAGGCATCTAAAATGGCTGCCGTGCACGACAAAAGTGTGGCATTTGAAAAAAGACAAGAAGGCGCAGACAATGTTTTTCAACACTTCCTGATTTCCTTCGAATCGAACGTTAACAGACGTTGGGGCATATTACCAAAGTTAAGCGATATTTATCCCTAACGATGCTTAGCAACGATTTTTTTACCGTCAGAAATTATCGCAGATAAACCTTGCTATTATCAAGGTTTATCGGAAATACGATAAAAAACGACCGCAATGCATTAATATCGCTGAAAACTCAGCGATATTCATGCATTACCGAGCTAATGCTCTTAGCCATGTTATCCACCTCCCATTGGATAACATGGCTAAGAACTGCTCAGGGCAGGTGGTAGCTTTTGGAGATATTCGCGCTTATCTCGAATATTTCCAAAAGTTGATAATAGGAGATAGCGATGTTAGCGACTGTTTCCAGTCGCTAACATCTTGGCATGCCCACTTTGCATGTCATTAGTGATAAATATCACTCACATGCAAAGTGGGGCCCAAGATGGTCGCTATCTTCTACTAGCCGTCGCTAACTAGTGTTAGCAACAGCTAGGTAATACACATATAATTTTATCTCCGCGAAGCGGAGCGCTGTTACAGATATATATCTTGTTTTTGAACGTTAATTTCTCAAAATGCACTGAAGCACATATATTGAGACCTAGCAAAGGCACATCGGGCTACCAGTCCCTACAATTTTGCCAAGTTTCGTGCAAATCCATTCAGCTGTTCGATCCTACCGAGAGACAAGATGGCGGCCGCTACGGACTGTTTGGAATGTTTACAGACACCGGAGAGCCAATCAGCTTCACTTCGCAAAGCTCCGTAACGCGAAAAGTACGCGAAGCGGTGCGGTGTTACAGATATATATCTTTTTTTGAACGTTAATTTCTCAAAATCCACTGGAGCACATATATTGAGATCTAGCAAAGGCACATCGGGCTACCAGTCCCTACAATTTTGCCAAGTTTCGTGCAAATCCATTCAGCTGTTCGATTATTATTATTTTAATTTTTTTTTGCCCCGCGGGGCCCTTTTAAAACCTCCACATCAAACCTAGGGGGTCAGCGACAATGTACTATGCCCCCTTATGGTCATTTGCCCCTTCGCTTTGGCCTCCTCTTGTCTCTCGATCCTACCGAGAGACAAGATGGCGGCCGCTACAGACTGTTTGGAATGTTGACAGACGCCGGAGAACCAATCAGCTTCGCTTCACAAAGCTCCGTTGCGCGAAAAGTACGCGTCCTGGGCCGCTGCCCAGTCCGCTGTTACAGATATATATCTTTTTTTAAACGTTAATTTCTCAAAATCCACTGGAGCACATATATTGAGACCTACAAAAGGCACATCGGGCTACCAGTCCCTACAATTTTGCCAAGTTTCGTGCAAATCCATTCAGCCGTTCGGGCTAAAAGTGAGGCCAACCGCCCTATGGAAATTAACATGGGAAAAACGCGTTTTGGGACCCCCCTTTTTTCTCGGCCCCCCCTTGACAAACCCCCCAAAATTTTCAGGGGCTGCTCAGAAACAAAATGTGCCATTTTCCTGAAAATTTCAGCCAATTCCGTCCACAAACGCCAAAGTTATTAGACATAGAATTTTCAAAAAACCCATAGAGTAAAAATCCTAACTATATATACCTACTGGCGACCGCCAGTAGGTAATATATACATATATATATATATACATATATATTACCTACTGGCGGTCGCCAGTAGGTAGTTACTCCTTACGGCCCGGGGTACCGACGGATAGAGCGGGGCCCCCTTCCCTGAGTAGTGTGTCAGGTAGAGGTGAGGGCGACACCCAATTGTTATGGGTGCCGGTTAATGTATCCTTAACCACTTAATTTGGACATTACCGGTGGAGTATTTGAACATTATTTTTGCACTATTATACTTTTCACTTTTTTTGTAGCAGCAGCTGTACTTGTCTATAGCTTGGTCCTGAAGAATGCCCCGATACAGTTAGATCCTAGCGAGGGCAGAAACATGTCGACCTTTTCTACTGTTTGATGTCTTGGAAACAACAAGCGTCAGCACTCTGCTTTTTAATAATGGCAAGGGGACTTGATGAATAAAATTGTTATAAGTTCTCCTTAGTCATTTTTAGAACACCACCTTTCACTTTATTTTGCGCTGCACATTTCACATTCTCTACCTATACCCTCCTGATCCTCTCACCTCCTTAAGTGAGTCTCTGGATGTGAGCAAGTACTATGTAGGGTGACCAGTCAACCCATAGTCTTCCTCTCTGTCAAGGTTTTTTCCGATCAATTTCAGATCGGTTTTCCTTGATGGGATAATACCTAAACCCAGATGATGAGACATCACACTGGGTGATTGATGGGTCTTGGTAGAAGGACGTCTCGCTCCCACTCGGAAGACTGGTACTCTAGTGTGTGCTTTGTCTGGTTGACTCACTCCTCTCTCTCTCTTTTGTATAAGACCCAGGGTGTTCTGTATTGAGTTATAGTTAGGACCTAGTTTCCATAGGAAATCCTCAACATTCTATTTGGATTAACTTTGGCCCTGGTGGATGAATCTTTGCGAATTTCTCAAAGAAGATGGCTCGGTCCGTTGCGCTCCTTCCCTGAAAGTTTGGGGGGGAATGGTGAAGTGGGGGGCTGAGATAAAAGGGGGGTCCCAAAACGTGTTTTCTCCATGTTATTTTCCATAGGACGTTTAGACACGGCTACAGGTCGAACGGCTGAATGGATTTATAAGAAATTTGGCAAAACTGTAGAGTCCGGCTCGCAGATTACGCTTTTTTTGGAATGGCGTAAATCTGTTCAGTAGTTGCTGAGAAAATTAAAGTTATAGTCAATTATATATCTATAAGCGCGCACGGGTGCGCGCACTCGAGCGGCTGCGCGCGAGCGGAATTTTTTTTTGCTGCGTGACGTCTGTTAACGTTCGATTCGAAGGAAATCAGGAAGTGTTGACCGCCATTTTGTCACTGCGAGTAAATATATTGTCATTTCAAAGCGTTGGAACATGGAAAGGGGAGAAGGTAGAGATTGTTTTGCTGCGTAGGTTCTCTCAGGGTGTGCAGTAAGGCCCTTAAACGCGAAAATATATATATATTTTTTTTTAAAGTTGCGGGGTGCGCGCACCCGGGCGCGCACACCTATTTACAAGAGTGTGAAAATGGAGATAAATCAGAAGTTTGAGTGCTTTGATATAAGGTGGCTCTGAAAAGAGCCCTTGTGTTAATTGAGTTTTTTCTGCATTTATAAGTAAGTACCGATGCAGAGTCTGATGTTGCAGAGGAAGATTCTGTTTCCCTCATCCGTGAAATGAACACCATCTGTCCTATAGATGTCTTGCATGTGGAAACGCAAGTTGTTGTGGTAAATAGAACCCATGCTATAATCTCTGAGGAAAGCAGAAACAGATTTATTAACATGTCTCCTTGCTTTCTCAATTTGTGCACAATGTTGATTGGACCAATTCCATTTCTGTCTTTGGCATATATTGGAATATACCAAGGCAGTTCGAGGAAAAAGTGTCATCAATTGTCGAAAGGTGTCTTTTAGAAGCATTTCCAGACCTACCCCAGTCAATGTGCCTAGATCGTTCCCACCACAGTGCACAATTATAAGGTCTGGTTCTGGGAGATGCATAAAAGTTTTCACCAATGGTATTAATTGGTGACATCTTAATCCTCTTTGCCCAATCCACGTTATCTGCACATTTGGTAAATCAAGGTTGGAAATTCGTCTGCTTGCTGCATATTTTCCACTCCAGTGAATATAGCTGTGTCCTAAAAGCCAAACCTTCATTTTCAAGGCAGATGCACTCGTACTCCGATGGGTTCTGGAAGTGGAATGGCAGTTAGAAGCTGAAAGTCAGGATAAAAAAATGGATGAAGCTTGGTGTGGTTGAAAAACGAAAAATGATTGGTTGATTCTAATACGTGAAGATTGAAGACTACGTTGCATGTTAATGTTATGTAAAAGAAAAAGTAGTATTGGGTGTGAAAAAAATGACATGTAACATAGCTGTGGATAGGCAGGTGTTTCTGGAGGGAAAACAGTGTTGTTAGTTTGCTGTAGAACGTTGAGATATGAACTTTTGACCTGTGCCTTCAGCCAGGTGCAGAATGAGGTGTTACCATGGAAACAGCCAGAGATGGCAGTGGGTGATGGGTGACTTTTATGTGACATTGAAAATATTGTGAGGGACAACCAACTGAAATGTAAATTTGAATACAAAATTTTGCGGGAGGAAATATGATTGGCTGAAGAGACATATATGAGTCTGTATTGACTGGATATCTGTGCCATTGAATTTTGGTTGCAGTGATAGCAGCATAATTGAGACTTCCGTCAAATGAATATCTATTTTGTGACTGTCACTGTTGTACATCGTGCAAAGCATTGGTAAAGGTAAGTCTGTAACTGTTTGTTTTGTCATGTACCGTAAAATATGGTTTACTCACAAACAATGATTGATTTTCCTCATAGTTCTGACCATGAGGTTGTACACAGATGTGTGCCGTAAATGTGTTCGTAAATTGAGGTACCAAACGGAGTATAAAAATATCTCTCTCACTCCTGCTGTTTGACTGCATCTTCATCTCCCTTCTGTTTTCCGTCTCCGTTGCCCTGTGTTATCTTATTGTGTGTGTGTCTGTCTGTGTCTGCCTTCAGTCCGGGTTGAGGAACTTTGTTGTGTAGGCACACACATATAGTCTCATCCAAGTAGTTGGAACGTTTTGAAAAAACTATTTATATAATTGAAATGCTTTTTTGAAGCGCTAGTGAATGTTTTCTTTCACAATTACCGCTCGGTTGTTTCCATAGAGCAGAAGGTATGTTGTATTTCACTACTTAGTGCCTCTGCATCTGCACTCTGTTCTCTGGTGGCTGGCGGAGAAGTGTTTGTTATTGTGGAGATTAAAGCGTGATAAGGAGTGAAATACGACATAGCGTCTGGTCTGTAGAAGCGTGGGAGAAGTGATTAACACTGAGAGAAGCGGAACTGCGGTAGTGCTTGCTAAGAGTAATAAATTATATTTTTACAGAGGTACAACTGTCTGATGGTGCGCGACCTACTAAGAAAGGGTTCACGGGCTGTTATAGGCCTGTGGGTTCTAGTATGGGTAAATCAGGTCGACAAAAGAAAATATTAAGTTAGTACAGCTGAAGTTACGTGGAACACATGAATACTGTTTCAATATACAATCATTTTAGTTGAGATTATGGATTAAAAGAGAGAACGTGTATATTTGAAATGTTTATTCAGAAATGCACTGTTTTCAAGGCAAGTTTCTTATCTAATACGAGTACAGACATTGCAAAAACAAAGTAATCGGTATAGCCACTAGTACATAAAATACAAACGGTATAGTTGATGAAAAATGAATATGGTTTAGCAAAATTAATTATACACTCTTATGAGAAAGTATATTGGGGAAGATTTATGAAGGCCTTGCGTCGCCGATGCGTCACTTTTAACATGGGAAAAAGTGACACACCGGTGGCGCAAGGCCTTCATAAATAAGGCTCATTATATGTTAATAAATGGAAGAAGGTCTCTGGCCTTTCAGTTTAGGAACGATACATGAAAATGCTAGTGGTTAGACAATATGTCTTTATCAATGAGCTCTCTGCATGCGAAGCACTATCACGTTTCTGTTATGCTATTGTGTAAGGGAAAAAAAACGCGCCAAAACCGACAAAATGGCGAGAGGTGCATGTATGTAATGTGTTGGATCGTTCGCAAATCAGTGTTGAGAAGAACTACTGTATTGAGATATCTTTTGAAGGTTGCAGTATTGCATTTGAAGTACAGTACGAAAAACAATGGAAATATTATTGAAAGAACATATTTTTCTCTTATGTATTAAAAAATATTTTAGTTTATGGAAAATTAAAGGAGCAGAGGTGTGTGAGGCGGTAATAAGCAGTTCAAATGCGAAATGGCGTTTACAGTTATAAAAAACTCATTCTATATTTACACATTAATTAGGGCACATGTAGCATATATTACCGAGTTTTGCTTCGAGTACGTTTGAAAGAACATAAGATAAGATATACAATAGAATTGTTGAGATTAGAGTTTAATTAAAAATAAAGTTCAAAATCGAGTAGCTGAAGAAAAAAAATTTAGTCCACAGAAAAGATCAAAATTTAACCAGCAGGAAATCATAATGTCCACTGTTAGTAAAGCCAATAGGTCTGTTCATGTTAAGAAAATATCCAAGAAAACGTGAAAAAGATAGGGAGGCAAAACGAAATGTGGACGTCAATGGCTTGCAAAACAGTCATCCAAGTATTGTATAGGCAAAGTAGGCAGCAAGTGCTTCTAACAGGAAGTCACTGTTATGATCCGAAAACATGTCAGCCATCCAATTGAAAAGAGGAAAGCAGCATTCATGATCTGTTATTATCGGAGCCTCTAGTACCATCAGAGGACAGCTCGGTGGGTTTTCAATGTAGCTGTCTGTCAGGAAATCTTGCGCCGCTGCGAATATATTCCAATGACCTAGAACTCCTTGTATCGCTGCAAAAGCCATAATCCCTCCGTTGCAACATAGCTGTTCATGATCAATTAACGGATTCATGAGATGATTGTAATTCACTTCAGGAGGTACCAAGTTGCAGAGACATAAGTCCAGGGCCCACATGAAATCACAGCTCAGGCAATGAAATACAGGCTGTACACAGGTGAAATAGGAATATCGAAATGATAATCGATATGAAGTATTCAAAGTCGAGAGTGCTAAGATGCCGTAGTAGTCAAGCATCTTCTGGCGAAATAGTTCTAAGTGTTCCGGCTTGTTTGCGAAGACAGGAGGGACATCCATTTTGAAATAAACGAGATGGGAACACAAACGTCGCAGCACTGGCAGTTCAACAGGAAGTCCACAGAAATAGGTCGCAGAGCATGGAGTGAAGAGTAGCAGAATGACTTGATATAATTTTTGGCAGTCCGGTCACTAAACCATTGCTTAGTAGTTATAACAAAAATAGCCTGTCTTGAAGTGGAGGATGCGTTTAAAATTAAGGGAGTCACCTCAGTAAATTGTAAAGGAAGGCCACTCTTTTATAAGGAATGGTGTTGTCTGTGAATATTAGCTAAGTGAAAGATATGTTCGTGAACAGATGCTACGCTAACTTCTTTTTGGGACAATAAGGCTGTTGTTCATGTCTTGTGATTCAAGGCCGGAATTCGCTGCCAGATGGAAACATCAAGGTTCACATGCGTGGGGTAGATAAACTACATTCTTAAAGGGAAGCAAATGCAGAGTGATTTTTACCGCGTAAGCTTTGTCGTTTAAAAAGTCATAGTGATTTTCATTATATGTAAAAAATAATATCACTGATGAAGAATGAAAAAAAATCGTTATAATAATAGGCACTGGTGTATTTTTGGAAAGATATGCAACATTACAGGGATTCCACTTAAATAAGTCATGTAATTGAAAGTGCCTGCATGTGGACGACTAAATACATGTTTAGGCGTTTAATATGCAGCTTTGAAAAAAAACGTGTGTATGGTTTAAAAATCAAATGTAAAGGTTTAAAGCAGGAGTTTCCAAAGCGGTCGTGGAGGGCCAGATGTATGGTAGATAAAAAAAATTACTACATGTTTTTCAATTGAGTTATCTAAAAAATATGTTTCATTATCTACTGTGTAGTTTTTCAGCATGTTGCTTGTTGTTTGAGTTTTACTATTGCTGTGTCTTATACATTTTCAAGGGGCGGATCTAGGGTCATGGTGGCCGTGGGCAGGGAGCGTAGTTAGGGGGCCCTGTAACAGGGGGTCCGGGAGGGGTGGAGCGCGGAGCCCAGTGAAGAGGGGGGGTGGATCAAGGTGTTTGGAAGTGGAACAGAGCCAGAGCACGCCAAATTCCTGCCATGGGCCGCTACGCAAATATGTATGCATCCTTAGAGGATTATTATATTAAGGATATATATTAATATGGAGGCCTCACCTCAAACAAACCTCTGGATAGGGCACACCTTATCGTCATCCTGAATCAATCATTTAAAATGTTAGGGACAGATTTATGATAGTTGTGTGCTTCTTTTGCGCCGCTGTGCGTCACTTTTGTGACGCAGCGGCGGTGCAAAAGATTTGCTATGTTGCGACATATTTACAACTTGATGCATCTAGGCAGATGTGTCATGCTGTAAAGTCCTGTGCCACATGAAACCAATGCAGCAGTAATGCAAAAGATGCACCATGTTGCCAGACAGGCCTCACTTTATCTCCAACAACATACCGTCTGTTTAAACTGTAAACATTTAGGAATGTGTAGGGGGCATGGAGAAGCTGAATCTTCTGTAAATGTCAAAATTGTTGTATACAGTGCTGAACTTCTGTGTACTCTTTCATATGCTAGACTGCATCTGCACAATGAGATACCTAAGCAAAGGAAACACAGGTGATGTGATTGTGAAATGAGGAAAAGAAATTCCACATTTTTCAATTACATCACCTGTGTTTCATAACTTTACGAATCACATTGTGCAGATGAGGTTTAGGCCTGTTTACGGACACAGAAGAGGTCTGACCTTTGTTCAAGAGTGCAGTGGACATGACTCACTTCATTGGTAGGTCTGCACATGTATTATCTCCTCTGTATTCTTCAACAAGCCTAAATTTCATCTGCAACCCTGAGTAGGCCTCACCTCAAACAAACCTCTGGATAGGCCACACCTTATCGTCATCCTGAATCAATCATTTAAAATGTTAGGGACAGATTTATGATAGCCGTGTGCCTCTTTTGCGCCGCTGTGCGTCACTTTTGTGACGTAGCGGCGGCGCAAAAGATGCGCTATGTTGCGACATATTTACAACTTGATGCATCTAGGCAGATGTGTCATGCTGTAAAGTCCCGTGCCACATGAAACCTGCGTCAGGTTTCATATAGGCGTTTTGTTGCAGGGTGGGCATTCATTTGCATGAAAGCCCTGTAAAACTAACACAGTGAAATTTAGAAGATTTCACTGAGTCAGCTTTATAGCATTGCTGAATCAAATCCTTACGCCTGTTTGAAACAGGCATAAGGAGTGATGCACCATGCAATGTGTGGCTTGCTCCTGTGCATTGCAGTAGACATGTCGCGCTTACGACCTGATTTCTGCAATGTGCTGCTTTTGCGGCACAGATGCGTGACGCATCTGTGCTGTTTTTGCTCAATGGTGCTCCACATTGTAAATGCGGCACACCATGGGTGGCAGAGCAGCGGTGCACATTAACTGGTGCATCTCTGGGGATGCGCCAGTTAACATAAATCTGCCCCTTTACATTTAAGTATGAGCAGGGGACACAGAGTTGGTGAGGCTTATCCAAGGTTAAAAAGAGATGAGTCCTGTTCACTGAAAACTTGGACATAGGCCTCACCTCCTCAGCATCGCTGGACATGGCTAAATAATAGCTGCAAAATGTTACTCTTGTTAAACAATTTTACTATTATAGTCTCTGAGATTTGTCTCTTACTCTGCAACATCTTATTGTTGTTCTCTTTCTTTAAAGATAACGACAACATCAACCATGAGTGATAATGAGCAATCCGTCGATCTCGATCTTATCATTGAACTTGTCATTGAAACGTCAGTGGAAATAGATCCCTTAGATGATTTAAATCCTGAGGATGATGAAGAACATGATGAGGATGCCGATTTGTCAGAATTGTATGACATAGGGTGGGAAGCTGACGTGCTTGAGCCTATGGAACTATAAACATTTATTTTTAAAATTTACTGGAAATAAAAAGTAAAAATGTAAACCGTTTCATTTAAAATTAAACACAACTTGAAAAACAGGTTATGTGTAGTGTCTTTAATAAAATCGTCAATTATGCTCATAAAAATATTTCTAAACCAATGAAAAGTTTTATTAACAAGTCACATGACCTGTTATGCTTACGTTACGCGCTCCGCGCCGCTCCCCGGATTGCTTCCGGGAAGCTGCGCTTCGCGCCTCGCGCACCGGAGCACTTCCGGGTGCGCTAACGCGGCGTGTCATATGACGCATTATGCAACAACGCGATACGTCGTTGGGGCTCCACCGGAACTGATTGAATTGGTAGTCTACAGTGTTTCTGGAAGTTTCAGACTGAAGCTGGCGTCAGCATGCGAGCACCCCGTGGCTACGTCGTGGCCATTCTGCGAGCAATCATGGCAGAAGCTCCCCACCGGAACTCTGCGGGAGTTGGGGGCCCCGGTGACTCTTATAGAATCTTCAAGGCTGATGAGACGCTTTTGGGAATGGGGCCCATGCCGTAGCAGTGAAGCGTCCGAGTTCCAGGGTTGTCCAGAGCCATCCTTGCAGGCCAGGCCCAAGTCTGTGGATCCGACCGCCATTTCCTGAGCTCCGTGGCAGCCGCCTGTCACTGTACCGCAAGAGTGGGTGCAATTCAGCCGGATGGCGGGTGAGACGCTGTAATAGCAAGAGCAGGCGTAATTGAGCTGGCCGAGCGAGGCAATGTGCCGCAGGAGCGGGCGCAACTCATCTTGTCGAGTGACGCGCTGGGGTGCAGCTGAGAAACCTCCACCTGGGGAGGTGGGGGAGGCTCGTTCGCGCCACCTCTCCCTTCCAGTGCAACCCACGCCGTCTCCTGGCGCAGGTATATGTGATGGTTGGACCAGGGCACCACAGGACGTGTCTTCAGGTCAAACGGATTGTGGGACAAGGTCCAGAATGGAAGAGTCACCAAAAGGCTAAAAGTTCCGCCGGACCCCGGGAGCCGGCCGCCTATGTCGAGTGAAGTGCTGGGGTGCAGCTGCGAAACCTCCACCTGGGGAGGTGGGGGAGGCTCGTTCGCGCCGCCTCTCCCTTCCAGTGCACCCCACGCCGTCTCCTGGCGCAGGTATATGTGATGGTTGGACCAGGGCACCGTAGGACGTGTCTTCAGGTCAAACGGATTGTGGGACAAGGTCCAGAATGGAAGAGTCACCAAAAGGCTAAAAGTTCCGCCGGACCCCGGGAGCCGGCCGCCTATGTTGAGTGAAGTGCTGGGGTGCAGCTGAGAAACCTCCACCTGGGGAGGTGGGGGAGGCTCGTTCGCGCCGCCTCTCCCTTCCAGTGCACCCCACGCCGTCTCCTGGCGCAGGTATATGTGATGGTTGGACCAGGGCACCGCAGGACGTGTCTTTAGGTGAAACCCTCAACTATGGCACCCAACATCCAGGACTTATGCCATTTGTCGAAGGCAGTGACATCGAAGCATCTCAGGGACCAAGCATATCCAGAGTCCTTCCTACAGCCTCTGCGTTCCTTCTTACCTAGTTATGGTTTTTTTCACTCCCACTCCAGGCTTTTAGTCTGTGGATGGCAAACTATGAACCTACACTCACCTATGAAAATCTTACTATTGATGCTTGACTGAGGACAAGGAGATCAGTGAAGCACTGGGGTGTAGCAGAGAAACCCCACCTGGGGAGTTGGGGGAGGTTCGTTCGCGCCGCCTCTCCCTTCCAGTGCACCCCACGCCGTCTCCTGGCGCAGGTATATGTGATGGTTGGACCAGGGCACCGCAGGACGTGTCTTTAGGGGTGTAGCTGAGAAACCTCCACCTGGGGAGGTGGGGGAGACTCGTTCACGCCGCCTCTCCCTTCCAGTGCACCCCACGCCGTCTCCTGGCGCAGGTATATGTGATGGTTGGACCAGGGTACCGCAGGACGTGTCTTTAGGTCAAACCCTCAACTATGGCACCCAACATCCACGACTCTGGATAAGCTTGGTCCCTGAAATTATTTGATGTCACTGCCTTACTCAAATGGAATAAGTCGTGGATGTTGCCGTCTCCTGGTGCAGGTATATGTGATGGTTGGACCAGGGCACCGCAGGACGTGTCTTTAGGGGTGTAGCTGAGAAACCTCCACCTGGGGAGGAGGGGGAGGCTCGTTCGCGCCGCCTCTCCCTTCCAGTGCAACCCACGCCGTCTCCTGGCGCAGAATATGTGATGGTTGGACCAGGGCACCGCAGGATGTGTCTTTAGGTCAAACCCTCAAGTATGGCACCCAACATCCAGGACCTATGCCATTTGTGGAAGGCAGTGACATTGAAGAATCTCAGGGACCAAGCATATCCAGAGTCCTCCCCGGGGTATTTGCACAACGGTCCTCCACCCCTAGGCCGCCAGCTATGCTACCTTGACAGGAACAGTGTCATGCATTTGGATCGATGTTGCAGCAGGCTGCCATGTAAATAGTTATTTAATGAAACGTTTTACCCTGTTACTTTGTTGGTGTGTTGTATATATTTATAATATTTGCATAGGGTTTGTCGTTATTTTGGGCGGGGTGGGCGGCGGAGCAAATTCAGTGAAAAAACCATAGGTTATAGACCATATATAGTTAGGAATTAGCATTTACAAAACCTTGAAAATTCACTGGAAAAACCATAGGTTATAGACCATATATAGTTAAATATCTCAAGTCCATCTGTGCACTCGATGGAGATACAGGTCGTCGATCAGAAAATGTGCTGGCCACCTCTAATGGTAATAGCGTGGCCAAGGCTTTTGTCGATGCCTCTGCAAATTGCACAGGGTGCACTTGTTTGACATGCTGCACCATGGTATGTATGGAAATTGAATATTTTTTTGTTGGTTTTCCTCTTGAGAGAAACGAGTCACATATCGTGCAGGTTACTTTTGGTGCATTTACTTTCTTTTGATCTTTAGGATAAGTGAAAAATTGCCAGATGAAAGATTGTTTTTTTCTTCTTAAAGGTAGTCGATCATTTTGTTCAGATTCGGAAGATGAATGAGATACGGTAGCCATTTCACCAAAGTCTTCTGAAAAATGTAGGACGTTGTTCTCTCTTGAGAGTAGAAAAGATAGTGAGAGAAGTGGGTGGAGTGCTGCGTGTAAATTCCAGAATAGAAACTAGTAAGAACCAATTGGAAGTGTTGTTTTCATGTTGCAGCAGGCTGCCATGTAAATAGTTATTTAATAAAACGTTTTACCCAGTTACTTTGCTGGTGTGATGTATTTATTTATAATATTTGCATAGGGTTTGTTGTTATTTTGGGCGGGGTGGGTGGCGGAGCCGAGCTATGTTGCAGCCATCATGGCGTCGAGCTCGGTTTCTCTCACTAGTTTCATAATTCTCATGAGGGGTTGTTCCTAATGTTTCTATTTTAGCGAGGTCAAAAAGAGATCCTATCAGTGGCCTACTGATTTTGCTCGATTCCTTTTGTTTTTTCTAACGATTTTTAAGTTAAAGTTTGCTAGCACGATATAGCGGCTAGTCCGCATTTCATATATATGTCTTTTTTATTAGGGGTGTCCTCCGGTGGAGTCGGACGATCTACCTCTAATAAACGGTAAGTGTTTCTCTGAAGGAATGCGTCTTGA
The DNA here is from genome assembly GCF_964261635.1 of Lissotriton helveticus. Lineage (NCBI taxonomy): Eukaryota > Metazoa > Chordata > Amphibia > Caudata > Salamandridae > Lissotriton > Lissotriton helveticus. The sequence continues at coordinate 1,224,473,766 of NC_136057.1, forward strand.
AAGTGGCTGACTGTAATGTATGATATTTCACTCAGTGACTTTCAGGCCCATGCTGTTTCAAAACTGTGCATGTGCTTGAAGCAGGCGTAGGTATTGACGCAGCATTGTGAATATAGTGCATTGGTGAGCCTTGCTGGAGCTGCATCACAGTTGCGATGCAACTCTAGCAATGTATTACTTTTTGAGCACAGATGTGTTACGCATGTGTGGTGTTTTTGTACCATGGTGCGCCACATTTCAAATGTGGCACACCATGGGTAACGGAGCACTAGCATACTGTGGTGCACATTAACTGGTGCATATCTGGGTATGAAGTAGTTAACATAAATCTGCCCCATAGGTTACAAATCCACGTTTAGTAGACTGTTTGGCCTTTGTAGTTTTATGTTTTTTCTGTTATTCTATGTAGGTATGTAATATTGCAATATTTTTGTCACGAAAAAGAAGCCATGAGTATTGCGTTTGTGAAAGATTGCAAGATTTTTAAAATTAAAAAGCAACAACCATGGCATTGTTTAATATAGTATTCTAAATACTTATCTTTAACAATGATGAGAGAGTAAAAAAAGGTTAACCTGATGTTTTAAAGTTATTCACAGGCTTCTTTAGAGGAAGTATTCTATATGATTGTAGCGTGGGTGTTTCACTTTTTTATAGGTAATACAATGCATTCTGTATGCTGTAGCAGGAGGAGTACTACATGCTTGAATATTCTTCAGTGCTCATTTTCATTTTGTAAGTGGTATTGAGACCGACACAGAACTTCAATGGATCGGAGGGGCTGTTCCTGTGCATCTGGAGGACTGCCAAGCCGTTGCAGCAGTGGGAGTGAGGCCTCTCACAGAGGCGTAGCGCAGCTCCTTTTGATGCTCACAATTGTAGATAACAGGGTAGAGATGTCTGTGGAATTTATAGATGGTTAGTCACACTAGAGTGTGGGCGGCGCCCCTAGCACTTCATTACGGCACACAGGGAAGCCGTGTTGCACAGTTTGAGAATCAGAGACTTAGGAGATAAACCTTCATAATAGGAAGGCTTCTAAGTGATAAAAATCGCCGGTGCTCGGCGTTAAAAATATCACTGCTATCGGTGGAATTTTCCACGGTGTTAGTGCTTCAACAGAAATGGGAACACATATCTGATAGAAAATCCTGTAACAATCTCAGTATTTCACATTATCGCGTGAAAAGAAAGTCTTTCGAAAGATGTTGAACGTTGTTCTCTTTTCAGAGTAGAAAAGATAGTGAGAGAAGTGGGTGGAGTGCTCCGTGTAAATTGCAGAATAGAAACTACTAAGAACCAATTGGAAGTGTTGTTTTCAAGTCACATGACTTCACATGCGCGTCTCAGGACGTGTACGCAGTGATAGTATCTGGTCACGTACGCCATTTGGAAGTAGCGGTCTAATTCAGCGAAGTTTCAAAACGTGAAAAGGAGTAAATCCAAACACATCCGGATTTAATATATCTTCTGAGCTCGATTCAAGCATACAATTGTTAAAGTATAAAACCTTTTATATATTTTTTTTAAAATACTAAGGTGTGTACATTCGGTCACGCACGAAAGTTTAAAAAGACATTCGGCTACATTTAATGAAAATTTTCATAATAATAAAAAAGAAGCCTAGGTTTAGTGTCTTTGACGTAGTATAAGTTCTTTGATGGGTCTATGAAGAAATTTAATAAATTGCAAAGTTTTCACAAAATATATAGGCGGGTGCGCGCACACGGTCACGCACGAACGAAAGCCAAAAAAGCGGAGATAAACCCCCTTTAGAATATGCTCCTGGAGCTCTTTTTGGTAGAATGAGTTAGTTCTGAAAAGAACTTTTTTTTTTTTAAATTTTTTTTTTAAAACAAGTGTTATGTTGTTTTTGAATTTTTAAACTTGCAACAACATTTTCATGTGTGACACAGGATCAAAATGAAATGAAGAAATGTATCTTTTCTCGGGGCATTTATGACTCTCAATTTTTAGTTTAGTAAGAATGAGGCTCTGCTCTCCGTACAGAAGAATTTCTCCACACTCGTTGCATTTCATGTGCACCGTTGCAAGATATGGTCTCAAGACCATCACAGCACTCGATGGAGATACAGGTCGTCCACCAGAAGATGTGCTGGCCACCTCTGATGGTAATAGCGTGGCCAGGGCTCTTGTCGATGCCTTTGCAAATTCCATAGGGTGCACTTGTTTGACATGCCGCACCATGGTATGTATGGAAAAGGAATATTTTTTTCTTGGATTTCCTCTTGAGAGAACCGAATTGCATATCGTGCAGGAAACTTTTGGCGCATTCACTTTCTTTTGTTCTTCAGGATAAGTGAAAAATTGCCAAATAAAAGATTCCTTTTTTCTTTTTAAAGGTAGTCGCTCATTTCCTTCAGATTCGGAAGATGAATGCGGGGCGGCAGCCATTTCAGCAAAGTCTTCCGAAGGGTGTTGAACGTCGTTCTCTTTTGAGAGTAGAAAAGATAGTGAGAGAAGTGGGTGGAGTGCTCCGTGTAAATTGCAGAATAGAAACTACTAAGAACCAATTGGAAGTGTTGTTTTCAAGTCACATGACTTCACATGCGCGTCTCAGGACGTGTACGGGGTGATAGTATCTGGTCACGTACGCCATTTGGAAGTAGCGGTCTAATTCAGCGAAGTTTCAAAACGTGAAAAGGAGTAAATCCAAACATATCCGGATTTAATATATCTTCTGAGCTCGATTCAAGCATAGAATTGTTAAAGTATAAAACGTTTTATATATTTTTTTTAAATACCAAGGTGTGTACATTCGGTTACACACGAACGTTTAAAAAGACATTCGGCTCCATTTAATGAAAATTTTCATAATATTAAAAAAGAAGCCTAGGTTTAGTCTCTTTGACGTAGTATAAGTTCTTTGATGGGTCTATGAAGAAATTCATTAAGTTCAGATTGCAAAGTTATCACGAAATATATAGGCGGGTGCGCACAGTCGGTCGCGCACGAAAGCCTGGAAATGCGCTATCCATTTTATTGAGAACTGTTGCCGAGAGTGCGCACACCGGGTCGTGCACGAAAGTTTAGAAAGGCTATTTTTATTTACAGGCAAATTTGAATGCGTTGAAAAAAAGGCAAGGTACAGACTTTCTAATTCTGCATCGCTTTACAAGGAGTCTCTATGCAACTTGAACAGTGAAGAAAACGGCTTGTTTCCGAAAAAAATATTTCCAGAACTTTATTGACAAAAGTATAGGTTGTATACACGAGATATTTCTAAATTGGCATTTTAAAAACCAATGAAATTCACTGAAAAAACCATAGGTTTTACACACGTTATAGTTAGGAAGTAGCATTTACAAAACCTATGAAATTCACTGAAAAAACCATAGGTTTGACACCAGTTATAGTTAGCTGGAAATTTTACTGATATAAAACCAATGAAATTCCACGTTATAGTTAGTTGGACTCACTATAACTTGCGCGTGTAATGCACTGCTGATGACGTCACATATTACATCACTCATGACATCACTGATGACACCATCCTTGTGACACAGTGACAGACCTCCTTTCACTGTAATCTAACCCTTGAAACACATATTCAAAAATAGAAACTAACATTTTCAAAAAAATGGAGATACCCATACCAGTTACAACAACCAATTCAATAATTCCACCATCTATATACACATGCACTAATTCACCAACAGTTCTATATAGTCACTCATACATATATTCACTAATCATATGTAGTGATACACCTACACATCCTGTTACACACCGACAGTCATCCAAAAGTTATTCACATACATACTCACACATGCAAATAAACTATTGAACATCCATTTATTTGCATAAACAGCTATACACACACTACCACTTTACTTCTAAGGAAACTTACACATACTTACTCTCTTAAAAAATCACTTATAGAAACACATACTAATTTAAACAGGAACTCTTACAATCCCTCACTATCACATATACTCACTTATATACATCAATATTCACATATACTAGATTAAAACATATGTAGTTACTGATAAAGACACTAATAAGACAGTCATTCACTCACTAACACAGACATATACACACTCATCCACCCATACAGACCTGCACATATGCTGTCTTCAAAACACATACAGAGACTCAGTCATTCTTGCATCTATGTACTAAGTAATACTCCCACCAAAGCATGCAAACACTTATACTGATACTAAGAAAAACATCTAATAACCTATATACATACACATGCACCTACTCATCAACCCATGCAGCCACTTATACACAAAGTGAAACACTAATACATATATTTAAACATTTAAGCATTACTCACTAATATATGTATTCACTAAGATATTCAATAATATATACATATATAACACATATTTATTTTTCAGAAAGACACACATTCACTGGATGGTGTCATCAGTGATGTCATGAGTGATGTAATATGTGACGTCATCAGCAGTGCATTACACGTGCAAGGTATAGTGAGTCCAACTAACTATAACGTGGAATTTCATTGGTTTTATATCAGTAAAATTTCCAGCTAACTATAACTGGTGTAAAACCTATGGTTTTTTCAGTGAATATATATATACATATATATATATATATATATATATATATATATATATATATATATATATATATATATATATATATATATATATATATATTATTTTTTTTTTCACGAAGTTTGTACTTCACTTTGGCATTGATTGAGTATATAATGTCACAGGCGCATCCTTTTTTTCTCTCAAAATGAGCATTTAGGAAGAGGACAGTAATAAAATTCAAAATAGGAATTCTGGGGGTTCAACAATGCTTTATTATTTTACAACCCATTGTAATTGGTAAAACTCCCTTTTACTTATTTGTTTTTGCTGAAAGTCCTAAAGTATTTCTTACAGAGGTTGCCTGGCAACTCAGCTGCAAGTTGAAGATTTACATAGCTGTACTTGACTTTGTTTCTACTTGAACAGCCATGGTACACTATCATTGCATACATGCTGTTCTGTAAACTAGTTAAAAGATAAACACAAAACATTGAACAAGGGGAAAAAGTCTTCAGAGGATTATATCATAATTAATAGTTGCTGTTTCCGCAGCTACTCCCCATAGAAAAATGAGTGTCACTCTCCTCTAATCCATAAAAACTACCCCATCCCCATCCCTGAGCCCTAAAAACAACCCCTCTAAAAAATACCCCAAACCCTCCCTGAAAACGACCCCAGAACCCCCTCCACCCCTGAAAACTACCCCAAACTACCCCAAACCCCATCCACCCCTAAAATCAACCCCGAACACCCGACCCCTAAAAATTACCCCGAACCCCCAACTCACCTAAAAACTACCTCAACCACATCCCTAAAAACTACCCCAAACCCCCACCCCTAAAAACTACCCAAACCCCCACCCTTAAAAACTACCCTGAACCCCCACCTCCTCCAAAAACTACCCCTAACCCCTACCACCCCATAAAACTATCTCCCACCCCCACCAACCCCTAAAACTATCTCAAACCCCCACCACCTCTGAAAACTACCAGAAAGCCCCCCAGCCACTGCCCCACTTAACTGTCCATGTATGCTTTTCTGACGCACCTCTCTCCCCACACATTCCGAACACTAGAGTGCCTTTGCCTTAACCACGCATGTGCGGGGTTACAGCAAAGTCGTTGTTCGGAAAAGCACTCTCCTCACCCTTTTTCTGCTATTTTGGCTGGATCTCCAGAGACCCGAGCATAGAATTGGAACGGTAGTTGACAGTCTCACCCACCTTCTTGCCTCTCTGCCGGAACTCAACAAACCTGAGTTAGATGGGAGTTTATGGATGCCACTGGGCCTACGGCAGCCACTTTCTCCCTGTCAGTGCGGATTTCAGACCTACACTAAGAGAAAGTTTGAAGCAGCACAGGCAAGCTGTTCTCACAGAGCCACCATCAGTGTGCTGGTGACTTTTTACTCTATGCGATGCAGCATTGAGCTGGGAGGGTGTGGGACTGCACAAAAGTTTGTGGAGCTTGGCGTACAGGAGACCACGTTATATTTTTTCAGTTTGGGAAAGGAAAAGTAGGTTTCCGGAGGGTGGCGGGGTAGGTGACAGGAGGCTAGATATTTAGTTAGGCAAAGTTCTTTAAGGGGGAGAGGGGATATATAAGCAGGGGCGTTGAATAGCATTTTAGGACCCTAGTGTAATTTTCTGGATTCATGCCTTTCTATAGGTATAAATCACCCTGTCCTTATATAGGGCATATAAATCATAACCATATTTAGACATAGCCCATACATTCCAAATACAGGCATGGATACTTCCATTAGTCCTGAAAAGCCACAACGATTTCTTGGAAAACTCGGCTTCAGCAGTTAGGGACTACCCCTTGCTTGAATATTGATTTGTCCAAGAACTCATGGAGTTTTCAAAGAACTGCGATTCTTTGATGACGTTATTATGTTCAACTTTACATCAAACTCGGCACCTTCAAGGTATAAATATGCCCACACTTGCCCTAGCAGACACATGGTGATTTGGAGCAGTTCGACTATCTACTTGCCCGATGCAGCTCTCTACAGCAAGTGCCGAAGGAAGCCGACCCTCCAGCTAACGCACTGAGAGAGACGCTGTCTTTTCTCTTGCCGAGAAATCCAGCTCCAGTGTTTTCAAGCTCCCCTTGCGGGGTGTTGAGAAATCGAGTCCCGAGACAGAGATACCAGACCTCCTTCATTCTAAACCAAGGTATGGAGCTGATTAGACCCTAAGAGAAATCTTGGATAGATTCTTGGCAAAGAATACTAAACTTATGCTACACCTCACTTACTTTTTCCCTCATACTAGACTTAGGTTAGGTACATTGGGGTAGGCGTATTTTAGAAGCACCAGTTGAGTACTTTTTAGTATTTATTTATTTATGTATGTATTCTATGGCTTAGAAACCATACCATGCTTTTACAGTATTATTTTATAATACTCTTCTTGCTGTACGCATTATACTTTACAGCCAGTATTACGAATGTAGCAGTTCATTTCTTCTGCATGAGAAAGAAGACTGTTCAATAAATACTTTTATTGAAAACGCCCGTCTCTCTATTTTCTCTGCACCTCTGGTGAAACAAAGCATGCACGATTGACTGAGTAAAATATCTATCTATTGTTTCCACGACTCTGAAGATACATTTTATCTTGGGGAAACAAAGTTGTCATGTTTATGCGGTTGTCAGAAACGAATCCCTTGTTCATTCGAGAAAGTTTCTAGTGACCTCTGAGCTAGTTGGCACTCGCAATTAAGTCTAATTTATTCGATAGAGACCCAGTAGACCTAAGTCCTACGTCACATCTATAGGATATATTATTCCAATGCTCAGAGCCTATTGGGAATATAGGAACTACACTACATGGGGTGTTGTGAATGGGTGGCAGAAGACCAGTATTTTGATTTAGTTTGGCGATGGATGGGGGGGATGTTTTCACAAGATGGTGGGGTGGGTAGCAGGAGGTTATGTTTTGGACATGGCATTTTAAGGAGTAATCACCCCAAAACATTTAGCTCTTTCCTCCTAGTCTGTGACCGTACTCTATTTATCTAACCTTAGTAAACTTGGAAAACCCCCCTATACTGCAGGAGAAAGGTGCACATGTCCACTTCTCCTGCAGTGGCCTGGGGTATACGTACATGATGGGTTTAGGTGCCGTACCTTCATGCGCCCCTGACACAACATCCCCAGGACAGGGATGACCCTGGCTAGTAGTGGGAAGTTGCGCTGATTGTGCCACCCACCAGATAACCTGTCAACCCTATATCGGGTTGCCATTGCAAGCCTGTGGGGTGCCATTGCTCCCCTGCCTAGGTTGGAATCACTTACGACTCAGCCAAACTTGAGTGGGTCATCCCAAACAAAGAGGTAACCCCCCAAGGAAGGTGCCAGCATAGTGGTAGGATGAAGGATGGGCAGGTCTATTTGGATGATCCCTGCTCAGGTACAGAGGATCCCCAAATGGGGCTTCCCCTGCCTCGGAGAATGGCTCTTCTTATGGGATACACCTGCCCTTGACGGGAGCAGTAGGTTCTGCCTGGCTGGGGGCATCCCTTCAGTAAACAGTTTTTTATGTCTTTTTGTACTGTAATATATCCAGCTCCCTCATTATTCTTCTGTCTCTGCATATATGTTACAAATAGGGGCAGCCTGAAGTGTACTCACTAGTCGTAAGGTCACCCATAGGACATGACATGGGAGTGCATTATATACTGATGGTGCTTAGAGGGCACTTTCACAGAAGGGATTAGTGTGATATGCAATTGACCAATTTGGTTCAAAACACATCTCACTCCATGCACGGCGGGGCCACTGCATGAAGCACAAATTAATCATCAGATTTTCTGTAGCCTGCATAAATTATTACTGCTCCTCCTCTCCAATACTCATACCTCATCAGCAATCTAAGACTATCTGGAGTAACTCACAGTGGAAAAAACAGGCTCTAGGAAGTTTGAATTTTTATAAACTGAAAAAAACTGAAACAGAAACCATGGAATTTTCCAGCTCGGGTCCAAGGAGGTTGAATACTTCGCCAACTCAATTGTCAGTTATCCTTAAGGAAGGCGGTAAATAATGCACCTAATAAAATATTGCTTGTCCCAATCCGTCAAGTTCACATGACTTCATAAGTGAGTTATTTATTTGGTAAATTTGCATTGATGTCTACTTTTTATGCCATTAGTAATATTCGAGATGAAGCAGTCAAATGCACCTGGGTGAAACCGGGCTAAAAAAATAGATGAATAAAAATGGAGTAATATTGTATCTAGTTCTCAGTAATAAGGGAGCTGTAAAATACTGTGCTGAAAGCAAATTTAGAGTCAACAGAAGAAATGTACACAAGCCTATCAAAGAAAGATTGATAGAATAAATGGAACCATTGATCACGGTGTTAATTCGGAGTGTTCGTCCAGGTAAGAGCATGCAAAGTAGACTTCACTGGATATGTACAGCACCTAATACTGAATGCTGAATGAGCTGACCTTCTTGGAATTCATCTAAGACGTTGTTACCAATGCACATAATGAATTCAAATGTAGCATTAGTAACCCTAATGTGAGTCCCCTCTAGTGAAATAGACTGGAAACTGGCTAAACAACAGCAGAATATGTCTGCTGTACAACGGGGTTACACTCCCTACAAAGGGCCTCATTTAGGAAAAGTGTTGCATAGCCTGGGGAAAACCAGCAATGCAACACTTTTCAGTGTGCGTATTTACTGTACGGTGCTCCATGTGGCAAGGATTTACAGATACGTCAGTATTCATTTTGTATCTGTAGGTACAAAAATGGCTAATTCCTGGAGTGTGTCTCAAAACAGAGGCAACTCCAGCGGTGTGCTTTCACATGAAGGTCACTCCCTACGCCTGCTTCCAGCAGGCGTAAGGATTTGAGGCAGTGATGTTCTTGAAGTGGCGTAGTGAAATCTCATAGATTTTACTGCCCCACTACTATGAGGCTTTTTTGAGGGGGAACGACTACCCGGCATACATTATACCTACAACAGGTATAATGTAGAGAGGGGGGTTTACAGAGTGACACATCTGCCTAGATGTGTCACTTTGTATATATGGCGTAGTCTGGTGCGTATTTTACGCCGACGCAGCATCACAAAAAGCGACACAATGGTGGCGTAAAGGGCTCATAAATAAGGCCCATAGGGTTTAACAAATAATTTATTGCAACTGGGCTAATATAAGTGTTCATTAACCTGAGTGCATTAATCAGTATTAGTTCATACTTGTATAATGCAATGTAAACATGATGTTAGGATCTGATTTACAACAATCAGCGTAATAAATTCATTAAAAATCATATGAAATGAGAGGAAATTATTCAGGTCTGTGTAGTTCGGAGGAGTTGAAAATGAGAATCTATCAAAAAACTGTTTAATATGCCTCATGTCACGAATGCAGCAGTATGATCGTATTCTGCAGAGATGATGTTGTAAGGCATATACACATAAAATAACTCTTGTTGGGGTAAAAGATCAAGATTAATATTAGAACACTCTTCAAACAATGGGCCAATATATGGAGAAATGAAACGGGTCGTTTCTTTTGTATAACTTTATTTCTAGATCAAAATTAATTAACTGAATCTGATTACGGACCAATGCTTTTTTCCTTGCTCCTATTCCATCTTCCCTGATGCATTTTTATAACTTTTGATGAACTGCTAGACATTTTAGGATACCTATATAATTATTAGCAGTATTGCTGATTGTGAAGAGAAGATACTAATTAACCGATTGCACACTTAGATAATTTACAAATATTGCCGGCATTAAATTAGATTCATTATGTAACGTGCAACTTTGTTGTATAGTTATAAACAGTCATACAGATACAGGAACAATGGTAGTATAAGTGTAGAGTCATAGCCTGACACTAACTAGAGCAGCATTATGCAATATTCAGCTGAATATTGAGCTGGCACAGTAGTGTTTACTCAACAGATTTTATACACAGGTTAATGACTGGACTATATAAGAATTATGGTACCCCTTTTGCAAGATAAAATGCCTATCATGACTGGTGTTGGCTGTTGAGGGATATTAAGGGCCTTATTATGAGAATGATGGTCTTCCAATGGTACGGCCACCACAGCAGTTTCAGGACCATCGCCGCGCCCGGGGTGAGCCCACCCAGCAGATTATGACTGTAATCTTGGGTGGTAGGGCAGTGCAGGGGGGATCTCATGGCAGTAAGTGTGTTAGGGTCATCGGAGAGCCTCAAAAGCACACCAACGCCATGAGAGTGCCTGCTGCACGTTCCTGCATGGTGTGCCATGCACCATGTAGAGCATTCAACACCTTGCAGGAACGAGGGTGCAATTCTAGGGTGCACATGTTAGGGGGCACAACATGTGCTACCTTACACGCACCGGCAGGTCCAGATTCAGCCAGGGGCCCTGTTAAGGCCCCCTTAGCTGCATGTCTGCCATCCCTTTTCATGGTGGGGTCTCTGCCGGAAAAGGGTGGTGGAACTACAGGCCGTAGTATGCTTGGTGGTGCCAGATTCAGCATCACCGACCTATTCGAACCATTTTCAATGTCCGCCATAGTGGGATCCTTGATCCCGGTGGAGACGGCAGTCTTGTGGTGGCCCCACCACCGTCCTCCCAATACGCCAGACGGGTGATGGTGATTGGAACGCGACCACAAGTACTGTCGTCCCAGGACCGCTTTACTCATAATAAGGCCCTAACTCTTTTACAAAGAGCACAACGTAGTCAAACAATGGAATGGCTCTTGATGCTATCACAGTCTGATCTATATTCTCAATCACAGTTTTTACACTGTTGCATTTGGAATTCTGCTCAGTAAGTGCAATGTCATTTAAAAACCCTACTTTTATTGTCAACCGATTTTTTTTCTCCAAACCGGCTCACTCCTGACAGGGCCGGAATGGATTCTCGACATCCTCCTTTTGGGGGACACTGCTAAACAAAAGGAAAAATATAATTTGGATATCAAATTCACTAAACCAACATGAAGACAAAACTCCAACTTGCACAGAAATCACTGTATCGTTAGAAAGATCACTATTCACAAAACATGTATTTTATAATCACCCAGTCAAACATGGATACGCTATAAGTCAAAGAAATGCCTAATTTCACCACCCAACACATACGCAAATGGGGAAGCGAAAAACTGATGTTACGGAGAACTGATACATTCTGCACAGATACGGCCTGTTAAAGTCCAGTTTTCATCCCACCAGCCTCTGTAATGTCTCCTTAGACGGGGGGGGGTGAGTGGGAGTTGTTTCCAATCGTTATCTGAGGCGTGGATTCTTCAGCCCAGGAGAGCCTACTGGAATTCTCATTGTGCAGCATAAAATATGATGTACCTCTTGTGAGTTCACATACCAAGTTCACCGAGGGAAAACAGAGGGTCAGTCAGAGAGAAGTAAATCTATTGAAGCACTCAATCGTCGATTATAAAGCAAAAATATCAGAACTCTACAATTTTCTGTTATTACAGTTGAGTTCTTATGTCACAATAGGTGCTGCCATAGCCAGCAGTCGAGGGGACAGGCAGGTCAGGTCATGAAGTATAAACAAAGGACCTTTTAAAGCAATGAAAATGGAACGTTGCTTTTCTTTCTTCTGCTCTACTTTAATAGCTTATAATGACAAGCATAGAGAATCTGAATATGTTTATTTTTTTGCACTCCTCAGAGCTAGAATCTTTCTGCATGTTTCTACACATTCTGAGCTACTGCATCTTCATTTTTTTTTAAACTGACTTGTATTGAACTGTTTCTAATATCTGTTTGCAACAAATATCTAACATGATTTTGAGTCGTTCAACTTTGCTTTAGAGGTTTTAATTATTCTTCATGTTTCAAGCATGCTCACTCTTTCATATGAAAGAACTATGTACCAAGGTTTTAAGTTGTTTGTGGGAAAGGTGATGATGTGGTGTATTATATGGGATAAAGTACCCCTGGTGTACATGATAAGGATATTTCAAGGCCCTTCGGAGTTCTTTAAACCTTATAAAGAAACTCAGCTTTCAGCCTTCTTCCTCTATGTAATTATGGAACTCCTCAGTGACTTGCAATATCCTTTTAATATACGACATCTCTTATACTATTTCTTGGATGCAACATGAATTATACCATGTTTGAGGGAAAATATATCTGAAAGGAACCCACAATTTGTACTATTGAGTGAAGTCATTTACAAACTAAGGGGCCGATTACGATTGCGGATTTCCCGCATCCACCGGGCCGGCGGAAGCCACCGCCGGCCCGGAGGATGCGGGAAATCCGCCGGGGAGCCTTGAAAGACCCACCGCCATATTAGGATGGCTGGTGGGTCTTACTATCTGTCTGCCGCTTTTCCGCCGCGGGCGGATTCCGCCCACGGCGGTAAAGCATTATATATATATTAGGATGTCTGCGGAAAGATGCCTTTACACTGGGGCATTTCCGCCGTGTAAAGGCATACGGATTTGTGTTTGGGGGCCCGTTGCGGGCCCCCAGGGGTGAAGGGGGGGTGGGGGGTGCACATGGGGGGTACCTATGGTACCCCCCTGCATTTGCCTGCACATAGCGGCAGGCACCGCGAGGTGCCTGCCGCTTTGTGCATGCAAATGCACAACTTACTTTTTTATCATTGCGGCGGGTGCTGCTTCAAGCAGCACCCGCCGCAATGATAAAAATACAGGATGTGACCGCCAGGGTGGCGGTCACATCCTAATTTGCACGGAGGGACCGCCGCTGCCCCTGCGGACGGTCCCTCCTTCTCTATGGTGGCGGACGGACTCAGGTCCGTCCGCCATCATAATAGGCCCCTAGATTTGTAGGAGGTGAAAATGGTTACACTTCTCAAGTCACTGAGGCAGGAGGAACTTAACCTAAATGAAACATTCACAGACCAGTGGGGTGGATGGTTCAACTTGATTCTAAAATGGCCAGATTATGCTGTATAGTTTTCATTTCAGGTGCCAAGAAATGCATTTTGCCAGTAGTCTGGTGGCAATGTGAGTGTAATTGTCAAATAAACCCAAACAACAGTTAAGTAATTGCAAGTGGTTTATCATGGACACCTCACCCAAAGCAAGGCTTAACATTTCACCGTTCTTTTAACTATCCCCTTCCTTCAACACTCTATGGGCCAGATGTATATGAAGGTTCCTTTTTGCATTTCCTAAATAGCGTTACTAATGAAATCGCTATTTAGGAAATGCAAATTGGTATGTACACACCCTGTGATTCACTAATAGCGAGCGAATACTGAGTAGGAATTGCTTTTAGGAAATCGCTATTAGGAAATTCTAATCCATTCATTTCTATGAGCCTGAAGTCCGATAGGTAAGAATGGGTTTGCATTTCCTAAATGGTGATTTCGTAATAGGAAATCACAATTTTAGAAATCCAAACCAAAGGGTGTCTCTGGCCTTAAGGCCCCCCTGGAAGCACCCCGAAATTCGTAATGCACATGTGCCCTAGGTGCGTATGTGCGCTTCTTGCCACATTAACAAAACGTATTTAGGAAATCCTTTGTACATGTGCATTAGGAATCACAAATAGGTAATCTCTTATTGCGATTCCTAAATCATGGTGGCCATTTGAGAATATTATCAGGTAGAAATCGCAAATTGTGAAGGATTTCAAGTCTTTGTACATATGAGAAACCCATTTAGCATTTCTTAATAGGCCGAAATTGTGACTCGCCCAGTTAAGAAATGCTAAATTGCTTTGTACTTCTGCCCCTATCATTCTTATCTAAGCATCTCATAACAAAGTGTTGCCGCCCTCCCAGTTAAACAATTCCTTTGAACTAGAAGTGGCGTAGAGAACATTCACAGAAAATAAGTCCTGGCCCATTGTCGGTCCTGAACGGTACAAGAATTGTTGTACCCTAAGTTAATACTATTGCAATATGGGGGGTGTACGTTTTTTATACAATGTACAATTTTGAGCAATAATTAATGAGTGTAAAATTATAATTTGTATAGTGGTGTGTGGTCATAACTGATGGACTAATGATGTTGCACTTGAAATTTAAACACATTAAAAGTAATGTGTAGAAGTGCTATTAATAATTTAATTATGGCACATATTTCTCCTCCTCCACCGCAGGCGACTGGTCCATCACAGAACTCACCTCACAATACAATGCGGCTCTGACCGACATACTAGACCAAATAGCTCCCCTGAAACGGAAAAGAACCAAGACCATCCCATCGAGATTGTGGTTCAACACTGACCTAAACCTGGAAAGAAGACAACTAAGAGCCGCAGAAAGACTTTGGCGTAGTAATCCTTCAACTACACACCTGGAACAACTCAAAAAAGAACGTAGAAGCTATAAAAAGCACATCATAAATGAAAAATCCACCTTCTTCTGTGGTGCACTCAACAATGCTAAAAATCGACCAAAAGAACTATTCAACATCATCAGACAACAAACATCCAAACCATCAACTTCCACAATTCCGGCCTCCAAAGACCTATGTAACAAATTTGCCAATTTCTTCAATGAAAAAATATCAAAGATCGAGCTCTCACTCAAGGACCACCACAGTCCTCCCAAAGAAGACCTGCTACTCGACATAGATGTCATGAACCCACTCAGGCACTCCACAAAAAATTGGAGAACATTCAAACTGGTCACTGAAACTGAAATTATGGAACTGACCACCGGGTCCAAGCCTTCATCACACATGGAGGACCCTCTCTCCGCGCAACTGGCTAAAAATCTCAAACTCTCTCTAGCGGCACGCTGGTCAGAGATCAGCAATAGCTCCCTGGAAAAAGGATCCATACCTGACTGCCTCAAAATCAGTCAGGTAACACCATTACTGAAAAAAGCAGGCGCTGACCCGAACGACCTCAACAATTTCAGACCGGTCTCCAATCTCCCATTGTTAGAAAAACTACTAGAAAAATCTGTTCTCTGCCAACTTTCCCATCACATGGACAACAATGATCTCCTGGACCCTCACCAATCAGGCTTTAGAAAAGGATGCAGCACCGAGACTGCCATTGTGAATGTCATTGACGACATCCACAAATCACTGGACTCGGACCGATGTTGTCTACTTATGCTCCTAGACCTTTCGGAGGCCTATGATACGGTCGACCACAATCTACTCATAAAAGTACTACGAGAAAGGGTGGGAGCAGATAGGATGGTCTTACAATGGTTCACCTCCTTCCTGACAAACCGCTCTCAAAGAATAAATATCCGAAACTTCACGTCCGACCTACACCCCATAACCAGAGGCGTTCCTCAAGGCTCAGTTCTCTCACCCGCACTGTTCAACATTTACATGGAACCACTCACTATCATCCTCAAAAAAGCCAACATTCCCTTCCATCTTTACGCCGATGACACCCAGATCTACCTCGAAACCTACTCCATGGCGGACGTACAAAGACTCAATGTCACCCTAATAGAAGTCCAAAAATGGCTGTCCCATAACCATCTGAAACTTAACCAAGATAAAACGGAAATCCTCCTCCTAGCCAACAAAGACTGCAGTCTCATCCCGGCAGACTCCGTGAAGTCACTGCGAATAACTTTAGACCCCAACCTTGACATGGTCAAATACATCAAGAACACGGCAAGAAGTGCCTTCCTCAACTTAAAACTACAAAAAAAAACATCAAACCCTTCATCCCTCCAAAAGACCTCAAGCAAGTCACGCAATCCCTTGTGATATCCAGATTAGACTATGGGAATGCCACCCTCACAGGCTCAGCCAAGCTACATCTTGCTCCTCTTAGAGCTACTCTAAATGCAGCAGCCAGAATGGTGACGGGAGTGAAGAAATACGAACACATCTCCCCCGCTCTCAAAGAGCTCAAGTGGCTCCCAATTGAATTGCGTGCTAACTTCAGAACTGCCTGTCTCACCCACAAAGCTCTGCACACTGGCAAACCCACCTATCTAGCTGCCAAACTCAACAAAGCAGGACAGACTAGAAACCTTAGGAGCACCAGCACTATGCTACTCATCCCCCCCGAAAACTCGTAAACAAAGGACCTTATCTCGGTCTTTCTCTGGAAATGCTCCCAGAATTTGGAACGCCACCCCTATTTATGTCAGGACGAACCCTTCCTTCAAAGAATTCAAAAGCCAGCTCAAAGCGCTCCTCCTCAATCGATCTCTCACAAAATGACAATTGGTCATACAAAGGTAGATCCGCCACCCACTGAGGATCTAGGCACCACGATTAGACTAACTTCCTACAGCATCTTACCCTTACCCGCAACATTACCTCCTCCTCGATGACTCTGCACTCGTATGCAACAGGTCCTTCACTGATACCCACCGTTGAATAATGTGTTTAATGTTACCTAACTGTTTTTCGACAAATGTTGTAAAGCGCTCCGATACCTTCGGGTCTGGGCAGTGCTATAAAAAACTAAAAAATAATAAATAAAAAATAAATGATGTAACTTTATGAAGCACACTTCGCCTGGAAGTTCCAATGTTGTCTTGCTAGCACATTAGTATATTTGTCTTTGTTACAGAATGTTTCATATTAAATTTTGTATCTCCTGATTTCTATTGCTGTGTAAGATAATGAAAGATTTTGGATTTTTCTTTGAAAGGGGCTAGTGTTATAATTTTATTTTTGATGATCCCATTTCTGATTTCTCTAAAATGTGCTGTTGATGATCATCCTATACTGAATCTGCAGTGTTTTTTATTGTGTATGCCTGAAATGTAAATAAAAACTCCTGGTTTAAAGTGAATGGAGGGGAATTTCTACATTTCCTCACGGAATTCTGTATATTTGAGCAAGACTTCTATTTTTCCACACAAACTCTGTCCGATTATTGAGAGATTATTTCAATTAGGAAATGCTGTTAGGCTTCTTTATAAGACGATTAATATTGATTCGATATATCTATATCTGTGCCTTCATGGCAAACTGCATTTATTATTTTGTATTGCCTATTTTTATTTTGTAATAAAATCATTTAATTTTCAAGGATCTAGAACTCAGCTTTTGAGTCATCCCAGTCAATTTTAATTTACTCTGATCATTTGTCTGGGGCTGATGTTGAATAGGGTGGTGACTCGTCACAGTAGCTCAAAGGTATTGGAGCGAGAAAAGTAATTTACTAGGGTTCAGGCTTCCTCAGGGGTGCCAAAACGTTTTGGAAAATACAGAAGCGGTTATAAAATGCTTGAATGTTGAATTAAATTCAAAGGAATTAATTTATAGAGATTTATGAAATTTACGGCTGATAATCACTCCACAATTTGGGGTCTGAGCAGAAAGGAGGGGTCCATAACAAAGGAAGGTGTCAATTATCTGCTGCATATTTCAGACAATGACCAGCAATAAAGTTAATATTACACAGACAGATGACCACACTACACTCCTCAAGTAATTAAAGTCCATAACAAAGGAAGGTGTCAATTATCTGCTGCAAATTTCAGACAATGACCAGCAATAAAGTTAAAATTACATAGACAGATGACCACACTAAACTCCTCAAGTAGTTAAAGGATAAAACTTTCAGCCAACGAGAATCATAGCTCTACATTCTACTGTGACATAAAGCTGGTAGTAGGCTCCAAGCATTAAATTAAAAATTGCCATACATATGATGTAAGGTTGTCCTGTTTAAGTGTATGTTAGAAACTGGGTTATTGGTTGACTAGGGTGTGAGACCTGGTCATGCAGCAACCACAATCCTAGTCAGGCCAAGGCACAAGCAATCCCCAAATCAATCTGTGGTCAAACCCCAGTAGCTTGGCACAGGCCAGTAAGGTTTAACTTAGGGTCAATGTGTAAAGTATTTGTGCAACACTTCAAATATTAAAAGAGTGAAAATACCACACAAAAGAGATCTCACACCTTATAAAAATAGAGTTCAATTTAAAACAGAAAAAAGGCAAACACAATATAAATCCAATCAATAGAACAGGAGTTATTACTTTTTAAAGACTCAATGGTGATGTAGGACCTAAGAGCATCGCTGGTGGTGTTTGGCGTGGCACGAGGAGCAGGCTGGGTGTTCCGGATGAGCGGGCTGGAGCCTTGCGTTTCTACTCCTATGTAGCAATTTGTGTTTGCTGTGAGAGGAGACAGGTTGGCAGCTGTTTGCACTGATTTTCAGTGCCAGCGGTGCGATTCTGCTGTAAACAGACCTGTTTGTGAAGAGACCAACAGCTTGACTTTAAGAGCCCACGAGCCACACCAAGAGGTCCAGGATCTGAGAGGTGCCACTTGAGGGTCAAAAACCACTGAAAATGGGTCCAGGGCTGCTGTGGAGCCTTTTATGTTCCTGAAGCTCAGATCACAAGTCCAGTAGACTAGCCCTTTTGGTGAAGATGGGTTGCAGGTCCAGCCAGATCTTCCTCCCAGTGCAAGAGGGCATCAGGCATCAGGTCAGGATAACAGGACACCAGCTTATTCAGAGTGGCAGTCCAACAGAGTGACAGTCCTTTCAGTAGCAATGCAGTCCATCTTCCTGGCAGAGTATCCACAAGTACCGAAGTGTACTGAAGTGGTAGTGTCTGAAGTCCTTCTTTTATACACAGCTGTGCCTTTGAAGTGGAGAGGCGCTTCTAGAGGTATGCCTTTTAAGGCTAACTACAGGGCGTATGCAGCCCTTTGTTTAGAAGTGACAGGACACAGACTAATCAAGTGTGATTGAGGCTTGGCCCAGCTCCTCCCTCCCACCCTGTCAGCAAAGGCCAATCCAGTAATACCTAAGCTCCCATTAAGTCTGGCTGAATATGAGGAACACAAACACCCCAACTACCAACTACATCGAGTCATGTGACCGGAAACAGACATCAAATGTCTTGGGCAAGAAAATGCCAAGTTTCTAAAAGTGAAAAGAACTATTGATGGACAGAATGCTGAGCAATGTCAAACATTCACCCCAGTACAGAGATCTGGGTCTAAGTCCATCACTTCATTGTTCCCCATGACATTCCCCATTATACCCAGCCATATGCAAATCAGTCCTGACTGTGCTCGCCATCGGAACAGTCCTGCCCAAAGTGTCGGGCCAGGCCTTCACTGGAACAGAAACAAGCATCCTGGGAATGTTTTCGCAGTATCACCTTCCATTCCAGAGAGGATCTGGCCTGGCAGTTCGGGCTGGACTGTTCCAATGGGAAGCAGGGTCAAGGCTGATTTGCAGAATGCTGGATCTAAACTCGGATGGCATTGTAAGCAAAAGAAGGATGGATTTAACCCAGATCTCTTAACTGGGGGTGTTTGAAAAGGTTAAGCACTCCGTTCATCCTCTTGTGCTAACTTTCTAAAAGTAGCATTTTCAGAAGGGTAATTTAACATCCAAATTCACAATGAGTTATGATTTTAAATTAGGATTCCAGAGACACCAAATATGAACCAGTTATCTCTTCCCGTTTGCAAATTACACTTAAAAAATATAACAAGGCAATTCAATGTTATCCTATGAGAGAGATAGGCCTTGCTGAAGTAAAAAACTAATTTAAGAGTTTTTCACTACCTGGACATGAAAAACTGAAAATGGCATTTAGAACTTTTTTTAATACACTGCACCCTTCCACTCTGGTTGTTTAGGGCCTATCTTAGGGGTGACTTACATGTATTAAAAAGGAAGGTCTGGGCCTGGCTAAAGGTTTATTTTGGCACTTCGACATAGCAGGATACATCTGCAAGCACAGGCTTTGCAATGGCAGGATTCCGACATGTTTGAAGGCTATTTGAAAGGGTGGTAGAATTAGTGCTGCAGCCCTACTAGAAGCATTTAGTGTACCGGCCCTGGGCCCCTGTTCTGGGGTCCTAAAGTAAACAAAAACAAATTCATATTATCTAGAAAGTTGCTTATGTTGTGCATCATGGGATATGGGCTACAACTTTTAAACATGAAACAGGTCGGAGGGGAAAGAGACCCCTGAAAGCTTTGAAAGATCAAAGGGAAAAAGCAAAGTAGCAATACCTATTCTGACTTCTAAATTCCAACTTTAAAAAAGAAAAAAATATATTTTACTTCAGGATGTACGAAACCCCTACATTTTAGATGTTTATCAACCACTCCATAATTGACCATGTTAAATACTTTAAAGAGACCAAGTAAGACCTGGATCACTTGGTGACTACTAATTCCAAAATATTAGCTGTACACTCGATTCAGTTCGTTTCAGGACCATGTTCAGGCCTGAAACATGATTGCCTAGAATCAAGGATAGATCTGCAGACAAATATCCTTTGAGGAGTCTAGCAGTGGGTCTGAATGGCAATATGAAGCTCCTCCTTTTACGTATAATACTGGGATAGTAAACAACTCCCTGTAAAACGGCAAAATAATGTTATCAACTGCATCATAGTGCGAGGAACAAACCGAGCCCCCTTAAAATACTTTACCTAAATTGGTATTCCCAATTCAGCTAGATGAAGTGGTTTTTGCTGGCAGGATATGCTTATATCAGTTCTCTCAATGGAATTAAGAGAGCCTCTCCTGGTTTAGGGATCTACAGCCAGATTTAGGTTGTCTGTTGATTGTAGCATGCACACTGCAGCTTGGGCAAACTCATATTCTAAAGTCAGCAATATTATTTGGGATATGTTAGGTAAGTCAGCCTCGATGTAGTGTTCGCCTCAAATATTTGCCTCTAACCCTCCTCTTTTCTTAATTTTGTTTTCTTGGCATTCGGACTCTGTGAACTTTACCACTGCTAACCAGTGTTAAAATGCTTGGGATCGGCCTACAACTCATTGGTGCATTTAATTTACTTATAAGCTCCTACTATATGGTACTACATTTATCCAGGCCTGTAAAGGAAATGCTAACAGAGATCCTTTAGAATTCATTGTGACAGCCATCTAAGCAGCACTGTAAACATGACTGATTGCACATTTAAGTTACTTATAAGGGCATAGGATATGGCACTAAATGCACCCAGGGCCTGTAAATTAAATGTTACCAGTGTGTCCGCTGCACCCATTGTGCCACCCTTCCAAGTAACACTTTGAACATGTCTCAGGCTTACCATTGCAGCCTCGAGTAAAGTTTAAAAATGGACAATTCGACTTGGCATAAAATACATTTGCCAGTCCTCAGTTTTCCATTTTAAAACAAATGTCAGCCCAATGTAGACCTTAAACAGCCCTTATGGCAGGGCCCATTGTATTTAAAAAGTAGGATATGTGTTTTTAAGTTTTACATGTGCTGGTTGTGAAAAAACCCCAAATCATTTTTTTACAAAGTCCTATCTGTTCCACTGGATAACATTGGGTTGCCTTATTATGTCTACTAAGTGCTAACTTTTGATTTGAAACAGATAGTGATCTAAAGTTTGGACTCAAATAAGTTTCAATTTAGAATCGTCTTTAATGGTAAAGTTGGGTTTTAAGTCACAATTCTGCAGATGCCACTTTACAAAAGTTGGTATTTTCTTATTCTAACCAATTGGTGTTGGCTGCTTGTGTCATGGATAGTTTGTCAATTGGCCATTGTTATTCTTCCCAGTCAGTGAGACAAAGGGAAACTAGATGCTGGTAGAATGGACTATCCTATTAGGATGGGAGGAGTGAATCTGTTCTCTGTCCCACTTCTATTTCAAATGGCTGATTCCAGAACACACACAAAGGAACCTGGTTCCCAGTGCCTGTGGGAGCGCTGAGCCAGTGCACTCCATCGAATCCTGGCACTTCTCTCATGTGGGTTAAGAGCATGAAAGCGGCATCTACGATTGTTTAGGAGACCCCATGCTGCCTTTTTGCTACAGACTGTGACACCGGGGAGTAGGTAAGTATGTTTTTTTTATTTAAAATTGTGTTATTTATTTTTTCACACTGTCGGGCAGTGTGAGAAACACACAGTGCACCCACTTTCAACTCAAGATCTCTTAATTGTGGCCCACTTTAAACAGCGTTTATAATGGACCACGATTAAGAGCTTTGGGATTGCGTCTATAAGCTTCCAAGGGTGCATGAAAGTGGGTTGATATATTTGCCTGATAACCCTACCACTTTCAAATACACGCAGCCACCACTGCCCTATTGAGAAGGATAGAATACAACTCCAGTTCCCGATTGTGGGAGGGAGAACACACCCAAACATCCAATGTAGCCAGTGTAGGTTGTAAAACAAATGTAGTCTTCACTCAAGGTATGCTCAAGCTAAGTAATACCTCATCCATTCAACAATTAGACTATTTTGATAACCCATTTTACTGCTGCCACAATAGCCCCTCTCACACTCATATAAATCTGGAGATGTTGGAGGCCTCATCTTGTTAGTAGATAGTGGTGTGTGTGCCAAGTGGTGTTCAGTATTCTGGAAACTGAAAAGTTGCATATGAGAGTCCTCTGGACAGTTCCTTGTGAGATTATATTTTGTTAATGCCTTCAGTCTAGAAGGGTGTGGTTTTGGTGCACAATTAATTTTACTAAAATCTATAATGTTGGCAGTCCATCAACTACTCCATTGATATTTGGATTAAACTGCCCATTCCTGACAGCTATAAATAAAATAGAAATGTACAGGTACTATGCAACCATTGGTTCCCTGGTCTAATAACAAGGGTACCATCATACTAACACTCCAAGAAGAGAGCATCGGAGAGAGATTACTTTTCCCTTACATTGGCTTATAGTTGTTGGCTGCTACTGAGTATAGAAGGAAGGAAGCCTTGTTCACTATCTTGTGCTTTGTTTCAACTGTTCTCAGGATGATACTCCAAGTTACCAGGACCTCAAGCCCCAGTTTGCATCGACCTAAGAGGAGGTGTCTTGGAAAGTAGATTATTAGTAGTGATAAGTAGTGACTTACCACTAATAATAGGGCCTCAAACAAAATAAAAGGGTAAGTCAAGTTCTCAACAAATTATTCCCTTGCTCAACCCTTGGTAGCTGGCAAATTGCAGGCAGACATAACTTAGGGGACAGATGTGTAGAGCGTTTGAAAAACACCAATACATTAAATAAGTATGACACAACACACAATAAAAATCCAACTCTAATTTATAAACATAGGTTATATGTTTATGAACAATTAGATACCAAAATAACAAAACTGCAATGTAGGAAACAGAAGATATGATTTTTTAAAGAATAAGCACTTTATAGTGCTTAAATTAATACATCCATAGGATGGAGCCCTGGACGGATACACTAAACAGGTGGCCTCGGTCAAAAATTTCCCTTCACTATTTGTAATTCTTCTTGAGCTTTTTCTCTCAATGTCAAATAAGACTCCTCTTCAGACCAGATTCATGTGAATGTCATCGGCTTGGTTTTATGTGAGGCCCCTGTCAAATCCTGGAGCTCCACAGCTTCCACCGGGATGAACCTGAAAACCAGTTGAAGCTGGCCGGCTTGGCTCTCGTTGTCGAGTGGATCACCTTATGGAACTTTTTACTAAAAAGTTCCCAAACTTCATCAAGCTTCTGGATCTTCTTCCAGAAGGTCTCCTTGAGGGTTCAATGTGTCTACAACACCAATCCAGAGGCCTAGAATCTCTGAGACAGTCCTAGGGATATTTGGACTACATTTCCCACAGTCTACTTGGCAAAATCTTTAAAAGTCCACTGGACACACTCCAAGATGGGGACATTTTGGTAGGCTCTGTTAAACTGTAGCCTGCAGGGAGTTCACTCTATTGTCCTTCTTGAATCCATACAACGTCCTTAGGGCTGTAGTTCCAAGTCTGCTGCAGGTGCAGTCCTTCAGAGTGCAATCCTTTGGGGTGCAGGCCAGGATTCCAGCAGGGTAGCCCTGCTTCTACTTGCAGTTTCGGGCAGCAGATCTGAGTTGCTTGGCAACTATTCCATATGTAGGTTGTGTTTCTGGGTGTCGAGCTGGGGTGCAACCCTGACCAATGGGATGCATGGGGTCTCCCAGGTGTGTAACCACTTTCTCTAAAGTGTGGCATATTCTTTCCCGAAAAGCTCTATTCTCTCAAAATCCAACATGGAGGGGTTATCTCCTTGGAGGTTAGACCAGGCTAAACCAATCCACCAGCATGGCTAAGATCACCAAACACTATCCTTAATCTAATAACAGGGCTCCTATGTGGCTGGGGTGGCAGGATAAGGGGATAAGCTTGTAGTGTAATTTTCCCTTTGAAGACCAGTTCACCCACCCCTCCTCCTTCCAGCCATCTGCTTCCGCTATTTTATTTGCCTCCCACAGGAAACACATTGTCTCTCTAGCAGGCTACTTCACACCTCATTAAGATCGCTTGGCTCGGGAGAGAGCACCTGGAAGGATAGATTTTGGCTTACAGAAGAGAAAGTGTAATAACTTTCCTTGTGAGTTCCTTGTGAGATTATATTTTGTTAATGTCTTCAATCTAGAAGGGCGTGGTTTTGGTGCACAATTAATTTTACTAAAATCTATAATGTTGGCAGTCCATCAAGTACTCCATTGATATTTGGATTAAACTGCCCATTCCTGACAGCTATAAATAAAATAGAAATGTACAGGTACTATGCAACCATTGGTTCCCTGGTCTAATAATAAGGGTACCATCATACTAACACTCCAAGAAGAGAGCATCGGAGAGAGATTACTTTTCCCTTACATTGGCTTATAGTTATTGGCTGCCACTGAGTATAGAAGGAAGGAAGCCTTGTTCACTATCTTGTGCTTTGTTTCAACTGTTCTCAGGCTGATACTCCAAGTTACCAGGACCTCAAGCCCCAATTTGCATCGACCTAAGAGGAGGTGTCTTGGAAAGTAGATTATTAGTAGTGATAAGTAGTGACTTACCACTAATAATAGGGCCACAAACAAAATAAAAGGGTAAGTCAAGTTCTCAACAAATTATTCCCTTGCTCAACCCTTGGTAGCTGGCAAATTGCAGGCAGACATAACTTAGGGGACAGATGTGTGGAGCGTTTGAAAAACACCAATACATTAAATAAGTATGACACAACACACAATAAAAATCCAACTCTAATTTATAAACATAGGTTATATGTTTATGAACAATTAGATACCAAAATAACAAAACTGCAATGTAGGAAACAGAAGATATGATTTTTTAAAGAATAAGCACTTTATAGTGCTTAAATTAATACATCCATAGGATGGAGCCCTGGACGGATACACTAAACAGGTGGCCTCGGTCAAAAATTTCCCTTCACTATTTGTAATTCTTCTTGAGCTTTTTCTCTCAATGTCAAATAAGACTCCTCTTCAGACCAGATTCATGTGAATGTCATCGGCTTGGTTTTATGTGAGGCCCCTGTCAAATCCTGGAGCTCCACAGCTTCCACCGGGATGAACCTGAAAACCAGTTGAAGCTGGCCGGCTTGGCTCTCGTTGTCGAGTGGATCACCTTATGGAACTTTTTACTAAAAAGTTCCCAAACTTCATCAAGCTTCTGGATCTTCTTCCAGAAGGTCTCCTTGAGGGTTCAATGTGTCTACAACACCAATCCAGAGGCCTAGAATCTCTGAGACAGTCCTAGGGATATTTGGACTACATTTCCCACAGTCTACTTGGCAAAATCTTTAAAAGTCCACTGGACACACTCCAAGATGGGGACATTTTGGTAGGCTCAGTTAAACTGTAGCCTGCAGGGAGTTCACTCTTTAATCCTTCTTGAATCCATACAACGTCCATAGGGCTGTAGTTCCAAGTCTGCTGCAGGTGCAGTCCTTCAGAGTGCAATCCTTTGGGGTGCAGGCCAGGATTCCAGCAGGGTAGCCCTGCTTCTACTTGCAGTTTCGGGCAGCAGATCTGAGTTGCTTGGCAACTATTCCATATGTTGTTGTGTTTCTGGGTGTCGAGCTGGGGTGCAACCCTGACCAATGGGATGCATGGGGCCTCCCAGGTGTGTAACCACTTTCTCTAAAGTGTGGCATATTCTTTCCCGAAAAGCTCTATTCTCTCAAAATCCAACTTGGAGGGGTTATCTCCTTGGAGGTTAGACCAGGCTAAACCAATCCCCCAGCATGGCTAAGATCACCAAACACTATCCTTAATCTAATAACAGAGCTCCTATGTGGCTGGGGTGGCAGGATAAGGGGATAAGCTTGTAGTGTCATTTTCCCTTTGAAGACCAGTTCACCCACCCTTCCTCCTTCCAGCCATCTGCTTCCGCTATTTTATTTGCCTCCCACAGGAAACACATTGTCTCTCTAGCAGGCTACTTCACACCTCATTAGGATCGCTTGGCTCAGGAGAGAGCACCTGGAAGGATAGATTTTGGCTTACAGAAGAGAAAGTGTAATAACTTTCCTTGTGAGTTCCTTGTGAGATTATATTTTGTTAATGCCTTCAGTCTAGAAGGGTGTGGTTTTGGTGCACAATTAATTTTACTAAAATCCATAATGTTGGCAGTCCATCAAGTACTCCATTGATATTTGGATTAAACTGCCCATTCCTGACAGCTATAAATAAAATAGAAATGTACAGGTACTATGCAACCATTGGTTCCCTGGTCTAATAATAAGGGTACCATCATACTAACACTCCAAGAAGAGAGCATCGGATAGAGATTACTTTTCCCTTACATTGGCTTATAGTTGTTGGCTGCCACTGAGTATAGAAGGAAGGAAGCCTTGTTCACTATCTTGTGCTTTGTTTCAACTGTTCTCAGGGTGATACTCCAAGTTACCAGGACCTCAAGCCCCAGTTTGCATCGACCTAAGAGGAGGTGTCTTGGAAAGTAGATTATTAGTAGTGATAAGTAGTGACTTACCACTAATAATAGGGCCACAAACAAAATAAAAGGGTAAGTCAAGTTCTCAACAAATTATTCCCTTGCTCAACCCTTGGTAGCTGGCAAATTGCAGGCAGACATAACTTAGGGGACAGATGTGTAGAGCGTTTGAAAAACACCAATACATTAAATAAGTATGACACAACACACAATAAAAATCCAACTCTAATTTATAAAAAATAGGTTATATGTTTATGAACAATTAGATATCAAAATAACAAAACTGCAATGTAGGTAACAGGAGATATGATTTTTTTTAAAGAATAAGCACTTTATAGTGCTTAAATTAGTACATCCATAGGATGGAGCCCTGGTCGGATACATTAAACGGGTGGCCTCGGTCAAAATTTTCCCTTCACTATTTGTAATTTTTCTTGAGCTTTTTCTCTCAACGTCAAATAAGGCTCCTCTTCAGGCCAGATTCATGTGAATGTCATCGGCTTGGTTTTATGTGAGGCCCCTGTCAAATCCTGGAGCTCCACAGCTTCCACCGGGATGAACCTGAAAACCACTTGAAACTGGCCGGCTTGGCTCTCGCTGTCGAGTGGATCACCTTATGGAGCTTTTTACTAAAAAGTTCCCAAACTTCATCAAGCTTCTGGATCTTCTTCCAGAAGGTCTCCGTGAGGGTTCAATGTGTCTACAACACCAATCCAGAGGCCTAGAATCTCTGAGACAGTCCTAGGGATATTTGGACTACATTTCCCACAGTCTACTTGGCAAAATCTTTAAAAGTCCACTGGACACACTCCAAGATGGGGACATTTTGGTAGGCTCAGTTAAACTGTAGCCTGCATGGAGTTCACTCTTTAATCATTCTTGAATCCATACAACGTCCTTAGGGCTGTAGTTCCAAGTCTGCTGCAGGTGCAGTCCTTCAGAGTGCAATCCTTTGGGGTGCAGGCCAGGATTCCAGCAGGGTAGCCCTGCTTCTACTTGCAGTTTCGGGCAGCAGTCCTGAGTTGCTTGGCAACTATTCCATATGTATGTTGTGTTTCTGGGTGTCAAGCTGGGGTGCAACCCTGACCAATGGGATGCATGGGGCCTCCCAGGTGTGTAACCACTTTCTCTAAAGTGTGGCATATTCTTTCCCGAAAAGCTCTATTCTCTCAAAATCCAACATGGAGGGGTTATCTCCTTGGAGGTTAGACCAGGCTAAACCAATCCACCAGCATGGCTAAGATCACCAAACACTATCCTTAATCTAATAACAGGGCTCCTATGTGGCTGGGGTGGCAGGTTAAGGGGATAAGCTTGTAGTGTCATTTTCCCTTTGAAGACCAGTTCACCCACCCTTCCTCCTTCCAGCCATCTGCTTCCGCTATTTTATTTGCCTCCCACAGGAAACACATTGTCTCTCTAGCAGGCTACTTCACACCTCATTAAGATTGCTTGGCTCAGGAGAGAGCACCTGAAAGGATAGATTTTGGCTTACAGAAGAGAAAGTGTAATAACTTATTTTCTGTGATAGTTATTATAAATATAACAGTGGCAAGTTGTTGGATGTTTCATAACTATCCTTTTAAGAGCTTAGAACAGAGTGGGCTAGGCCATCTCTCTTGGTTTTTTACCTGTGAAAGGTACATTGCCCACAAGTTTTCATTTTCTCTGCTAAGCAACAAGCTTCCTTAAACATTATGGATGCTAGCCTCCTTCTTTTTATTAGTCTAATTTAAATGCTGCTCCACTTACTGGGCACAGCAACAAGGGCTCTCCTTGTATTAGTGACTTCTTAATAACTCTGTTTTGTGTGGCAGCATGACATCTTCTGTTTCTTGTCTCTCACCTTGGTAGAATGGAAAAACAAAAGGTGGCTGACTGACTACCAGAACAGGGGAATGCAAAAAAACAACCTAGGCACTGAGCTGAAAATTGTACCCTTGATGAAATTGACATTTTGATTGAGAAGGATGAAGAACTTCTGACTGCCAAGAATAAGGGGGCAGTGGCAGTAAAGCGCAGCAAGGGTAACATCAAATCCTACCTCACCAATAAGTCTACTCTGAGGGTAAAAGCAGCCTTCATGAAGGCCGCAAAAAATGAAGACACAATTACCTTTACCATGCAGCATTCCTATCTCTTCCTCTTCACAAAGAAGGGACATTTATACACATGTAATCCCCAGGTTAATGTAGAATGCAGGAGCAGATTTGAAATCCTTGGTAGTGTACAAGAGGAAAGCCTTGCACCAAATCAACATTTAACATCTTCCTCTAGAACCATGGCTACTTATCGTATGGGGTGGGACACTGAGAAACAAATAACTGTCCTGAAAAATATAATGGGGTTAGAAGAATACATTAGCAAGTTGTCCTACGATTTTATTGACAAAACATATGTTTTAACTTCTATCTTTACAAACCTAACTTTTAATGCGCAATAATCTATAGGGAGCAAAGGTGGGTCACCGCCCCCCCGACTAGTTGACACATCAACACAAGTATTACATGCCAGAAGCGAGTTGAGACCCCAATCAACATGGACTACTTGGGCCACACTTTGCCCCCATTAGAACTACAGGGGCTGCTTCCTAGCTTCCTCAACTAGGGCGCAGAATTTCTCCAGGGATCGCACAGATGTTTTTATTCTACCATCTGTACAGGAACCCTCCTTCAAGGGAATTGTACTCAAATAATCCAGCTAGCTTAGATGGAATTGGTGGTCATGTTTCTAATTTGATTGTTAGAACAGCCAGGGACAATCCGAGGCAGAGTGTTATAGACATGGTTAATGTCCCAAAACTCTCAGGTGGATCTAGAGAAACCAGGGAATCTTTGACCAACAAGGCCACCCATTGGCTTCACAAAAACAGTGGTTGTAGACCAGTCATCAGGGAAAACATAACAGAAACCCAGCGCTTTTTTCATAAATTATCTACACATGATTACATAGATTTACAGTTTGTGAGTCATGAATTTGTGGATGGCCTGATCATTCTGGAGCATAGCTTTAGGCTAATTGATGGTTCAACTATAAGACTAAAAGTTAACCCCTGCAACTTTTGACAGAAGTCGAAAACTTAAGGCAAAGCAAACCATATATTCTTCATTGTGATTTCCTATGTAATGTTGACAGTTCTTCCAACTTATCAGAAGTAGATTGACTACCCAGTATCTACAACAATGTCAAGGAATTCCAGTCAACGGAACCATCAAGTACACCTTTCAAAACAAACTTAGTATTTTCTAATGGGTTAGTTATGGACACTGATGTGGAAGATATTTAGTCAATGCAATAACAGTAGAAGAGGAGGTGGCATCCCTTGGTACCCTTACTGAATCCCTTCCAGAGTCAGGTCCCACCGTAGATCCCCCCATAAAGTTCCTACCAAGAGGGTGAGCAGAGGTGATCCAAAGAGTGTATCCCTTTTACCCTGACTAGAAGCAAGGGTCCCTATTTGGACATTGGTACCCACTTCTGACAACTAGATACCCCCAGATCTAACAATAGCCAGGGTCAAAGCCAAATAGAACAATCCAGAATGGGGTACACTTGTCAACCAACACCAAAATGTCCTACTTCAGGAGACATGGCTGTCAAAGAAGTGTTCAGACACGGGAACCTCTCCTTTTCTAACAAGACCATTCCTTCAAAGGCAGAAAGAGCCTCATGAGTCTTGCTGATTTGGTTAAAAATTGAACTGTTCAGTAGGGGAAAATTAATACAGAGTGACAGTAAAGTTCTGCTGGCCAATATTATTTCTTTTGCTCGCTGTCCCAAATTTAGACATTTTGCAATTATTAATCTCTATCTTCGTTCCATTCTGGATATCGTACAGTCCAGTACTATTGATCATTGACATCCAATTATGGCTCCTTGTAGTGGATATTGGAGTAGTCCCAAGGCTGGACAGTGACCATAATGCTACTGTCAACTGTGGTCTTTTTACAGACATATTCCCAATGCTCAGTGTTGATACCAACCCTAATGTTTACACAAACCATGTCAAAAATCGTAAATGGGCACAGTTCTAAAAAAATACATTCTCATGTCTCAAATGTATTAAGCATTCACGGAAATATGAATATATTGACAAAAAGCTAATAAACTTTATAAGTCTCCATAGTGAACTATAAGTTTGACTAAAACATATCTCACCAATGAGTGGCCAAGGGCCCATCTAATGGTAGGTCTCCTGATTGGTTCACTATAGACTGAAAGTTAGCAAAGGTAGCATTATTAAGAGCTGTTAAACTGGGTGACAGAATTAAAATAAGGGCAGCGAGGCAAAGCTACAGGGCAATCCTGAGTGCCAATACACAGTCTTAGGAGAAAGAAAAGTGGGGTGATCTGACGTAAACCCTTCAATTTAAAAATACAAGCGGCGTTCGGGAAAATTCTTGCCATTTGGAGTTGATCAGCTGATCTCCAAGTGGACGCTGTTGTCCAACCTGAGATTACTCACTTCTCTAACTTGTACGAGGAGAGATGTTTTGGTGTTTGGTTTCCTGTAGCTTTGATTTCGAGCTAAGAGAAATAGAAGCAGCGATTCATCAGCAAAAGAGGGAGAAAGTAGCAGTTCCCAATGGCATCTCAGGGGACCTGTATCTATCCCAACTCTCAATTTGGGCCGCCTACTTAAAAACCTTAGAAATGCCATTGTGAAAAAAGGGCAAGAAGGGCTTACCTGGTAACTATGGGGCAACTAGCCGTATTGATAACAGCCAGAAACATGTCTTCGGGTAAGTCCTCTCTAGACTCTTGACGTGGATTACTGACAATAACATCCTTACAGAATTCCTGGCAGGATTCTGAAGCAAGGTCAGTACGCTAGATCAAAGTGTTTTTTTCCAAACTATATTCTGAAAATTCCATCTTTTGAGGAAGGACCAACCATATGTGGCCTTCATTGATTTGAGGCCAGTTTTTAACCTTGTCTCAAGGGCCAACCTGTGAAAGGTTCTGGGGATCTATGGAATTCCTGATGATCTACTTAGAATTCTAATTATTCTTCACACAGAAACCTTTGATTAAGTAAAATGGCCCAGACATCACCTCCAAAATTTTGATCAGGTGTGGAGAAAGGCAGGGCTGTGTTTTGGACCCCACCCTCTTCAATGTGTACATCAATGGAGCTGTGGAATGGGACACTAACTGTACTCATGATGCCCCAAAATATTCAGGCTGTAGTACCTCAATTCTGATGTTTGCCGATGATTCCTCGCTACTCTTCAGGCTCTCTGGATACATTTGTTTCTTTCTGCACATCTAGAGGCTTAGAGATTATTCCAACAAAATCTAAGTTCATGGGAATAATTCCCCACAAATCATTCAGGGGCTCAATGAACATACAAGGTGTTCCCATTGAACAAGTCTCAAGCTTTTTCTACCAGGGCTTTAGACTTGTTGACAAACTGATGCAAGCTATGCAGATAGAAAAGAGCAAGGTGATATTGCAACATAGAGCAGATGCTGTCCTAAGGAAATATAAAGCCCCCTCTAGTAGGACTGTTTACCCAATCTTAGAAATGCATAGGGCAACAGCTCTTGCCAGGGCAACATACGGAGCAGAGGTATGGGACAGCAGAAACACCACTCCTTTGCTCACAGAAGAAAATTAATTTGTTAGGTTCCTGTTTAATTTACCATTAGGCACTCCTTTCCTACCTGTAAGTTTTTATATAGCACGCAACAGAGTGGATTTTGTAGCACATCTGAAAGCATTAAAGTACTGGGTATGTCTTTGGTCAATTGTGGAGTTGGCCCCTGTTGGACTTGGCCGTTTTTGAAGGGTCTTCCCAGAACTTTTTCCCTTCCTCCGGTATTTTTTCTGACTTGTTGTTGGTGGTGTTATGACTCTGGGGGCTTTATCACTGCTGATCAGTACTAAAGTGCATGTTCTTTCTCTCTTGTAAATTTGATGAGAGTGCTCTACACGTGTTGGGCATATTTAATTTACCTATAAGCCCCTTGTACACTGGTATCCCATATACCCAGGGCCTGTAAATTAAATGCTACTGGTGGGCTTAGAGCGCTGCTTGGGCTACCCACTTAAGTAGCCTTTCAAACCTGTCCCAGGTCTCTGCCACTGCAGGGCTTGCGTGCACAGTTTACTGTTGCCGTGATTTGGCATATAAAGTGGTTGCCAGGTTTGCAACTCCCCTTTTACTATATATCAGTCACCCCTAAGGTAAGCCCTAGCTATCCCTATGGTGCAAGTAAAAAGGTAGGACATGTGCCATAACTGTGTGATATGTCCTGGAAGTGACACACAGCCTGTTTGGTTTCTCACTGCTGTGAGACTGCCCTCTCAAAGGGTTCCTTTTGGGATTCCCTGATATGTGTTTAAGTGTTAATTCCTGACATGAGAGGGGTAGTGTGACCATGTTTGGAATAGCAGTGATAAATGCTGCTTATTGGTGAAAGCAGATTTATTATTACTATTTTAGAAATTGCACTTTTAGAAGTGGGCATTTCTGTGTGCTATGTGTCTTTATGACTTGCCTGGAAGTGTATTGACCGTCTGGTTCTGACTGACATGGGAGAGGGGATGTGCATTTACTCCAGCCAGACCCTTGGGGGGGGGGGGGTTGGAGGTGTGTCCTGCCTTTTCTGAGTGACTCGGCGCTAGGCTGAAAAGACCTCGGCAGAATTTAGGGTAGCAGGAGGAGTTTTCCCTTGCACCTGATTAGGCCTGGCCTGCAATTGGAGTGGTGGAAGGAGTTGCACCTGCACCTGAATAGGGCTGTGCCTGCATTCCACAATGCTGGCTCCACCCCCCTGTGGTGTGTCTGGCCAGGACAGGCCAGGACTTACACTGTAAATGGGGGATTTTGCGCACTTGTAAATATTTTTTAAAGTGCCCCCAGAACAAACACATGGGCACCATAAATAAAAGGGCTGCAACCCAATGGGAGAAGACAATGTGTGGGACTTGTGATCGGCAGGCTGCTGGACTGCCAGGAGGAATCGCCTCGGGACTGGATTATTCTAGGGTGCTGGCCTGCTGTCCCTTGGGCTGAGAGAAGGATTACCACTTTGTCCTGGGACCCTTGTACTGGCCGGCCTGGCTGCACCCTGCTAGCGTGTTCTCAGTGCTCTACCAAGAGTGCTGTTTTTATTTATTTTTTTATTTTTAAAGTTTTGTATAGCGCTAGCTAGACCCGTAGGTATCAGAGCTCTTCACATACATATTGTGCAAAGCCGAAGGGCCTTACATTACCTAGAAGACTGACAGTAAGTAAACAAACCACGGATAAAGAATACAGTATGAACAATAAGTAACTGTGCAGCGGAGGGGGAGGGGAAGAAAAAAAGAAAAACAGGGAGATTGTGTCCCTAGTCTGGGCAGACTCGAGTGCTTTGGACGTTGGGCTCTGGGCCCTGAATCTGGGCTTGGAGCACGCTGGGGTTTGTTTGCTGGAGACCCAGGTGCAGGCTTATCCTGCCGTAAAGCGTGTGGAGCACTCTTTTTCAGAAGTGCATAGTGAGCGCTGCATGTGGCAGAGGGATCAGAGAGTGGCCAATCCCCTGTCGTGTTGGCAAGGAGAGCTACCCAGATCCCGGGTCAGCAGCACGTGGTGAGCACTGACTTCGGGACCCGTAGACCACCAGATTCGGAAGGGGGTGAATGGATGCCCAAGAGAGTGAAAAGAGGCATGGCTGGCCATAGACTATTGTCAACGGCAGCCGAAGAGGGAACCAGCCTCCACCCCAGCACCGCCCAATTCCAGCCCCTCCCATAACCGGACTGAGCCTCATGGGCCACGGAAGTAGGAAAGGAATATCCCAAGAAAATGGCGTGTCAATGAAAGCCCTTGTGCTGGGAAACCCAGGCCAGCCCCCTTTTTCCTCGCTGTTGTTTGCTCTCCTCACATGTGGGAAAGGTCTCCTGTGTACTGAGCCTGCCTGCCCATTCATTGTCGGTAGCTACACCGTAGGTCTGCGAGGCTGCCGGTGACCACTTCTCAGGAGCAGAGTTCTGAGCACTTTCTCTCCGCCTTTGGGGGCATTTCATTGGGATAAAGTACCTTGTTCCTTAGTTGAGGGACATGAGGGAAGTGCCCTATCGCCTAGGGCAGGCAGTATATGCCTTCCAAGGACATTGTTACTATGGCATTTTTGCATACTGCTGGCTATGTTCAGTGCTGGTGTGTACGCAGAAGGTTTCATACTGCATTCTTGCATACTGCTGACTATGTTCTGTGCTGTAAGTACACAGAAGGTTTCGATGCTATTTCTGTAAAGAGTGCACTCTGCAAGTGTTTACTCTTGTGCACTACTGATTATGTTTACGCATACAGTTGTATGCTAAAGGTAATCCTACCAGTAGTTACTGGTTACCCTACCTGTGATCTTTATGACTGTGACCCAATTGGCCAAGTGATTGATGTAATCCCTGTGAAGTTATGGCAAGTGCCTGTTGGCACAGTGATATATATGATTGTGATCTAATGTGCTTTTATGGACAATACAAAGGATATTTGTATATACCCTTGTGTGGAATTTCTGTTGTGGTGTGCCTAGTGTGTCACTGTTGCATGAGTGTGTTGCGCAATTGCTTTACACATTGCATCTGGGATAAGCCTGACAGCCCTGCCAGGTTACCAAGCAGGTGAGCATGGGTTATATTGAGTAGGTATCTTGAGGGTTTATCTTGAGTATGTAACTCCCTTGCCCTCATTAGAGTGGTGGATTCTGCCTGGCATAGGTGCATACCATAGCCAACCAGAAACCCCATTTCTAGCAGCCCCCTATTGTGAAGCTTTGATTGAGTTAATTCCCTTATACAAGGCTGCTACCCTCTGGCTAAATCTGATTTAAAATATCTGAACCTTGATTAACATGAAGGATCTATGGCAGTCAGGGCCGTCAATTGGCAATACCATCTTTACTAGGATGGCTAGTATATACTGGGAGCACATGTTGTACAAGATGCGGAATGATCAGAGGGACACATACATAATTTGAAACGTTCTCCAACATAAATGTACATCTAGCTTTGAGTCCTAGATGGACAGGATTAGAGCTAGTTATGCTAACCATCTATAAATAAGACTTATAATCTGGACCATATCCCTCAATACATTTACTGCTAGATGGTCTAAGGAGGCCTCTCCATCCTCTTGCAGCCCCTTTGGCTCTCAGATACCAGAGACAGAGGAACATTTATTATTCATTCGTTCTGTTTTTCTGTTCCCAAGAAAAAGGTGTGAAGCTCCTTGTGCAGATACCTAGGCATCAGCCACTTTTGGGAGGCCCAGCAATTACTGGGATGTGATCCAACGCAGACTGTTGGTTTTGCCATCTCTAGATACTTTAAGTGGAACTAGCATGTTATATCTAGCAAATCTACTAAGAATGCTAAATAGTTGGTTGAATGGTTCCGGGGGAGGGGAGGCTGCACTTCCGGGGGGGGGGGGAACGAATCAGCCGGGGCACACTGACAGGGGGGTGGGGGTAGAGGGGGTGGAGGGTTGGGGATCTAGGGTAGGATGCTGGACGATGATTGCTCCTGTTTTATGTGTTACCCATTTGACCACCTGCGTACTGGTCCTGGGAATGACGTCCAAGCGACGATTGTGTTTGTTGCAGAAAACAATAAAAAATCTTTAAAAAAAAAAAAAGAATGCTAAATAGTTGGGGGTCCGGACTAAGCACATTTATGGATGACTGCCTTAGGTAGGCTTAACCCAGTCTTAATTAGAAGGCCACATTCATTTGCTGATTCAACTTTTATAAGTTATTGAATATTGCTCCCATATAATGGATATTCCCTAGCTGGAAAAACAAATATTACTGTATTGAATGTCTTCTATAAATGATTGTGCACTTTGGGAAATCCTTGCTATTTGCTCTCCATTATCAAATACCTTCTGTATTCATAAAGATTTTTTATAGATTTTTTCTCTTAAATGATGGATTTTACTGTACCTTCTAATCGTTACCTTATGACGACATTCTCTTTTTCTGGCTTTAAGCTTTCCCCGCGAACTCTGTACGTCTCACAGCGTTTCACTCACCGCGCCCGGGCTGGCACCGTCTGGATATCACGTCCGTTGATCTATGTAAGTACAACTTTCGGTCTACGCACTGTCAGTGCACACTTCTTCACAATTTAGATAGACTCTTGATGGTCTACTCTTTTACAGATGCTACGCATCGGCAACAGCCAGTGATTTGCTCGCTGTGCATCATTTGTTATCAGACATCTTCCGGATAAGCTTGTTCGTATCGCCACGTAAGTGGATATACATTCATCTTGGGTTTTACTGGCACTCACCTTGTAAATGTGAGCACGTGGTTATACGTGTTTTTGTATTACAGACGTACTTTATCATGACTCCAGTGTCGTAAGTCATCTTGTGTTTATATGAGCATGATCTTGTTTACAGTTGCGATCACCATGTCCTCACACTTCTCACTTGTGTCACCATGGCGTTTTTATTCTGCATGGCTTACTTTTTTGTTTCACATGAGGTTATTTATTTTGATCGGTTACTGGTTTATTACTACTGGTGTACTAATGCAGTTGCTGAAGGTGTTTACAACAGCTCGCACTTTTCTTCAATTACCTCTTAGTACTTCATCCACGACAATCTTCAGATACTATCACCATAAGCTATTTTCCTTAGCAACTACTATTGCATGTGTAGTCACAATAGATGTGAATATCATCAGAACGTATGTAATTCCAACTCGTTATAATTATGTTGCAACATGAATTGATGACCAGCACATAATATTTGGTTTCATTCACAGATGTGTCCCCTTAAGAAGGGCACTCAGTTGCCCGAAATGCATCGGGAATGTTTTATGTTGAATTACAAAAAAGATTTCTTGTGAAAAGAAATAACATCTGAGATTATCTATCAGATTGGAGAATAAACAACAAAAACAAGCAAAAACATACTTTATTAAAGTTTTTTCAAATTACATCCTGTTTGGATTGATACTAACATTGGATTCGAACATTGTATGCCTTTTTAGGCCTGACAGCTGTGCACTAAGGGACATCCCCTAGTCAGGAGATGCTTATTGGGTTTAGCATACGAAGAGGTACATGCATCAATATAGGCTTTTGCGATTTCTTAATTGCAATTATTAAGGAATCGCAATTAAGATATTACACAAGCCTATACATGTAGGAATCACTAAAAAATTAGCAATTCCCAAACATTCCTTAATTGCAACTCGCAAATCACGAGTCGCAATTAAGGAATGCCTTCCCATTCATTCCTACGGGCCTAAAGTCCCAGAGGAATGAATGGGAGATTGCATTCACAATTTGCGAGTACCTATAGGTACTCGCTAATTGCGCATGCAATTTCAAGGGTGCATGGGTGTCAAAAGGACACCCTGTTGCACTCCTGAAATTGCTCTGTGCATACATGCTGCACACACACATACCCCAAGGGAATGTGTGAGTGTGTAACCTACAACTTTAAAAAATGCACTTTGGTGTATTTTTTCAAAGTTTTTGCAAAGTAGCATCAAGTTCAACTTGATGGTAATTTGTGCCCCCTAGTAGTGAAATCACTACTAAAGTGGTTCTTGCATTGCATTTAAGGAATCGCAAATAGCGATTCCTTAAATGCAATCGTAATTTGAGAAATCTCTATTAATTGTGAATTCTCGAATTGCGAGTGCCTTGAACCTTGATGCATTGCAAATGCCCTCTTTGCTGCCGTAAACAGCCGATTTTTGCGTATTGCACCGTTTGCGGTCGCAAAATGGTTGATGCATGTGCCTGTAAATGCTTTAGGCTGAGAGTGTTTCACCTGACAAGGAGCCACTTTCCAGCTAGATATAATAAAGTGTCAAAACAAAAGATAAGTAAGAAGAGCATCAGATTTTGTAAACATTTCTTTGATGTCTCAACACATTGTGGATCCTTTGCTCACAGCATTTTATTTCAACTTCACTTATGTGTTTATTGTAGAAAAAAATTAATTAGTGTGAAGACTGTAAAAGCACTACTGCAAATCACCTTTGCCAATATTTGTTAGAAGGTTTGTCAGCGAGCTCCGAAATAAATTGTAACTGGTCTGCAGTCTTCTAAAGATTATAGAATCATTTTGAGAATATTTGTGTGCATATATGTTTGTCAATCTAGTGGCCTGATGACATTTCTTAGACGGGGGTGGTGTTGAAGCATCAAAAAGTTTTTATAGGCATTGCTATAACATTACATACCATAAATATGACAACTAAAGTCTATTTTAATTCTGCATTTTAAGTTGAACATAACTTAGCCTGCCTTTAAAATCATCATCTCCACCACCATGGTTTATTGTGACAAACTTTTTACTGTGCTGCTGCAGTTTCTACAATCAATAGAATGGCCCTGCTTGTAATTCATCTGATGGCGACTATACATTATGGCATAACCTGATTAAGTGCATCACCACAATGTTATCTAACCCAGCCACTCTTCCTCATCCTCACTGCTATCTATCCTCAGACCACGGTTGCGACCACTCAAGCGTCATCAACTGATGGCTTCACTTTTACATGACATTTCAAAGTGCACTCGATTGGTGGGACTTGGTACAGTTGCAAGAGAAGGGAATTGTTTAATAAGACATTGCACCATGTTTAGGTCTCAAATGTGACAGCAACCCAATTCAAAGTATTAAAGTGGGGTTTACCCGCTGACATAAAGGCTTACCCAGTGCTTAATTTGAACTGGTGGTTTTCGGTGCTCAGCACCGGCACTTAATCATCAACACCAGCGCTTTTCATGAGCACCAGTTTAAGGCACATTGATTTATGGGGAGATTAAGTGATTTGCTCAGAATCACAGGTTGGTGAGCCAACGCCGAGACTCAAACCTGGTTCCCCAGCTCCAAAGTCGGCAGCTCTGGCCATTACACCATATCCTCCACCCTTTCCTGATTAGTAGTTGGTTCTGTTTTAGGCAGCACTAACAGGAGAAATGGACTGGTGCAAGTTGCTGCCTGATGAGAGCCCTGGCACTTATTAAATTAACCACTGGGCTTACCCAGTAGGTTACAGTGACACAAAGAAGGACTGTGTACTACTTTGTGATACTGTGTGTCAGCTGAGTGTTTTGGGAGTGGTACACAGGCCTTCTTGTGTAAACAC
Organism: Lissotriton helveticus; assembly: GCF_964261635.1. Taxonomy (NCBI): domain Eukaryota; kingdom Metazoa; phylum Chordata; class Amphibia; order Caudata; family Salamandridae; genus Lissotriton; species Lissotriton helveticus. Next base: position 1,224,513,978 of record NC_136057.1, read on the forward strand.
TCTGCTGTTTCGAAGCAGACCCTCATTGCTAACATCGGTAGACAGGGATTTGTGCCAAAAATCCACATCCCCTTGAGGCAGGTGTAAAGTATTCTCATTGCAAAACACTTACATCTTTTCATGTGTGCAGCACACATACAAAGTGTGAAAAGTGTAAATGATGTCAAAGTATAGTATTTTCTACTGGAACTGTGCAACACCTTTGACTGACATTTTTCACTATGGTGAAATGGTGGGTGCATTAGTGCAAGACAGCTTTAAGTACACCAGAACAGATGGAGAGAGAAACAGGATCATACTTTATTAGATATGGCACTGTTCGGCACTCTTCCTTTCATGCAATACAGTGCAGCGACTTTGGTTGCTGCGCTGCATTGTGTGAAAATGTAGGAAATTCGGCCTGATGTGTTTTGCATTGCAACGTTTCCTTTTTAGTGATGTTTTGAATGCGATTTATATAAATTTACAATTTTCTTTGTGTTTTTGAGGGTTGAGACAAGTACACACCAGTATATTGACATTCCTTAGTAAAATGATATGTGCAATCTCAGTCTTTGAATAAAGCAAGCTAGACACATCGCTCACCGTATTGAAACATTTTATCATTTTTTTTTCTACTTGTTCTTCATTTTCTGTTTTGAGAACCCGAATACTTTCAACCACACGGAGTTCCTCTAAAGGATAATACTGGGGTTGAAGTTCTCAATGTCATGTCAAATAATAAAATGTGGAGGAAAAGAGTATGAAACACTTGTGAGTTTGGAACCATGACCCAAAGGGATTTAGGTAGTTCTGGTGGCGTTTGTAGATCAGTAGTCATAGTGTAGAATATTTCACTAACCTGTAATACAGTTCTTTTTTTATAAAATGAAGAAGTGTCCGGACATTCAATGTATTAACTGTTTTCCAACGATTTACAATCTTTCCAAGTTTCTAACCCAACACCACACCATGGAGTAAGCCTTTACATATTGACTCCCTATACCCTGAGAGAAGATCAGGGGCATTGGACATCAAAGGTACAACACTATTCTAACAGTGACTACCCAGAGACCCCTGACTGTCCTACAGGGCTCTGAATATCTCAAAACCATCCTCAATCATCCTTCATTTTATATTGTTCTTGGCCAGTGGCTATTCACCCATGAGACTGAGAGCCTCATTACAGTATCAACCTACAAATCATTACACCCTCTTCCCATAATAGATGCCTGTGAAAGTCATGAAGTTCCAATAATTTGAATTGTTGCCTATCTCACAAAATGTGCATGCGCTGCGACGGGAAACACCCATTACAACACAGTCATTACAACGCAATGCCTTTACAATGCAGTCAATACTAAGCAAGTTCCATTACAACGCATGCCATTACAACTCATGCCATTACAACGTATATCCCTCACTGACCAGCACCTTGCCTGAGATCAGCACTAAGCAGTGTTAGAATAGTAATTTTCATTGGAATGGAACATATGTTTTAATGAAACGTGTTGTAAAAGGTATGCGTTGTAATAATTTGCATTGTAACGTCATAAATCCAGCTGGGACACTAGTGAACTGAATATATACATGAAACTCTTTCCTGTCTTTGCTGCTACAACTTTCTGAAATAAATTAGATCCTGTCAACAACCCTTTCCATATGGTGGGAATAGATAAAGTGTCCCCAGTCAGTGAATATTGTGCAGTTCCTGACAGTTTTTACTGTGTTTTACACTATAATCCTCATTGTTGTGTTATTTACCATGTTAAGTGTTTTCAAATGTTATGATTATCTTTTAATGTTACAGTTTATAATGTATACAGAAAGACATTTTCACATATAGTTTCCGCAATTAAACTATTTTGCAGCCATTTTACATTCATGCAGAGGGGAATGTGACTACTGACACGATAGAGTAGTGCGAAAACATAACTATGCTTTTCTGCTGCCTTAAATATTAATGCTTCCTGTACATGTACATCACACTGTGCACTGCTATATTACATAATCAGTCATTTTTATATTAAACTGGAGTGCTCATTAGCCTTAACAGGCATGCTAAGTTCCATAAATATAGTAGGCTTAGAAACTGTTTTATTTGATGGAGTACATTAGCACATTTCCAGCTTCTAGTAAAAAGTAGCCTTACTCTCATTGTTGACTAACTGTAGCGTAATTTTAGGAAAACAGTGACTTCAGAAGTGTGTTGATGAACCTTTATCTTTATGCCCATGAGAAGATCCTCTCTCCTTCTCATTAGACAATTTAACTGAAGTAACAGTTTCTGTCACGTTTATGTTCCGTAGATATGTAGTGAGACAAAAGTGTGCAAGTACTGTCCAACATTGCACACATTTTTGCATTACATGCTCCAACTGCCTTTTTTAGTGAGAGCTTTGGTCGGTTGACACGACAATTTTCACTTAATATTTTGCTATGCTGCTTGCTATTTCCATTAAGCACAAGTTAGACTTGGAGACTTTATAATGTGTTGGTTTTACATTAACAGTTGGCAAAAGTACAAAGAGGAAAACACATGTCCGAGCAGTAACTCCTTGAGACGGTATCATTTGTAGCATATTTGTATTCATTTTAAACAAGATTTAAATAGATTTACAAAATCTACCAACGTTGCTATTTTAAAATCAGGGAGATATTAAGCAGCAGAGATAATGTATAAACAGACATGAAAAGAGAATACTGAAGTTAAGTAGGTATCTCCCTCTTCAAATGTTGTAATCCCCTTTAACATCTTGAATAAATAAAACCCATGCATCCCATCATATTTTTCTAACCAGCTGGTTTCACATCTGCCTTAACACCTCAGTGTTCGTTCACTTCAGACTGCTCCACAGGAAAAGCTTTACATTTAATAGCTGCTATTTGAAGTGTGTGAAATTCATGTAATTTGCTTACACATATTCACATGAGCTTTTGGGGAAATTTTGCGGAAACTCAACCGTGGCAAACAACAGCTCCTCATATTCATATTGATCAAGTTGTTCCTGGGCTCTCATGCGATAATTTTGCCCTAACTGGTGGTGCAATCACACAACATTGTGTAATGGCATAATTTTTGTAATTTCGCAAAATTCCGGAAATTGCATGCATTATGCTGACATCATTTAAATTTAGCATGGGTCTAATTCTATTCCAACAAACTGTCATTCAGAAGTCCCTCACTTTTGCCTTGAATACAGAATGATAGCATTCTAGTTATGTATTAGACCTATGTGGTGAAACAACAATAGATTATGGGTAGTCAACCGACAGACTGCTTTCTTTTTTGGAAGTGTATGTTTCACTCAGCATGTCAGACTTTTTTTCCGGCATGGATGAGGAAGAAATTTGAGAATTTAGAGACAATGTGTCCTAGTTTTACCATTCTAATACACAAACCATAATTCTTCTGACAAAATGAATCTCTTCATTTTGTTCATTTACTGCAGTCTTCTCCATAGGAAATGCTTTCAAATCTGATACTCTGTTCCAATAATATGGCATTCAGCTGTGCCTCACATCTGTCATGAATACAGAATGTTAGTGCTCTAGTTGTTCATTAGAATTCGCAATTGAAGTTGCACTGCAGTAGAACACTGGAGAATAAACTTACAGACAGCTGCTGTGGTTGGAAGTACACTTTATTCAGCATGTTCATCTTTTTCTCGCCTAGTGAGGAAGATATTTGTGAATTTTAGAAAATGGGTTTTCATTTAAGCTTCTGAAGCAATTTCCATGACTTCTATGAGAATATCAGGATATAAATCCACGTCGAGTATGGCTCATAACAGCCTAGAACAGGATCAGCAGTTATCATAGGATAAAATCACCTTAGAACTCACAGCAGATCCTACTATTAGTATGCTATTCTTATTATTAACATTGTTATTATTTATTTTGTGGAGTGCAACTATATTCTAAACAGGCTTCTTGGCACTGGTTATCTGAAGGGGTAAGCAGACAAAGTTAAGAGCACTATCCCCTACTAAAAGGTTTAAAGCAAAGTTTTGTGCTTTCCTAAAAGCAAGTAGATCTTGAGTAGAATAAAGAGAGGGTGGTAGCCGACTCCACAGGTAGGAAGCTTGAATTGGAAAAAGCACATCCTCCCGCATATGCCTTTTAAACATAGGAATGGTGAGCAGACTTGCACTGGTTGAATGGAGAGTAGTCTGAGGCAAGTAACATTTAATCTTTTGCTGTAAGAAGTTCTAGAACAGAGAACCAGTCTGATGGAAGGCTATATGGACTATATATAGTTATTTAAACACAACTCATTTTGGTGAGGCAAGCCAATGCAAACAATTCAATGTAGATTAACCAAAGAATGATGTGGAAGTGAGAGGCCTAACCTAGCAATAGCCATTTGCTATGTATTAGAGACGCTTTTAGAGATAATCGAGAGATAATCTGGTGCTGGCCAAAAATACCCCATTGCAATAGGTAAATCTGTTAAGAATAACAGACCATATCACCAGAGGATGAGACTGATAAGGAAGGAGCAGGAGAATCTTTTGGAGAACTCTCATTAAAGATAAACAGGAAGAGGAAAACTTGTTAACATGATCTGTGAATGACAAATTATTGTCAAAATAAACTCCAAAGTTATGAGAAGAGACCAAAGCGCTTGGAGCGGATTCGTTCTCTTAAGGACAGTAGTTAAGTGGCAGGGGATGAGATAGTTTGGCTAAGGAACAATGCAACACTTGTGTACTTTTAAAATGTAGTGGGTTTTGCCCAAGCCAGGCTGAAATATCACTTAGACAATTAGGGAAGTGTCCCATGGAAATGGCCTTGAATGATCAATTGTTAAAAGCATCAGCATGATGCATGAATTTGATTCTATGACATCTGATCAAGTGAGATAGAGGTTGTAAATTGCCATTAAATAATTTAGGGTTTCAAGAGGAATCTTGCGGTACCGCTGTCCTAGTATGTTACATTTAGAAGTGAAAGACGGGCGATGGGCCATTTGAACTCTAGTTGTGAGTTAGATCTGCACCAGTTGCCTGACATGCCTCTGAAAGCATTATTCTTTACCATGGTGACCAAGATGTTGTGAATGACCAATGGCAGAAGATAGATCAAGTAAAACAAGGGCCAATAAATAACCTTAGCTTACCACTATTCATAGATCATTTAATACGGAATCCAGCAATGATTCAATGCCATGAAGAGTGTGTCGTCCCAGTTGCAACAGACTCACAAGTAATATCAATCTAAACGTTGGAGGGCAATTTATTAACCAATTTTCCCATTATCTTCCCTGGATAGAGCACAGCGCCTGCAGGTATGAACTAGAAATAATATTTAAAACGTTGGCCATCATTAAGATGTCAGGGAGACTTCCTGACATCTAGGGCAACTGTCTGACCACGGGATTACAATACCGGCGGTCAGAACGCAGTGATTGGGGGAAAGACTGCCAGCTCCAACAGGCTCAAGGAGCCTGTCAGGAAACTAGTAGCACTGTAATCTCTACAATGGGGGCAGTGGACATGCAGGTACCGCTGTAGGAATTACTATGTCTCTTTCCCTAAGCCTTTGCATGGCTGTCCCACTGCCATGTAAAGGCAGGCAGAAAGGGACTTTGAGGGCCCCAAACAGGGCCCCCGCCCTCCGTGGGCCACTGTGTCATCCTGGGGGCACATGTAGGACCACCACACACATTCATGCACAGTGTGTTAGGCATGCAGTGCATAAATGTGCAGAAAGTGTTGAAGAAAACTGCTGCTAGTGCTGCAGGCCTTTTCCGGGGTCACAACACAAGCTGCGGTGTTATTGAGCACAAGCTGATTACCGGGCTGGTGGTCCAATCAAAATACAGTGAGTGGTCTTTTATTCTCAAAGTAGCCTACCAGATTGTCGTAAAGCATTTGTGAATGGATAATAGAATGAGACACCCAAAACAGACTGTTGGTGAACAAGTGATTTTCTAAGCGATATTAGGAGCCTTTACAGTTTATTTAGCAAGATATTCATCTTCCAAAGTCATAATAAGCTTTATATACGGCTTTAGAGTTGACCTTAGCTTCGCTCTAAACACAGAAGAATAGTTAACCTGCCATAGTTGTTATAATTTTTTTTTTACAATTTTGTTTGACTTCTCCGAGAGAATCACAGTACCAATGTGGTGAGGTGTATTTAATGACTGTTTCAAGGGCTACTATAATCCATATCTGATAGTTTGCATACTCCTGCTCCTCCGAGAAAACAAACTGTGACTTGAGGGAAGGAGAGAATGTGTCAGAAAATGTCCTATGAGATCATTTAGTCCAAGGACAAACCAAATTAACTTAATGTTTATTTAATATCCTTAATCAGGAAAAGAATTAGCAAAGGGTCTATCCAGGTCTGAGTTAGTCCCTTTTCTGTGGAGATTACTCCGGGAGCGGTAAAATCTGAAAATAATAGCCACCCAACCACCTCTGTGAATTTGGCGAAGGAGATTAATTGTTTTGAAGCCTTCAGGACAAGCTCTTCCATAGTCTGGATTGGCCTCAGTGATTATCCATGTTTTGGTAATAAGCAACATATCCAACTTTTTAGAGTTTAGTAAGAGGTTAGTTTCCTCAGCATGTTTTTACTAAGGAATGACTGTTAATGAGCCCACCATTTAAAGAGAAACACATTTTGGAATATGGGGGGGGGGTATCCTATACCATGATATCCGGGTTTTTATGACTCCTAACGTTATAAAGGAAGTCAAAGTCAACACAGCTAGATAGCATAGCAGAACTTAAACAGTTTGCCCTCACTCTCAAAAGTCGATCCCTCAAATATCTTAAACCACTTGCTTGGGGGTACAGCATCGCAGATGATGTTTCAATCCCCAAAAAGGCAGTTTGGCTTGTGCTGTGCGCGACTGGTGCATGACCAGTGTGCTGACTGGCGCAGGTGGGCTTACCTTTTGCATGCCTTCAGCACACTGACGGTGCACTGGAGGAGCTCTAGCTGTGCAGCCATGCAGCATGCCATAATAAATAGGCAGTCATAGCACTAACTGGAAGAGGTGTGGCGCCGCGGCCAGGGCGACTGACGCTGGAATCTGGGGACCACGGTTCGATTCCCGGCTCCGGCGGCAGGTCAGCCCAGCACCATGTGACTCTGGGCAATAGCTCGCTTAATCTTCCCGACGGCCCCCCAGCGCCTAGAGACCCTTACGGGTGATTGTGCGCTTTACAAATGTGGACTTTACTTTACTTTACTATTAACATAAATGGCAACTCTATTTGGCTCTGCTTGGAAAATAAAATGAGGTAATTGGGTTGATGTGTACTACACACCAGTCTGACCAAAAAACAGCACAACACGAAAGTTCAGAAGCCAAAATAAGTGAGTGAATGCCAAAAAATGCAGAGTGAACTTGTCTCAACAAAGCTTGATACTTAGGAGCAGATTCAAAAAAACTGTCAACGCAGGAGATTAATATTTCAAAACGTTTAAAACACAAAACTTTAACATGAGTTATTTTAAAACAGTCCTAAAATGAGATGTCAATTGGTGTCAATGATAGTCTAGAAATTCCTTTCAACAACTCACTGACATAAAAAGAGGACAATTAATGACTAGTGCAGTAATGGTGGCCATTTAAAACAGGCGGTTATAGAGGCAAACAAAAATGACAGCTCTATTTGATGTGGCTTGAAAACATCTTACATAGTAATTAATGTACTTTCACAGCCAGATTTTGTTCCTTTAAATATGATTTTTTTTATTTTAATGGAAGGGTCAAAACTGCTTGTTCTTCAATTGTCCATCCTAATTTTGTAGATCACACTAATATTCCAAATGGATTAAAAATAAGAGATGCTGTCAGGTTGCCCTTTAGGTACCTTTGGAAATGGTGCCTTTTTGCCTGCCTGAATAGAGAGAATGAGGGGCATAATGTATTACTTGTCAGGTATTGACTAACACTCAGGACATTGTGACTGCCACTCAGATGGACAACAACCCACCAAATTGTTGTATAGTGGTTCTTCTGAAGCCACTGCATTTTTGGTAAATGGCTGCCATCCAAAGCTGGAGTTTCTTTGTAAAAAACAAATAAAGTAGTGACATCCATACCTTTTCGCTCGAATGTGGAGGTCATTATTTATACCCATGACCGGCAGCTTTTTCATGGCAGCGATGTACAAAAATAAAAGCCATCATTCTATCCACTCTAAATGGGCCTGGTAGACTGATGTCCTTACTTCAATGGCTCCACCAAGTCATCTGAATACATTTTCTATTGGCAGAGCTTGTGGGGTTTTGCCATTGCAAAGCTGGCAGTTTACCTAACAGAGCAGGCAAAATGAGATACACTATGTTCATCCAGTTCAAAGCCCTGAAGATGTCTTTCTTCAAGGCGAGTCCCAGTTTTAACTGTATGTCTGTTAGAACTGTCATCCTTAGGCTGGTCCTCCCCCAAACCTTTTGACTGCGTACATCCTCCTCTTTCTGATTTTTTTTGTTGGCCTTAGGACTCTGAGCACTTTACCACTACTGACCAGTCCTATCGTTTTTGGGCTTTGGTGTATGCACAATTTTCATATTTAGTTTACGTCCAAATCCCTTGTAAAGTGCTATACCATATATCAAGGGCCTATGAAATTAAATGCTACTAACCCACCCCCTTTTGTACCGCTTTTGGCCGCCATAAGTGTGCAGGGTATGCTCAGACGTGAGTCCCTTGCTCACTTTGCCACTGGTTTCAAGCAAGCCAGGCTGAAGAAGGCTGTAATGCCAGAACCCGGTCCTCGGAAGCTTGTTTCCGGTCCAGGGAAAACATGGCTTGGCAGTTCGGGCTGGACTGTTCCCATGAGGCACAGGGTCAGACTGATTGGCATATGGCCATGTCTGAACTGGGGTGGCAGAGTGGGCTAAAGAACGGTGATGGATTAAACCCAGATCTTTTGACTGGGTGTGAGTGTTTGATTGGTTTAAATGCTCCGTCCATTACCACCCCCCTTTTGTACCAATAATGGGCCAGCAGCACTGATTGTATCACCCACACAAGTTTCCTTTCAAACCTGTCCCAGGCCTGCCATTTGAAGGTGTGTGCAGTTTACTGCTACTTCCACTTGGTATTTAAAGCCTGTGGCCAATCCTTCAACTACCCTTTTTTTACACTTAAATCACCACTAAGATAGGCCTTTGGTAGCCCATAGGGCTGGGTGCTGTGTAAGTAAAAGGTAGGACATGTACTGGTACGTTTCGCATGTCCTAGTAGGGTCAAGCACCCAAATTTGTTTCTCACTACTGTGAGGCCAACTCCTCTCATAGATTAGCATTGGGAATTTCTTAAAACAATTTTGAGCTATAATTCCTGATCAGAAAGGTGTAGCTGCATCATGCTTTATATATTTGCAATGGCTTTTTACAGGTAAAAGTTCAGTTAATGTTACTGTTTTTGAAACCCTACTGTTGGAAAGTGGACATTTCTCTGCTCTTACTGCTCTGTGTGCCTGCAGACTAAATCCAATACACATCTAGGTGGGTGACAACTACACTTTGTGCATTCCCTCTAGACAGCCACATACACAGGGAGGGTATGCGTAACAGAGAACACATCAGCAACCATCTGCATCCTGATAGCTCTTCCTGGGCAGAAAGAGAGGTGGGGTGACACACCTGAATAGGCAGTGGCCTGCTTTCTACACAAAGGGCTGATTGCCATCTATAGATAGTCTGGAGCCAGGGCTGGGGAGAAAGGGCCTGTGTGCACTTCAAAGACCCTTCTTTGAAGTCACCCTCACTTCAAAGGCACAACTGGGTATAATAACTGGGGCTCTGACCTCACCTTACCAAAGTAGTACACTACTGGATCTGTGAAGAACTCTGGCAGAAGTAAAGACTGCTGTGCTACAAGAATTGCCACTCTGCTAAAGTGTTGCTCTGGAAGAAGTGATTTTCTGCTTTGCATTGCTCCCCTGCTGATCTCTGCGCTGCTGAGGACAAGGACTGGACCCATCTCATTTGAACCCAGAATTACTCCATGGGCTTGCCGTCAAAAATTCCATCAGCCCTGCAACAGCATCTGAAACCTGTCATATGTGAATCTTGCCCTGTCAAGTGGAGCCTATCCAGTCCTGGGCCCTTGAAAGGAGGTTTCTGCTGTGCTCAGCCATCAAAACTGATGTATCAACAATGTTGCACCAGATGGAACAGATGCATCACCCTTCGACACATCTGGCGCTCAACGTCAAAGCTTCAATGGGCTGAGTAGTTCAATGTCAACGGACTGTGGGGCTCAACAATGACGCATTGCCTGCATTATAAAGACTTTGTTGACTGCATGAATCAGAGCCGATGCATTGAATGTATCCACGGGACCAACAATGACCCATCGCCTCCAATACTGTTCGCATCTATTCTTTGATGTTTGACGCTTCCTCCATTCAAGGTACTTTTTCAGCAGGACCTGCATGAGTCTTGTAGCCAGTCTGCCCTCCAATGTGGTTAGCCGGAATTTAAGACTTATTCTGGTCTAGTGCGAACAGATGTCTCCGATTGGAACTTTATGACTCTAAGCACTATAGTTTTATTTAATATTTAGAAAATTCATAACTCTGGTTATATTTGTTGGATATTGGTAATTTTGGTCTTGTACTCGTAAAATTATAATCTATTTTCCTAAGCCTATATGTGGCATTTCCTCTGTGTTACTCTGTGTGTGTGTGTGTGTGTGTTTGTGAGATGGAGTCCTCTCTGCCATATTTAAATGTGTGCCGGTATCATCACCAGCAGTATTCCGGCGAGTCGATTTAGATGTCCCCATCATATATATATATATATATATATATATATATATATATATATATATATATATATATATATATATTACCTACTGGCGGTCGCCAGTAGGTATATATAGTTAGGATTTTTTCTCTATGGGATTTTTGAAAATTCTATGTCTAATAACTTTGGCGTTTGTGGACGGAATTGGCTGAAATTTTCAGGAAAATGGCACATTTTGTTTCTGAGCAGCCCTTGAAAATTTGGGGGGGGTTCGTCAAGGGGGGGCTGAGAAAAAAGGGGGGTCCCAAAACGTGTTTTTAACATTGAGTTTTCCATAGGGCGGTTGGCCTCACTTTTAGCCCGAACGGCTGAATGGATTTGCACGAAACTTGGCAAAATTGTAGGGACTGGTAGCCCGATGTGCCTTTTGTAGGTCTCAATATATGTGCTACAGTGGATTTTGAGAAATTAACGTTTAAAAAAAGATATATATCTGTAACAGCGGACCGGGCAGCGCTCCAGTACGCGTACTTTTCGCGCAACGGAGCTTTGTGAAGCGAAGCTGATTGGTTCTCCGGCGTCTGTCAACATTCCAAACAGTCCGTAGCGGCCGCCATCTTGTCTCTCGGTAGGATCGAGAGACAAGAGGAGGTCAAAACAAAGGGGGTAATAACTATAAGGGGGCATAGTAGATCCTCGCTGACCCCGTAGGTTTGATGTGGAGGTTTTAAAAGGGCCCCGCGGGGCAAAAAAAAAACAAAATAATAATAATCGAACGGCTGAATGGATTTGCACGAAACTTGGCAAAATATTAGGGACTGGTAGCCCGATGTGCCTTTGCTAGGTCTCAATATATGTGCTCCAGTGGATTTTGAGAAATTAACGTTCAAAAAAAGATATATATCTGTAACAGCGCTCCGCTTCGCGTACTTTTCGCGTTACGGAGCTTTGCGAAGCTGATTGGTTCTCCGGCGTCTGTCAACATTCCAAACAGTCCGTAGCGGCCGCCATCTTGTCTCTCGGTAGGATTGAGAGACAAGAGGAGGTCAAAGCGAAGGGGGAAATGACCATAAGGGGGCATAGTAGATCCTTCCTGACCTCTTAGGTTTGATGTACCATTTTGTCAAGTTTGGTGTAATTCCGTTCAGCCATTCAGGCTGTAGACGTATGTAAATGTCCTATGAAAAATTGCATGGGGAAAACACATTTGAAAGTGTTGAAATTTAGAACCAATTAAAATGTTACTTTGGTTTTGTATTTGTGTGTGATGAAAGTTAATTGGTTATGTATATATGTCAAATGAGAGGAAACCACAGCCATTTTGTGATACTACTGTCTGAGGTACATTTGTGAGGAATTTTTGGTGGTGAATTTCTGGTGTTTGATTTACACAGTACTAACACTTCTGCTACTTTTAAAAAGGTGAGTTGTTAATTTGTAAGGGGAACTATGTTGTACACTTGAAGATAATTTGAAAAATGTTTTCTGTTATTTATTTGCAGTCCTTCTGTTATACTAAATACTTGATAAAGTTAGTTTTATATTATGTATTACTAAAAACGATAAATGAAAGTGATTATTTTTTTCTGCAATTTACAGCAAGCAATTTCAAAATAAAATGGCTCACAATGAAGAGACCGTGGCAATTTCTTTTGAATTGTCCACTACATTGATTGAAATTGAGAGCACCAATAATGAAATATTGTCACAAGGAGGACATGACTTGTATGATTCCATTAGATTGATTGAAATGGACAGCACCAAGAATGAAATATTGTCACAAGGAGATGACTTGAATAATTCCACTACATTGATTGAAATTGAGAGCACCAATAATGAAATATTGTCACAAGGAGGAGATGACTTGTATGATTCCATTAGATTGATTGAAATGGACAGCACCAATAATGAAATATTGTCACAAGGAGGAGATGACTTGAATGATTCCACTACATTGATTGAAATTGAGAGCACCAATAATGAAATATTGTCACGAGGAGATGACTTGAATGATTCCACTACATTGATTGAAATTGACAGCACCAATAATGAAATATTGTCACAAGGAGGAGATGACTTGAATGATTTTTTTGATCAATCTCTTGATGGCGAATTTATCGAGTGTTTGGAGACCATAGAGTTACAAGAATCATCATTGGAGACTTTTAATGAGGACATTGCTGATGAGGACATGTTACTAGTTCTTTCAAATTTAGAAAATTCTGAAGAATAAATTTATATTTAGAAATCAAAAATTGTTTGAGACATTATTAGTTTTTATTTTTAATTTATGAGGTTGTAGCGAAGTGATTGTAGTATAAAATGAGACTTATAGTATAGAGTGCAACATTTTTATGTTACATGGTAAGTTTACTCATATTTACTTCCCTTCTGCCACTATATTATCTCCAATGTGTATTTGACATCTCTTCTTCATCTCTGGCCTCCTTTCTCTCACTGTGTGTCTCCGATGCATCTTATCGCTGCTATTTTGTGTAATTACAGAAGAGAGTAAAATAAAATAGTTCGGAACGTGAAAAGGGGGCAAAGTAGAGTACTCCTCACCCCCTAGGCCTTTTTAGGCGGTCCCAAAAGGATCAGTTTCTGCTTTCCTGAGAGATTATGGTATGAGTTCCATATACCACAATAACTTGCATTACAACATGCAAGATATCTATCTCCTATTACCAACTTTTGGAGATATTCGCGCTAAGCGCGAATATCTCCAAAAAGTAACACCTGCCCTGAGCAGTTCTTAGCCATGTTATCCAACGGGAGGTGGATAACATGGCTAAGAGCATTAGCTCGGTAATGCATGAATATCGCTGAGTTTTTAGCGATATTCATGCATTGCGGCCGTTTATTATCGCATTTGCGATAAACCTTGATAATAGCAAGGTTTATCTTCGATAATTTCTGACGATGCTTAGTGGTAAAAAATTGGTTGGTAAGCATCGTTAGCGATAAATATCGCTTAACTTTGGTAATATGCCCCAACGTCTGTTAATGTTCGATTCGAAGGAAATGAGGAAGTGTTGAAAAACATTGTCTGCGCCATCTTGCCTTTTTTGAAATGCCACACTTTTGTCGTGCACGGCAGCCATTTTAGATGTCTTGACCAGACCCACTCTCTGCACGCTGTCGATTCGTAGCATGGCTCCTCACCCACGCAAGCATCTTCCCTAGGCACTGGTCACCACCACTCTCTGTCTTATGCATGGGCAATAAACCTCCCCCCATCTGCGCTGCTCTTCCCTGAGAATCACACTCTGTGCCCGCCCGACACCTCCCTTTCGCCCTATTCACTACCGCACCCTCTGACACTCCTCTTTCTCTGTGTCCGATTGTCCAGGCTATCAGCTAGCCCTGCAGATGTAGTTTATGGCCTCAGCTGTAAAGAATCACCCCTCTTCAAAGGAGTATAGTAGATCAAGGCCCACACCCGATGAGATCCGTCACACCACACGTGTTCCTACTATCTGAAAACCATCCTGTATTGTGATTGGGGAGGGGACCGAGCCTGAAGCGGAAGATTCCAGGAATGACTCTTTGTACATCAAAGTTTTTACAATTATGTGTCACATTAAAAATATATAGCACTCCAACAAAGTAGTAGGAATATAAAACTTTAATAACATATAAATATATACAAGAAAACAAAAACAGTAAAAACATTTAAACAACGAAGAGACCGTGGCAATTTCTTTTGAATTATCCAATAGATTTATTGAAATTGACAGCACCAATAATGAAATATTCTTGTCAGTAGCGGTCTGTTGTGCGAATAGTTCCAAGGCAGCAGAACGCGCTGAAATCTAGATGGCACGAAAGTGATGTCTAGTAAGTTGCCGCCCAGCAAAAAACGGCGTGGGGCGCCGCGGGGGTGAGTGAGTCCAGTAGGCACCACAGCTATTCTTACCGGCATTGCAGAATTACTGCTGGGGACAATGCCTGTGCTGTAGCAGGGTCACAGCAGAAACAAAAAGGATTCTGTTGAAGATGTTGTTGGTTTTCAATTTGAAAACAGTTCTGGTGTCAACTGCTATGCTAATGTAGTGGTTAATGTTTTGTTTTCTCTAGAAAATGTAAAAGAGGGGGAGGCAGTCCAAAGTTCCGTTAAAAGGGCAAAGGAAAGGATCGGTGGTTTGAACTATCAGTCAAAAAGGGGAGGGGGTGCAATAATTTTTCCTACCGGGTCACACTGTGCTTTCACCGGAAGTGAGGTCTGCAGGATTCTAGTAATTCAAAGTGAGGCTGGCGCCAGCATGGGAGCGCCGACGTCCCGCGGATACAGTTTCGTCACTCCACGGGCGATCATGGCAGTCATTCCCCATCGGGGGTCGGAGACTCCCGCGGCTCCTCTAGAATCTTCAAGGTCGTGGAGGACTACGGTGGTGGAGTCAACCAGTGACCGGGCCATTTCTTTATGCTGGGCCCGCTCTTGCCAGGTCGACCGCCATTTTGAGAGTTCGGCAGCTACCGGCGATCGCGGGGTCACATGAGCGGACGGGCTCCACCCTGCCGGGCGAGACGTTGCAGCATGGCCACAGTGGAAGAACCCTTTTCCAGGCGCCTGGAGCGCTGAGGGTGCAGCTGGGAAGCCTCCACCTGGGGAGGCGGGAGAGGCCTGTTCGCACCGTCTCTCCCTCCCAGTGCACCCCACGGCGTCTCGCTTGAGATTTGTTATGGCCGGACCAGGCGATGAGGACGAGGGGGGGGGGGGTCGGAGGCATGTGCAAGACATCCCCCCCAGTGTTGTCGCAGCCATTATAAAAGAAAGAAGTGTCCCGTCCGTCTTCGGGCCGGGCTTCCGGTGGATGTCGGCCGGACGCCCCTGGCTCTGGCCCCATGAACGGGTTTCTTGGTTTATCGGCTGCAGCCGGATCCCGTCGGCCTCGGCCCCCCGACCGTTGGTGGCCGGACCGGAAGAGCATGTGGCGGGACTACCTGCAACTCTCAAGGGCCACCGCGGCCGGACTGGGAGAGAGAGGGGAGGGTCGAGGAGACATTCCCCCCCCCTGCAACTGTTCAGCGTTGTAAAGGCAATCCCCTGGCCGGGTCCCGCTGGCCTCGGCCTCTCCTCCGGCTACACCCTACGTTAGGATCTCCTGGCCGAGGCGTGGCAGCAGGACCTGCCTTATATGGGCTGCTCCCGGCTGGGCGTAGCCGGAACCCTGCCCCACCTTGGAAGTTTCCAGAGTGGGGGCGGATGTTCTACTGACTTGCATTTTCCCTAGTCTATCGATTTTTTTGGCGTGGCAGGCGGTGGGACAGCGAGGGGTGATTTGGTTTCTCTTACTGTTTTTCTGGTCTCTCACCACTGGCATATTTTAACGTTTTCTTGTTTCTAGGACATTAATAGGTTTTATCATTACGTTATGTTATCGTTTCTTTGTTCGTTGTTTAATAAAAGTTCATGTTCATCAGTGGCCTACTGATTTTCGTTTTCCTATTTTTTTCTTTCCAGGTTGTTTCATGGTAAAGTTTCTGTTAACAGGATACAGTGATCACTTCGTTATTATTGCATATGTCCTTTTCACTAGGGGTGCTCTCTGGTCGGGCCAGATGACGTATCTCTAGTAAATGGTCCGGGTGAAAAAGGTGCATCAATCAGTGGGGAGTAGATAGGCATGACAGATTACAACGGGGGAGAAAGGTCCGCATTACGTACCCTTTCACTACTTGCAAAGATTTTCCTACGTTTATTTGCAAACAGGGAATACCTCCAAAAAGAACTAATTCCCAAACAGTCAATGTTCGGACAATCAATCAATCAATGAGGAATGAAATAGGTACGACGTGTTAAAGGCTTGCGTTACCTACCCTTCACTATCTGCAAAGGGAGAGAGAATATTCCTATTCTTCCTCGTTTGCAGGTAGAGAAGATCCTTAAGAGAATTAACTTCGAACAATTCAATGCTCGATTGAAACAATCAACAAGGGGTACTGTGAACACAAATGAACGCCGCTTATGTACATACGCATTGCTATTTTCAACAGGTTGTTCCTAATGTTTCTATTTTAGCGAGGTCAAAAAGAGATCCCATTAGTGGCCTACTGATTTTGCTCGATTCCTTTTGTTTTTTTACACGATTTTTCGCTATCTGCAAAGACTAAACAGAGTATTGCGACTCTGTGCTTGTTTGTAAATAGAGAATGAACCAAAGAGAACAATCAATCAAATGGAGAGAGAAGCAGGCACGACGGATTACAAAGGGGGCAAAGGGCTGCGTTAACTACCCTTCACTATCTGCAAAGAGAGAGTACTCCTAATAGAAATGAGGGGTGGGGGGCAGCATTCAAAGCAGATCAGTGTGCATAAACACGAAAATGTTTTTACTTACCACGTACTTGACATTCGACAGCTTATGATATTTGCTATTAAAAAACCATTGAAATTCACTGAAAAAACCATAGGTTATAGACCATATATAGTTAGGAATTAGCATTTACAAAACCTTGAAAATTCACTGAAAAAACCATAGGTTATACACCATATATAGTTAGGAATTAGCATTTAAAAAACCTTATTTTACTCACACAAAACCATTGAAATTCCATATATAGTTAGTTGCACTAACTATATATCGCGCACCCGCAATCCACTGCTGATCATGTCACATATTACATCATTCATGACATGGTCAGTGACATCACTGATGACATCACTGATGACATCTCAAATGACATCACTGATGAGATCACTGATGACATCATCCAGTGACTGTGTGTTTCTGTAAAGTTTAAATATGTTTTACATATTGAAGAATGAGTAGATGTATAAGTGTCTGGACGAAGGATTTAGTAGGTGCATGACTGAATGTATGAGTGAGTGATTAAATGTGTCTCACTGAGTGCATGGGTTAGTGACTAAACTGTCTTAATTTGTGCATCATTATGTCTGTTGTTCTGTAAACTGCTGCATGTGTTGATCAGTAGCTATATGATTAACTATATGGGTTATTGATTGATTGTCCAAGTATTTGTATAGGAGACTGAGTGTGTGTGTGGCTGGCTGGGAGGTGTGTGACTCTGTGCAGATCAATGTGTACTTGTATCAATGATTGTATAAGAAAGTAAGTATGTGTTAGTATATGTTTGAAAATGTAAGGTGCTCTATGTTTAACTGTATAGACAAGAAAATGGAAGTGTGATTGATTCTTTACAGGACTGACTAGGTGTGTGAGTAACTCCATGGATGAGTGGCAGAGTGTAAGTGTCTGTATAGGTGTATGAGTGCATATGATAGTGTTGTAAAGATGAGTGATTGTATGTATGAATGATTGTATGGGTGAATGAGTGAATGTGTGTGTAGACGTAGGAATCAGTGAGTACGTATGTAGTAACTAGTATTGGTGTGTCAATGGTTTCAAAAATTATACTCTGTATTTAACACTGGGTGAAACAGAGGTTATATTAAAACGTGAGGAGATGCATTGTATTGTCACATGAATGATATCATCAGTGATGTGGTCATTGATGTCAAATGAGATGTCATCAGTGATCTCATCAGTGATGTCATTTGAGATGTCATCAGTGATGTCACTGACCATGTCATGAATGATGTAATATGTGACATGATCAGCAGTGGATTGCGGGTGCGCGATATATAGTTAGTGCAACTAACTATATATGGAATTTCAATGGTTTTGTGTGAGTAAAATAAGGTTTTTTAAATGCTAATTCCTAACTATATATGGTGTATAACCTATGGTTTTTTCAGTGAATTTTCAAGGTTTTGTAAATGCTAATTCCTAACTATATATGGTCTATAACCTATGGTTTTTTCAGTGAATATATATATATATATATATATATATTACCTACTGGCGGTCGCCAGTAGGTATATATAGTTAGGATTTTTTCTCTATGGGTTTTTTGCAAATTCTATGTCTAATAACTTTGGCGTTTGTGGACGGAATTGGCAGAAATTTTCAGGAAAATGGCACATTTTGTTTCTGAGCAGCCCCTGGAAATTTGGGGGGGGTTCGTCAAGGGGGGGGCGAGAAAAAAGGGGGGTCCCAAAACGTGTTTTTAACATTGAGTTTTCCATAGGGCGGTTGGCCTCACTTTTAGGCCGAACGGCTGAATGGATTTCCACGAAACTTGGCAAAATTGTAGGGACTGGTAGCCCGATGTGCCTTTGCTAGGTCTCAATATATGTGCTTCAGTGGATTTTGAGAAATTAACGTTCAAAAAAAGATATATATCTGTAACAGCGGACCAGGCAGCGCTCCGGTTCGCGGACTTTACGCGTTACGGAGCATTGTGAAGCGAAGCTGATTGGTTCTCCGGCGTCTGTAAACATTCCAAACAGTCCGTAGCGGCCGCCATCTTGTCTCTCGGTAGGATCGAGAGACAAGAGGAGGCCAAAGCGAAGGGGCAAATGACCATAAGGGGGCATAGTAGATCCTCCCTGACCCTCTAGGTTTGATGTGGAGGTTTTAAAAGGGCGCCGCGGGGCAAAAAAAAATAAAATAATAATAATCGAACGGCTGAATGGATTTGCACGAAACTTGGCAAAATTGTAGGGACTGGTAGCCCGATGTGCCTTTGCTAGGTCTCAATATATGTGCTTCAGTGGATTTTGAGAAATTAACGTTCAAAAAAAGATATATATCTGTAACAGCGCTCCGCTTCGCGTACTTTTCGCGTTACGGAGCTTTGCGAAGCTGATTGGTTCTCCGGCGTCTGTAAACATTGCAAACAGTCCGTAGCGGCCGCCATCTTGTCTCTCGGTAGGATCGAGAGACAAGAGGAGGCCAAAGCGAAGGGGCAAATGACCATAAGGGGGCATAGTAGATCCTCCTTGACCTCTTAGGTTTGATGTGGAGGTTTTAAAAGGGCCCCGCGGGGCAAAAAAAGTAATAATAATAATAATCGAACGGCTGAATGGATTTGCACGAAACTTGGCAAAATTGTAGGGACTGGTAGCTCGATGTGCCTTTGCTAGGTCTCAATATATGTGCTTCAGTGGATTTTGAGAAATTAACGTTCAAAAAAAGATATATATCTGTATCAGCGCTCCGCTTCGCGGAGATAAAATTATCTCTGTATTATCTAGCTGTTGCTAACACCAGTTAGCGACCGCTAGTAGGAGATAGCGACCATCTTGGGCCCAACTTTGCATGTGAGTGATATTTATCACTAATGACATGCAAAGTGGGCATGCCAAGATGTTAGCGACTGGAAACAGTCGCTAACATCGCTATCTCCTATTACCAACTTTTGGAAATATTCGCGATATCTCCAAAAGCTACCACCTGCCCTGAGCAGTTCTTAGCCATGTTATCCAATGGGAGGTGGATAATATGGCTAAGAGCATTAGCTCGGTAATGCATGAATATCGCTGAGTTTTCAGCGATATTCATGCATTGCGGCCGTTTTTTATCGTATTTGCGATAAACCTTGATAATAGCAAGGTTTATCTGCGATAATTTCTGACGATGCTTAGCGGTAAAAAAATCGTTGCTAAGCATTGTTAGGGATGAATATCGCTTAACTTTGGTAATATGCCCTAACGTCTGTTAACGTTCGATTCGAAGGAAATCAGGAAGTGTTGAAAAACATTGTCTGCGCCATCTTGCCTTTTTTCAAATGCCACACTTTTGTCGTGCACGGCAGTCATTTTAGATGCCTTGACCAGACCCACTCTCTGCACGCTGTCGATCCTTAGCATGGCTCCCCACCCTCGCAAGCATCTCTCCCAGGCAGTAGTCACCCCCGCTCTCTGTCTTATGCATGGGTAATAAACCACCCCCCATCTGCGCTGCTCTTCCCTGAGAATCACACCCTGTGCCCGCCCGACACCTCCCTTTCGCCCTATTCACTACCGCACCCTCTGACACTCCTTTTCCTCTGTGTCCGATTGTCCAGGCCGGTCCTAGGGTATCAGCTAGCCCTGCAGATGTAGTTTATGGCCCCAGCTGTAAAGAATCACCCCTCTTCAAAGGAGTTATAGTAGATCAAGGCCCACACTCGATGAGATCCGTCACAGCAGACGCGTTCCTATTATCTGAAAACCATCCTGTATTGTGATTGGGGAGGGGACCGAGCCTGAAGCGGAAGATTCCAGGGATGACTCTTTGTACATCAAAGTTTTTACAATTATGTGTCACATTAAAAATATATAGCACTCCAACAAAGTAGTAAGATTATAAAACTTTAATAACTTATAAATATATACAACAAAACAAAAACAGTAATAACATATAAACATTTTTAGGGAAAAACAACGAAGTAGCGGTCGGCTGTGCGAATAGTCCCAACGCAGCACAACGTCCAGATTTCTGGGCGGCACCCAGGTGATGTTGCCTGGGTGCCGCACTGATTTCGGCATCCGGCGTGGGGCGTCGCGGGGGGTGGGTCATCAGTAGCAAACTGTTGTGCGAATAGTTCCAAGGCAGCAGAACGATGGCACCAAGGTGATGTCCAGTAAGTTGCCGCACTGGTTTTGGTATCCTACTATGCTGCTCCGAATAACGGCGTGGGGCGCCCCGGGGGGGGGGGGGGGGGGGCGTGAACGGGCCTCTCCAGGTGGAGTCTCGTGTGTTGTAGTGGGGCGCCCCTTTACCGTTTCAGTTGCCATTCCGTCCGCTTTTGGTCCACTGTGTCAAAAGCCGCAATTTAGCTGAGTTGCGCCCACTCTTGCGGTGCAGCGATAGACGGCTGTCACAGGACTCTCAAAATGGCGGCAGGCTGTTTCCTTTTTGGGCCTGGTCCACTGAAATGGCCCTGGGACACCTTGGAAATCGGACGCTTGTCTGCTAGGTCTTGGACCCCATTCTCGAAAGCGTCCCCTCCGCCTTGAGGATTCATCAAAAGTTTTGGGGGCCCCCGACTCCTGCAGGCTTCTGGTGGGGAGCGGCTGCCATGATTGCTCGTGGAATGACCACGACGGAGCCATGAGATGGTGGTGCTTTCATGCTGACGCCAGCTTCAGTCTGAAACATCCAGAAACAAGGTGGGGCTTTCATCGTTTGGGAAAAAAAAAAGTTTTCATCCAATGAAAAGTGTTATTTTTAGGTCATATGATCAAGCCTTCCAACATTAGGAAACCAAAAGTAAAATGAACCAATGAAAAGTTTTATAAACAAGTCACATGACCTGTTATGCGGCATAGGGTATAAAATGCGGAGAAAATACGTTGGCACGTGAGGCGGCGTCAGTAGCGGACCGATGTGCGAATAGGCCGAAGGCAACACAACGCGCCAAGATCCGGATGGCACCGAGGTGGTGTCCAGCAAGTTGCAGCACTGGTGTGGCCATCCTACAATGCTGAAAGTCGGCGTGGGGCGCCCCGTTGGCCTGTGAGTTCGCGTCAGTAGCGGACCGATGTGCGAATAGACCGAAGGCAGCACAACGCGCCAAGATCCGGATGGCACCGAGGTGGTGTCTAGTAAGTTGCCACACTGGTGTGGCCATCCTACAATGTTGAAAGTTGGCGTGGGGCGCCCCGTTGGCCTGTGAGATGGCGTCAGTAGCGGACCGATGTGCGAATGGGGCCAAAGGCAGCGCAACAATATTTTCTGAATAGAAGACACCACAAGGCGCTGAGATGCCAAGATCCGGATGGCACCGAGGTGGTGTCTAGCAAGTTGTGGCACTGGTGTGGCCATCCTACAATGGTAAAAGTCGGCGTGGGGCGCCCTGTTGGCCTGTGAGATGGTGTCAGTAGCGGACCGATGTGCGAATGGGGCCAAAGGCAGCGCAACAATATTTTCTGACTAGAAGACACCACAAGGCGCTGAGATGCCAAGATCCGGATGGCACCGAGGTGATGTCTAGCAAGTTGCTGTACTGGTGTGGCCATCCTACAATGCTGAAACTCGGCGTGGGGCGCCCCATTAGCCTGTGAGATGGCGTCAGTAGCGGACCGATGTGCGAATGGGGCCAAAGGCAGCGCAACAATATTTTCTGAAGAGAAGACACCACAAGGGGCTGAGATTCGGTTACCACCGAGGTGATGTCTAGCAAGTTGCCGCACTGGTGTGGCCATCCTACAATACTGCTCCGAATAATGGCGTGGGGTGCCCGAAGGGGGGGGGGAGGCGGCGTGAACGGGCCTTCCTAGGTGGAGGCTCGTCTGCTGTAGTGGGGCGCCCCTTTACCGTTTCAGTTGCCATTCAGCTGAGTTTCGGCTGCTCTTGATGCTACAGCGACAGGCGGCTGCAACAGGACTCTTAAAATGGCGGCCTGTTCTTTGGATTTGGGCCTGGTCCACTAAAATGGCCCTGGGACACCTTAGAACTCAGACGCTCGATTTTTTTTCCCTTTCCTGTACATGTAAAAAAAGGTAAATGCCAGGTACGTTACACGCTTCATCTGCCACGATGTACTCTCCAGAGGAACCGAAAAAAAATATAGTTATGGTAACTATACCATGCATCGTCATATGGAGAGGTGGCACCAATTAATTATAGTGCTGCATAAAAGAGAGATTTGGAGGAGAACCCCCGACCTGCTAGTACATTCATCAAAGAAGTGGCACTGACAGCATCAGAGGCAAGGGAAACGGTCCCAAATATTTAGAAGAACTTTGGAAAGATTAAAATGACATGTTTAGATTGTGGCAAATTAATGTCATGTAGACAGATGAGTGTTACTCTAATAAATACAGCATATGAACATCATCATAGTCGATGGTTGGTAGAGAAATTTTGACTATATCCTGGACCTGCCCGTCCTTGCCCAAAATGGCGCCGGAATAAATGGGACTCGTAACTCCTTGTTGTGTACTGGTTGCAGAACCTTGAAATCACGAGATACGTATGCAGTTTTGAAGCACATGGCGGGCGGGGACGAGAATATTTCGACATCCCTATTGATATTAAGTTCTGATGTGTTATTGATTACTGTATTATTGAAAGTTCGAATTAACGTCACCCATGGTACTTGCCCGCAAATGTATATCTAGATAATTTCATTGTAACTGGCCCTGTCGTATTTTAATTATAAAATGTACGTCCACCAATTCCGCAACTGTTAGACATCTTAGTTCTTGCAACCTAATGGCCCGCCCGTTACGTTCCTCTACAGTGTAAATGTCTACTCATCATATACGATTACAGTTTGCTCCGTGGCCGGCCCACGTGGTTATAGGCTCGTATTTGTATAATGAAATTTTCACAATAAAGGTTTTTAAAAGAAAACATGGTAGTAGTATATACATTGGTTAAGTTTTTAATAATAGTCACTGTTTTAGAATTATTAAAAGGCAAGTGAAATAAAGCAGACCAATTACATGAAGGGTAAAAGGTATAATACGCAGGAACGCAGTAAAGATAAATGGTCAAGGGCTGTTGTGTTTTCTACTCCTGCAACATAAAGTGATCGATAAGAATCTCATATTCAGGCGTATCGGCGACTAAGACAGCAGGTCGACCGTCATGGGACGAAGAAATGCTCTTTTTCTCGAAAAAAGAATATATTTTACTTGCAGAACAGTTGTAAATTTTCCGGGAAAGTACATTAGCCTGGAACATTATAACATATATTTAAGAAAAAATAATGTTCGAAAGTAATAAAAAGCGTAATTTTTAGGTCATATGACCAAGCCTTTCATCATTAGAATAAGAAAAGTAAAATGAACCAATGAAAAGTTTTATTAACAAGTCACATGACTTGTTATGCTTACGTTACGCGCTGCGCGTCGCGCCCCGGATGACTTCCGGATGCGCTAACGCGGCGCGTCATATGACGCATTACGCGACAACGCAGGTCCAGAATATAGTCAAAATGTCTCCACCAACCAGCGGTCGGAACACAACCCCTTTCAGCAGGCTAAATAGTTCTGTTAAATGACAACAGAAGGGACAGGCAACAAGAACCATCAGTCAAAGAGGGAAGTGCTAGTTCTTCTCTACCGGGTTACATTGGGGTGCTACCGGAACTGATCGAATTGGTAGTCTACAGTGTTTCTGGATGTTTCAGACTGAAGCTGGGGTTAGCATGAGAGCAGCACCATTTCGTAGCTCCGTCGTGGCCATTCCGCAACCAATCATGGCAGCCGCTTCTTATCGTTATTTTGGGCGGGGTGGGTGGCGGAGCCGAGCTGTTTTGCAGCCATCATTGTGTGGAGTTCAGTTCATCTCACTAGTTTTGTATTTGTCATGAGGGGTTGTTCCTAATGTTTCTATTTTAGCGAGGTCAAAAAGAGATCCCATTAGTGGCCTACTGATTTAGCTCGATTCCTTTTCTTTTTTTTTTACACGATTTTTCGTTATCTGCAAAGACTAAACAGAGTATTGCGACTCTGTGTTTGTTTGTAAATAGAGAATGAACCAAAGAGAACCAATTCTAAAACAGTAAATACTTGGATAACAATCAATCAAATGGAGAGAGAAGCAGGCACGACGTATTACAACGGGGGCAAAGGCCTGCGTTAACTACCCTTCACTATGTGCAAAGAGAGAGTTCTCCTAATAGAAATGAGGGGGGGGGCACCATTCAAAGCAGATCAGTGTGCATAAACACGAAAATGTTTTTTCTTACCACGTATTTGACATTCGACAGCTTATGATATTTGCTATTAAAAAACCATTGAAATTCACTGAAAAAACCATAGGTTATAGACCATATATAGTTAGGAATTAGCATTTACAAAACCTTGAAAATTCACTGAAAAAACCATAGGTTATAGACCATATATAGTTAGGAATTAGCATTTAAAAAACCTTTTTTTACTCACACAAAACCATTGAAATTCCATATATAGTTAGTAGTACTAACTATATATCGCGCACCCGCAATCCACTGCTGATCATGTCACATATTACATCATTCATGACATGGTCAGTGACATCACTGATGACATCACTGATGACATCTCAAATGACATCACTGATGACATCACTGATGACATCTCAAATGACATCACTGATGACATCTCAAATGACATCACTGATGACATCACTGATGTCATCTCATTTGACATTACTGATCACATCACTGATGACATCATTCATGTGATAATACGATGAACCTCTTCAGACTCTAATATAACCTTAGATACACTCAGTGTAAACAGACACTCACAGACTGTCACTCATCCATGGAGTTACTTACACACCTAGTCAGTCATGCAAAGAATCAATCACACCTCCATTTCCTCAACTATACAGTTATACACACCTTACTTATTCAAACATATACTAACACATATTTACTCTCTTTTGCAATCCCTGATACAAGTTCACAATCATCCATACAGCCACTCACACATTCACTGGCTCTTATGCACAGTTATTTATATATGCCAACTCTCACACGTACTGTGTTTTACATATGTACTTACTTTGACATGTAGCACTGAGATATCCATTCACTCACCAATACACTGATGCACACAGTCAACCACCCATACAGCTGTTTCCACATGCACTTTTGAACCCATACATCTAGTGAATCAACTGCTCACACATCTATGCACAGAGTCATACTCCTCCCAGCCACCCACACACACACTCAGTATCCCATACAAATACTTGAGCAACCAATCAATAACCCATATACTTACTCATATAGCTACTGATCAACACATGCAGCAGTTTACAGAACAACAAACATAATGATGCACAAATTAACACAGTTCAGTCACTAACCCATGCACTCAGTGAGACACATTTAACCACTCACTCATACAGTCAGTCATGCACCTACTAAATCCTTCATCCAGACACTTCTACATCCACTCATTCTTCAATATGTAAGACATATTTTAACTTTACAGAAATACACAGTCACTGGATGTTGTCATCAGTGATGTCATTTGAGATGTCATCAGTGATGTCATCAGTGATGTCATTTGAGATGTCATCAGTGATGTCATCAGTGATGTCACTGACCATGTCATGAATGATGTAATATGTGACATGATCAGCAGTGGATTGCGGGTGCGCGATATATAGTTAGTACTACTAACTATATATGGAATTTCAATGGTTTTGTGTGAGTAAAAAAAGGTTTTTTAAATGCTAATTCCTAACTATATATGGTCTATAACCTATGGTTTTTTCAGTGAATATATATATATATATATATATATATATATATATATATATTACCTACTGGCGGTCGCCAGTAGGTAGTTATAGTTAGGATTGATTTCCATAGGGAAATTGCAACATTCTATTTGGAATAACTTTGGCGCCGGTTGAGGAATCAGCCTGAATTTGTCAGAAACTTTGCCTCGCGGCTTTCCGCTCCTTCCCTGAAAGTTTGGGGGGGATTCGTCAAGCAGGGGCCGAGATAAAAGGGGGGTCCCAAAACGTGTTTTCTCCATGTTAATTTTCATAGGGCGGTCGGTCGCACTTTTAGCCCGAACGGCTGAATGGATTTTCACCAAACTTGGCAAAATTGTAGGGACTGGTAGCCCGATGTGCCTTTGCTATGTCTCAAGATATGTGCTCCAGAGGATTTTGAGTAATTTGGGTTAAAAAAAATGTATATATCTGTAAGCACGCCCCGGAGCGCTCCGGGCGCGCCACGCGACTTGCGCACGGAAAGCTGATTGGCTTTCGGGTGTCTGTAAACATTCGAAACAGTCCGGAGCGGCCGCCATCTTGTGTCTCGGTAGGATCGAGACACAAGAGGTGGTAAAAACAAAGGGGGAAATAACCAAAAGGGGGCAGGGTAGACCCCCTAGGTTTGATGTGGGGGCCATAAAATGGTCCCTCGGGTAAAAGAAAAAAAAATTCGGTTTTCGCAGGGGGAGCGCCCGGTACGCGCACCGGGGAGCGTACCGGGGAGCGTACTTTGGTGAAAAATAGTAGTGTAAAATAATCATTCTGAGTGATTAGAGGTAGGGTAGCTCTGAAAAGAGCTTTTGTGTTCTGTGGCTGTTTTAGGTACCTACAAGTACTTCCCACACACACCCACACGCACACAACCGCACACTCCCACACCCACACATTCCCCACACACACCTCACACACGCACACCTCCACCCACACCCAAACACCCCACACCCCCACACCGACACCTTACACATCCACACCCACACCCACACATTCCATACACCCACACTCATACACACACCTCACCACCCCTCAACATACACACACACACACGCACACACAGATACCTCCCAGACACACCCCACACATTCCACAGACACACCTCGGCCCCCACACATACACAAACACCTCACGGACACACCCACACATCCCACACATACACACATATCTTACACACATACCCCCCACACACCCCCCACAGATAAATCACACACCCACATTTCCACCTACACTCAAACACCCCACACACCCAGACCCGCACACACACCTTACACACCCACACCCCCACCCACATCCACATACTCTATACACCTACATACACCTATACACCTCACCCCCCCAGACATATACACACACACACCTCACAGAAATACCCCACCATCCTCCACACACACCTCCCCCGCCCCCACATAGATGGGGAAAATTCAGTGAAACAGTAAAATGATAATTTAAAGTGCTTAGAGGTAGGGTAGCTCAGAATAGAATTGTTGTGTTGTGTGGGTGATTTAAGTACCAACATGTAGGTACCAATGCAGAGTCATGTTGTTACAGAAGTTATTGTGGTATATGGAATCTATACTATAGTCTGTCAGGAAAGCAGAAAGAACATGGAGGCAGGAGATGAAAAAGAGATGTCAAATACACATTGGAGATAATATAGTGGGAGAAAGGAAGTATCTATGAGCAAAATGACTATGTAACAGAAAAAAGTTGCACAGTATACTATAAGTCTGACTTTACATTATAATCAATTTGGTACTAGTTTAAGAATTACATATAAAAATGAATAATGTCTCAAACCATTTTAGAATTATTAAATATAAATTTATTCATTTTCCAAATTAAACATAACTTCTATAATTTGACTGTCAGAAATGTCCTCATTTTGAAGGAGGAAATCCACAGATTCTACACATTGTAGAAGTTCATGGTCTCGTGATTCGTCCATGAATTCCAAGTCATTGGGTTCAATGATTTCTTTATTGTCCGTCTCTAGGGCAATTTCAAATGAAACGTTTTGTTCTCCTTCCATTTTGGCTGAAATTTGCATTAAAAAATATATATCAGTAGAGATAGGGCACTGTTGGGTTTAAGTTCAGACAGGTAGTTTGGATTTTTTAACAGTGAATTTATCTTTGGGCAGTGTATGGTATCAGACTGGAAGTAGAAATATTAAAAAGTGTATGTGATGAAGCCTAAGTAAATTCATATTTATACAAGACAAGCCTAAATCCATCCATAACTATAACAGAGAAGTCTATCTAAATCGAAAAACTATTACAGAGGGATAGTATATAACTATCAGAAAAAGTTTTCCAAATTAACTTAAAGTGCACAATATACTTCAGTTTTCAAAATAACAGCTTACCTTTCAAAAAGAAGTTGAAGTTCGTAGTGAAAATTTTCTTGAAATGTACTTCAGGAAGTAGTAGTCAAAATGGCTGTGTTTCCCTCTCTTTCTTTATATATATTCATGTACATAACCAATCAAATGTCAGGAAAAAAAAGTAGAAAATGAAAGTAACATTTTAATTGGTTGTCAATTCTAACACTTCAGATGTGTTTCTGTGAAGTAATTTACCTCAGGATATTTAGAGAGGTCTACAGGCTAAATGGCTCAATGGAATTCCACCAAATTTGGGAAAATGGTAGGGATTGGCATGTAGTATGAGCTATTCTATATTTGGTGAAAGTGTCTCCAGTGGTTTTTATGTAAATTAACTTTTAACATTTTTTTGGAGCGCTTTCCGGTGCGCGCCCCGGTATGCGTACCGGCATCGCTACGGGAGTCCTCCATTTTGTGTTTCGGTGCATTTGAGTCAGAAAATGGAGGACAAACAACGTTGGGAATGGGTATAAGGGGGCACGGTAGGCACTCCCTGACCCTCTAGGTTTTCTGAGGGGGTGTTAGGAGGCCCATATAGGCCAAAAAAAAAGATAATTATTTTTACATTTTCGCGGGGGGAGCTCCCGGTACGCGTACCGGGAAGCATACCGGGGAGCGTACTTTAGTGAAAAATAGTGAAAAAAGTTAGAAAAAGATAATCATTTTGAGTGATCAGAGGTAGGGTAGCTCTGAAAAGAGCTTTTGGGTTCTGTGGCTGATTTAGGTACCTACAAGTAGGTACCAATGCACAGTCTTAAATTCAGGAGGAATATTATATTCCCCTCATCTGAGAAGTGCACACCATCTCCTCTGTAGATATCTTGCATGTTGTAACGCAAGTTGTTGTTGTATATTAAACCCATTCCATAGTCCTCCATTTTGTGTTTCGGTGCATTTGAGTCAGAAAATGGAGGACAAACAACGTTGGGAATGGGTATAAGGGGGCACGGTATTCACTCCCTGACCCTCTAAGTTTTCTGAGGGGGTGTTAGGAGGCCCATATAGGCCAAAATAAAAGAAAATTATTTTTAAATTTTCGCGGGGGGAGCGCCCGGTATGCGTACCGGGAAGCGTACCAGGGAGCGTACTTTAGTGAAAAATAGTGAAAAAAGTTAGAAAAAGATAATCATTTTGAGTGATCAGAGGTAGGGTAGCTCTGAAAAGAGCTTTTGGGTTCTGTGGCTGATTTAGGTACCTACAAGTAGGTACCAATGCACAGTCTTAAATTCAGGAGGAATATTCTATTCCCCTCATCTGAGAAGTGCACACCATCTCCTCTGTAGATATCTTGCATGTTGTAACGCAAGTTGTTGTTGTATATTAAACCCATTCCATAGTCTCTCATGTAAGCAGAAACAGATTTATTCACATGTTTCCGTGCTTTCTCAAATTGTGGACAAAATTGGTTGGACCAGTTCCATTTCTGTCTTTGGCATATATTGGAAAATACCAAGGCAGTTTGAGGAAAAAGTGCCATCAATTGCCCAAAGGTGTCCTTTAAAAGCATTTCCAGACCTACCCCAGTCAAAGTGCCTAAGTCATTTCCACCACAGTGCAGAATTATGAGGTTAGGGTGTGGCAAATGCAAAAAGGTTTTCACCAATGGAATCAATTGGTGACATATTAATCCTCTCTGGTCAATCCATTTAATGTTCACATTTTGTAAATCAAGGTTGTGAAAATTTCTTGTAGCTGCATACCTTTGAGCCCAGTGGATATAGCTATGTCCAATAATCCAGACAGAATACATGGCGAGAGGAGATTCTGGTGCAGTCAGATGAAGTGTGGGAAAGAAATGGCAGTTGGAACAATAGGAGTTTGCAAAAAAAAAAACTGTAGACTTTCAGTGCTCTTGAATCACAAGCAATGATTGGTAGATTGAGATAGTTGAAAACTGAAAGTTAGGGTGCATGGTTGTGTTCTGTGTAAGAAGTAATTTGAATGGTTAAAAAAAGTCATTTAAAGAAACATTGCACCAGATAAGCTGGTGTATTCGCAGGTCAAACATCCTTGCTGAGGTGATTTGCAACATTGTAGAATAAACTTTTAAACCTGAGAGCTCAGTGAGGAGGGAGTTGCTATGGTAACAGGTAGAAAGGGCTGAGGGGGGGAAGGGTGTCGGTTTGAAAATATAGAGGGAAGAGTTTTGATTGGTTACCATGAGCAATATGTGTGTAGAATTAGAGGTTTTCTGTGCCATTAAGGTTTGCAGTGCCTGGAGAACATACCTTTTGCTCTGCTAAAGAAATATTGGTGTGTGTATCTGACACTGTTGTGAATCTCCTAAAACATTTGTAAAGGTGAGTTATGATTCATTAAATATACATAGAGACTTGTATACTCTATGGAGAAGATTTGGAAGCAAATTGTGGTTTTTTAATGTTGCTTTGTGTCATGCTTTTTGATAATGCTTGGTAAAAAGTTTTTACTGCATAGAGGAATTGTATTTTGTAAAATTGTGAAGTTTTAGTAGTGACATGGAATGCTTGTACATAGGACCTGTGCTGTGTTTTTTAAATGTGATGTCAAAAACGATTTTGGGTAAAATGAATGGCTTTTACATTTTTTTAAAGGAATAAAGAATGTGTGCATGTTTAAAGAAATACATTTGACTCTTTACAATGATGTTACCTGTGTTAACTCAGTGTAGGAAGCATATTGAGTTTGTTTGCATAGAGCAATTGTATTTTGTAAAATAGTGAGGTTTCAGTAATGATATGGAATGCTTGTACATAGGATCTGTGCTGTGTTTCCTAAATGTGATGTCAAAAACGATTTTGGCGAAAATGAATGGCTTTTACATTTTTGAGTATAATGTGGCGCAGAGGTTTAAAAAGTGACGCATCTACCTACATGCATCACTTTTTAAATATAGCGCAAAAAGGTACATGTTTTATGCCGCCGATGCGTCACAAAAAGTGACGCATCAGCAGTGCAAAACTGACGCAGGGCCTCATAAATGAGGTTCTTTTTTTTTTGCAGACTACTCCAGTTTATTCCTGTCCACTGCACTCTTGGACACAAGCCTCACCTTTTGTGATCCCCTGGACTGTCTTCATCTCATCTGCACTCCTGCTTAGGTGTCAGAATCCTATCACATGGGGAAAGCTCCATGTGAAAGCGTTTGCCTCAGTCTTATTCCTGCTGTGAGGCAGATGCTTGTACATAGGATCTGTGCTGTGTTTCCTAAATGTGATGTCAAAAACGATTTTGGGGAAAATGAATGGCTTTTACATTTTTTAGTATAATGTGGCGCAGAGGTTTAAAAAGTGACGCATCTACCTACACGTGTCACTTTTTAAATATGGCGCAAAAAGGTACATGTTTGGGCTTTCCTGGGGAGGGTAGGTGGTGAGGCTTGTGTCTAAGAGTGCAGTGGACTAGGCTTCATGAAGCCTATCCCCGACTGCACTCTTAGACACAGGTGTCAATTTGACTCTTTACAATGATGTCACCTGTGTTAACTCAGTGTAGGAAGCATATTGAGTTTGTTTGCATAGAGGAATTGTATTTTGTAAAATAGTGAGGTTTCAGTAATGATATGGAATGCTTGTACATAGGATATGTGCTGTGTTTCCTAAATGTGATGTCAAAAACGATTTTGGCGAAAATGAATGGCTTTTACAGTTTTGAGTATAATGTGGCGCAGAGGTTTAAAAAGTGACGCATCTACCTACATGCGTCACTTTTTAAATATGGCGCAAAAAGGTACATGTTTTATGCCGCCGATGCGTCACAAAAAGTGACGCATCAGCAGTGCAAAACTGACGCAGGGCCTCATAAATGAGGTTCTTTTTTTTTGCAGACTACTCCAGTTTAGTCCTGTCCACTGCACTCTTGGACATAAGCCTCACCTTTTGTGATCCCCTGGACAGTCTTTATCTCATCTGCACTCCTGCTTAGGTGTCAGAATCCTATCACATGGGGAAAGCTCCATGTGAAAGCGTTTGCCTCAGTCTTATCCCTGCTGTGAGGGAGATGCTTGTACATAGGATCTGTGCTGTGTTTCCTAAATGTGATGTCAAAAACGATTTTGGGGAAAATGAATGGCTTTTACATTTTTGAGTATAATGTGGCGCAGAGGTTTAAAAAGTGACGCATCTACCTACATGCGTCACTTTTTAAATATGGCGCAAAAAGGTACATGTTTGGGCTTTCCTGGGGAGCGTAGGTGGTGAGGCTTGTGTGTAAGAGTGCAGTGGACTATGCTTCATGAAGCCTATCCCCGACTGCACTCTTACATACAGGTGTCAATTTGACTCTTTACAATGATGTTACCTGTGTTAACTCAGTGTAGGAAGCATATTGAGTTTGTTTGCATAGAGGAATTGTATTTTGTAAAATAGTGAGGTTTCAGTAATGACATGGAATGCTTGTACATAGGAACTTTGCTGTGTTTCCTAAATGTGATGTCAAAAATGATTTTGGGGAAAATGAATGGCTTTTACATTTCTGAGTATAATGTGGCGCAGAGGTTTAATAAGTGACGCATCTATCTACATGCGTCACTTTTTAAATATGGCGCAAAAAGGTACATGTTTTATGCCGCCGATGCGTCACAAAAAGTGACGCTTCAGTAGCGCAAAACTGACGCATGGCTTTATAAATGAAGATCATTTATGTCATCTGTGTTACCTGAGATTAGGAAGTAGATTGTGCAGATGAGGTGAGACATGTCCAGAGGGACAGAGGAGGTGAGGTTTATGATGAAGACTGTAGTGGGAGAGAGGGCTTTCCCGGGAAGCATAGGTGGTGAAGCCTGTGTATAAGAGTGCAGTGGACTTAGACACAGGTCTCATCTTCTTTGTACCTGTGGACAGAGCTGTCTTCCACTATACTCTTCAATACAGGCCTCACCTTTTGTGTACCCCTGGAGAATCCTCACCTGATCTGTAACCCTGAATAGATCGTTTGCTTTTTGTCATTGCTTTGTTGTTTGGTAATAGTGGTCTATAATTTGCTATTTTTTTCTTTAACACAGATTGAAATCAAGATTTGAAGAGTAAGCAAACATGCCCACAAGGGAAAGGACAAGAAAACAACGTAACCAAGAAAAATCAAAAACAGCAACGGAATTACAGCACTCTTCCACAACAAATACTTCAAAAAACAGGAACCAAGCTCCTGGTAAGACAACTAAGTCTTTTATTCGGAACATATGTACTTTTAAAAAAAATGATGGACAGCATGTAGAAAAAGAAAATGAGAGAGTAAATTTGAAAAGGAAGGAGAGAACCTCAAAGAATCCTACAACTGGAGCAGTAGAGAATAATATGTATAGGAATAGAAGGCAGAATCAGTTTAGAGACATTCGTAGACGAATGTTTCGCAATAGGGTGGTCTTAAATTTGTTAAAAAACATTAGGAAAGGTAAACAGAGAGCTGCTTTCTATAAGAAAAAGAAAAGTGTAGGGAAGAATGTTGATCGGGCTTTTGAAGTTAAGAAAAAAAAAATTATTTTAATAATCAATAGAATTAGGACACTTAACAAGACAATTGATGTTTTCAAATCAAACAGTAGATGGAAAAGAGTAATTAATCGGACTAATTTTTGTAAAGTTTTTTCTGGCGAATGGATGCACAGTTCAAGTTGTGAGCCATTTTTTAATGAGGAGAGTTACTTCCAGGAGAATGATTTAGTGCATGCAGTTGACACCAGTGGTCGAGCGTATGAAGTGAAAGACGGTTGTCCGATTGAAAAAGAGAAACTTGTGCCTAGAGAACCAGTAGAGGTGTTAACTGATGAAGTTTTAGGGAGACGTACTAAGGGTCCAGTGTACACTTGGAAGTGTAGTCGTATTTATAGTGTGCGACAGGAATCAATTGATTTGTTTTGTAATTTCTTACGTACATATAGTAAGAAAAGTCTAAAGCAGAAAGTGAAGTTGTTGCAAGACCTAGATCCTTGCAGAGTGAGAGAAAAGACAGGTTTGCAAGGCCATTCACTGGCTTGTCTTTCTAGAAAAGTCTGTCAGAGTGTTTTTCATCATTTTAGGATGTTAGCAGTGCATCATACCAAAATGAGGAAATTAGTGAGAATGTTGTATCATGCAAAAAGTCCAGCACTTAAGCTTAAACAATTAAACAGTGCTCTTTTGCATGGAACTGAATTAGATGTGAAGAAGATTTGTGAAGAAATTGAGATTTGTTATTTTGATAAAAAAGAGGATAGTGTAGAAATTGACACAGCAATTCAAGGTAATGTGGAAGACAATGTACAGATTTCAAGTACAGAAAAGTTTGAGCAGGAAATTATCAGGTTTAAGGTGAAATCAAGTGAAAGGCCGAATTTTACTGTTGTGTGTTGTCGACGAAGTCATTATAAGCATCAAACTAGATTAGTTGATTTATACGTAAAAAGTGAAAAGATGAATAATTATGAGTGGAAGGATTTTGCAACTTATTTGTGGGTGGAGAATTGTTTTGATTTGAGTTCTGATCAGCGTATTTGTAAATATTGTTATGATAAATTAAATCAAAACAGAATGCCTGCTAGAGCTGTTCGTAATAATCTGGAGTTGGTAGACATTCCCCCTGAATTGATGGATTTAAATACATATGAGTCTATTTTGATTCAATGTGTCCACCCTTTTCAGGCAATTGTTCGCATGGAGCCTAAGATAGGGAAATTGCCTCCTACAGATTTGCAGAGATGATTAAAGGGAAGAGTTGTTTATTTGCCTCTAGATTTCAAAAAAAATATTGATACAATTGGTATAGAAAAAGTAGAAGAGGAACCTTTAGTTATTCTAGTTAATGGGGTTCCGACAAAGAGTAAAAAAGATCTGGCAAGATTTAGTGGATGTTAGGAAAGTCAAAAAGGCAACGTTGTATTTAGTCAAAAACAATGAGTATTACAAACATGTATGTGTTGCAGCAGAGGAAACAGCTGCAGATGAAGACAGTGATTGTTCAGGTGGCCAAATTGAAAAAGTTGATGTCTCTAGAAGTGAAGAAATATATGAACATTATACTGCTCATCCATTGCATTCCAAAGAAGTAATGGGGAATGCAATTGAATTGTTTCAAATGAAAGCAGCAAAAGGAAGTCCCGTTAGTGTATGGGAAGAAAGTTTGGAAGCTCGTTGTTTTCCACAGCTATTTCCAACAGGTCGAGGTGGACGATATGACGATCGACCACTTCAAATTCTTGCATCTGAATATCGAACTGTAAGATTATATGCTGAAGATCCAAGGTTTCGTCAATGCATTCCCTATTTGTTTCATCTACTGTATGAAAGTGACTTGTCTGGGCTTTCTTATGCAGTAAACCATATACTGAAAAGTGGAGCACATCTGCAAAATGTTTCGGCGAGGGACTTTATGGAGAAAGTGAATCTGCAAGATAATATTTTGGAATCTCATCTAATCAATCTCATGGCATGTCAGCGTGGTACAAACTAGTATTGGTACCGTCGTCATGGGGAATTGAAATGTATGCTAAGAAACTTAGGAACTCCTACATGGTTCCTCACTCTTAGCTGTGCCGAGTATGCATGGGACGACTTACTTCAATTTCTACTAGAGGCAAATGCAAATATACAAAATATAGAATTCAAAACACCTGGAGAACTGTGTTCTTTGGATCCAGTAAATGTATGCAGATCTTTCAATCATAGATTTGAAGCTATGATGTCTTTTATTACCAACAAAAAAAATCCTCCCCTTGGAGAGGTTTTGGATTTCTTTTGGAGAAAGGAGTATCAAGCGAGAGGTGCTCCTCACATACATATGTTGTTGTGGATTAAAGATGCACCCAAATTTGGAACAGATTCGGATGAGACAGTGATAAGCTTCATTGAAGAGTATTCAACATGTGCTGTTCCGAAAACTACCGAAGAAAACAGTTTAAGGCAACAAGTTTTACGCTTTCAATCCCATCGTTGTGGAAAGTACTGTCGTCGAAAATTCAGAAACAAGGACAAGTTCTACACAAAATATCGTTTCGCCTTTCCACGACCAGTGATATCTAAAGGAAGAGTAAATAATTTGATGTCTTCTCTGCGACATAGTGTTACTAGGAAATCACCAAAAAATACATACAATTTAAAAAAGAAACGAAGAGTCCAAGTACATCAACGACTACAACCCAGTGATTTTGTCCATGTGGAATGCTAACATGGATATTCAATTCGTTGCTGACAACTCTATTGCTGTGGCTCGATATTTGACGTCTTACATCACAAAAAAAGAAAAGACAGAACTGAAGGAAATGTGGGAGGACATTTCACATGAAAAGAGTCTAAGCAAGAAATTATACAGTTACAGTCTGAAGATGTTGTTGCATCGAGAAATTGGAGCATATGAATGTTCTGATCGATTGTCATCAGCAAGTCTATATGCCAAATCTAGAACCATCATTTGGGTGAGTCTAGGTCTGGCTGCAACACGAAATCGAGTTTTGAAATCTGTACAAGAAATTAAGTATTTGGCGGAGAAAGAACCAGAAAGTACAGATATTTTGAAGACCAACATGTTGGATACATACTATCCAAATAGAAGTAGTCATCTTGAGAATGTTTGTTTGTATGAAGTTCTGCAAAACTATATTTATAAGAGAACCATCAGAGAAGATATTAACAATGGAATATATGCTATCATTGGGTGGGAAGGATGTCTAGTGAGACAGAAAAAAGGCCATTTGATTAATCATCGAAAATTGAGTTGCGAAAATCCAGAGAAAAGGGAATTTTACTATTTAGCTCTTTTGCAACTCTTTAAGCCATGGCGTACAGAAGAGGATCTACGTGGAGATTTTCTCTGTTACGAAGATTCTTTTAATGCAACCAAGGATACCATAGAATGTCCTGTTTTTCCAAATTATCTGCAAATGTTGAACGAAGAAATAGAGCAAGAAGCCACAATTGCTGCAGAGATTGCTAGAGACAGTTCTCAGACAGTCAGAGTTCTGCTTCATTGAGTCAGGATCCACTTGGAGGACCAATTATCCAAAATGAAGCTGCCACTGCCATGGATGAGGTGGAAAGAGCTATGGAACAAGCTCAAGATGATGAAGTTAACTTAGAAGATTTGGTGAAACAACTAAACCTTGAGCAGAAACAGATATATGACGAAGTCACAGAACAGATTGAACATGGATTCAGTCATGAGAAAAAAGAGTGCTCATGTACATCATTTAAGCCTGTCCAACTGTACGTGAGTGGAGAAGCGGGAACTGGAAACATTTTTCTGATTAAAGCAATTGCAACTTATCTGCAGAAAAGGACTGAATCACCGCTGTCTTGTGTTGTTACCGCTCCAACTGGGCTGGCAGCACATAACATTAAAGGGATTACTTTACATCGTTTACTGATGCTGCCAGTGGAGCATGATAACAAATTGGAGTATCAAAAGCTATCTGGAGATGCGTGTTCCGAAGTTTCGAGAGTCCTGAAGAAAATTAAACTTCTTATCATTGATGAAGTAAGCATGGTGTCAAATATAATGCTTGCTTTTTTGCATTTGAGAATGCAAGAAATTCTTAGAACAGACGATGATGTCTTATTTGGAGGAAAACATATTATTGTTTTTGGAGATCTTCTGCAGTTGACTCCAGTGAAAGGACAACCTGTGTTCAAAATGCTCACGCATGAAGATACCAGGAAGTGCTTAGGGAGCATTGGAAACGTTAATATATGGTTAAACTTCAAATATGCAGAACTGCTTCAAAATATGCGGCAGGCAAAGGATGAAGATTATAAAAATATTTTACAAGATGTAAGAATCGGAAAACTAAGTCAGCAAGGGAAAGAAGCTTTACATGGACGATTAATTTCAAATTTGTACCCAAATGAAAACATTCTTCCAGAGAATATTTTTAAGACAATTAACGAGAAGAAATCTGCCATATGTTTGATGCCAACTCTGAAAGAATGTTCCATGTTCAACAACAAAATGTTACAGTTAGAAAATGAAGAGATAGTGAAACTGGAAGCTACAGATAAAATAGAGCATATGGGAGCAACAATTATTTTATCTGAAAATTTGAAATCAAAATTGGATTCATTAGGGAAGACTATATCTAAAACTGCTGGTTTTGAAAAGACTCTGAATGTGTGTTTAAATTGTCGTATCATTTTGAGAAGGAATTTAAATGTTGAAAGAGGTCTGGTAAATGGAGCAATGGGTCATGTTGTTGGTTTTGTGAATTACAAAAATAGAGATGGAATTGAAATTTTAAAAATTAAATTTGATGGCATTGATGAAATAGAACAAATTTGTCGTTGTTCAGCTAGATTTTTGCTCGTGAAAGACTTATATGTTCGCCGAAAACAGTTTCCTATTTGTTTGGCATATGCGGTGACAATTCATAAGTCTCAAGGTTTAAGTGTTCTGTGTCACGAGTCAGAACTTTATCAGGATTGTACTTGATTGAGTGTGATGAAACAAAGATTTGTGCAGATCTAGATTGTGTTAAAGAATACAATAGGTTAAGAAGAGAGTATGCTCCACATTTGCCTCAATATCCTCTGATTGAAAAACGTGTGGTAGGCCGAAAAAGAAGAAATGAGAGTAATTGCAGTGAGGTATCAGAAAAAAGGCATAAAGTAGATAAAAGTGTAATTGTAAAGAGAAAGAAAAAGGATTCTGTTGAAGATGTTGTTGGTTTTCAGTTTGAAAACAGTTCTGGTGTCAACTGCTATGCTAATGTAGTAGTTAATGTTGTTTTTTTTCTTCAAAATTTGCAAAAACAGATTGTCGAAAATCGGGAACAAACATGGTGCTGTTAATTGAACTCTGTGTTAGAGAAATGTAGTAGTGATAGAGCAAAAATAGAAAGTGTTTCAGAAATTAGAAATCTTCTAGACATATGTTCAGGTCAAAATCAATTTTCACAGAATATTCAGCAGGATTGTCAGGAATTTTTAATGTATATGTTTGATGTATTGCAAGATGAAGGAGTAGATATAAAAAATCTTTTTAACCTTTCTTATCAAAGGCAACATGACTGTGATAACTGTGCTTCATCAAGTACTACTAGAATAGACTCTGAAAGATTTATATGTTTGACTTTACCAGACTGCAAATCAGTGCCTTTTAATAATCTAGTTAAAGCAGCGGATCACAATATGGTGTGTACCCAATGTAAGTCTGCAATGCTGTCTACATTATTTCTACAAAATTATGGTCACTATGTCATTTTAATGTTCCAACGATGTAGACCTGATGGAACTAAATTGACAACTTCTATTAAAAATTTTGTGGCTTCTCAGTTATCGATATCAGGAAGAAC
Source organism: Lissotriton helveticus (assembly GCF_964261635.1). NCBI lineage: Eukaryota > Metazoa > Chordata > Amphibia > Caudata > Salamandridae > Lissotriton > Lissotriton helveticus. The sequence goes on from NC_136057.1 coordinate 1,224,554,314, forward strand.
CTTTACAACTGTAGCTATTATTTTTCATGACGGTCCTTCTACAACATCAGGGCATTACACATGCTATTTAAAAACTTCTAAAGGTTGGACCCAATGTAACGACACTCATTTGACTTTCAAACAACGTTTGCCTTTTGGCTTTATAAATTCATACCTAGTGTTTTTACAGCCAAAATTTAGGTAAAGGTAATTGGCCTATGAAGACGGGAGGAGTACTCATATATACTCATACATCTGACACTATTTGGCCAAATGGAAAGGTGCAGGAATGAGTAAAGAGTCATGATTGAAAAAAAGGAGTATATGAAAATATTGAAAATATTTCAGATGTTCTTGGAGCTTTTCTTGTAGAAAGTCGATGAAATTGATTTTTAAGTGAACAGCAAAGTACTTTGCAATGAGAAAAGGACCTCCATGATATACTATTTGGCCTCAAGGAAAAGTAAGTCAATCAAAGATTAGCGTACATTTGTCATTTGTCAGTATCTAAGGTTTTTTTTAAAACACAATCTTTTAGATTGGGTTTTTTTTCCCCGCTGTCATATGATGAGTAATTTGAACTCACTGTTTTAAGTGAAATTCAATATATTCTGAGAACAGCAAAAATAAACTATGTAACATGTTGTAGAAGTTATTCTATAGTATGGATTGTGTAAATTAAATTGTATTCCCAGTCTCTTTCCATCCTCTTTCACCTCTTTTTACTCACTTATAATGTCTTTCTCTCACTCTCTGTAACCCCCGTTCCTTTACTCCACTACTTTGACAACCCCTCATTCTCATTTCAACTGTCTGCATGCCCTCTCTCCCTTGCATAACTTTTCAGCTTTCAGTCTCTCTGCTTTACTTCCCTTTTCCATATTTTCCTCCTTTGCTCTTTTAGTAATTCCTGTTTACTCACTCAGCAGTATTATCGCACTCTATCGCTATAAATCACCCACTCTCCCTCGCTAATCTTTGTTTGCTCCTTACTTTTGACCTCTTCTCTCTATTTTTCGTTCACTACTTCTATGTCCTCAGTGCCCTACTCTCCTTGTGTTATGTTCACTTGTGTTTATGTTTTCCGTCTCAGTTATTATCTTTTTACTTACTACTTTTTCCTGATTTAGTTTTGCTAACTCACATTGTTTTAGTATCTTTCTTACCTTCAGTTCATTTCTCTGTACTTCTCTTCCTCTCTGTCAGCGAATATATATGCCTTACTCTTTGTAATTTACTCTCCTTCTATTTCTTTTTCTCTCTTTTTGTCCTTCTACCTTACTTTATTTCCCTTTCTGTGTTCTTCACTCTTACTTTATTTCTAAATACACTGTTATGATTTTTAACCTCTTCATTTGTATCTTTTAATTTAAAATACATATTTTACTAATTATAAATTATTTTTTCTTCTCTCTTTCACAGATACAAAGTGTAGTAAAAAATGTAATTAAAGATACATTTATTATATGGTAAGTGTGACTAAATAAATGTAGTTTGTCATCACCCTTTGCTTTAACCTCACTAATATTTTCTCAACCAACTTCACTCCTGTTTCTTTACTCTGCTTCCCTCACTTATTCTTATTCTCCATGTTTACTCCCCTTTCCCTATTTGCCCTCTCATATTCAACTTCTTTCAGTCCACATTCTTTACTTCACTTACCCTCTGTTCCCTTCCTTTGCTTCTTCACTCATTCTCTTTTTGTTAATTATTTACTTCACTCCTACACATACACCTCATCCCCCTCCCAACACATACTCACACCTCTGACATACACCCAACACACACACCCCCACACATACCCCACACACACACTCCTGACACACACACACACACATTCCATACACACACATACATCCCACACACATACCCCCCACACCCACACACCCCTCAGACATATCTGACACACCCTCAGCTCCACCCACACCGAAACACCCCACACACCCACAGACACACCTTACACACCCACACCCCGACCTACACCCACTGACTCCTTATAAGTCACAAACACTGCATTACTTACCTTTCTTTGCTGTTTCACTCAGACCCATTCAGGCACTGTTTCCTTTACTCTCTCTGTCCTTTCTCTTTGTCACTCCCCATCTCTTATCCTAATTCAATTTTTCACCCTCTTTCACCCCTCTTTACTTACACTCACTGCTCTTTTCTCACCCTCCCTCACCGTTGTTCATTTATCCCGGTTCCGTCACTACCCTTCATTCCCTATTTTTTACTGTCCTTTCTTTTTCTTTCAATACCCACTCACATTCTCCCACTATCTCTACTTTAGTCTTCTTCCTCTCTCTTCCCTTCTTTCGCTCCCTTATTCATTTTACTTTTCTTACTTTCACCCTATTACACCTTCTCTGTTTTTTACTATGTAATAAACAATCCCTCTGTGTTTCTCCCTCTAGCTCTCTTTCTCTTAACATTACTCTCTTTGTGTTCTTCCCTCATGCTAACTCCTTCATTAATTCTTTTTTTCTTTTTTTTGGGTGCGCGTCCCGGTGCGCATACCCTGAGGAAAAAAATTGACAGAGATTCTTTAGAAATATAGGTTTCTTTTTAAAAATTAAAGGTAGTTCTAAAAAGAACTGTTTTATTTCTTCTTTTTGTTGTTTTATATTATTTTAATGTTTTTTTGAACATTTTGTACTTTTTTTGGCTTTTCTGAACAGTTTTACATTTTTTTGTATTTTTTATGGGGAGAAACAAAAAAAGGGAATTGAAAATGGCTCAACTGGAGCAAAAAACAAAAAATTGAAAAAATAAGGGTTTTTTGGGGCAATTGTGGTTGTCACCAGCCAGGACGATGAGCTTTACGCTCTTTTCACCATAGGACATGAGCTTACCACAATGAATACATGTAATTCGGAAATCCTCAAATCGTGGTTCAATGCAAAGCATTGTCTCTGTTGTCTCAGGTCCCGATGGAGTGGGTTGCTTTCTTTTGGAGGTGGTCCTTGAAGATTGGGGGAGGTTACTGGCCAGTTCCCTGAACTCTGCAGCAGAATAGTTGTTCGGATGCTTGCGGGTCATGTGTCTAATCATGGTATTATTACCAAAAGAATATTTTTTGTTAGGGTTCCCCCTTGAAAGTTCCATGCCACAGATTAGGCAAGTCACCTTGGCCGCATTGACTTTTTTCTTGCCCTCTGGGATGGAAAAAAACTCCCATACAATGTGTGGCTTTGGCTGGTATGGGGTATTGTCTTCATGCAGCCATCTTCTCCCCTCCTCGTCTTCCTCTTCCTCCTCCTCCTCTTCTTGACCACCAATGTAATGTTGTGGTGGTCCTGTTGGTGGTGGTGGTGGTGGTGGTGCAGATGCTCCAGCTGCTGCTGCTAATGTAGCCATTTTAAAGTACAAAATATTTCTCTAAGTTGTTCAAACAGGTCTTCCTCAGTCAAAGGACAAAGTCAGAATAAGGAAAAAAGGTGGAGTCTTTCTTCATTTGGAAAACAGAACTGTTCTGGACCAATGAAAAGTGTTATTTTCAAGTCACATGATCCTGGCTTTCATTATTTGGAAACCAAAACTGATCTGCACCAATGAAAAGTGTTATTTTCAAATCACATGACACGACGCGCTTACGCTACGCGCCACGGGGCGCGCCCGTAGTCGCGCTCCGGGGCATGCCCGGGGGTGCGTAGCGTAAGCTCGTCAGGACGTTGCGCGATCGTATGCACTCGCGTGCTTCCGGGTGCGCTTACGCAGTGCGTCATATGACGCATCACGCAGTTACGCGAAACGTCATGATGTTGTTTTCATTCGCGAGAATATCGATAACGGGACGCGCCGTAACATTGCGCTTACCCGTGCGTTCACCGGTACGCGCCCCGGGAGCGCCCCGGGGCAAAAAAAATAAATAAAATAAATTACATAATTATACAATATAAAATTCGTTATAAAATGTTTTACTTTTTATACCTATAGAGATTTGCTATTAAAAAACCATTGAAATTCACTGAAAAAAACATAAGTTTCACACCAGTTATAGTTAGGAATTAGCATTTAAAAAACCTATTAAATTCACTGAAAAAACTATAGGTTTCACACCAGTTATAGTTAGCTGGAAATTTTACTCGCATAAAACCAATGAAATTCCCACGTTATAGTTAGAGTGTGTGTGAGAGTATCTTTTGGATGTCTGTCGGTGTGTAACAGGATGTATAGGTGTATCACTACATATGATGAGTGAGTATATGTATGAGTGACTATATAGAACTGTTGGTCAATGAGTGGATGTATATATAGATGGTGGAATTATTGAATTGGTTGTTGTAACTGGTATGGGTATCTCCATTTTTTTGAAAATTTTGGTTTCTATTTTTGAATATGTGTGTTCAAGGGTTACATTACAGTGAAAGGAGGTCTTTCACTCTGTCACAAGGATGGTGTCATCAGTGATGTCATGAGTGATGTCACTGACCATGTCATGAGTGATGTAATATGTGACGTCATCAGCAGTGCATTGCACGCGCAAGTTATAGTGAGTCCAACTAACTATAACGTGGGAATTTCATTGGTTTTATGCGAGTAAAATTTCCAGCTAACTATAACTGGTGTGAAACCTATGGTTTTTTCAGTGAATATATATGTGTGTGTGTGTATGTATATATATATTCACTGAAAAAAACATAGGTTTTACAGACGTTATAGTTAGGACTTAGCTTTTAAAAAACCTTAGATATTCACAAAAAATATCCATAGGTTTGAGGGACGTTATAGTTAGTTGAAGATTTGACTCATACAAAACCAGAGAAATTTGCCCGTTATAGTTAATTGAGCTAACTATAACTCGCGCGTCTGCAATGCACTGCTGATGATGTCACAAATTACATCACTCATGACATGGTCAGTGACATCATTGATGACATCTCTGATGACATCTCAAATGACATCACTCATGACAAAATTGTTTGTGTGACTACCTTCGGTACCCATACAAATAAAATTAGGAAGGCCATCATTAAACATTGGGAAATTATCAAAAGCATAGATCCCTCTCTTGAAACCCCTCTTTTTGCATATAAAAGGGCAAAAAATATAAAGGATCATTTAGAAAGATCCTCTACGGAATTGACAAAAAACCCAGGTACTTTGGAAACAGTGTGGGGTCTTCCACCCGTTATTTGCCACCATAAATGTGGTAACTGTGTCATATGCCCATTCACGGAAAACACAACGACATTTAGACAAGGTGAATTGGAATATAAATTGGATTTCTTTTCAATCTGCAATACTCGAAATGTTGTGTACTGTGTTTGGTGCCCATGTGGATTACCTTATATTGGGTAGACACAACAATTGATTAAAGCAAGAATAAGCCAACACCGTAGCCGCATTAGACGATCAGTTGTCACTGCTCCCTTGGTACAACATTTTATAGATCACAAACACACAGCAGATGATATTAAATGGCAGGTGATTGATGTTGCTAAATTATCAGAGAGAGGGGGTAACATCGCTCAAATATTGCAAAGACGTGAATGCCATTGGATTGATAAAGTTAATTCTATCAATCACGGTTTGAACTCAGCACAGGAATGGAGAGGCTATGTAGCTTCCCTCCCTTAAGAAACTGCAATAAAAATATACATTAGGTTGTATGGGGCTAGCTCCCTTTTGCAATAAAATGTGTCTGAAATTTGAGTGACAAATATTCTGAAATGAATTTCAACTACTTTATGGTCAAAATGGAATTGTAATAATATAATTGATTGAGTTGTATATACGGTATATATATATTTGGTTTCATTTGGTTTCAAAGGTTCTCTGCAAAATACATTGTACTATGACCCAATGCACTGTATGATTTAAACATGATATAATGTGGTTCAGATATATGATCATGAAAACACTAATATCTGTATGGAATTATTGTACCTGTTTTCAGGATTGGAACATTCTCTAAATATACTGAAAATATATATATGCATTTATAACTTTGAAATTAATGCTTTTCCTTTTGGATGTAATATTGTCATAAGACCGTAATTCCTGAAATAACTATGGCCCGCTATTGTAATTCAGTAGAAGTATATAAAAAAATGTGGTAATGTTTTCCTCTATCTCGTATGTAAAGTGGAACGTGTTTTTGATATTTCATTCGGCAATCATTGACTATAGTGATCACACAAGAGACGATCTACTAATCGTCTACATGTCCTTACGTAGACGTACTATGACGCGCGGGTCCACCTGCGTCCTCGCGCACGTTGCATAAACATGCGTGAGGTCGCGTAGTCCGTCATCGATTCCCATTGTAGGAAGAACGGATAGGCGATCCTGCTTCATGCTATCGGGTAAGATGCTGCCCGCTATACTAAATGCATAACTACTTGAAATACAGGATTCGGTACTAGATTTACAATGCCACAATCTGCAATTATTTTAAAGGTATCATCCCGCCTGGCTGTTGCCGTTGTGCAACCACGCAACTTTCCTTCGTTATTTGAATCTATCTTATATTTAACTTGGCAATGGACTAAGAATATAGAGAAGAGCATACCTGTATTATCGGGTAAGAATTACTTCTCCTCACATTAGTGAAATGAGATTGTGTTTTTGACGTAATTCGAAGGTCCTTACATCTAATCATTTTTTGAAGGTGCCATCTTGATTGCCACAACGTTTTATCCAGTCTTCATCCACCTAGGGACCTGTATAATTACACCACTGCAGTGGTAAGTCGCTTGAGAATTATACGATATTGAATGAGACGTAAAATAATAGGACACTAATTCGGTATTAATTTCTCTTTCCCTCTCCTTGATACATCGTGCTACAGTACCCGGCTGGGTCAACTGTGAGTGTAATTACTTTTATCACATATGGTGTTGTACTCCCATCCTAATATCAGTTTTGCCTACGTAAATCAGGTAATCCGTCAGTAAGCCTCCTTCATTAAAATAACCTAAATGAAGGGGGGCGCTAGGTGGCGCACTGGTGAATGGAAGCCTCTTTGTAAGGCTCCCACATCCTGGCGACCGATATCCTATAATCGATCCTTTTATCGGCGTCTAATCAGGCTGAAACTGCCCTCGCCTGTTCAGAGAAATCAGCGGAGGCTCCGGTGCAAGTTTGGAGCCGATCGTACACTGTATGCCGCCGGTGGAGACATCCTGACGTGCAGCGGGGATTACAGCCGGAGACACCAGCAAACCCGGACGGCCTGCCTGGTGACGCGAGGTCGGGGCTCTGTGGGCGCCAACTAGGCCCTGTAAGGCGCGAAAACGCCGAAGGACCGCGGAAACTCGGCGGAGGAGGACAGCGGACCCGGTTTTCCCTTCACGGAAAAACGCTGCCGGTAGAGCAGGTAATATCCTGTCCTTCCTGCTCCCTGAAAGCGACTGCAGACTCTCTACCTATTTCTGCAGACCCGGCGCGGCGTATCTCTGCGGAGCGCGACTCCCACCCCTGACATCTCCCCACCAAGACTACCGGCCAGTTCTGGGTGGGTGTCCTGCTGTCATCGGACCCTCTGGAGCCCCGACTCTCTTAACCCTTGCTGCGGGGCCACCCCCGCTGGGCGTCTGCACCGCGCATGACTGGCCTTTCCCTGAGCCATCACCGCCGGCGGACATAACCACCGCTCCGGCCATAGCGCTTCATCCTTAACCTGCGTATGAACGCTGGGGTGCGAGGACTGCTGGCTGGGGACCAGGGCTGAAACATCCTGCTATACCATAACCCTCCCGCCCTGGCATTGTGAGGGACTTACGCGCACTTCACAGATTGCTCAGAAAGTACTGGCTTTTATCCTCTGCAACGTATGTGCCTGGGGTACGCTTGGTCGTAGCACATAGCGGCGGTGCATATTCCCACAATCCTCGACAATCTGGGCCCGCACCTCCAAACATCTGCTTCTTACTCCTGCCTGGCACGTACTCCTGCATGACTACCACCTGTCCTGCGACAGCTGACTTTTTTGTGGCAAGCTCCTGAGTGTCGCACAGAGGGACGGCTGCACCGTTGTGCTCCCAGAAGACTGCCGAGTTTTACGCCTGGGGGGCGTGTTGTGCCCAGGAACAACGACTGTCGCCTACATATATCTGCTGCCCGTGGCCCCCTCTTCCCTACCACGTGCGCAGGTGCTGCTACATATCGGAGTGCGGCTGGTGAGTGGGAGCTCCATGGCCTGATCTGCTGACCAGCGGGATTGCATAGACGGTGCGACTCTTGCTGTCTTCCGACTCACGGATTCACCTGTCTTTGCTGAGCCGCTAGGATGGGTCGGCCTGACACGCGGCAACCGAAGCTCACGTTTGATGCAGCAAAAAAGACGAATCGTACCAGCCCGGACTCTCAGAAACAGATGGAGGCCAACAATCCCTCTGATAACCAGGCGACCACCTCCACGGATACCCAGGAACTCCTTCGTGAAATGCGCCAGGGATTCGCGACCATCGCAGACAAGGTGGACAGGATGTCGTCTCGTATGGATGCTGTAGTCCACAAATTGGAGGTCCATGAGGGGAGGCTGACGGAAGTGGAACAACGGGTGTCGGATGTCGAGGACACCTCCGGACAACATGCAACACGTCTAGCTTGAATGGATAACTTATTGCGCACCATAGCGGCTAAGAACGAGGATTTGGAAGCGAGAAGCCGGCGTAATAATATACGCGTAGTTGGAATTCCGGAGTCCACCAATGTGGGTAGAATGGAGGAATATGTGGAGCGCCTGTTGAGGACTGCAGTGGGGTCGGAAGCATTCTCCCCCCTGTTCATAGTGGACAGGGCGCACAGATCCCTGGGACCGGTGCCCAAGCCGGGCATGAAACCAAGGCCTATCATAGCCCGTCTATTAAACTACAGGGACAGAGATGCGGCTTTACGAGCAGCTCGATCTTCCAACAAACTAGTGTGTGATGGTAACGAATTCACAATTTATCCTGACTTCACACCCATGGTCCAGGAAGAGCGGCGCAAATTTCTGGACGTTAAAGCGAAACTTCGGGCCCTACAAATTGACTATGCGTTACTCTACCCGGCTAGACTGCGAATCACTTATCAAGCGCGCCAAAAGTTTTTCACGAACCCGCAGCAGGTTGAGGACTTCATTAAACAAGTAAAACGTTCAGCACACCAGCGTAGGGAGGAGGCGGAAGATCCTGCTCGCGGACACGACCGGCTTGAAGATGATGAACACTGACCCCGCTGCATCTACACCATTGGATGTTGCAGGGGATCCTGTATGTGAGTACTGATATGGAGTACACAGAGTGATGAGGTCTGTGGTTACGGCCTATCCGTCTCCCCCTTCTTGACGACTTGGGCGAGGGCTGAGGCCTGGGACATGCTGAAACTGTACTGTGTCGCCAGGTACCCCCCTCTCTCCCGGCAGCTGAGGTTGGTCTGCCATGGGCAGCTGATGGAGAAGAGGGGTTGTTGTGTTGCCACCTAGAATGGTCCCTAGCGGGTATTACCCATGCTGTTACTGTTGTTGTAGCAGGGATTGTTATTATCCCTGGTTGTTGAGGGAGGTGGGGAGGGTTGGGGAGGGAGCTAGCACTGGCGAGTTGGGGTTGCCTCTGTGGGAGGAGGGGGGGTTTGGGGGAATGTTTGGTTGCTACGTGACCTGTATGAAGTTCTGATACACAAGCAAAAAGCCACAGTCATTTACTTGAGGGAAGTGAATTGGTTTATAGCTATTTACGCTATGCGATTGGGGAGTATGCACTGCACATTTTTACAGCACAGCCAATTAAACCAATATGGGTGCGGGGCCTGATACTCGATGTAATTTTCTATCCTGGAATGTACGAGGACTAAAAGATGCGCGTAAGCGTAGACAATTGTTGGCCTATTGGGATAGACACGATGTGCAGGTGATTATGTTACAAGAGACTCATATTCCCCCATCAACGGCTTCTACATTTGGTGCGAGATGGGCGGGGGTGAGAGTTTTCTCAAATTTCTTCTCATATGCTAGAGGTACTGCCATTCTTATTCACCGAAATCTCCCATTCACGCTGCAGGGGCAACAAACTGATAAAGAAGGTAGATATGTCATTGTCTGGGGGAGGCTGGGAGGGGAGACGGTTACTATTGCCAACTGCTATGCTCCCAATGTTGACGACCCTCATTTCTTCACCCGACTCTGGGGAGGTATAATGGATATTGGCTCCAGGTATCTGGTCTGGGGCGGAGACCTTAACGTAGCCTTACACCCGAGAGTGGACAGAGCAGATGGATGCTCCACATACCATACTAAGGCGAGGGATTCCCTTGAGGGGATAGTTGATGAGGGGGGGTTGATTGATAGTTGGAGACACTTACATCCTGATTTGCTGGAGGGCACACATTTTACATCCTACACTGGCACGAGACTAGAGTACATCTTCGTGTCCCAGAATTTAGCCCAGAGCATTCTCACTTCTCGACATTTACCCAGAACACATTCCGATCATTGCCCTGTTTTCCTATGTTTAGATATGCCTGGCTTTCACAAACCACGTCCGCCCTGGCGACTGCATCCCAACATCCTAATTGACACTGTCTTCTGCGAAGAACTTAGAATCGACATAGCAGATTTCTTCCCCCGAAACAAAGACACGGTGGATAGTGTGGAAACGGTGTGGGAGGCATTTAAGGTCACGGTACGGGGGTGGTGTATAGCTAAAAGCTCGGGGGTGCTAAAAGATATACAACGAACACTATGCAGATTGGAAGAGGAGCACAGAGCTTTAGAGACTCGTATGGCGCAGGGGATAGATGGGGAGGCACACAGCGCGTTCAGAACTAAACTGTCAGAGTACGAAGCTGAAGCGCAGAGAGAGGTGCATTTCAAGGGAAAACACTGGCGAGCCCGTGCTTATAATGAGGGAGGGAGACCAGGTAAAGCGTTGGCCATGGCAGTAAGGATGGCGCGAGGTTCGAAAACTATCTTAGAACTAACTGCAGCCGATGGGGAGGTACACAAAGACAATGATGGTATACTCAACACACTCCAGGCACACTACGAACAGTTGTATACCTCACGAGCCGCTGGGGAGTTTGACCTGGACGGCTATCTGGGGGATATAGCACTTTGCTGGATCAGCGATGTCCACAGACAGTTTCTGGGGGCACCACTCGAGCTGGAGGAGGTGCGAGATGCCATAATGTCCCTGAGCAACGGGAAAGCACCGGGTCATGATGGTCTCCCCGCGGAGTTTTATAAATGCTACGTGGAGATTATGGCTCCGGTGCTACGTGAGGTATTCAATGATGCAATGGAAGTGGGGGTGCTCCCGAGATCTATGCGAGAAGTAATTATAACATCTTTACTTAAACCTGGGAAGATTGCCACACAGTGTGACTCATATCGCCCTCTGTCGTTACTGAATTGCGACGCCAACATTCTAGCGAAGGTACTTGCGACCAGACTTTCCTTACTTATGACCACGATCATTTTGCCTGACCAGTCCGGCTTTGTCCCCACGAGATCCACATCGCATGACCTTCGCACGGTATTTTCCCTCATTCAAACTGTTCACCCGGAGATTCCCCTTGCCGGGGTTTTTTTGGATGCCTCAAAGGCATTCGATTCTGTGGAATGGGGATTCCTCTTCGCGGTCTTGCAAAAGATGGGATTCCCCCCTGTCTTTGTGGCCTGGGTACGGTTACTCTACACATCTCCAATGGTGAGAGTGCTTGCAAATGGTCAACTTACTGCCGCTTTCGCGATAACGAGGGGGACCCGACAGGGGTGCCCCCTTTCCCCATTACTTTTCGCGGTGGCAATTGAGCCGCTGGCCTGTCACATCCGACAGCTCCACAAACCCAGCGCCTTCAATTGCCTTCAGCGCCAACTCTCAATTTCGTTGTATGCCGATGATGTCACACTTTACGTTAAGGATCCCCAGACTAATCTCAATTCGCTATTGCGGGAGTTCGTTACCTTCGGATGCCTTTCAGGTGTCTCTATTAATTGGAACAAATCCCAGCTCTTCCCGCTGACACCGGCAGTCACCGAATTCCCGCTAGATTACCCGCTTGAGTGGTGCACTTCGGAACTACGCTACCTAGGGATACAGATCTCAAGAGACAAAGGGGAGACATTGCGAATGAACTACGGAGTGGCCATCACCAAATTGACAGATTCAGTGACGCGGTGGATCAAACTGCCCTTGTCTATGGCGGCGAGAATCTCCCTTGTCAAAATGGTGGTACTACCGCGTTTCTTGTATATGTTCCTTAATATTCCCTATCACCCAGGCGCATACTTTTTTAAAACCTTACGCTCCGAACTTATCCGACTGGTGTGGGGGGGAAGGCAGGCTTGGCTCCGCTGGGCAGTATTGACACAACCCTATGGAGCGGGGGGCTTTGATGTCCCGGACTTCGAAATATACTATTTAAGTGCTCAAGCGCACTACCTGTATCATTGGCTACGCCCAACTGCTTTCATGCCACAAGAGGCAGCGGAGGACTGGATAGCGCACCCGCTGCCATTGGAGGGAGTGGTGCACGCCCCCACAGCCGCGCTGGAGATGCATTCTAACATGGTGTCCTGCACGATAGAGGCATGGCACAAAATAGGGACGCGATTGCAAACCCCGTTACTTTATACGACTCGTATGCCACTATCCTACCACCCACAGATGACGCTCTTGCGAGAGGTAGGATTCCAACGAATGTGCAGGAGGTTGAAGGTGGGGGTGTGGGGGGATCTATTCCGTGATGGGAAGTTCCGATCTCGAGATGACTTTTTTGGAGATAGCGCACATACCCCTCTTGAGCTCTTCTACTACCTACGGCTCAGGGAAGGCTTGAGAGCCTTATTACCTGATTATCCTCATGAACCCCCCAGCCTAGCCCGGCTCACTGTAGTGTTGAACAGCTCTGATGGCGCACACCTGGTTTCTAAACTGTATAAGTGCATTCGAGAGGAATTACCTGTAGTAACTAGTGCGGCTAGAGCGCACTGGGCAGGTGATTTTGGAAGTGATATCACAGATGCACAATGGAAGTACTGCTGTGATTTGTCAGGAGAGGTGATGTCTAGCTGTCGCTTTAAAATCATACATTACAAATTCCTCCATAGGTTGTACTACACTCCAGCTCGGAAGTTTCGGTTCGGGCTCGCCGACTCGGACAGGTGTGAGCGATGCAGACGGGAAGGAGCGGACTTCTTCCATTTATCATGGACCTGCCCGCAAGTACAGGAATACTGGGCACGGGTCTGTGAGGGCCTGTCCCACATGATAGGTGCTGCGCTGACCCCAGAGCCGATGTTGTTCCTTCTAGGCTATACTGCGCAGATAGCACGGACAGTTAGGAAGTTCACTAATGTAGCACTACTGTTGGCACGGAGACACTTAGCATGTAGATGGGGCCGGGGCCGCGCTCCTAAGTTTAAGGTTTGGATGCATGATATGTTATACTGTCAGGAGCAGTACAGTGTGTTTTCGGAACTGGTACCTCTACGCTCGAGACCGGCGGACATCTGGGGCCCCCTGCAGGCCTACCTTCTCGCTAAAACATCGCAAGGGGAGGAAGACACTGACAATACCGACACAACACACACACAGATTATCTAACTGGCTTGTTCTCATTTCACACTTCCTGGCCTGTGCTGGGAGGGGTATATTGGAGGATTGTTGCATTGTTAGAGATATATCCGGTATGGAGCTTCCTCTCCGGAGTCTATGTATTATTTGACTGATGAACTACCTTTGAAATTGTGCTGCATGCCTTGCATCGTTGTTTTTTCAGGCACTATCTAATGCCACTGCATTGACTTGACCTCCCTGGCTATCCTACCATGCTACCTACTTGCATCATCTTCCCTGGTGGAACTGCATTGTTGTTTAACTAATGTGTATTGCCTCTATCCCCTTGCATTCCATTCTGCGGCTGTGATCTACCGATTCTGTTATGACATATCACGCCTTATTGACTGTACACCTTCCTCAATTGCTCCCCTAAAGCAATGACCTGATGTGAATGTATTACTTCTCTCGTGTATTGCTAATGATTGACCCTAACTACACTCCCTGGGTCTGGGAGTTCAATGCCTCTGATTGCAATAATACATGTGTATCGCTGCCGGCCTTGTATGGTTGTAGGCGCACTCCTGTGTATGACTGCTTGAATGTTAATAAAAGTTTATAATCCCCCCAAAAAAAAAAAAAAAAAATAATAATAACCTAAATGAAAATAAGCACGGTAATAATAGTGTTTTATTTACTTTCCCAACCCACAGAAGTCCCCTACACCTCTTCAGTCCTGACGAGACCTACTATACTAATTGGGTCAAAACGCCGTCGACGCCCCTAGAAAACGAACCTTGCAAACAGTGGCTAACATTCATGATAGTCACTGAGACATATATTCTTTTCTTTTTTATTAAATAATTGGTCGTTTTTCTAATTTTTCTTTGTATAATAATCCTCTTAGAAACCTTGTTAATTTAATTGGTAATTGTTATTTTATGTGTTTTTTTGGTTCTTCTAAATACACTTTGGGTCACTTCTGCACATTTTGTACCTAAAACGCTATATGTGTATAAATGCATTTTTGATTGAAAAAAATTCAAATGATGGTTTAAAAACAAAAAATGAAAAATGAAACATGAATGATGATGCAACATCTTACTGTGTAGAGTTCTTTTTCGCTTTTGGACATCCTTCTAAATACCCTTTCCATATATGTTATTGATTAATGGCTAATATAATTATTAATCATAAAACTAAAGTTTATATTAGAGCATCAGTATCTGCTTCAAATTTTCATGTGGATGTCATCATTGATGTCATCAGTGATGTCACTGACCATGTCATGAATGATGCAATATGTGACATCATCAGCAGTGCATTGCGGGCGCTCAAGTTATAGTTAGCTCAACTAACTATAACTATGTGAACACTGAGGTCTACAGTATAGGCCAGAGAGAGCGTTCAGCAAGGGCCCACAGTCACGTGGCATTGACTTGAGCTCTACAGTTTACAATATGCGAAGCAATGGAAGTGTGTAGAGATCCTGCAATGATGCATATGAATGGTGCAGACAAGGCACACCACGGCAATCTCTTCTCTTACAGTACTGCATCATCTACAATAGCAACTCGATCTGAATAGTGAAAAGTACTGTCTGCATTGTTAATTGAAGGCAGAACTCACACGCACAACCATCAATACTTTTTCTACCTCCGTCTTTACAAAATAAAACAACATAAATTACAAAGAACTCTACAATGAATAAATCAAAGCAATTTGAATTGGGATTTCATCTCTCCACAGTCTACACTATTCACCATTCCTTTGGACTTGCAAGATGAATTTGGTCATTTTACTAAACCTATAACTCATACAAAAAAACTTCTTCACGCAAGTATACTAAAACAATATTGTGTATGTTTCAATAGAGATTCTAATTACTTAACTACAGGATTCTGTAATTAAACATATACCACTCAATCTAAATTGTGAACCCTGCGAACCGCAGTCTAAATCAAATCCAGTGGTCATTCACAACTCACAGCCACAGACCATTGTATTTGAAAGCACGGAGTTGGATGCTCGTAATCAGAAGAGGTACAATGAAATCATCACAGACATCCTCAATCATAGAATCAAGACCCCATTTCACTGTTTGCACCTGCTGTACCACAGTATACTCCACCGACTAGTGTCAATCAAGCCCAATAATCATGTGCAGCAGTTTGCTATGGAAGCACAGATTGTGATGCACCTCAACACACAAACTTCTAAGAAAAGCAAGCAGCAGGTAATATCGGACTTCATCCATTGTGGGATCAAGACACCGTTCCACAGTTGGGACCTAGAGTTGGTTGCACCTGATTGAAGAGAGTACCTTCATCTCCACTCTCAGATGCAGTTCTAACATCGGCCATTGTGGGATCAAGACACAGTTCTACTTTTGGAACCTAGAGTTGGTTGCAGCTGTTAGAAGGGAATGCCTCCATCTCCACTCTCAGATACAGTGCTAACATCGTCCATTGTGGGATCAAGACCCATTCCACTATTGGGACCTACAGTTGCTTGCACCTCATCGGAGGGGGTATACAGAAATAATCACAAACTTTAACTTCCAACATCCACAATCATATGATTAAGACCCTATTTCACTGTTTGGACCTGCTGTACCACGGTGTATTCCAGCGATACCAGTCAACTAAGCCCAATTACCATGTGCAGCACTTAACTACAGAAGCTCAGAATCTGATGCACCTCAGCAGAGGGTGTTCTGTGAAAAACCAGCAACAGGTAATATCGGACATCGTCCATTGTGTGATAAATACACGGTTCCACTTTTGGGACCTAGAGATTTTTACACCTACTTGAAGAGAGTACCTTCAGCTCCACTCTGAGATCCAGTTCTAACATCATCCATTGAGGGATCAAGACACCATTCCACTGTTGGTATCTAGAGTCTGTTGCGCCTCATCAGAAGCTATACACAAAAATCATCACACACTTTAAGTTCTGACATCGTCAATTATAGGATTAAGACCTCGTTTCACTGCTCGACCCTGCAGTACCGCTGTGTACTCCAGCAACTGCAGTAAACCATGCCTAATAATCTAATCCACCTCAACGGAAGGAGTTCTGTAAAAATTAAGCAGAATGTAATATCAGACATCTTCCATTATCGAATAAAGACACCGTTCCACTGTTGGAACCTAGAGTTGGTTCCACCTGGTCAAGGGAGTACCTTCATCTCTACTCTCAGATGCAGTTCTAACACCCTCCATTGTGGGGTCAAGACACTGTTCCACTTTTGGGACCCAGAGTTGATTGCAGCTGGTCAAAGGGAGTACCTCCATCTCCACTCTCAGATGCAGTTCTAACATAGTCCACTGTGGGATCAATACACCGTTCCACTGTTCGGACCTAGAGTTAGTTGCACCTGATTAGAGGGGGTACACCGAAATCATCACATACTTTCACTTCTGACATCCTCAATCATAGAATCAAGACCCTGTTTCATTGTTCGGACCTGCTGTACCGCGCTATAGACCAGCGACTACAGTCAAAAAAGGCCAATAATCCTGTACAACAGTTAACTATGGAAGCACAGAGTGTAATGCACCTCAACGGCGGTAGTTCTCTGAAAAGCAATCAGCAGGTAATATCAGACATCGTCCATTGTGGGATCAAGACACCGTTCCACTGTTCGGACATAGAGTTGGTTGCACCTGGTCGAAAGGAGTACCTGCATCTCCACTCTCAGATACAGTTCTAACATCGCCGACTATGGTATCAAACACACAGTTCCACTGTCGATACCTGTTAGTAGTATACAGAGCACTCAACACTCCTGGGCCTCAGGCTGGGCACAGTGTGCCTGTGTCATGGTAGCCAGCGTTAATCTCTGGAGCCTCCCGACCTTGAAAACCTCAGCCCAGGAGCTTCCGCCAGCATGTGGTGGCCCTTCTTTCACATACGGCAGTGTTGAAAGGTGAATTGTGGATCATATATGCGTCGCAGCAGCAATAACGCTTTCTAGATAGCAGCACGCTGAGAGCATCATTCACACACCCACCTTCGCTCACAGCGTCAGACTCGTGGCGGTGTAAGCTGCGCAGACCTGGCAGACACGTTTGCCAATCCGGAAGAGAACCACACCCAGAGAAACATGCCTTTTATTCATACCCCTATGCTAGCCTTGCGTTCGCCGAGCCACTTCCCTTAACATTTGGGGAGGAGGAGGGACGTACGCGTTACCTTTCCGTAATCTTCCCTACTGACTGTACTATCAAGGTTGCGTCCACTGTCCACTTCACTCAATAGACCATCATCGTATGTTGACATGTACATGTCTGAGCTCTGCATACTCAACTCTGGCTGGCACATCTCCTTTGCATTATATACTTTTATAATCAATAATTACTTGCCACCTTCGCACGTACTTTGCTCCCATCTCTCCCCGCATTCTACATTGTGAGGCAGAGGTGCCATGCCATGTTTAGTTTGTATACATGGCTAGCCACAGTTCCCACAGTATGTAGTGTCATTGTGCCTGCAACGTGCACATGTTGTTTGTCATGTTGAATGTCATTATATAAGGTAGCAGGTTAATTCATGAGCAGTGGTTTATCCCATTTACATATCGCTGTCTTAAAGAGCATATAGAAGTTTTTTTCACAGGTGAATAGTGTGACCACAATGGCTGTCATTTATTACTATCCAAGAATGTCCAACTACACAGTGCTTCTAAGCTTCCAGCCCCCAATCTTGCGTCCTTTCTTAAAAGGACACCAACTCTCACATTCACACAGCTTTCTAACGACAGGTATCTGTTTCTCAATAACATGCACTCCTATGGAATGTGAGCTGGCATACCGCATGTCCTTACTGTTTCAAACACAGTAACGTCCGGTGGCAATATCTATTCCCACCCACACAAACAAACTCCCAAACTACAACTTGGCCTTTAATTCCTAGTTTGAAAAAACATTTCAAGGAACAAACCAAACTAACAGCACCTTTGTTCAGAACAGAAATCAGTGTCAGTGAATCTATATGCCTTACTCTTAGTAATTTGCTCTCATTCTATTTTTTTTCTCTTTTTATCATTCTACCTTACTTTATTTCCCTTTCTGTGTCCTTCACTCTTACTTTATTTCTAGATACAATGTTATGATTTTTAACCTCTTCATTTGTATATTTTAATTTAAAATACACATTTTACTAATTATAACTTATTTTTTCTTCTCTCTTTCACAGATACAAAGTGCAGTAGAAACAATAATTAAAGTTACATTTATTATATGGTAAGTATGACTAAAAAAATGTACTTTGTCATCACCCTTTGCTTTAAGCTTACTAATATTTTCTCAACCAACCTCATTCCTGTGTCTTTATTCTGCTTACCACACTTATTCTTATTCTCCAAGTTTACTCCAATTTCCCTATTTCCCCTCTCATATTCAACTTCTTTCAACCCCTATTCTTTACTTCACTTACCCTCTGTTCCCTTCCTTTGCTTCTTCACTCATTCTCTTTTTCTTAATTATTTACCTTACTCCTACACATACACCTCATCCCCCTCCCAACACATACACACACCTCTAATATACACCCCACACACACACCACACACACACCTCATACACACAAAAAATCCTCCCACACACACTCCTCAAACACACACACACATTCCATACACACACATACATCGAACACATATACACCCCACACTCATACACTTCTCACACATATTTCACACACCCTTGACTCCACCCACACCGAGACACTCCACACAACCACACCCACAGACACACCTTACACACCCACATCCCGACCTACACCCACTGACTCCCTATAAGTCACACACACTGCATTACTTATCTTTTTTTGCTGTTTTACTCAAGGCCATTCAGGTACTGTTTCCTTTACTATCTTTGTCCTCTCTCTTTGTCACTCCCCATGTGTTATCCTAATTCAATTTTTCTCCCTCTTTCACCCCTCTTTACTTATACTACCTGGTCTTTTCTCACTTTCCCTCATCGTTCTTCATTTATCGTGGTTCAGCCACTACCCTTCATTCTCCATTTTTTACTGTCCTTTCTTTTTCTTTTAACAGCCAATCGCAGTCTCACACTATCTCTACTTTAGTGTTCTTCCTCACTCTTCCTTTCTTTCGCTCCTTTAGTCATTTTACTTTTCTCACTTTCATCCAATTACACCTTCTCTATTTTTTACTATGTAATAAACAATCCCTCTGTTGTCATCTTGTAGCTCTTTTTCTCTTAACATAACTCTGTTTGTGTCCTTCCCTCATGCTAACTGCTTCATTACATTTTTTTTTCTTTTTTTGGGGGGCGCGCCCCGGTACGCGTACCCTAAGGACAAAAAATTGACAGAGATCCTTTAAAAATATAGGTTTAATTTTATAAATGTGAGGTAGTTCTGAAACGAACTTTTTTTAATTCTTTTTGTTGTTTTATATTTTTTTTATTATTTGACTGAACATTTTTTTTTTTTACAATTTTATATTTTTTGTGTTTTTTAAGGGAACAAACAAAAAACAGGGAAGTGGAAATGGCTCAACAGGAGCAAAAAAAAAGAAAAGAATTAGTGCTTCCTTTTCTTGTTGCATTGGTGGCTGTCCACAGCATTATTTATTAAGGTGATACTAAGTTCACCATAACATAACGTTTTGCCACAGAAAATGCAAACATGTTTTATGGTGCCAAATTTTTGTTGTATATTTGGCACCATTTGGTGTGCTTCAGGACCAGAAAGTGAGTCTTCAGTAGAGGAGGTGCTGGCCACAGGGGGTGGGTTCTTCTGAAGTTCCTGTACTTCAGCCTGGGCTGTTATTGGGATGCAACCTCTCCATGTGGCGGATCATGGTAAAATTACTAAATGAATATTTCTTTAGGGGATTGCCCCTTTTTTTGGCCTTCAGGGTTTGAATAGAATTGCCAAATATAGTGCACTTTAACGTGCCTTTGCCTTGGTTCTTCATGCAGGAAGCGCCTTGATTGTTCCACCTCCTCTTCTTCTTCCTCTTCTTCTTCTTCTCCTCCAAGGAACTGTGGTGGTGGACCTTCTTTTCTTGGTGGTGGTGGTGGTGGTGGGGGTGCACCAGCTGCAGCTACAAGTGATGCCATTGCAGTGATCAAAAATAGCTCTTGCTCTCTCAATGAAGAAAGTTAGAATGAGGAAAAAAGGAGGGGGCTTTCATCATTTGGAGAAAAAAAATGATGAGAACCAATGAAAAGTGTTATTTTCAGGTCACATGACCCGACACATGACCCGATGTGCTTACGTTACGCGCTCCGGCGCGCTTACGCTATGCGCACCGCGCCGCGCCGCGGAGCGCTTCCGGGTGCGTTTATGCAGCGCGTCATAAGACACATCGCGCGGCAATGCGTTACGTCGCGCTTACGCGACGCGCCATAAGATGCATCACGTGGCTACGCGATACGTCACGCTTATGCGATGCGTCACAATGTGGTTTTTTCGATCGCGGCAATAGCGCTAACGGGACGGTCCCCGGTACGCGCCCCAGGGCGCGCCGCAATATTGCGCTTACCTGTGCATTCACCGGTAAGCGCTCCGGGAGCGCCCCGGGTTAAAAATAAAAAAATTAAAAAATTGACATAATTATACAATATAAAATTTGCTTTAAAATTTATTCTTTTTTATAACTATAAAGATTTGCTATTAAAAAACCATTGAAATTCACTGAAAAAACCATAGGTTTCACACCAGGTATAGTTAGGAATTAGCATTAAAAAAACCTATTAAATTCACTGAAAAAACCATAGGTTTCACACCAGTTATGGTTACCTGGAATTTTTACTGGCATAAAACCAATGAAATTCCCACGTTATAGTTAGTTGGACTCACTATAACTTGCGCGTGCAATGCACTGCTGATGACGTCACATATTACATCACTCATGACATGGTCAGGGACATCACTCATGACATCACTGATGACACCATCCTTGTGACAGAGTGACAGACCTCCTTTCACTGTAATGTAACCCTTGAAACAAATATTCAAAAATAGAAACTAAAATTTACAAAAAAATGGAGATAGCTATACCACTTACAACAACCAATTCAATAATTCCACCATCTATATACACATGCACTCATTCACCAACAGTTCAATATAGTCACTCATACATATACTCACTCATCATATGTAGTGATACACCTATACATCCTGTTACACACCGACAGTCATCCAAAAGTTACTCACACACATACTCACACATGCAAATAAAATACTGAACATCCGTTTATTTGCATATACAGCTGTACACACACTACCACTTTACTTCTAAAGAAACTTACACATACTTACTCTCTTAAACAATCACATATAGAAACACATACTTATTTAAACAGGAACTCTTGTAATTCCTCTCTCTCATATATACTCACTTATATACATCAATATTCACATATTCTAGATTAAAGCATATGTAGTTACTGATAAAGACACTAGTGAGACAGTCATTCACTCACTAACACACACATATACACACTCATCCACCCATACAGTCCTGCACATATGCTGTCTTCAAAACACATACAAACAGAGAGTCAGTCACTCATGCATCTATGTGCTAAGTAATACCCCCACCAAACCATACAAACACTCATACTGATACTAAGAAAAACATCTAATAACCCATATACCTACACATGTAGCTACTCACCAACCCATGCAGCCACTTATACACAAAGTGAAACACTAATCCATATATTTAAATATTTAAACATTACTCACTAATATATGTATTCACTAAGATACGCTTAATAAGCCAATTAACCAATCATTTTTTTTATAAACAAAACATCAATTTAGACACTTATTTAAACATTTATTCTTCCATCATTTTTTTTAGATATAGATATATAAAACATATTTATTTTTCAGAAAGACACACATTCACTGGATGGTGTCATCAGTGATGTCATGAGTGATGTCACTGACCATGTCATGAGTGATGTAATATGTGACGTCATCAGCAGTGCATTGCACGCGCAAGTTATAGTGAGTCCAACTAACTATAACGTGGGAATTTCATTGGTTTTATGCCAGTAAAATTTCCAGGTAACTATAACTGGTGTGAAACCTATGGTTTTGTCAGTGAATATATATATATATATATATATATATATATATATATATATATATATATATATATATCACCTACTGGCGGTCGCCAGTAGGTATTTATAGTTAGGACCTATTTTCCATAGGAAATCCGCAACGTTCTATTTTCAATAACGGAATTACACCTAATTCGGCAAAGAGGTAGCCCTTGGTTCAGACTCGTGCCTTTTTGTTAAACGGTGTAAATCAGTTCAGTAGTTGCTGAGAAAATCAAAATCAAAATCACACATATATCTGTAGGCGCAGTGGATCCGTGCACACTGTGCGCACCCTGCGCGCACCCTGCGTGCACACTTCCGATCACGAGCTGCATGCTAATTGGCTGTCAACTGGCACTCAACAATCCAAACCAGGAAGTGTTGGCAGCCATTTTGTGCCTTGGTAGAAGCGAGGCTCAAGAAATCAGTGCAACAAGTGCGCAAAACGTAAAAAGAGGGTAGGGTAGAAACACCCTGACCCTCTAGACCTGCTTAGAGGGTCCCACAAGGACCACTAGGGCCCAACACATTTTTATGATTTTTTTAAATCGGCAAAATGCGCGCTGGGTGCTCGGATCCTGCTGTAAAACAAAAATGAAGCGGGGTCTCCCACGCTTCTTTAATAATTAGCCCCCTGGGGCCAAATCCCAGGGGCAAAAATATTTTATTTAATGGGGGGCCTAGAGGGGCCCTCCAGCACTGGGTACCACCATCCCCGGGGCTACAAAATAAATGGGTGGGGAATCAAAGGCAACCCCCAGCAAAATACCATGGTGGGGGGCTCACAGGACCCCCCCAAGCCCCGGGGACCACCCCCTGGGGCTTTGTACATTGTGGGAGAGGGGCCACGTGGCCCCCCTCCTGGAGCCATCGAGGGCCTTGTGGACCGTCACCCCACAGGGCCGGCTCCTGCAGTGTGTCGGGGTGCCCACCCATGGGACACTGCTGTTTGCTATGGCAGGGCGGGATCCTCACAGCTCCCACCCTGCCATAGCAAACTTGGTTTGGATTTTGAAACAGAGAGCAGGGAAAATGCAAACCAGATTGCTTTTCCACACGGGGAGCTGCATGTTAGCAGCACCCCATGTGGAAAAGCAATGCCGGCTCCCGAAGGATGCGGGGAGCCGGTGGGACCGTGGGGGCATTGGGGCTCCCCCCATGGTCCCGATGTTGTATGTAGGCCCCAAGGGATGGGGTCCCCGGGGATAATAGAAATTAGAGGTAGGTGCACATTTTTTTGCTACGGTAAAATTAGGAGTCGCGCACCCAGTGCGGCTCTCAGGTTTGCATGCGCTGGTTGCGCGACTTCTACCGCATTGTGTGCACGACTCCTAACGCCTTGGGTGCGCGACTCCTAACGCGTTGAGTGCACGACTCCTAACACGTTTGGTGCGCGACTCCAAGCAAAAAAAAGTAATATTTTTCTGATATATATTAAGCTTATGTGTTTAGATCTTCGGTGGCTCTAAAAAGAGCCATTCTGTTTATTGGGAGATTTTGGTACCTACAAGTAAGTACCGATGCAGAGTCTAAAGTTGTTGAGGAAGATTCTGTTACCCTCATCTGTAAAATATACACCATCTCTCCTATAGATGCCCTCCATATTAAAACACAGATTGTTATTGTAAATGGACCCCATTCTATAACCTCTGAAATAACCAGAAATAGCTTTATTGACATGTTTCCTAGCTTACTCAATCTGTGGACAAAATTGATTGGTTCAGTTTAATTTCTGTCTTTGGCATATGTTAGAATAGACAAAGGCAGTTTGGGGGAAAAGTGACATCAATTCTCCAAAGGTGTCCTTCATAAGCATTTCCAGGCCTACCCCAGTAAAAGTGCCTAGGTCATTGCCACTACAGTGCACAATTATGAGGGGTGGGTGTTGGAGATGCAAAAAGGATTTAACCAATTGCATCAATTGGTGCCACTTTAATCCTCTCTGTCCAATCCATTTATTGTCTACATTTGGCAAAGATAGGTCTTTGTCAATACCTCTGTTTTCTGCATACCTTCGGCTCCAGAAAATATAGCTGTGTCCCACAATCCACACTCTAAGCATCTTGATGGGAGGTCTGGATGCCTTCATAAGGTGTCTGCATATGAAATGGCAGTTTGACAACTAAGGTTGTTCTAAAATGGTGGCTAAGATGCAGTTTTGAAAAAAGAAAATAAATGATTGGCTGTTTGAGAACATTATAGACTGAAAAGTAGGGCGCATGTTTCTGTTTTTGAAAAGCATGTTTCTTATTGGTTAACAAAAACTGTTTAAAAGGAACATTACAAAGGATGAGCTGATATTTTGAAAAGTCAAGCACACTTGCTGTTTGGATTAGCAACATTGTGTGCTGAACTTGTGACCTGTGTTTTCAGTTGAGTGTTCCATGAACTGTTACTATGGTAGCAGGTAGTAAGCAGATTAGGGGTTGGGTTCAAAGTTATGTCAATTGGAAAGGGTTGAATTGTGTAACCAATATAAATGTGTATTAGCTTTTGAATTAATGTGAGAAGCAATGTGATTTCGTATTTACATATATATAATTGTGCAGAATGAGAGGGAAAGTTTGCCATTTTTTGGTTTTGCTAAGAGCAATGCAGTACAGACATACTGTATAAGGCAATCGGATGTGTGTCTGACATACTTTTTAATCAACAAATCAATTTGAAAGGTGAGTAAGTAATTTGTGAGGGGTTGTATGTGGTGCCTTTGTTTTTAATAAGACTGATGTATTTCTCCTGCTAATGTCCAGGGAGCAGTCTTGCTTGTCTAGAATCACATTGTGAGTCTGTATGCACTTATGGGGCAGATTTAGAAGCATCTTGTGCCAACAATATGTCACTTTCTGTAACATAGTGATCGTGCAAGACACTTTCACATTTACAAGGAGAGGAAAAGGCACTCTGTGTAGCTTTTCTTGTCCGTGTAAATACGACCTCATCATACACATCACTTTGCGTGGAAGGGGCGTTCTATAGGTGTTGCTGTGCGTGTTTGCACATAACATTCATAGAACAAGACACATCTCCAGATTTATCATAAATCATAAATCTGGACATGTTTGTGAATGCTGCACCATCCTCCAATTGGTGTAGCAAGGCACAACAAGGAGAATTGTTTTCATTTCTCCTCATTTTTTCTCTTTCAATATATGCTGCATGGCACAGCATACATTGAAAGAGAAAAATGTCTCCACTGGTTGTTTTTGTGCAGGAAGGTTTGTCTTTCTGCACAAAAACAAACTCCACATGACACAGATATCCTTGCACCATGGTGCAAGTGTGCCTGTGTTTCCGCATGGCTGCAGTTTAAGCAGCAGTGCAGAGGGAAGCATAGACTTGCAATATATTTATGTACATATGGTGCATCCCTGTGCTTTGGAAGTACCACAGCACACTGCAGCTAATGCTGCAGCACTTCCTTATAGTTCAGCACTTAGACATTCTTCATACACTACTAATGCATTCTTTCATTTAATTATGCACTAAGCATACATTCAACCAAACTTTCACACACTATCATACAAATATAGCTCTTTTTTAACCAGAGAAGTTAGTTCTGAAAATAACTTTGGTTTTTCTTGTTTTATATTTTTTTGTACTTTTTCAAATGATTTTGTGACTTTTTTGTTGTTTTATTCAAAAGAAAAAAGAAAAAAAAGTGCACTTCAGGAACTAACAGCCCAGAAAATAAAAAAGTCTAACAGCGGTGGTTTCGTTGTGCTGTACAGACTAAGTCCACAGACTGGTCACTGTAGCACAGAAGTTGGTTGCACTTGATGCAGTGTATTTTTAGTTGTGCAAATTCTGGATGTTTGTATAGACGTGCTGGTGAAGAGGAACTAGCAGAAGTACTTGGCACTGCAGGTGGAGGGTTGTCTCAAAGTCTCCTGCACTCCTCCCGAGACAGATGGACAGGGTGCAGAGTCTTAAGATGCTTGTACATACTAGCAGTGCTGCACGAGTACTTTTTATCGGCACTGCCTCTTCATGGAACCCTATCACAAATTTCACAGGTGACTTTTGTTGCATTCATCTTCTTTTGTCCTTCAGGGTAGGTAAAAAACTTCCACACCACTGAGGAAGGTCTTTGTGGACGTGGAGGTTCCACAACAAATTCTTTGTCTGAAGAAGGGTCCCATTCTTGTGGTGGCTATTGTCCTCTATAGCACTTGGGGATCAGGATTCACTACAGCAGAAGCCACCAGCAATATCCAGAGCAGGTCCAGTTGAAACTGCTCTGATGGGCTATCAGGAAATGGAACTTCTTACAGCTTTGTGTCCCTGTAGCTTACCAGGAGGTCAGTCAACTGACCCTTGGACTCCACTTCTCAGCCCTGGGTACAAGTGGGACTAGGTACATCAATTAAGGTTCTCCTCACAGGTCACATCAGCAGGTGCAGTCCTCCTTTCTTACACAGGTCAAGATATGTTCTGAAGTGGGTGAGAAGGGGTGGCAAATTTATACCTGGCAACAGCCCGTCAGTGGAGTTAACACCCGGCCTTTCTTTGATCAATAGGGAAATCCTTCCCAGGAGTAACTCTACCAACTTTTGCAACAGTTCCTGTATGTCTTACTGCAAACAATCCCAGAGCACCCATCTCTATTTGAAACCAAGACGACAGAACCTTTCCTCCCTTGTGCAGAAATCCCGCGCCCACCTTTGAGGTATGGCAGGGGAAATCAGTAAGCCTTATATGTGGACAATAGAGGGAACATGCCTAGGTACGAGCTACATCTGCCAGTGATAGGGTAGGCATCCTTTGACGATAAAGTATGTTCCTGGACACAGTCATTATGGTCATCCTGTCAGGGGAATGTCAACATTTCTACCTTAGCTTCAGTTCTGAGAGCCCCTTCACACCTAATCAAGGATGCTATTCTGCTCCTGTGTGACAGTTGGAGGCTCGGGCAAATGGGCTTCTAGAGGCTTTAGGCAGGATAATAGTAACTTTTTAAAAGTAACTTTTATAAAATATTTGTTACAAATCACACTTCATCAGTTAATTGGATTTGTAATCAATATTGTAAAAGGTCCAATAAATATTTTTTTATCTCGATCCTTACCCAATGCTTTTCTATGGAACAGCTAAACCTGTTACATTAAAAATAGCCTTTTTGCTTTTTCACAGTAGGAACATTCTTTATTTTAAACTTTTACATATCCAATTTTTAAGTACCATGCTTCCTGCATTCTGGGTAGATAAGGCTAAATTAGGGGTGACTTTTTAATATTTAAAAGGAGGCTTTAGGTGTGTCAAAAGCAACTATTTTGACAAGTTGAATTTGCAGTTTGATCCTGCATATACAGGCAACTGGTGTCAGGCCTGCAGTCATGTTTTGCATTGTCATTTTAGTGATAGCACACTATGTGCTGTAATCCACTAATGACATTTACCTTAGATGCCCTTGGTAAGCTTGGTACCTTATATTAGGGATGTATATGTAAGTTAAATATGGCAATTAAGATACTAGCCAAATTCAGTATATTGTAGGGGTTAGAGCACATGCAGGGTGATGCGGTTAGCAGAGTCCCAGTGCATTGAGTAAAAAAAAACGCATCATAAGTCAAAAATAATATTTTTGTATGCCAAAAAGAGGCATTGTCTTACAATATCAGTAACAATGTTGTTAAATAGTCACATGTTTTTTTCTGGGTACTATTTTAACATATTATTATTATGTTTTTCAGTCAACTGTCCTAAGAGCTATAGGTGTTGTGAATTCTTCAGATTACATTGCATTTCAAAAATGTATGTGTGATATTCACTGTCCACACCCATTCAGTTCAGGTACAGTGAAACATAATTGGTGGGGGTGTGGGGAAAGGGGTTTCTCCATGGGTAACATTTGATCCCTAGGTAGAAAAACGTGAAAGGGCACATTTAAAAAGAATTTTCTACTGTAATCAAACATAATACATGGTTAGCCATGTGCAACTGCTTACATACATGAATATTTTTTAAAGTTTTTTCTTAATTTAGAAATGTATAACGAAATGAAGGGATAAACCTATGATTCTATATTTATGAATATTTTTGTGAATTGTGCCCACAGAACACAACAGTGGTTATGACAGTTTTAATGGCAATCATTTGCCATTGTTAAGGAACATGATATTTTACATTGGTGCAAACACTTCATTGAATCAAGGCGCATGGAAAGTCGGATATCTTTCAAATTCTTACTATCCTAAACATTGAAAAAGCAAGAGTAAACATTAATTGAATCAAATAAGTAAACTGGAGAAAGGACTAACTGGCATATTTTTATCTGTAGTCATTCATTTATAGATATTGTAACAAGCTTCAAATTAAAATCATGATTTTAATGTATGTGAAAATTAATCAGCCAGTGACTTGAACTGACATTATTCCATAGCCATATATTACTGAGGGGGATCAGCTGTTTTCCTTTTATATATGATTGGATGTAAAGATATCTTTTTTTAAACTTCATTTACCATTTTGCATGTTTTGTTATAAACATATGTTGCAGTCACTCAATGCAGAGGCACATCAATTAAAAATAAGGAATAGCAGTGTCACATATATACATCTTCCCATGAGAGCGTCGCACATAAGACATGAGCAATAAAAACATAGGTAGAGACAAGTTACCACGGTACAACATTGCTGCGGCTAATACCACCTTCTTGTAGTCATGTGTATTTAATACTGTTTCCATAGTAGATCAGCCCACCCCGACAGAGACAGTTCCATCAGGAGGTTGCGACGACAAAACTGAGCTCTCCTCAATAAGATAGTCCTTTAAAGGACCCCATATGTCCTTGGGTCTAGACAACGGTGGCATCATGGTAGCAAATAGATCACAGTTGGTATTGCAATGTATAAGACTGTTAAGCCAAACTTTAGTTGCTGGAATCGATCTACTTCCCCACTGTAATGCGAGTTCTGTCTTAGCTAACAGCAAGGCAATGGCTACGAATCTTCAAACTTGTTTTGGGAATTTACATCCCAATAGGGCCACCTCTGGCTGCGGGTTAATGTCGAGGTTTACCATACGTGACAATATTGGGTACACTTCCATCCAATATCCTCCCACCTTTACACAGGTCCAGGTCATATGAGCGAAGTCACTGTGGTGAGCTCCGCATTTCGGACTTGAGTGTGATCTCGAGGGTTCAATGTAGTGGATTTTAGCTGGTGACATTTATGCCCTCCATAACAATTTAAACTGTAGAAGTTTATGTTTACTATTTATGGAGACTTCTTTAGTCTGGGTGCAACAAAAAAAAATGTTTTCTTCTATTGGGAGGCCTAGGTCGCGTTCCCAGGACTCACGTATCTTGAGGTCTCCACTCAGGATAAATGCCATAGCGGCTCTATATAGTTGGATATGAGGTGGACACCATCTTGCTTAGCAATCAAAAGGGTCAGCGGTGGGAAAGAGTCTGGCTCTATTGGAAACTCAGATATTCCTGACCTCAGAGCACCACGGATTCTCCTGAATACGAAGTGATCTATAAAGGAAGCTTCTCTAAATCTATCCTCCTCAGTGCTTGAGAAGACATGGCCTCCCAGAAATAAGTCCCCATTCGTATCTAACGAGTATGCACTGAGTGTACGCTGTACAAGCTTTTCAGCTGTGATGGGCAGTCATAGGCTGTTGATTGCCGAAAGCTTAGAAGAGTATAGTGTATATTGTCCAGTAATCCTTGCTAGTTTCAAACATAACCAGCTAGTGGTGGATACTGTCTGTATGTCCCGGGAGTCTCTAGGGAAACCTTTCGGTAGTATCATCTTGAGTGGTGTAGGGAGTACTAAATCAGCTTCCGGTCTGGAATAAGGTATTCTAGCATCAGGGTGGTACCAGGAGTGTGCAAAGCTAAACTGTGCTACTAAATAATAAATATGAAAGTTGGGGATCCCCAGACCATCCCGTTCACATGGTAGAGTCAGCCTATCCCAACTGATCCTAGCTCTGCCTGCACCCCATACCAGTCTTATCAGATGGGACCGTAATGTGCGAAAAAAGCTGTTAGGGAGTGGGATGGGGATATTGTGAAACAGATATAAAAATTTGGGGAGTACCACCATCTTAATGAGGGCAGCTCTCCCAGCCAGTGATAGGGACAGTTTTATCTAATGATTGACCTGTTGCTGCAGCGCGTTAAGTGCAGGGCCATAGTTTAATAGTATAATCTGGTCAACCTCCCTATGCGTGCTGTATTCCCAAATATCTGGTGGAGTCATCATACCACGCCAAGGGGAAAGTACAATCCCACCCAGTAGTAGATAATGTCAGCGAGAATATTTCTGATTTGCCCAAATTAACCCCCAAGCCTGAAAATAACCTCCCTGATTAGCGGGTCAAGATTCTCCTGAGGGTGCCGGACATATAGAACGATGTATTCAGCATATAGGGAAATAAGTAATGGGCCAGTATTGAATTTGAGCCCTCTGTGTAAGTGCCTTTCCTGTGGATGTCTGACCAGAGGGTCCAGTGATATGATAAAAAGTAGCAGAGACAATGGGCAGCCCTGTCTGGTGCCACGGTAAAGCTGAAACTGGGACGGCAAGGTACAGTTTAGACAGAGCCTAGCTGTCGGTGAAGTATGTAGAAGTGCTGTGAGATTTACAAATCCCTTTGGCACGCCCATCCTTTGCATGACTGTGAGGAAAAAAGGCCCCTCCACGGAGTCAAATGCCTTTTCGGCATCGAGCAACACAGTCGCAGCCAGCACTTCCGGGGCTATTCTGTGAAGAACTGTGAAGGACTGCAAATAATGTACGGAGGTTTAGGGAGGTAAACCTGTGAGGGACGAATCCCGATTGGGCAGGTACGTTGATCTTATCCATCAGGAGTGCCAATCTAAGTGCTAACATTTTCGCCAGTATCTTGTAGTCAATATTTAGAAAGGACAGTGGTTTGTATGAACCACACAGGAGCGGGTCTTTGACGAGTTTAGGGAGCAATATACTGATGCCTTCTCACAATGTGGGAGGTAGTATCTGTCGTTCAAGGGCCTCGTTATATACCTCTAATAAATAGGGAGCAAGGTTACTTTTGTATGCCTTATAGAGATTGCCGGTGAAGCTGTCGATGCCAGGGACAGTTGCACCATTAACGGCATCAATGGCACTGATGATTTCTTCTGCGGAGAAAGGTTCCGCAAGGAACTGCTGCAAGACTTTATCTAACCATACCAATGCTATTTCGTCCAAGTATGCCCTCCGGGCCTCAGCACTATGTCCTGCCCGTGTCGTATACAGACTTGAATAGTAATCCAGGTGTGCCTCCTGGGTTTCAGTGGTACTAGTAATTATGTTACCGTGCTCCAAGCGGATCCTGGTAATGTACTTGCACCCTGTAGAAGGCCTCAGGAGGTGCGCCAATGTACGACCCAGTCTCTCCCCTTCTCCAGTCTCTCCCCTTCTCCATAACGCAGCGCAGTAGAGTTTTTGCTCAAGAAATGGGCCTCTCGCACCGCCGCCTCTTTGAAGTCCGCTAATAGTGCCAGACGCCGGGCACCTGTGTTGTTGTCAGGTTTTCTGGCCTGTTCTTGGTCTAATAAACTTAACTGATGTTCTCTATTTTTGTGTGTGCATCGTAGGTCTCTCAGGACCCCTGCATGCTTCGAAATGCAGACTCCCCTAGCAAAGGACTTAACTGACCGAACATTCAACTCAAAATATTCAAAAACTCAAAATATTTATTGATTGCCTCCTGCAATTCAGCTCGGAAGACTTCATCCTGCAAGGCTTGATTTGGAAAGCACCACTGTCTTTCGCTACCCTCCGGATGTGGGACTCTAAGTGTCATTATAACTGGAGAGTGGTCAGATAGTATTCTGGGGAAGTGTTGACAGTCCTCCTACCAGTCACCTTAATTAGGGGAATTTAGACAAAATTGTGTGTATGCACTGTCTTTTGGTCGGCAGTGCCTCCACACATCTATTAGGCACAGCTCGTCACATAGGGTTAATAGAGCCGGTGCTCTTGTGGCAGGAGAGACAGATGTGCTATCACGTGTGGGTTCCAGTAACAGGTTAAAGTCCCCACCCATGCATAGATAGCCGCCTCTACTCGCAGGATTTGGGCATGCAATTCATGGAAGAACTCTGGGTTGTCTACATTAGGACGGTACATACATAATAAAGCTATTCGTCGGCCCATACGATTCGCTACTACTATTGTGTACCTACCCCCATCGTCTGATCAGAAACTGAGGAGCTGAAAGAGCAAACGCTTGTGGATCAATATGGCTGTGCCTCTTGCATACGTACTATAATTTGCGAAATATCTGTGAGGACCCCATGTTCTGGCGAAATGTGTCTGTGTCTATGTAGGCAAGTGTGTTTCCTGAAGAAACGTCACATCTATCTGATGGCGCTGTAGATAGTTTAGAATTTGTTTACTCTTCTTGGAATTATTTAATCCCCCGACATTCCACGTACTTAATACTAATCTGGAGTGGAAGGCTAAATTACCCCCTGTCGTCATGTGACAATCCCGATACCAGGACTGACTCTGTGTTGTGTAATCTCTGCGTAACTGCAGCAATGAGTAGAAATAACAAATGAATGGAGAACAGAAAAAAAAAACAATCCCCTAGCCCACGCCCTCCCATCCCTGTACCCACAACCGCAGGGAAATGACCTGTTGCCTAATATACAGAGTGTACCATGTGTGACCCCAATTGTACTGAGTTAAGAGAAATAGCATCATACGCTCAAAGTAAAACAAACCATTCATTGTGATAAACACACAGGGTGTGGCAATATATTAGTACAATAATGGCAATATATTAGTACAATAAACAACAACATATGTAATTCAAACTTATGAGCATGCCCCTAAGGCGATATCGAAAGAAACCCCAGGACATATCTGATAATATTCACAGGTGGGTCAAATATTCTCGTTACTCTGTGGAAATTACTGGCCACTGAACCACTGTGTGGGGGGGAGGCTCCAGCCAGATTTTTCTATTGGGAGATCTCAGAGCCTTTGTATTTGCAGCAAAATTCTTGGATTTCAATGGAGAATCAAACATACAAGTTTTCACTGCAACATCTACATGGAGTCGAGCAGGGTAAATCATTCCGTATTTCAAGACCAAGGTACGGAGCATGGCTTTGACACCAGTGAACTTCCTCCTAGCCTCTTGGATCATGGCTGTCAAATCCGGAAATATTGTTATAGTGGAGCCCTGCCAGGATAGAGTCCCATTTTCCCTTATCAACCGTAGAGCTGCGTCTCTAGCTCAGAAATTGAGCAGACGAGCCAGAATAGGTCTCGGAGGGGAGCCTGGGATGGGACGGGGATCAGTGGTGCAGTGCATCCGCTCAACCACAAAACTGGAGGTAAATGCTTCCCTTCCAAATAGGTCCCTCAGGAGTGTCTCCACAAAGGTGTCCATACTACAGGTATTCAAGGTCTCAGGGAGTCCAAGGATGCGCACATTACTGTGCCTACTCCTGGCTTCTAAATCTTCGTTTTTCATAGCGACCGCCTTCAGTATTTTACCCACCCTTTCCAGGTGTTTAGTGGATTGAGCAGCGCCATCCTCTAAATCTGACACTCTACCTTCCACGGTGTCCATGCGCCATTTGCGGATCTCCAATTTTGCCTCCATAGTGTCTAGTCGTTTTCCAGAGAATCAAATTGACCACCCAAGGCCCTGAAACCTGCTCTCAATTCCGCCAAAGAAGGCCTCTAGGCCAGCTGGACCCCTCTCCGATCTGGGCGCCTCTGCACTCCTATCCTCCATTTCTGTGGCTGGGTTTGTCTGCACCACACTTAGAACTGTGAACTGCAATACCCTTTGTTTCGAATCTCTCTTGCCCATGATCCTCCAGACGTAGCAGGGTGAACTGTACCACCAGTGAAGAAGGCGGTGCCCAGAGCCCCACAGTTGTGTAGTCTGCGCCTTGCTGAGTAATAAGGAAAAATGTTAATCCCAACTGTGTGAAAGTTGTTGGGCTGATGTGAGAACGTGTGGAGGCCCGGCTCACAGTCAGAATGCACTGTTTCAGTCTCATCCAACATGTGGCAACACTTTAGTAACAATGGCCATCAAGTCTGCCATGCAACGTAACTCACTCTTCAGGCATTTAGTGCAAGCCCAGGGAGTTTACTGTGATGGTGCGGTCCAGGCGCGCAGTGCACCTCAGCGGCCCGGGCTGTCTGTAGACCACTCGCGCTTCACGGCCTGGCAGAATCTCGACTGCACACGTATAGCACCTTGCCCCCAGGCCACCCAGGCCGGACACGCCAGTCAGGTGACTAGCTCCGAGGCCCTCCCGCAGCCCCTCTTGCCGCGGGTCCTCCGGGAGTACAGTGGCGGCGTACCTGTAGGCTCGGGGGCCGGCGGTTTCACTGCTGGGGTGCGCCCTCACAGCGGAATCCCCTCTCGGCAGTCCACACCATTCCGCTGCAGGCCACAAGCTGCGTCGTCTTCTCGGGAGCCGAAGTGCGCCTCTTCGATGATTGTATCCGGAGCACAATGCGCAGGCCTAAGTGCATGCCCCTCCAGACTCAGCACATCTGTTCTCAGCCTCTGCTGCAGCTACAGTGGTCGAGCTGGTGCCATTCGCTGTGGGAAGAACTCCGATCACCGAATCCGCTGGAGTATGGTAGGCGAGTTAATTATGAAAAGCGGATAGGGTCCAGGATGTCTGGTCGGATGGCGGAGCTACAGTGCTACATGGCCATCTTGGTTGGTAGCCTGGCCATGCCCCAGATGGAAACATATCTCAGACAATAATGCAGAGCTCACACATGTAGGACCAGAAATGTCATATCCCAAATGTGGAAAATACAAAGTGGCACAAAGATTTTAGTGGTACTATTGTTCCTGAAAAGTATCCTTTACCATTTTTTCTACTGCTTGGGGTTGATGTACAACATGATTTTACAGGTGCAAAGGTGACATGAGACTGTTTGTGACCTTAAACTCTTTCTTTAAATTTACAAATCCCAGGACTAAATTCTTTACCATGCTATTCAATCGCAATTTAGGTTCCAGTGCAAATAGAGAATCAGTATTTGGAAGGGGTGTGGGAAGGGTATCCCTTTAAAATAGCAATTCCTTAACTTATGTATTAATGTTTTGTGACCAAAATCCAATCTCAAACTTTATTTTTTGTCATCAAATCCAAAGTTGTTGTAGCCATATATGGGAAGGGGTCCCCAAGTCAAGTCTTCCCCTTTGAAATGTTGACAAAAACGTTTTGAGGAGCACTGCCTCATCCTAAAAACATATTTGCAAAAATGTTTGTGAAATTATTTATTTCCAGCATCCCTTTTTCCATTTAAGGAAATGGGATTCATTTAAAAAGATTGTTTTATTTAGAAAAGCAATCAAATACATGGTGATCTGGTGACCCAAGCCAGCCGCCATGGCTGTTACTCTAATCAATCACAGTGGGTCTGAATTTGTGACCTAAACTCATGCATGTTAATGATCCAGGTCAAATTGCGACCCACAACGAATCAGTATTTTATTATCCAACCTAATAATACATTGTTTGCTTCATAAAACACCGATGTATTCGGTAGTAGATGGTGTGCAAATTGCATCCACTTCTACTTAACCCATTTTAGTATATTCTTAATAAGAAGTTGAAAATCGCAAATTGCTATTTGATGAATTTTAGGATTTCTTCATCAAGCCCCTTGTGTCTTCCCATGTCTAAAAGACCCTTTGATACCCAAATTGCTACATTATGTTTTTTTAATAGAGACCTTCCCCATATTCCTTTAACTTGACCAATTATACTCCCCTTTTCTCTTGCAAACACGCTCACCTTTATATATGGTGTATTTTATGGTGGATGGTCCTCCTTATGACCACTCATCTCTTCCTCTCCTTCCCCCTCTGTCTCATCACACTTAGAACTCCTTGGAAAGGTAGACACCCATAACGATACCTTGCCCTTCCACGTGTCTACCCATGGGTGCCTTTTGCTTCACTGCAGAACAGACAAAAGAGCTCATAAAATGTGAGTAGTGCACGTTTAGTTCATCATTTAGAGTCTGCCCTCAGATCAGCAGAAACCGTGGGTTTGACTCACCTGGCAGCAGGCCCTTCATGAGGAATATGCATCCCTATAGTCACTTTCGTATAACCGTGCCTTCACATGAGCTAATGGTGCACAGTGCTATTGAAGGTACCAAACCATTCCTAGCAGGATGTCATGCTTGAAGCAGCTGCTTAGCAAAGATTTTTGTTTTTAAAAGACAAACACCAAAGTGGGAGTTTTTTTCTTGAAATCAAATAAATAATTGGCCCTAAATACAGGGATTTATCTTCTTGTACCTGGAGGGGTTTAATGGATTTCACTGTTCAAGAACACCATTTGCAGTACAAGGCAAGACTGATCAGGGTGCCCCATTCCACTTTGACCAGATAAAACTGAGGTAGATAGGACTTCAGATTTGAGATTTCTACCAGTGGAACTAGCTGAAGTGCCAACATGAGGAAACGAGTGGTTGCCATCTGTGCAAATGGTGCAAGGTTACTGTGAGTTCGTTAGAGTGGGTGCTCTGCTGACTTACAGCAGGGCAGGAGCTCTGCCAAACTCTAAAGTATCCTATTTATATGTTGGAATTAGCTAGTGAACTGATCTGGAAAATGAATAACACAAATTAAAAGGTATGCTCTAAAACCGAGTTGTCTTGTTTTTAATTTGATAATCATCTTTTTTTCCCATTCATTACATTTCATTTTGCCCTGCTCGGCCTGTCTGCAGGTGGCTTATTAAACAGCATAACATTTGTACTATTATAATATTAAATATTAATAACTTTTTTATGAAATGCACAATTTTTCACCTTTCAACATTTTGGCCAATTTTAATACAGGCCACATTTTTGATTCTACATAAGTGCTACAAATCTTTTAAATTAGTCTACAAGTGTATTGATAGGGCATGTTTGCTTCCTGTGAATTAACATTCACAAAAAGACTACAGACCTGATTTACTGTTTGGAGGACGGGTTACTATATCACAAACATGGCGGTTATCCGGCTCGCCGTATTACAAGCGAATTATATCCAATGGCACTTAGAATACAATGGACAGGAAATATGTCACATTTGTGTAACCCGCCCATCAAACTCTAAATCAGGCCATATAGCTAAAACAATATATTAATGCCTGGTCTCTCACCCTAGATGAATGTCACACTGCTCAAGGGAATGACACACCAATAGTAACAATTAGTAA
This sequence comes from Lissotriton helveticus, assembly GCF_964261635.1. Classification (NCBI taxonomy): domain Eukaryota; kingdom Metazoa; phylum Chordata; class Amphibia; order Caudata; family Salamandridae; genus Lissotriton; species Lissotriton helveticus. Next base: position 1,224,592,065 of record NC_136057.1, read on the forward strand.
CAATTTGTACCTTACATTTGATAAAACATAAATTCACTGACACCCCACATGTAAGATTTCTATTTTAAGGGCAGGCAAAAGGCACTGGTGTTCCCAGAACTTAAACATGAAAATATCGGTCTAATATTGTAATAGGTTTGCTTCTAACAGAACTCTGATTCTTACATTCTACAATGGTGCTAGATTGCAGGGAAGTTAAACGAATGTACAATGGTTCCTGTATCTTTTAAATCTTCCTCTACTTCTTTCAGTACATATATATCCAACATATTTGACTTGAACAACTTTGCTGTGCTGAAGGTATCAGTCGAAGAGCCAGGTCTTGAGCCCCTTCCTGAATTGGGTCAGCGAGGGTGCAGTAAAGAGGTGAAGGGGAGGGTGTTCCAGGCTTTGGCAGCACGGTGGGAGAAGGGGCATCCTCCAGAGCAGCAACACGGATATGTGGTGTCTGTGTGAGTGTGAGGTGTGTGGAGCAGAGATTCCTGGTTTGTTGATGGAATTGCAGTCATTGGTTCAGGTAGGCTGTCCATGGTCATGGAGGGCTTTGTATGCATGGGTCAGAAGCTTGAAGTGCCATCTGTTCTAGACAGGGGTCAGTGGAGGCCCTTCAGGTGCTGGGTGAGATGTGACCTTCAGGGCAGGTTGAGGTGCAGTCTGGCTGCTGTGTCCTGGATTGCCTGGAGACTTTGCATGAGTTCAGTGTTTGTGCCTCCATGGAGTGTGTTGCCATAGTTTAGTTGGCTTGTGATGAGGGATTGTGTCACAGTTTTTCTGGTGCCAATGGGGAGCCATTTGAAGGCTTTGCAGAGCATGCAGATTGTGTGGAAGCAGGCTGAGGAAACAGCGCGACCTGAGGTTTCATGGAGAGGCCGCTGTCCAGGGTGGTGTTGAGGTTGCGGGCATGGTCTGATCTTGCATTCACAACTGTTGTAGGATATGTAATTTGTTTATGCATACTAATATTATTCATATGAGGAGGCCTTTCACCATCCTGTCACCTTCTTCCTGGTCCCCTCTTTTTCTATTCAGTCCTCATATTCTCCTACTCTTTCTGGTCAATAGTACCAGAGTTACCCTTGGTTGAGGTATGCGATGTAATTAACTATACCTTTCCAAATACTTAACCTTGTTCTTTATTGTTTGTAGACAATTCAAAATCCAGTAGGCTTACCTGATTGCATTATTTAATCTATGTTGATTGAATGTCTCATTCAACCCACCACCCACTCTTACTTTCAATTTAGATCTTGGTGGCTAACTTAAATTTCAGTTCCTCAACCCATCAATACTTCTAATCATTTCCCATAGAACACAAAGCCAGTAACTGCAATGTGTTTTTGCTGTGGTTATAACTCACAAGATGATACTGTAGATATTTGAGTTTTGTAGACAGCCATTTACAACATATTACCATTACTCATTTCAAGATCACTATTGGAATTTCCTCCCATTGCCATCCCAAAACCTTTGGAATTAGGAAAATGTTGGCCCTGGTCTTCACCGTTACAAGAAATAATAAAGTGTCCCTGATATCACTTTTTGTTAGCAGAATATCAGTGTGTTACCACAGCTTGGCTTCTGGATCACACTTAATCTTACATGACGGTTTGCCTGCGGAAATGTACGCTCAATCTTTTCATGTTGATTATAGTTGTCTTTTAGCAGCTTGTCATGAATTTGATTTTGTACTGCTTTTGACTAGCCTTGAGGAGGAGTTGGTTCATCATATGTAAGATCACATATGAACTGGTAGGAATAAGAGCATGTAACTTTGTATCACATAACCCAGCCATTGCATACAAATATTTATGAGAAACAGATAAAAGTTTACAGGATTTCAACTGAATTGTTTAACAATATGTTATCATTACATTAAATAGTGTTTAAGTTTACATTTTTATGGATCAAAAGAAATCAGTTCACTAAATATTAAAAACAGAATATTTTTGGGGGTAAAATAGTATGCAAAATTTGTATGTCTCTAAAAAGTGATAAAGGCATTTCAAAGTCCGTGACTGAAAGGGCACATGCTAAATGAACAGGTACATGAAAAGCTGCTCATGAATGCAGTGTACAGAAGTGTCCATAAGAGGATCAAGAGTTAGAGCATGATTATGAGTACAACAGTCGTGGGACCGCCATACTCATGTTGATAGTCTGACCACCACCACCCCGGCGGTCCAACCACCATATTACGATGGGGGCGGTGGAACTGCCACAAGAGCACCACCAGGATCCAGGATCCCACAGCAGTGGCAGTGTGGAAAGAAGGCAGAAATCACTGTGATGCTGATGCCAGCACCGCCAAACAGATTTGCACCTGACTTTCTACCAAGCATTTCACAGCAGGGAACCCTCCATGAAATGCTTAGCGGAAAGTCATGGAAAAGGCCACCCAACAGGGCTCCCAAGCAAATCTGTCCATGGAGGTGCATGTGGGGGTCACATGATATATCCCCCAAAAAGTGCACGGTCGTGCATGCACTGTGCGGCATGCACGACATGCTGTTTAGATATGCTGTATGCTGTTTAGATTCTCCTATGAGCCTAATATACTCACCGCTGTGACACCCCCGTCATATCGCCCTCCCTTCCACCTTGGATTCAATCTAAATCTGGTAGGCAGGTTCACCATGGGCTTGGCGGTCTTCCTGGGACCGCTGCAGGTGGTGGTCCTACAGGAAGACCACTAAGCTCATAGTAAGGACTTTATTATCAGACACGTAGACAACAAACCGTGTTCATAAATGGTTGATAACCAAGAAGAAATCGAACTTCTTGTACAATACTATGTGAGAAATGTCCCTTTTGCAGTTATAGGGTTGGAGAAAAAGGTAGCTTGTAGCCTGATAGAGGCAGTCCGATGATATACAACAAGCACATGCTCCATTATTTATGAATTTACTTGGGTTCAGAAAGGAACATAACTCTGGAGAAGACAATTCTGATAATTGGTGAGTGAAGATCTCCATTGTGGGAAAAACTGCATAATATATTTTGAAAAGGAAAACACTTACCACATGCAAGATTGTGAGAAGTGACCAAACTTTCCATCTTCACGAAATTGGGATCTTAATAATGCAGCATAACTACTCAAGTGGAACTTGCACATAAATAATTAGGAATTAAGAGCTCAAAGAGCTTTATCTATAAACTGAAGTATAATATTGCCTTATTAATTGCACTGTTAAAGTGCCATAGGCTTCTGGTTCTACAGGAAGGGTAAAGTGTGCAGGTGAAGGCTTCATTGCTGAGTACTTTTTGTGAACAACTTTAGCTTTCTCTACGGAATTTGCGTGCATGAAAGAACATTTTGTAAAAGATTCCTGTATCTTAGTCTGTATCTGTATCAATTACGATGTTTGATATGTGGTTACACATTAGTGAACTTCCATTGTCTACCAATGGCGTTGTAAAAGACATTCAGATGATAATGAGAATTGATATATTTTATTTCAACATAAATAATCCCATTAGAAAATGTGTTATGTTATATGAAATAGTAACATCAATAGTAAAGGACATAAAAATCAGTCATCACTACTGCCAAATAGTACTAATGGGCTAGTGAAAAATTAGGTTGTTGGTTGAGTGGTTGTTAAACCTGCTGAAGCAACACTTACAATCCCTGTCAGGGTCAACCAGAGGAGTCAATAAATTAACCTGTGCTTTACATTCTGGTATCTTGACACAGATGTTCTCAGGCTAAACTTAGGGGTAATAAATACAATATTTATGCTGCACACAAACAGCAAAACAGTGAAAGTACAACTCAATAAATTTGCTGAGGTGGCGAAGGACATATATGGAGCTGCCAGAACGTTAGGCTGATTGGTGATACGACTTGGGCAGACTGACGAGCAGTTTGGTCCCGGCCTACTCTCGGTTCTCAGAGCAGTTTTTAGCCAAAAAAAATTAAACTCCAAAGTTTTGTATTCTGGCTATCTGGGTACATTTGATACGACCACCAATAGTCCAGGATTTGATGGGCAACACTTATGGGGTAAGGATTCACTCTGGCTGGGTCCAGGTGCAGGTTCAAGATGGTCGGAGTCTATTCTGTTTCTAAGGCTCTGATCAGGAGGCCATCTGACTAGCCTTTGGAGGCCCTCTGGTAGTCTTGGGTCCAAGCAGTGGATTAGAGTTCAGGCCGTATGGTAGGCCTCGAAGGGTTCAAGGCAGGCTACTGGCAGCAAAACAGTCCTTTCAGTTGTAGCAAAGCAGTCTTTTAGAGTGCACAGCAGGCCACAGTAGCAGGCAGTCCTCAGAAAGTCCATGCACAGGTCCAGAAAATGTATAGAAGACTGAGCATGAGAGTTTTATTTTTATACCTGGTTCCTTCTTTGAAGAAGAAGTTTCTAAAGAATTCCCTTTGAAGTGCTTGACTCCTCTGCCCTGGCTTGAAGCTGGTTGCATGTATTTTACGGGAGTGACAAGTCCCCGTTGTTCAGGCAGGGCACAGCCTATTCTGTTACACGAGGGGCTTTGCTCAGCTCTGCTCCCCATTCTGATAGTTGATGGCCCATCCAGGATATACCTAATCCCTCAACTATGTGGCTGCCTGGAAGAAATAAACAACGCTTAGCAGCTGACTACACCCAGGGATGTAACCCAGGAACTGACTGCAAGCATCACATTTTTAGAGCAGGAAAATGGCAACTTTCTAAAAGTGCCATTTTCAAAATTGTAACTTAAAATCTGACCTTACCATTAAAGAGGGTTTCAATTACAAATCTCTGAGACTGAACACTAAGGGCCTAATTTTGAGTCTGCCTAATCTGTGGTGGTGGTGGGTATTCCAAGTTTGGCTGTCGGACCGCCACAAGACCCCTGCAACTGCTAGGGATCCGTGATACCTTTGGGGTAATTCATATGCAATAAAAGCAGGGTTTAAGAGTTGGATAGGGGGTTTAAATGGAAGTCGAATTGTCAGTTTAAAACTGCATACAGACTGCAATGACAGGCCTGGGACATGTGTCAAGGAGCTACTTAAGTGGGCGATATAATAAGTGCTGGAGGCCCACTAGTAGCTTTTTATTTGAAGGCCCTAGGTATTTGGTATACCAATTTACTTGCGACTTATAAATACATTCAATATACCAATCAGATGTAAGACTATTTTACAATGTTTTAGCAAGAGAGCGCAAGCACTTTTGATCTGGTTAGCAGTGGAAAAGTACACAGAGTTCTAAAGCTGATAAAACAGAATTCAGCAAAACAGGAGGGTGTAGGTAAAACATTTGGAGGAAGGCCACCCTAAGGCTGACAGGTCTAACAGGACTCATGTTGAGAACAGCATTACGAGTAAAATAGGTGCCAGGTTTTGAGCAAATGGTGTTCTGTTCACAGGTTTTGCACTCACAGTTTTTCCAATCCTGCTTTGACATAATTGTTCAGACAAAGCAGTACAATTAAGGTAAGTATTGTGCATACAAAAAGATGCAATGAACGTTTGTGTACAGGATTTTGCATTGCATAATGCAAAAGATGGAATCTAGTGCAATAAGCAAATACTGTAAGAAATACAGTTCAGAAGGTCCCTGGGTAATTAGAAGAGAGTGGGCCCCAGTTGTGTCAACTGTAGTCTTTCACCTATAATGGCATGAGGCCAAGTGGAATATGCCTCTTATTTCCACTGCCAAACACCCTGCATGTTGTTACTCTGTTTACCAGGCAGGTCGCTCCCCTCACCGCCACGCAGCCCCCTGTGTGACCGCTTCCCGCCGCTGTGACCTGACTGCCTGTGACCGAGTGCCAGTGCCCTCCTTCTCTTCTGTATCCCGAGTGAGTGCCTGTGTCCGCCTTCTCTTTTGTACCCCGAGTGAGTGCCTGTGTTCGCCTTTTCATTTGTACCTCTGTCATTCTGTTGCCCGGATTTTGCTCCCTTCACCTTTTGCCCTGATTGTGATCCCTTTTTTCTTTCTGTTTCTGGTGATCGCCGCGTCACCCCCTCGCCACCCGTTTCCCGCCGCCGCGTCCTGGTAGCTCCGCCCCCTCGCACCCCATTGGCCGCCCCGCTCCCACCTCCCAGCTGCTCCTCCCTACCTCTTCCACTCATATGGAGGCCGCGCAGCGGTAGAGAGAGCGACCTCTGACCCTGTTTACCAGGCAGGTCGCTCCCCTCAACGCCACGCAGCCTCCTGTGTGACCACTTCCCGCTGCTGTGACCTGACTGCCTGTGACCGAGTGCCAGTGCCCTCCTTCTCTTCTGTACCCAGAGTGAGTGCCTGTGTCCGCCTTCTCTTTTGTACCCCGAGTGAGTGCCTGTGTCCGCCTTTTCATTTGTACCTGTGTCATTCTGTTGCCCGGGTTTTGCTCCCTTCACCTTTTGCCCTGATTGTGATCCTTTTTTTCTTTCTGTTTCCCATGATCGCCGCGTCACCCCCTCGCCACCCGTTTCCCGCTGCCGCGTCCCGGTAGCTCCGCCCCCTTGCACCCCATTGGCCGCCCGCTCCCACCTCCCAGCTGCTCCTCCCTCCCTCTTCCACTCATATGGAGGCCGCGCAGCGGCCGCGCGCAGCGCCATGACCCCTGGCCCTCAACGAGGCCAGCTCACCCGACGGACTTACGATGCCGCCACCCTCAACGCACTCAACGCCGGCCAGAACCCCGCCTGCTACAGAGCCACCCCGAGATGCACCCACGGACCCTTCACCTGCCAAGACTGCAAATTCACCTGCCTCCGGACCTGCACCGCTCCCGCCAAGCCGAGACCCAGCAACAACCACCTCAAGTGCATCCTGCTCAACACCCGCTCTGTTCACAGGCACGCCGTCGAACTCTGGAACCTGCTCGACACAACAGCACCAGACGTCGCCTTCCTCACAGAAACCTGGATGAACGCCTCCTCAGCGCCCGACATCGCCAAAGCCATCCCGGACGGATACAAGATCACGCGGAGGGACCGCGTCAACCAGACGGGAGGAGGCATCACCATCGTAGACAAGAACACCATCCGCATCTCGACCAACTCCGACGAAACCTTCACCGCCGCCGAACACCTCCACTTCCAGATACACACCGAACCCAATACCACCCTCAGAGGCACCATAATCTACAGACCCCCGGGACCACGCACACAATTCAGCGAAGACATCGCAGACTTCATCAGCCCCCACGCCCTTCCCTCCGCTGACTACATCCTCCTAAGGGATCTCAACTTCCACCTGGAGAACAACAATGACAGCAACACCACCACCCTGCTGGCCAACCTCGCCAACCTCGGACTCAAGCAACTGGTCAACACGCCCACCCACTACGCCGGCCACACGCTTGACCCCGTCTTCTCTTCCAGCAAGCACATCTCCTTCAGCCACTCCACCGGACTCCACTGGACTGACCACAGCTGCGTCCACTTCAGCTTCAAAAGAACCACGACCCACCACCACCCGCAACAGGTTCCTCACCGGAGCTGGAGCAAGATCACCGCCGAGCAGCTCACCGCCTCCCTCAGCCAAAACCCTCCCACCAGCACAACGGACCCCAACGAAGCAGCCAGCAACCTCACACAGTGGCTGACCGCCTGCGCCGATGACCTCGCATCACTAAAGAACCCTCCCAGCAGACCCGGCAGCAAGAAAACCCCCTGGTTCTCCGACGAACTCCAAGAAGAACTGCCGCACCCTCGAGAAAGCCTGGCGGAACGAGCAGACCACAGACAACAGGACCGCCCTCAAGCACGCCACCCGCAAACACCACCAGCTGATCCGTGCCACTAAGAAGACAACACTCAAAGAACGACTGGACAACAATGTCCACGACAGCAAGGAACTCTTCAGCATCGTCAAAGAGTTCTCCAACCCCAGCGCCGGAAACAACGACATCACTCCCTCGCAAGACCTGTGCAACTCACTCGCCTCGTTCTTCCACCGCAAGATCGCCGACATACACAACAGCTTCAACGCACAGACCACGCACCCTGCCGCCGAGCCAACGCCCGCCACCACCACCCTCTGCAACTGGACCCCGATCAGCACCGAAGACACCACCCGCACGATGAACACCATCCACTCCGGATCCCCCACCGACCCCTGCCCCCAACACGTCTTCAACAAGGCCGACGCCATTATCGCACCCCATCTCCGGGACATCATCAACACCTCCTTACACACCGCCACCTTCCCGCAGAGCTGGAAGCACGCCGAGCTCAGCGCCCTCCTGAAGAAACCAACAGCGGACCCCACCGACCTCAAAAACTTCCACCCCATCTCGCTCCTCCCTTTTCCTGCCAAAGTCATCGAGAAGACCGTCAACAGACAGCTCGCCGCCTTCCTCAAGACGAACGGATCCCTCGACCCCTCGCAGTCTGGTTTTCGAGCCAACCACAGCACCGAGACCGCCATGATCGCAGCCACCGATGACATCAGATCCCTGCTAGACAACGGGGAAACAGCGACCCTCATCCTCCTGGACCTCTCTGCAGCGTTCGACACTGTCTGCCACCGCACCCTAGTACAGCGCCTCAGCAACATCGGAATCCAAGAGAAGGCACTGGAGTGGATCATCTCGTTCCTCGCCGGAAGAACCCAAAGAGTCCGCCTCCCCCCATTCAGATCCAAGGCCACCGAAGTCATCTTCGGCGTACCACAAGGATCATCACTCAGCCCAACCCTCTTCAACGTCTACATGAGCCCACTCGCAGCCATCGCACGCCAGCACAACCTCAACATCATCTCCTACGCCGACAAAACCCAGCTGATCCTCTCCCTCACCAACGACCCCGCTACCGCCAGAGCCAGCCTACACGAAGGGATGAAAGACGTCGCCGAGTGGATGAAGAACAGCCGCCTGAAACTGAACTCAGACAAGACGGAAGTCCTCATCCTGGGATCATCGCCCTCCACCTGGGACAACTCCTGGTGGCCCCCTGCCCTGGGCACCACTCCCAAGCCAACGGACCATGCACGCAACCTGGGCTTCATCCTGGACTCCTCCCTCTCGATGACCAGACAAGTCAACGCAGTCTCCTCATCGTGCTTCAACACCCTGCGCATGCTCCGCAAGATCTTCCAATGGATCCCTCCCGAAACCAGGAATACCGTCACCCAGGCACTCGTCACCAGCCGACTGGACTACGGGAACACCCTCTACGCCGAAACCACAGCCAAACTTCAAAAAAGACTCCAACTCATCTAGAACGCCTCCGCACGACTCATCCCGGACGTCCCCCGACACAGCCACATCTCCGGCCACCTGAGAGACCTGCACTGGCTCCCCGTCAGCAAGAGAATCACGTTCAGGCTCCTCACCCACGCACACAAGGCTCTCCACGACCTGGGCCCCAAGTACCTCAACGACCGCCTGACCTTCTACACGCCCACCCGCCAGCTACGATCGACCAGCCACACCCTCGCCGCCGTACCACGCATCCGCAGAGCCACCGCCGGAGGAAGATCCTTCTCCTACCTGGCAGCCAAGACTTGGAACTCACTCCCCATCCACCTTCGGCTGACCCAAGACCATCTCTCCTTCAGGAAGCAGCTCAAGACCTGGCTGTTCGAGCAGTAACGTACCCCTCTCCCCCCCAGCGCCTTGAGACCCTTCCGGGTGAGTAGCGCGCTATACAAATGCCGTGATTGATTAATTGATTGAAGCAGTTTTTACAATGACCACATTGTAACAACGCATACCATTGCCCCACAAGTTGTTACAACGACTTGCGGAGGTGGGCGCTGGATGTTGGAATAGTATAACCTACTTTTCCAACTCCCATCTATGCGCACAGTAGGGAAGGTGTTGGATTTTAAATCCAACACCTTCTCCCCCCTGCGCAAGTCATTGTTATGACTTGCGGGGTAATGGTATGCGTTTTTACAACAGGGTCATTGTAACGACCGCATTGTAACAACATGCAGGGTGACGTTTATGTGGTTAGGGTCGTTTACTGGCCAAGTGACCCTTTTATCACTTAACTTAAAGGGTACTGAGACAGAGCATTCCAATGCTGACTCAGAACTCAGAAATGCAACACAGAAACCTCAGAAAAATTAATTTTGAGTCAGTGCTTTTTCTTCAAAAAGTAAAAGTACTTTAGTACTCACAAAAATACAAGCTCTACACAAAATTATAAATATATACCTGATGACAGACGGAAATTCAAAATGGAACTCCTTTATTGAGGCATTTCAACATGACTAAGTTGCAATTTACAAACTTTAAAGTTTAGCCCAAATCGTAACAACAAGAATGTATCTCTTACAAACGGTTTTAAATGGGAAATAAGATATGGTTGTGGCTCCAATTTGTTAAATGAATTAATGACCTTTTTTGCGAACTCCTCCTTATCCAATATCATGGATAAGAAGTTGGCCGATTGAGTTAATACCTGTCTGAACGCATTTTTGTTTCTATCTATAAGCTCAAAGGGCTGAGTCTTAACATTATTTAGGCTCCCAGTTAGATAAAATCTCCAACCACTTGCAAACTCCTGCTTAATTGTTTCCTGCCAGCAATGCTTTGAAAGGGTGCCGTGGTCAGAGTATAAAAGCGACTATAAACTTTTTTTAAATGCAAACTGTCTTGTTAAGGTTTGTCTTTTCAAGCCAAATTCCAATCTGACATCGGCATGCTGACATTCCTTGGAAACCTGAAGACAGATGTAAAAACTTTTATTGTACATTATCAAGAATTTTCTTGTCTTAACCTTGAAAAATTACTGACGCATAATCCAAGGAAGTAATCAGCTTTGACTCATTACCTTGAGTAAATGCTCATGGTTCGGACATACCAACGTATCTCTCAACTTTCGTTTTTAAATTAATAAAGTGCTGTTTGAAAGACAACCTGTCATCAATTGAGATACCTAGATACTTTTAAAATGGTACTGTTTCAATCTTTCACCCGTTCCATACTCTCTTATCTGATTTAGTCAAACTTAACGTCATTATTTTTGTTTTTTTAGTATTCATTTGTAAACCATTAGCTAGAAAATAATTATTAAATGATTCTATCAGTCTTCGTAAGCCTAGAGCAGTATGACTTAACAATATGGACTTTTCTTGTGCAGCACAGCCTGATCTCCTGTATTATAAGCCTGCAGAGATCAAGTGAATTCATCTAGCCCAATATTTCTCTCAGTTGCTGCTTTATTTTTGGATAGCACAACTCAGAAACAGAAAGAGGTAGCTCTTGCCCACTGTTTCCAAGATGTACGATCTGAAAATAAAGTACTAACTCTGAAAAATATTGGGTTAAATTAATTCACTTTGTGCCCTGGGCATGGAAAAAACAGAAAAGCTAGAAATGTCCGTTATCATATGGGCCCTGTTAAGAAGCTCATCCCTTTAAGAATTTCATAACTCCTCTATAGCTAATCATTGTGCAGCCACAAAAAATGTATAAACTAAGGGGCATATTTACAGGAAAATGACACAACGCAGAGCTGCAAGCCATCTTGCTGTGCCATGCTGCATCATTAGGAAGATGCAGGGATGTGTCATTTACAGCAATTCAGTGCATCTCTGTGATTTCCTCTGTGCTTCTGCACATTTGGCTTTCTAGCACCAATGCAGGCACCCTTGCACCATGGTGCAAAGGTTTCTGCATTGCAGGGATGATTGCTTTTATGCAGAAAGAGACACCTTCCTGCACAAAACCAATCACTGATGGCATTTTCATTCTTCTATGTGTCCTGTAGAATGCAACACACATGGTAAGAATAAAACATGAGAACAAATAAAGGTATTTCTCTTCGTTGTGCCACTTTAATGCCTCCCCTAGGGAGACGCTAAAATCTGACGCAGTCCCAGCTTTACGAAACCTTGAAAATCTGGAAATGTGCTGCTTTGGAACACCCACAGCAACACCAATACCAATACCAACACCCCTTTGAACCAGAGTAATACGAAACAGTGGGGCATATTTATAAGGCTACGAAAAGCCACGCAGGGTGGCTTTGACTGGCCTTGTAAATATAGATCAGCATTGTGAGCGACAGGAGCATAAAAAAAGTGATGTTCTGGAAGGCAATGAGGCCTTGTAAATAGGCCCCTATGCATTTGTAAATCAACAAAGGAGAAAGTGCTTGTTAATAATCTTGAGAACGCCCCCTTTTGAACTTTACATGATAATGAATATAATTCTATGCATGTACAAGAATTGGGTTATAATTTAAATGCTTTGGAAAATGTGCATTATCTAAATCATTCATATTCTTTAAAAATATCTTCACACCTTCAACGAAAACAACATTTCAGTAAGTGCTGAAATCATTAGAAGCTATCATTAACTTTCTGCCACAAAATAATGTTCGCTTTTAACTACAGCTATATTATTGATTTTAATACAGCTTGAAATTAATTCATTACATTGAAAAAAAACTATAGAACACTCCTTGAACATGCTTTCTGAACAAACTAACTTTTTAAAGATGACACAAAAGGAAAATACGCCTAATTCAATTACATAATTTAACGCATCTGTGGCTATCGATCTACCAGATGAAAAACTCTATAGAAAGGAGCATATTTACGAGTTCCAAGTGCCACTGTAACGTCAGAATTGTGGGCACTCCGGGGTCACGCATTGCTGAGCCATATTTACAAGGCCACGCCAAATCACCCTGTGTAGCTTTTTACGGCCTTGTAAATATTAACCCCTTGCATTGCCCTGTGTGACAGGAGCTTTCAATGGGTGTTCCTATAGGCGTTCCCACGCAACACCCACAGATTCTGGCACATTCCCAGATTTGCAAGGTTTTGTAAACCTGAGAATACGTCAGATTCTAAGGCTCCCCCAGTGGAGGCGTTAAAGCGGTGCAACAAAGAGAAATATCTTTATTTCTCTTCGGCTTTTGCTCCTTCAATGTGCAGCACACACAAAAGGAGGAAAATGCCATCACAGATTGTTTTTGTGCAGGAAGGTGTCCTTTCATGCACAAAAACAATCATCCCTGCAAAGGAGGCACCCTTGCACCATGATGCAACAGTGCCTGCATTGGCGTTAGGCAGCCAATTGTGTGCCAGAGCAGAGGAAAGCACAGGAATGCATCATATTGCAGTAAATATGATGCATTACTGCATCTTTGCTAATGTTGCAGCTCAGCGCAGCAAGATGGCTTTTACCGATGTGCTGGGTCATTTTCTAGTAAATAGACCGCAGAGTTTTTTAACTGCACTTCAAATATCGATCGAATTTAAACACCTATGTAACAGTTCCACTTGAATGAACATGTGCCGAAAAACACATACCACAAATATCGATCACAATATCGAAACAATCCTGTCCAATCAAATAATTAAGTATTTTTCTTAATAAAGCTTATGAACAGGCAAGTTTGAAAATGCATTAACAACATTTCAAAACTGTTTAGCCCACAATGCATCTGTAAATATGGAAAGCCCAGACTTCAGCAAGTAATATTTGCAATACAGATCAGATGCTGGATTAGATGGCTTGCATTTCAGTTTATTTAATACTATTCATTAAGATATCTTGGGCCGTAAAAGTATATTTTTGTCCACAATACTTAACTTACTCCTGCCAAGAAATCACAAAATTATTCCTGGTTGTCGAAATCAGATTTCACTGACACTTTTGTGGACAAATCAGCAATAGTAACTCCAAGGAAGAGAGGTGGGAAGTGGAAGTTAGAACACATGGTCTGCCTTGCATGTTTCTGAATGCCAACAAACATGTGCTTTCTACCCAGCACAGCTTTGTAAACATACCTCTGTGTCTGTGGATGTTTGTGAATTGAAAAAAAAAGTTTCATGGGAAGATGTACACGTACACCCATACTTTTACCTTTTTCCACGAATAGACCCATATACGTATAGTAATGATGCAATTTTCCACAATTTGCTCTGCCTTATAAGAGCAAAATCAATATTTGCACCCCTGAACCTGTGCAAAACATTTGTACCAGTTGGTACAGAACTACACCATTAGCAGTGAAACATATGTAATGCAGATATGACCTGAAAAACACAGGCCTCTTCTATCTTTTTATATGCGGAGTTCTCCACCCGACTTCAGAGTCTCCACACGTATAAACTTTCTATTAGAATGCCTTATTGTGAATACTGAAAAAGGGTGAACTTACTCAAACTTATAAGTTTACCTTTATGAATCAGTCGCTCTGAGTCTATATTACTAAATGATGTACAATATTGAAACGAAATCTTGTTCATAAAAATCTCTGTTCCTCATTTCTAGCCATGTTAATATAGTGTTGAATTTAATGCTGAGTAAGCTAAAGGGTTTGTGCTGCCACTTTTGCTTTTTTAGTTCAATATTCTCCCTCATTCCTTTAGTGAAATCAAATATTCTCACTTTTTAATCCCTTTTGCTCAACCAGAACACTTGACTCTTTGAAATATTTTATGGTACCCATGATCTCAAATGATTTCTTTACAAAAATTTAACCATGGGATTTTCTGGACACCATCCATCCAGTGTCAGGCAGTCCCAGATAATCATCCTGTTCAATGATGCTCCTGACATCGATCAGGCAGCTCATCGCAGGAGTAAGGTACTGAGGGGCATATTAGCAAGAAATTGCGATATTTATCGCAAGATGCGCTTAGCAAATTTTTTTATCTCTGCCTATTGCTGGACATGTTAACAGAGAAAATATGCTATTAGCAACGTTTTTCTCCATTGTGCTAAAATATCCAGCGATAGCAGCGAAAAGCATGAATATCGCTGGAAATCTAGCGATATTCACGCATTAACGCCAATGGGAACTTAACCTGAAAATCCACCTCCCATTCAATAAACAGGTAAGTCGTGTTTTCAGCAGGCGTTAAATTATAGCGATAATTGCTCTTAGCGCGATTTATTTTCTCGCTTTGCCTGCCTTGCTAATAGGCGACAACTGTGTTAGCGACTGCTTTCAGTCGCTAACAGTGTGGGTACGCCCACTTTGCATGTCATTAGCGATAAATATCACTGAAATGCAAAGCGGACCAGAAACCGGTCTCTTTCGCCTAAAAGCTGTTGCAGCTTTAGCAGCAAAAAGTGCCGCTAAAGCGGCGAAATGGCCCTTGCTAATATGCCCTAAAGTGAGTCCTATCCTCACGATATGATATACCCTTTTCTTCATGGCATATAAAATTTGCACTGCTGAAAGTAACAGCTGACGTCCTTTTCAAACACTTGTTTTCCATATTCTGCCATACATCCACATAAAAATACCGCCTAAATCCTGCACTATGCCATGCCCCTGACTTTTACTGCTATATATAGCGTACATCACCTATAGTCAGTTTTTACCAAACTTTTAGGAAAATCTAAATATTGCTTCTATATTTTTTCAAAAGACATTCTTCTGGCTGCCAACAGGAATTTCCAGTTGTTGTAACAACTGTAACGAAGACCTAGATAAGAAAAGGTATCGGTAGAAGCAATCTTGTTGCCTTTAACCTAATGTGTACCGGCCTTCTTCGTGACTGTGCCAATATTCATGGGAAAAGACTTCCTTTGGTTCTTGCTGAGCCATAAATTATCCACAAATATAGTAAAATTGGCAAGGAGAATGTTAGGCCATTCCATGTGTGTCATTCAAACTATATTGTCTGCATAATGCAAGACAGGCAAAGGGTGGGACCCAACATGTGGCCTATCACCAGCTATCTCCCCAAGGAAATTTATAATATTATTGCAATACAAAGGTAATAAAAATGGGGCTAAAATGCAACCCTGCCACTCCACTATAGTCACTTTGAATAACTCACTATACTCTCTCTTTCTTCCGCATCTCACTTGTGCTGTGGTCTCCACATACTGTTGTCATATAAACAGTATTATTGATTCCTCTACGCACGTCAGCCAATAGGCCCCATAGTTTGGAATGGGTAACACAATGAAAAGCACATGACAAGTCCATGAAAGCCAGATTAATTGACCCCCGTTTTGGCTATGGTGTACTTGCTAATGAGGAGGTTCAAGTTCATGCACTGCTCAATGGTACCTACTTCCTTACAAAAAGTTGTCAAAAGTATTCTCCACACCACCTTAAAGGTCAAATCTAGAATGGACCGTAACCGCTTGGATCAGATTTGTTTCTCTTTTTAAAAATTGGAATTTTAACAGACTATCTCCAGGTAAGAGGCAGACCATACTTTACCACAGTTTCCAAACCATTTGTTACTAACAGTGCCCAGAAATCAATACTGTCTCCAAACATGTGAAGTGATAGACCATTCAGCCTTGGAACTTGCCCTTTCCTACTACTCTCAATAGCACTTCTAACCTCATCAATATCCAAATACAAGGGGACAGATAATTGAGCTATCTTGGTAACCTGGGTCCTTCCGCATGGAAACAGTGACTGTCATACCCTAATGAGCAAATCAGTGCCAAATGTTTGATCCACTGCTACAAGGGAATAACTGTATCCACTATCATACAATAAGGCTCCCTAAAAAAGAGGAATTAACAATTTTCCAGAAGGCAGAACAATCCAGCTTCTTGGTGGCCTGTAGGAGTGACTTTCCTGCACCTCTCCAGCACTTTCTTATAGGCTCTCCTACATGTCTTAACTTTTCAAGGGACTCTATTAAGTGTCCTTTTGAGCTTGGTGTGTGCCCTATTTGATACGGCTTGCTAGTTCTGCATACACAATGCAACCTTACTATATTAGATAGAAACTCACCAGTATCTATTTTATCACACTTAAGTGTAATTCTGTTTCATGTCCCCACCTCTAAACCTTGGAAGTGCAAATTCGGCTTTGCACACATATACTTACACATATCCTCCCACTTTATTGTCAAGGAAAGGTGGTTATGATCACTCATACTGGAGGGGTGCATTTGGAAGTCGTCTATAAACAAATTGAAATTCTCAGATACCAGCACAAAGTCAATAATAGTTAAGCAGCCTTTACCCACAATTGTCGATGGGGTAATTAATGTGAGGTACAAAAATCATTAACACATACTTATTCTATGCATCTCTATAAGTATTATCAATAGAATGTGACAAACCCTCTTCATTGTTATTAATCATACCAGAAAAAAGCTTGGCCTCTCATGTACACTTATAAATATTAAGATCTGCCTGCCATTCGATAAAAATCTCCATTTCCTGTTTTCTGGAAAAACCTTCAGATCACTTCCCAAAGTCTATATACCATTAGCACTGGTATTGTTCAAAATATTAACGTAACAATTAACTAGCAGGAGATCCCAGCTACAATTAAATTCAAACCTAATTATTTGATAATAGGTGACTCTAAAGATTTCTTGGTCACCTTAAATGAAAGGGTAACAGATAATGAAATATCCAACCCACCATGTAGCCCTGCCATGATTCGATCTACAAGCTGGAATACACATGGCATAATAACCATCCAAACCAAAGGGGTCAGTTGCCAAAGTTTCTTGAAACATAGGACGGAGTAATCCTTAATGAAATGTATCCTATATGGATTACCTAGATTTACCGGACCTCAGTTATATTCCAGCACGGAGCCTTCACCCATTCTTTGGAAGCTGCTGCGTTACTAACTGTGTTACTAACATGCATGCCTGAAGTAACCTCTGTCCTATTTGTGTGGGCAGTTATTGTCTCACTCTTCACCCCATATACAGTGGTATGCACGATTATCTATTTCCCATACTTGTCTTGACCCCCATCACTTGTCAACCCTGTTGAGGAAAAGCTTTGAGCAGTGTAAAATGTTTATATGTGATTGCTTTTGTCTGTGATATGAATGAGTGGTCACTATTTTGTGAATACACCTTAGCTCACACAGGGAACCAGGGAACAGTGCCATAGTTACTCGGAGCTACTGAGTGGTAAAAAAAAGTCTAGTGGCTCCACTGTGGTCCTGTTAGCATCTAGCAAAGAGGGAGTTAGGAGAGCTACGGCTTTTTCTATGTAATGTATAGAACTAAAATTAACCACCACATAATCCTCCCTGCACTCTTTCGGCCCCAGCCCAATTCATGGGACACGAAGAACCAAAATAATGCCATCCAGCAGTTGATGAAACCTTCTTACTCTTCAGCAAGGCAATGTCTCAATTTATTCCTCAGGTCACTCCACCCCTCCTTTTGACATTATCTAAGACAAGCGATACCCTTTAAAACAATCACATACGGGGTCACCTCCAGTGGCAATTGTAGGAAAGTACTGTGTGTTCCTCCTCTGATGTTGAGCCCCATGGACTGTAGAGTTTGCATTCAGAGAATCAGTCCCCCTCTCTGCGGGTTTTCCCTCTCTTTATTCCTCTCAACTATCAAAGCCTTCAGCCCATTATACACTGGCATGAGTGCTCCCAGGATGTCACCGTCTCGGCGATTGCATGAACCAATAGACTGTTCTCTATTTTCCTCCTTTCCAAAACTAGATAGGGTTTGTTTAACCATGTCAAGACAAGCAGAGGCTTACAAGATATCAATTCTATTAAAGACATAAAATGGCACACTGGCAGTGTGGGCTTGAGAAGGGCTCACTGGTGTGGTATTTGTTAGTCCTATTGTCACTCAAAACGCTCAACTTTATGTGGCCCCACAGCCCCAAGGCCATTGTAGTACACATTCAAAACTACAAAAGAAAAGGAGTGTTAAAAATCAATCTGTGATTGTCCTTTCAACTATTCCAAGGATTTTATTGCTAACCCTGATGAAGGCCCTGAGGGACAAAACACGTTGGATGGGCTGATGGCTGGGCTGATTGGACTGCTTCATATAAAAAGAATTGTTTGAATAAAGTTGGATTCAAAGAGCTACACAAGACTCCTGAATGACTACCGTGAGTTGGATCTCTATGAACTATTGAAGAAGCATTATATTACCTGGAATTGTTGAAAGGACAATCACAGATTGATTTTGAATGCTCCTTTTCTTTTGTAGTTTTGACTCTATTAAAGACAAGCTTGACTGAATCCCTCACATAAGACTCAAATAAAGGGAGTGAGGTTTCCATTATCTCCTGTAGCAAATGCTTTAAACATGAGGTATCCAGTGTCTTTTGGTCCAAGGTGCCTGCTACTTCTTTAGTTTTCCTGTTCTCCCTTAGGTAGACCTGCCCCCTTTCTCATTGAAATGTCTAGTTTTTATGCCTCCTTATAACATTTTTGCTGAAGGAAGTCCATCATTATCAATTGGCAAAGCCAATCCTATAGACTGTGAATCAACTACCACACATCTGTCATTGGGCCCTGGAGTGTGGCCTACTGGATATTTACTCCATAATTCAGGGGAAGGAATACGATCATTTAGATTAGCCGCTTCCTTCACTGCCCGCTGGGCGTACACAAGCCTCTGTTCAACAGTACTAATTTCCTCATTTATGGCCCCTATAGTATTAGTTTGAAAGGGTTACGCTGCTGGGGGTCACAGAGCTATCCTATAACACCTCCACGGATAGGAGAGAGTTCCAAGCCTCTGTCTTAATCTCAGCCTTACGTGATTGGACAGCTAATTCATACTGCTTCCTTAGGCTCACTATCCGGGCCTTATCACGAGGTGCATTTTTAAAAGCCAGAATAAGGGAACGATGTGAGCGGGAGCACTTTTCACCAAACCACCTTTTCAAACCTGTTCCTTTGGGTCTGCTAGCAATAGACAGGTCCTTAGTGATCTGATTACATATAACCCCAAAAGCTAGAAGAACCTCAATATTTGAGTTTGAGGAGTCTGCTCATATTGCAAGTTCACTTTGCACCTTTGAACACAGGGCTATAAAAAAGGAGTCTGGAGTGACTTGAGCCCATTTTAACCTCCTCCCTTGATCCCGAGATACCAATAGATTTCTATTCCGAAAACCCCCTGCCTTATCCATAAAGCCACAGCTACTATCCATTACCAGTACCACAGGTTTATGGTCGCTGAAGGAAAACTCTACTTTGTTTAATAACTGAGGGGACAAACATATATAATCGATGATGGTATCACTATTCCTTGACTTAAATGTTGCACACCGGTCTAGGGAGTTAAAAAACACAGGTTCAAAGAGATTGGCTACTGCCAAAAGATTTTCCAAGGACTCCCCCTGAGAGTTACTGAGTGATTGTGCCCTAGCTCATACTCAATAAAACAATTCAGGCCACACAAATGTATATTAAACTCACCCATAAGTACTACATAATAAGAAGTGGATTGATTTAGTTTTATAATCATCTAAAAAGGAATTAAAAAAACACAAATGCTGATTCCTAAAGTCAGATTTCCCGGAATTGTAGAAATTTACTAGAAATAGTTTAGGATGATAAGGGGAACTAACTTCACCTGCCAAACAGTTTGGATTGTCTACCTCAATACTTTCAATGGAGCCCTTTAATTTTACAGAAAGTAAGAGGGCCAGGCCACCACTAGCTCTACCGGCAGATGCTGGCCGGGCAGGTTGAAAATGGGAGCTAAAGCTGTCCGTCCATAAGTTTTGCCCAGTGTCCCATGTCTCTGAAGCGCTATTATATCGTTGGATCTAATGTAATCTAGCCAAATTGAGTCATCTTTTTTTGATCTAAGACCCGCAATGTTCCAGCTTAAAATAGTGCATTTAGTCAAAATGTACACTCCGGTCCCCTCCGACCCTGAACTATAAGGGGGCATTTCAGGCATACACTCAATCTTCTCCACCAGTCAATCGTTTCCATCCCAAAGAGACAATGGCGAGAATCTATTTGAGAGGGGTAGTGGTTCCACAGCAGCCCCAGAAACATATGTCTTCTGATCCAGAGATACAGTCCCCCTAGATAAATCAGAACTTTTTACTAAGCCATCACTTGGTAAATACCGCCTTGGGGATGGACAGTGTTTTCTTGGTTCCACCACCCTTTTTACTTTATAACCTTGCTATGGGGGATAAAAAAAACACCCCTCTCAAACCCAGAGGCATCTAATTGCAACCTATCCGCATTGTCCCTCCTATTCCTTTTTTCCTTAGTACCAGCGAATCTCTCCAGGATACACAATCAAACCTGGAATAAAAGATGGACGGTGTTTTCTTGGTTCCACCACCCTTTTTACTTTATAACCTTGCTATGGGGGATAAAAAAAACACCCCTCTCTAACCCAGAGGCATCCAATAGCAACCTATCCACATTGTCCCTCCTATTCCTTTTTTCCTTAGTACCAGCCAATCTCTCCAGGATACACAATCAAACCTGGATCAAAAGATGGACCTCTTTCGGCCGTTGACAAGTGTAGATGGGCCCACCCTTGGCCCAGCCTTTGCCCACCCTTGGCCCACACATGTCTCATATGCAGGGAACATTGGACATGAAATATCGTACTTGTGCAGAGCCTGCTAGCACTCCAGCAGCATCACAGCGGTGGGCCTGTTTTATGTTAAAGATATGTTGTGCTGCACTTCTTTGACTTGAAATCATAGGCTAACGAAGGACATGTTTTTTCATGAAGCCAACTACATTGTTTCCATTAATAAACATTAATAAACACAAATTCACTAGGGAAAGGTATAGGATTATTAGAAATATGTCCATGATCTAAACACCTAACCTAGTAAAATGTTTCAAAAGTGAGCTTTATATTTAAAAGGCATGTTTTCCACTTAAGTCTTTTTTTCTAGACAACTGTTATTATACAAATAAAAATGACTTGATGTATAATAAGAAAATCCTAAAATGGGGAAATGTGACCAAGCATATTTCCTCATTTTTCTTGACCTATTGTTATTTATCTCCGAGACACTTTTTCCTAGAGCAGTTATATATATTAAATCAAGTTTGTGCAACCCTAGCCATTAATCGGCTAGTCAGAACAAAATCTCATAAAGTCAATGTTTTTCCTTCCCTGACTGATTTAGTTCTACTGCTGTCATAAGATGGCTATAGTACAGTGGAAATACCACATCTTCAATAATGAGAAAACATGTAACTAACCTAAAGTTGATCTTTGGTGTCTTTAAAATTGCACATTACCTGAATGAGAAATGCAAATGGTTCTCTTTGTTGAGTGACTATAAGTTCTCCCATTCCTCCCAGTTGATGAGAACTCTGTTCTGACCAACTGTGTTGTGTAACAATATGGCCAACACATTAGAATTTCTCACATAGAACCCCTAGGTGCAGCTGATTGTGTTAAATACCTCAATATTCAATATATTGGAAAATGGAAAATATTGAGACGTCTTAGAGAAACATGATTAACCATTATCCAAATAAACAAACAGCTTCTGATGGTAACCACGTAATGCACTTTGAAGTATTTGAGATTTGTTATGATTTTCATTAAGAAGCAGGACAAGATGATATGAGGAATAAAGACAATAAGAAATAATTTAGATGTTGCTACAAATATGGGAATAACTGCTGAGAAATTTGCAGGAAAAGAGTCTTGGAGAAGATAATGGCAAAAGACCTGAGAAATACATGCATTTATTTAAGCAATTTGTAGCACCCACATTGAGAACAGATTAATCTCTTGGCATAACTCTGCTACCAGTATACTTGGTGCCTGACCTTCATCCCTCATCCTTAAGTAGTTACCGACCACTAGTGGAAGAGAAAATATTGTTTTCGATCTTTCAATGGAGATATAACATGGAAAATATGTGGGAGAGGCAACATTGTCTCTGCCTACAGATATTTCTGGTGTAGTATCAAGTCAATGAGATAAGCAGAATATTGTGCTCTTTGGAAAAAACATGATTTTGACATAGTTGATAGGTGGCTAGCACCCTTCAGGCTTCTAGAAATGTACATGAGACCATCCACCAATGCACCTACTGAAAATGTCTAATTTTGTGAATTGAAATAATGTTCAGGAAAATAAAAATGTGATGTTTGAATGTTTTAATGTCAGCCACTGGTAATTATTGTGAACTCATTCATTTCAATTGTGTTTGCCTGGACCAGGATTGATTTGCATATGGTTGCTCCTATTCAAACTTGGCATGGTGGGCAAAATAAAATATTGGGCTCCGACATGGTCCAGAATAATTACCAGTGGCTGAGATTAATTCTAGAATTCCATGCACCAGATTTTTTATGTCTGCCTTTTGACAGCCTAAGTGTGACGTGTAAGCCTAGTTGAGGGTCCTTTGCTCATTGTATGACAAACTCTACCTGACCTCACTGACAAGGACTAACTCAGCTAAAATTAGTTTGGGATTGCTTGTCTTCCATTCAAAGAGAACCTGGCCTGGGAGTTTTGGCTGGACTGATCCTACTGGAGTAGGATCAAGACTGATTTGCATATGGCTAGTTCCTATCAGAGGGGTACGGTGGGTCAAAATATAATGGGCTGGTATGTGAACACATTTAAATGATAGTGGCTGAGGTGAATTCAGGCATTTCATCCATCACTTTTTGTTTTCTTCAGTTAAAATTATATTCCAAATCAACAGATAGAGCCCCTATAGCGCTAGTGCTTGAATGCGACCAGGAGTTCTGCAAGCTGCTACTTTCGTTTTTAATAATTTTAAAGACCTATTGACTAAGAATATGTGTTTTTAAAATTAGATTGCTGCTACTTCGTTTTAACAATTTAAAAACCTATTGATTGAAGAATATGTGTTTTTAAATTACATTGCTGTGCCTCTTACCTGTTTTCTGGTCGCTACTCCCCGGTCCACCACAGCTTGTGCTGATTGTGTGGAGGGAGGCTTAAGCGACACCACTTCCTGGTTGTCCCATTCTGGGCAGCCATCTTGGGGAGGTTGACGGGCTAGTCTCCCCCCTCGCCTAATCTATAAGACCTCTTCCTATCCCGCGCAGCGGTGACGCGCAGCGGTAGCGCCGAAGAGGCGCCAAAGAGAAGCCAGTCTGCGCCAGTCCGCGTCCAGACGCTTCTCGCTGGTCCTGGTCTGGGGTGGTGACCGGCATCATGGTCGGTAATCAAGTTGTCTACAACTCTTTGTGGTTACACTCCTTACGCCCCCCTGTCAGTCCTTCCTGCTGCCATTCCGTCTCTCCAGCTAACACCGACCATCATTGCAAGCACTGTACATGGAGCACCTCCCGCCCATGTAGCGGCTCCCTCCCTTTGGGAGAGTTTTGGAGATTGTATCTCCTTAATTGCCTGTCGCTACCTAAACACTCCACAGAGTTGCATCTGTTGATTGATGAGCTTAATCCTGACGCCCTATTTTTAACGGAAACTTGGCTTCAGATTGACAACGACCCGTCCTTAATATGGGCCACTCCTCCAGGCTACACCCTTAAGCACCTCGACCGCCAATCGGGGAGAGGCGGGGGCTTAGCTATTATATATAGGGACACCTTTAAGTGTCGGGTCACTTCTAATTCCTTGCTGACCTGTGAGAGCTTACACTTTGCACTTGATCTCTCCCCTACCACCACTTTTTCTGGTATTCTACTCTATCGACCACCAGGCTCCCTCAACAATTTTATCACTCAAATTACTGATCTCACCGCTAACGCAGCCGTGACCTCATCTAACCTCACTCTGCTTGGGGATTTTAATATCCATTCAGATGACCCCCAGGATACGGCAGCTAATAACTTGCGGGCCAACATGCAAGCGTTAGACCTCTGCCAGAGAGGCTATCAGGCGACCCATAAGAAGGGACATCTCCTCGATCACATATACAGTAATGTCAACCTTAATGTAGAGTCCCCTGTTCCTCTGCCTTGGACCGATCATTTTTTGATACCGTTCACCTGGCTTTCTAACTCTTGTCCCCCTCCTGAAGCCTCTACAAAGTACATGGGCAGGAAATGGTCCTCACTTCCCCTCACCGATTGGACAACGGCCCTTACTCAAGACCCCCCGAGAAAGGCCTTGAACCCTGCCTCTGCTTCTAGCAACTTTGATCACTGGATCTCCAGCACTTTAGACCAAGTTCTTCCCAAACGCCCCTGTAATCTCATCAGAAGACCTAAAGTTGCACCCTGGTACACTCCTGCTCTGAGGTTATTAAAGCTTGACTGCCGCAAACTAGAGAGAGCGTGGAGGAAGGACCATTCTCAGTCTAGGAAAGACGAATACAGGTCCGCAATGAGGCTCTATAAATCAGAGATTAAAATGGCGCAAACCTCCTTCTATGAAGGTAAAATTAGTGCTGCAGCAAACGCGCCTAGAGAAATCTTTAGGATAGCTAAGTCCCTCATTTCAGCTCCGGCTGAGCGTCCTTCTGTTGAAGGGGCACAAGACCGGTGTAATGAGCTAGCTGCCTTTTTTTCCAAGAAAATCTCGACCATATATTCATCTTTTAGTAATCCTACAGTCAACACCCCCTCCGTCCCTCCTAGGCCAGCTGACTCCTCGGCTCCCTGCAAACTGGACACAGTTCCGCTTCTTGATGCCGCCAGCCTGGATAGATTAATCTCCAAAGTTTCTTCTGGCTCCCCCAATGACCCGGCACCCCCCCGGATCCTTGTCAAGGCACTGGACGTTATTCGTCCTGTGATCCTGGAAGCTTTAAACACCTCCATTGTGTCCAGGTCGGTCCCACTCGCTTGGAAGTGTGCCATGGTGAGGGCGCTTCTCAAGAAACCCTCCCTGGACCAGAACAACCTGTCCAACTACCGCCCCATTTCGTTGCTTCCCTGGTTGAGTAAACTGCTGGAGAGGCACACCAACAATATCTTAACAGACTATCTGGAGTCCAACTGTCTGTTGCGTGCCTCCCAGACAGGTTTTCGCCCTCAACATGGCACAGAAACTGCCATGTTGGCGGTCACAGAGGAAGCAAGAACGACTTTGGATCGGGGAGGAAAGGTGGCCATTATCCTGTTAGACCTTAGTGCCGCGTTCGACACGGTGAACCATGCCACGCTAGTATACCGACTGGCGGGCATGGGCGTGTCGGGCGCGGCTCTGGACTGGCTCACCTCCTTTTTGAGTGAGCGCTTTTTCCGGGTCTTTGAGGGTGAGACAGTCTCTCCTAAACATCCTCTCAGGTGTGGGGTCCCTCAGGGCTCCTCCCTGAGCCCGACCCTCTTTAACGCCTACATGGAACCTCTGGACAGGATAGTCCATCCCTTTGGTGTGCGTATAGTCACCTACGCGGATGATACGCAGCTGGTGGTCTCGTTAGACCACGCAGATGGATCATCCAACACCTTAGGCCCCTGTCTAGAGGCTGTTGCCAGTTGGATGCAAGCCTCCTGTCTCAAGCTTAACGGGGAGAAGACAGACATCATTCTCCTTGGAAATCCCTCCCCGTCTGCTCTTGCACCCGTCTGGCCACCATGTCTTGGCGCTCCTCCTGCGCCCAAGTCCCAGATAAAGAGCCTCGGGATCTGGCTTGACACTGCCCTTGATTTCTCTGTCCAGGCTACTAAGACTGCTGCCACTTGCTTCGGACTAATGAGGATGCTCCGGGGGGTGCTCCCTTTGCTCCCTTTCCAGGCGAGGAGGATCATGGTCCAGGCCCTCATTCTCTCTCGCCTGGATTACGGGAACGCTCTCTACCTGGGAGCACCGGCTTCGGTCCTTCAGAGGCTCCAGGTCACACAAAACAGTGCGGCCCGCCTATTGTTCAATCTGTCCCGTCGGCAGTCGGCGAGGAAGGCTCTGAAAGACCTCCATTGGCTCCCAATGGCTGCCAGAGTGCAGTTCAAAGCTCTGTGCATCATGCACAAATCCTTCCACCGTGTAGGCCCAGCGATTCTGCACCCTCTGGTTACGCCTTATGTCCCAACACGCCCCCTTCGGTCTGGTACCCTGCAGCTGGCCACCTCCTCTAAAATTAACAAAGCCCGTTGGGGTGGTCGCTCTTTTTCCCATTCGGCGACCAGACTCTGGAACGCCCTCCCCTTTGCCATCTGGGGTAACAGCAACCTCCTCTCGTTCAGAAAGGCCCTAAAAACGCATTTGTTTGCTAAATCTCGCTGATCTGCCCCGAGCCTGCGCTAAAACCATTTTATCTTCAAGCGCTGCGAGGCCCCAGGGCAGTTATGCGCTATACAAATGCAATTTTTCATTTCATTTCATTTCATTATATTCATGAGATCGTTGAATATGTTCTAGAAACTGGTGTCATCCGAACATTTTTCACATTCCATAAAAGCAGATACTTATGATTTACCATTTTATGTAAAACTCACAAAATACAAGTGCCCTTTTCCTTATTTTCTACTGCCAATATTTCTGGTTAGTATAGAGTATTCCACCTAAACAGGACTCCAAAATACCACATGACCACAATATAGTGGTCAATATGTTAAAATTACAAAAGTATTCTGAGCAAGAATATTCAATATACATTTTTCATTATTTGAAAGATTTTGCTGGATTCTGCCTGTTTGTGTGTGTTGGAGGTCAAGGGGAAAACTGTGTAGTTGCCAACACCACCTTGAGGACTACATGCACCTTCAGCCCCTGCACCTGCAAACCTCCTACCATTCGCTCTTATGCGCAGCTTGGCAGTTGGATTCTTCTGTTTCTGTGTGTTGGAGGACAAGGGTTAAGCTGTGCTGACGCCAGCACCGTTGGGAGACTACATGCACTGTCAGCCCCTGCAAACCTCTTACGAAACACTCTTGGCTGGACAAAGCCTGGGCCAAGAGTGGACTTGTCCATTAACTTCACAGCTCAGAAGAGGATGGGATGGCTCCCCCCCCCCTCTAAGCTGCTGGTTATTTCCTCATTTAGCAGAGTATCTGTAAGATTATGGTCAAAAGGAACGCCAAACAACTGGAATAGGGGAGTGAAGTACCCAACAGCCTCAGCTCATTCCTGATGACGACTAAAGATATTGAATTAACTGAACAACGCCTGTCGTTAGAGGAGGTTAGAATTGGTGCAGATGTAAATGTGGCTCCCCAAATAGATGGTCGCACAAACTCTGCCAGAGATTCGAAGGGGGTGGGGGTCACCCATCAGACTGAGCTGTCTTCATTCCAGTACCTGTGGCAGCCAATTCAATCCAATTCAATATTTATTTTGATCTGTTTGATCATAAAAGATATACAGACAATCAAATAATTTAACCGATCAATAAAACATGAGTTATAAAAAAGTTGAATATTGAATATATAAATCAATTCATCGTGTACTGGGTTTAAAATCATTAATCAAATAAAATTGTTACAAGTCCGCCTCCGCCCTCATGAGGCGAGTACGAGTGTGCCACATCGCTGTTAGATACTTTGCTACTGCGAACACAATTGGAGGTGACACCTCGGTCTTTAAGATTCTGTACGCAGGAAGGTACAGATTATTAAGAAGGGGGACAAGCCAGTATTTTCTAATTGCTTGGTATGCTTTAGAAAAGAATACCACATGTAAGTCATCTTCTTGAGAGTGCGCACACGCCGGACAGTGCTGTGTGGTCGGTGGCGAAGACCAAGAACTGGTAAACGACCTCAGGGGTAATGTGCCATATCTCCACTGGAGAAATAGCTTCCTGGTTAGCACAGGGGTCATGCCATCCAAAACACGTTCCGTGAAGTAAAAATCTTTACATTGGATAAATAAGTTCATCAAAGAACCCTTGCGAATGCTATTCAGAGCAGTGGTAAGCTTTAGATCGTAATAAGCTTTAGACAATGCTTTGCGGGAGATCTTTCTACTTGCATTTGCCGGGTCAATCCAAAGATCTGTTAGGGCTAGGCTGGCACATGTCCTTTTTATGTAACTTAACCATGGAATATGGGTAGCATTTTGTGAAGTTAGAAAATCCTGGAGCTCTGACATGTAGTTTGTGAGTTCTTGACTGCTCCATAATCATCTCCAGAACGTTAATGGTTTAAGTCCCAGTTCTTCAGCTATTGGCCTGATTCCCATATCCAATATCAGGGGGAGCAGCGGCGTGCTTGAAGGGAGGGCTGTCAGCTGCCTGATGAATTTGTTTTCCACGGTCGTCAGATTTTGGGCTGAGGTGTGGCCCCACATTTCTCCCCCGTAGATGACTGCCCCCCGTGCCTGTGATTTGTAAATTTGAATAACTGGGGCAAGTGGACAGTATGTTGATTTCTTCGCCATCCTGGAGATGCCACCTGCTATCTGCACCAGTTTCGTGCTGGCCTTGGTCTGGTGTGTCCCCCATGTCATATACTCATTTAGGGTTAGCCCAAAGTACTCGAATGTGGAAACCCTCTCTAATCGGACTGAACCTAGCAAGGGATTAGGGCGTGTTGAAGGTGTGGGGTTCAAGATCATGTATTTTGTTTTGGAGGCGTTGATCTCAAGGCCCTTCTCCATACAAAACTCTAGAAACCCATCCAATACCCGTTGAATTCCCATGGGGGATTTCGACAACAGCAGGGTGTCGTCCGCAAACATAATAGCGGGCACCCTGCTTTCATTCAATTTGGGGGCATCTATAGCAGTAATCCGAGTCAGGTGGGCGATTACCCCGTTCACAAAGAGGCAGAACAGGGTCGGTGCAAGAACACAGCCCTGTCTCACCCCTCTATCAACGGGGAATCTCTCCGTTAGATTCCCATTTCTACCACACCTGACTCGTGCAAAATTGTTCCGATGTAATCTCATGAGAATGGTAAGAATGCCTGCCGGGACGCCTAGATCAGCAAGCACGCTCCATAGTTTGGATCTTGGCACCAAATCGAAGGCGGCTCGCAAGTCCACGAAAACCGTGTACAAGCTACCGCCCTCGATTAGTGCAGTCCTCCAGTAGATGATATTCAGGCGGAATATCTGATTCGTTGTGGACACCCCCCTTCTAAATCCCGCCTGATATGGGCTCAAATGTCAAATTCCTCAAGCCACATCTGAAGCCGATCTAATATAAATCTGCCAAACAGCTTCTGGGACACGTCTATTAGGCTGATGGGCCTGTAATTAGCTGGGAGCAGAGGCGAGCCCTTCTTATATATAGGGACAACCTCTGCGCCCAGCCAAGTACAGGGCACCTCCATGCCCGTCAACACTGCGTGGAATATTGTCAGAAAATGGGGGGCCCATACAAGGGTCTTGCTTGAAAAGATCGCCTGGTAGGCTATCCAGCCCGGGTGCTTTGACTGATGAGAGGCCCGCAATAGCAACTCTCACCTCCTTTTCAGTAAAGGGGTCAACCTCTAGATGGCTAGATGTAGGTGGGGGTGAATAACATATGGCGACCGCCTCCTCTGTGTAGAGGGACTGGAAATGCTCTTGCCATACCCCTGGTGCGATGTTTGGTTCTATTCCAGATGCTAAGTCCTCGGATCCCGTGTTGACAATGCGCCAAAACTTACCGTAATCACTGGCAGCTAGAGAAATAGAGAGTTCCTCCCATTTGTCTTGATCCCATTCGATTTTGGCTTGGGTAACCAGTTTCTTGTATTCCCTTCTTCTGGCCTGGATCTCCTGTCTAT
Organism: Lissotriton helveticus; assembly: GCF_964261635.1. Classification (NCBI taxonomy): domain Eukaryota; kingdom Metazoa; phylum Chordata; class Amphibia; order Caudata; family Salamandridae; genus Lissotriton; species Lissotriton helveticus. Next base: position 1,224,622,204 of record NC_136057.1, read on the forward strand.
TTTTTCCCTCCTTAATGGAGGACAAGATATCTCCCTTTGCCTTACGGCATGCGGAATTGTACCATGTGCTGCGGTGAGGCCCACCACCTCTACTGGATCCCTCAGAAAAGAGATCTATTCCCAAAGTCCTGACAAGTTCCTTGTGTATCAAAGACAGTGAGTTGTGGGTATCCTGGGTGCTAGGTTCCTCACATAAGATACCCACTTTTTCCAGTGTTGGAATGAGTCTGTCATAAAGCCTAGGTAACTTCTCTCTGTTGGTGACTAGTTTTTCCCACCTTATTCTCCTTCTATTGTTTTCGAGGAGAAGCCCTGGGTTTGCCACTGCCATGGCCTCGTTCCTGCCCTCTTGGCCAGGGAGTGCTTATTCCAATACTAGGGCGTTGTGGTCACTGTCTACTCTATCTATCACCCTAAAATCAATAATGTGAGACCAAGAGGATAATTGTACTAGAACATAATCCAGTCTTGACTCCCTGCCTCTTCTATTAAATGTGTGTTTGCTGGGAGTATCAGATTTGGTACGTCCATTGCAAGCCCTAATCCCATGTTTAAGGGTTAGGGCAGTAATCTGTAATGCAAGTGGAGTCGAGGCTCTGGGCGGGGGAGCCACCACGGAGGGTACTGCCCACCTTGCGTCCTCTTCTATGGAAGACCCGTCCAAGAGACCTGTAAGGGGCTCGAAATGTGAATTCAGGTCCCCACCCACCACAAATGGGATCCCCTTGGGAATTACACTGAGGAAAGCTGACAATTCCTCGATAGTAGGTGATTCCCGTGATATGTTTACCGGTCTTGAGTAAACGTTTATCACCGCAAGTCTATGGCGGTTTGGCCAATCCAGCAACACAACTAGTATATCGTCTGAGGCCAAAGGGATACGGACCGCCTGACAACCCAAGTGGGATGCCACCCAGGTAGAAAGGCCTCCAGAGGGGCGACCCTTACCCCCCCATTTCGCAGAAATAGAAAAGGCCGCGAAGCCTTGGCGGAAGTGCTCATCCCTTGCCCAAGTTTCTTGAAACAGGCATATGTCTTTGGAGTCAATGAAAGAAGTCCATTCCTGGTGTTCCAGTTTATTACCCAGGCCAGCCACATTCCATGATATTATCTTCAGAGATGGTGGCCTGTGGTTCAGAGCTGGGGTAAGGGAGGGGACGTTATCATTTGGACTACTCCGGGGCATTGTTTATGGGGCCAAATCTCCAAGTGCTACCCCTAGTTCACTGGTACTAGTACTGAGAGACAACTCAGATGTGATTTGGTTAACCTCTAGAGTGGGTGCTAGTGCATCTGGCTGGCTGATCTCTTCCAATGGATTGATTGTAAATCTGGGGGGGTTATGGCTACCTCCATGCCCTCATTGAGACAGTAATAATACTTTCCATCCTTGCGCATAAACTGTCAATCCACCATATCCAGATGGCTAAACCTAATAAATGTTGGGAAATAAGTGGGCGGGTGGACTCTTGGGTGACAGTAAACTCCTCTCTCTCCACCTCTCCATGCACCTCCCCTCCCATGATAGGTTTCCCAGCCCTCCTCCTCATTGTTTATTGTGAAATACGCTTGGTGATGGCTTCTAGGGTATTGAAAGTCTCGTCTCCCTCTGGTATCCCACCCACCCGCCCTCTCCGGGGGGTTGCCCCATCTCTCCTCCTCCCATGCATGAGTCAGCGGGGGTAAAAGAACGAAAGGGGTAGGGACTGAATGTTGCTCCCCTGGTCATTGGGGAACTGTTCACAAATGTGGGAGACGGTCCTGGGATCTCTAAAACTAATCAGGACACAGTCTCCGTTGATTGTTTTTCTAGAACTACCTACCCATGGGACCCTTCTTACCATTAGAATCTCACTCGTTATGCCCTGTGGGAGGGGTCTATGCATTAATAGCCAGCTAGCCACCTTATTTCTTAGAGAGACAGTAGATTCTTTAAAGGTGGTTTTTAACTCTGGAACCCCCGCTAGGATGACTGTGAATGGGCTTGCCTCCGGGGGCAAGTTCACTACTCTAGGCTTGGTAGTATTGCTTGGTACCTCGCCTGTTGGTGGTACTGTTTTTTGCGGCTGGTTAGGAGGAAAGGTGTTGTCCGTAGGCTGTTTAGAGGTAATTTGGGTATGGGATGGTTGTGAGTGTCTAACTGTAGCTTGATTGGGAACAGCAGAATTAAGCTTTGGCTGAGTGATCTTAGTTTGGGCAGGAGTAGGTTTAGCGTTTTGGGGTAAGGATACTGTGCTATTAACCATCTTGGTGATAACTGGGGCACCCCTCTTGTTTTTTGACTCAGTCCCCCCTCTGGCGCTATTACTATCTACTTTGAGTTTATCGGCTAATTGCACCGTCGATTTCTCTATGGTGACTAGTCTAGCTTCCATCTTAATTAGCCGAGATTCTAGCGGACTTAGTAGAGACCTCATTAAAGCGCCTATGTCGGCAAGAGTGATGTCCGCGCTAGAGGTCTTTAAGGGGTTCGTGTTGATTTGTGCTGTTATCTCCAGGATCGAAGTGTCGGTAGGTAGAGCCTCAACTGTATCAGTTTGTGAATTCCCCGTTGCGGTCAATCCAAGGTTATCGGCCTGCAGAGTAGTGTTGAGTTTTGGGGTTTTTGCCTTTCTTCCCCCTTTGTTTTGGGCCCCTCTTTTTCTTTTGGGGATGGCTCCTTCCCTTACCCCCTGCAGTAGATTACTGCCTCCGCCATTGATGTTGTCAACAACGGGAGCGTGATCGAGAGTGGGAGGTGGGATAGGGTGTGATTGTACCGTTGGCAATTTTAGCAAACTCAGATCAGCAATATCGCTAAGGTCCTTGGCAGTAGTATTAGAAGTGTAAAGGATCAAATCTGAGTTTAAAAAAGAGACACTAGGACTAATTACTCCATTATCAGAATCGATATTCTCAGTATGCTCTGGTCTGTTGTCTGGAGTCTTAGCCCGTGCCAAGGGACCCATAGAAGATCTCCTCACCCAGTCTATTTCTTGTGAGATACGCCTCTCCAGGGCTGTGATTTCATCAATCAATAATGACCCTGCTTTGACAAAATATTTATCCAAAGTACCTTTTGGGAGTCCCTTTGCTGCCATGGTGCTTTTGCTCCTTGTTTCCCTCATGGACATCGTCGGTAGCGGTTGGGGAGAAGGGAGACCAGAAGGGGGGGCCCAGTCCCGGTCTCGACCGTTCTTGAACGGCCTCAAACGGCCCGCCCTTTGCCAGGGCTTAGCCCGGTGCACGCCCGCGCGCGTCCCGCGTTCGCGCTATAGGGCGTGGTCAAATAGGAGGAGTAGGGGGCGGGAAGAGACACCAGGTGCGCTGCGTTGATTGTGCGCGGTGATCCCTGGTTCTCGCAGTCCCGGCCCCTGTCAGCGTGCTCTGATGCGTCCAGTGGATAAGTGTTCCTTGCGAAAAGCAGGCTCCGTGGGGCACAGATGCAGATACAGCCCAGAGTCCTTTGCCAAAAAAACGGCCGCGAGCCGTAAGTAGCCGGGAGGAGCAGGGGGCGGGAAGAGACACCAGGTGCGCTACGTTGATTGTGCGCGGTGATCCCTGGTTCTCGCAGTCCCGGCCCCTGTCAGCGTGCTCTGATGCGTCCAGTGGATAAGTGTTCCTTACGATTAGCAGGCTCCGTGGGGCACAGATACAGATACAGCCCAGAGTCCTTTGCCCAAAAAACGGCTGCGAGCGGCACCTGTGGCAGCACTTTAACTCCCACTTTAGAGCCTGCTGTCAAGAGGAAAAGGGGTTGTGCTAAGAATAATAAGACCACTAAAGGAAATAAGACTGGGAGCTCAGAAGCTATCTCTAAGGATGGCGAATCTAACTATATCTATGATTTGTGCCAAAGACTGGAACATATGTTTTCACTTCTGATACAGCCATTATTGAGGCGACAGTCCAATATGGACGACAACTTATTATCCCTGATGATGAAACAGGTTACATTCATGCTGGGGCCAAATGGAAAACAAGGAACTTACAGTGACAGGGGGAGGGTCAGTCAGAGGGAACCATGCTCTTGACTATAGCTCCCAGAATCCCAGTGTACAGTCCCCTGAGTATAGAGGTGGGGTAAGAAGGAATAAGATACGCTCCTACCAATTACCACAGATAGACTTTATTGTAACAGCCATGACAATTGGGCGGAGACCACTAAAACTCAATCCTCCCAAGAGGTGTCTCAAAGACTAGCAATAAGATCAACCCATCCTCAAAACTGGGTACAAAGCCAGGACAATCTCCCCACAACTAGGTCTGCAGCCCAGGGGATAGTGGCTCAGATACCCCCTGAGGGTTTGGATACTGAGAACAATGAAAGGCCGGGCGAGAGGGGGAATTGGGAGAGGATGAGCCTATAAGGGTGAAAGATGCTACAAAAATAGGATCTTCCCCCAGCTGCATGCCCTCATGTTTTTATCCTGGCGAATACCCCCGAGTTGACTGGATCACAGACAGAATCTACAGAGCAGCTCATGACAAAGGCTCTTCACTGGAAGAGTGGATTATGCACCTAGCTGACATATTATTATGGCGAGGAGAGTGGCCCGAGTGGGGGTAGTCCCCCAAAAAATGGGGGGCAACTGTATAGTCATCAATTTTAATGACCACAAATTGGTGGAGCATCTGCTAAGAAAACTTCCTAATACTCCCTCATTTGATTCACAGACCTTCGCCCTACTGCTGGTATTTTCCTATAAACCCATTAGGCCTAAAGCTACAGAGTATGGATGGGGCAGTACTGGTACCTGTCATCCTCATACTCAGACAAATTTAGAGTCTGCAAGGTGTGGAGTAATGGTAAATTATTGGTTTGCCCCATTGGAGGTTTTGGACTCTTGTGATTGACTGTCCAATGAACCTCTTTCGGCTCATATGAATAGGCATCAAGTAAATCAGCTGCAGAAGGGAGTAAAGATGACAGAAGGGGGTACATTCATGTTAAAACTGATTTTTTGGAAAGTAGCAGGCTTAAAGCAGAACTGGGGTAACTCAGATTGGTTAAGATTAGTGGTAAACCATAACATTCTTTGTTTCCAAGAAACCTGGGAAAAAGACCACATCTTCATGGACGGTAACTACTCATATCAAATGCCAGCAATTTCTTCCAAAGTAGGTAGTGCTAACACAATAAGAATAAAAGTTCTACAGCTCTGGAACGACTCACCATGTCTTGCAGATTGAAATTGGCTCACAGTTGACTAACATAACAAACAGTTTAAGGGTAACATGGCTTTGGTGGCTGGATCACTTGAAAAGGAAACAGACTGCTTTAGGGCAGTACATCCCCAGCTCTGTTATATACTATGGTTGTGCGATTTCAATGCTCACAGCTGTGAGAAGCTTTCAAAGCCAATATGTGGATTAACTGATGGGGAAAGTTACATAATTCCCCATTTTGTCCAAAACGAGCATGCTAAACAGGATGTTAGTACCTAGGAATTTAGCAATAATGAACAAAGTAAATCCCTGTTTAGGAACACTGGCAAAGACATTTGGAAGCCCGACCTGTGGATCAACTATTGATTTCATTGTGGTCTCCGACACTGTATGTGGTTGGATTTCTCATGTAGTAGTAAAATATCTCGGCTTCAGTGATCACACCACCCATTTCTATTCAATGGTTTGGGAAGATAAATGTAAACGTTCAGTAGATGTAGTCCCAATGCCAGTTTTAGCAAGAAGGAAAGGGTACGTTGTGAAGTGGAACAGAATGATTAAGGAGACGTTTTCTCCACTCATCATTACCCAAAAAAAGACAGAGATCCTGATCTGTTTAGAGTCTAATCCAGACTTAGATTAGGTGATGTCAGCATTTGATGAGATACTGGGTAAAGTAAAAACAAATTTGGTGTGCACACATTCCTCTTGACAGAAACTAATAGTGTGCTGGTTTGATGCTAGGTCTTTAAGTAATTTACATGCAGCACTTAGGTTGTATGCTAGAGATATTTATCTGGTGCGGAGACTGTGAGCCCAATATAAAGAGGCTCTGTGTGCTAGAATAAAGGAACTGAGGAAGGAGGCGTGTGATGACTTGTGGTCTGCAGTAGAAAATAAAATAGCCAGGACTTATGGAGAGTGATCAATGCCCCCTTCCTGAAAGATGAAAGTGATGAAACTCTAGATACACACATGGAAGAGGAAATATGAGTGGCTCATTTTATGAAAATATTTGGGGCAGTGGATGAGGTGGTGGTCTCTCCAAAAAGCATTAAGCAGGTCGAACCTAAAAGCGGCTTCAAATTCATTCTGGCATATGTAAGGCATTGGACGGCCCAATGTAGTATAGCAAAGCCCCCAGCCCGAAAGATGTTCCCATAGAGATGTAAATATTTATATTTACATCTCTGGGCCCTACTATTTAGTAACATTTTAATGCCACACGGAAGATGGGACCTCCAGACTCCTTGGAAAAAACAATAATAATACCAATTTATAAAAATAGGGACAAGGATTTTCCCCAAAATGTTAGACCAATTTCCTTGACAGAACTTTTGGGGTGCCTGTTATTGAATAGATTAAAGGATTGGGCCAGTGAAAGAAATGCCGTGATAGCTGCACAGTATGGTTTCAAAAAAGATAAAGGGACCATAGAACAATGCCTCAATTTGAGTCTGATAATTGATACATATTCAGCGGCCAAGAATGACCAAATATATTTGGCCTTTATGGATCTCTCGACAGCGTTTGATTTTATCACTCATTCAAAGTTATGGTCAGTTATGGAAGACATGGGTATAGATGAACCCTCTTATAGTCTTCATAGGTCAGATGTATTCACAGGCCTTGGCACAAGTCTGGTATGGAAGGAATGGGGAGTGCACTAGGCCCTTTGAGTTCTGGAGGGGCATTAGGCAAGAATGCATCCTGGCACAGTTTTTGTTTTCAATCTATAGTAAGGGGGTGGAGGCTGCCCTGTCTGTATTCACTAAAGATGTGCCTTATTTTAATTAGTACCCTTACCAATCCTCCTTTATGCCAATGACATTGTGCTAATAGCGAGAACTGGGCAGACACTTCAGAATCTTATAGAGGCCTACACAAAACTTACGAAAAGCTTAGATCTTCAAGTAAAGGAAGCAAACCCTTTTGTTTTGGTCGCAGGGAACCGTTCGAAGAAACACCCAGTTTTCCATATTGATTTACATAGGGTGGAGATTATGGATACATTCTCCTATTACGGGATCCTGTTTGATGGTCAAAACACATGGAAGAATATGATAAATAATACAGCCCTTTCATTAGAAAAAAAGCATTAGGGCTATTTTTTTGTTTCATCAAGAAACTTGGGTCCAAACCATTTTGGATATAAAAAGAATTGTATGTGGGAAAAGCCATCTCAATTGCTACTTATAGGGTAGAGGTCTGGGGGATGGTGGGCATAAATTCTATGCTGCTCAAAGAGGATGGCTTTTCTAATAGGGTGTTAGCCCTCCCACGCAGCTGCTCTAATTTTAATTGCCATGTTGAACTTGATGCCTCTCACCTGTCAGACATGGTGCATTAAGCTCCCATCTTATTGTGGCATGCGATATGGAAGAGGGAGACTGTTAACTTGAATCAGATCATCCTAAGAGATTTTTTAAAGTTGGATTTTCCTCACAAGATTAATTGGCTGCAATACATAAAGTGTGCACTCAGGTCCTTGGGATCACAGTAACTTTTTGAGAATCCACAGAGCTGCGCTCTATTTTCTAAGGCAAGAGTTAAGTAAGCTTTTTTATTACAGGCAGCCAGAGAGCGAAGGAAGGTTAACTACAAAAAAGTTATTGTGAAGATGTACCAATTGTTCCCTCCCATCACTCATGATGAACATTCTTATTTAGACACAATGTCTAACCTGCAGCACCATTTTATTTTAGTGAGTTTCTGCCTCAACTATATTCCATTGATATTGGGTTATCCAAGTAATGCTCACTCTGACGTTGATCTGACAATATGACCCTGTGAAGGATTGTCTTCCAAAACTGATCTATACATATTATTTTTCTTTCATTTTTATACTATTCAAAGGCAAAGATGTATTCTTCAGCTTCTGCATAAATATAGTTTTAGGCAATGTCAGCCAGCCTTATATTGTAGTCAATCACTTGCAGATTCATTTGTTTGCTATTTTCTGACATCATTCCTCTGGTCGTTACTGAACTTTAGGAGATCCCGTATAAATAGTGATGTATGATAAGTACGGCATTCTTAATGACTTTAGCGAATCCTTAACATGAATTATTAAATGCTTTGTGGTATTTTTTATTAATAACATTATTATCCTTTTATATCATTTACTTTTTAACTCAAAACTTAAACTATTACTTTGTATAAATATATAATGTATTACATTTTTTTCTTTCACTTTATATACTATGTATACATAGCCAAATAAATAACTTTGACTGACTGACTGAATGATTTTGAGATTTAAAATGTAATTTACTATAACATATTTTTGTTATTTTTTTTACTGCACTGTATTATATTTTTATTTCATTATCAATCTGATGGTAACATTTTTATTTAATTTCTTTTCAAAACGATATAGTAATGTACAACTTTTTTGGATTGTTAGGGGATTCGGTGGGTAGTGTTTTTTAAATATATATTAATGTTAATAGAGTAACATGTGAATTACCTATTTTTTGGTTGCTAGTTATTTGTTGAAATATTGTTAATTCTTTAATTATTTAAAATAACTTATTTTTGGACAGTGATATTTATTATGGGATTGGGTAGACAGTGTTCTAAATAATATACATAAATTGATATTAGTTGATTAAAATATTAATTGTGCCATTTTGTAAAACTGGAAATTATTTGGTATGTTTCATTTAAACCATAACTTGTTGATGTAAAATATTTATTTACATGTTTATCTTGTGGGGTGCCTTTTGGTAGATACAAGTAATGTTATTATTACGGTGTATATATGTATTAATTATTTATTTTTTACATTTGTAATGTTTGACATTTGTGAGCAAACTAGTTTCTTGCATGTGTTATAACTTTAAAATTAAGAGGAATGTGCGCTACAACGCTTTCAGAGTTCTTTCATCCCGTTCTTCGCCCCTTCTGCTCCTCTTATTTTCCTTCCACTTATTTGGTGTTCTGCCCAGTTCCTTCTCCCATAATCCACAGCTCCATTCTCCTGGAATTCTTTATTTTGTGCTCACATCTTCAGCCGAAGCGACACCTGACGTTTTTTTCTGCCCTTGTGGCTGTTACTCACTTGGGGCCCTAATCTGGAAGGCATTAGTTGTCCAGTGAAGGTTTATCCTGGATGGCACTGTGGCTACTGGATTAGGTCAACCCTAACTCAGTCTGAATCCAGCTTCCAGCCCACCATAACCAGCTACGGGAGGCAGCAATGCAGAGCTAACCAAGACAGGGGTACAAGAGGCTGGGGGCTAAAGTCTTTAATATATCTCATATAGCTCATATAACTCGTGTTGAGGAGCTTGAGCCACTCAGTCCCAACCCCTTCTCAAGCACCTGACACCGCTGTCAATATGCCTTTACAAATTAGACCATAGTAATGACTTAAGACCTCTGTACACACTAAAGTGCTATGGACACTTTAGATTTTGAATAAAAGTCTACAATCACTTCTATGGAATCCTCTATAGTACACTGACTGCACATCCAACTATTGGACTGACAGGTTCAGCAAAGGTTTAACTAAGGCAATTTGGTATGAAGGGATGAATGAAACTTCTTAGACAACCAATTTAACTCTGAATCACAAAGCGACCCTGCTGCAGGGACTTGGTTCGCTAGAGAGGAGTCATCCGCATTGACAATCCTGCCACAGCCATTAAGACTGTCACACCATCTGCTACCTCACTGGTTGGAAAGAGGGATTCAGGTAAAACACTGCTGATCTGGTTTAAGTCAGTGGACATGGCGTGCTTACAGCGCAGAAAGAAAAATGAGGTAAGTGAAAAATGTCTTATGTTTTGATAGTCCGAATTGTAAGGCGCAAGGGCGTAATTTCAGGGGGGTGTTTGGGGTGTGACACCCTCAAAATAAATGCATTCATGGCTTGTTAGTTAGTGCTGGTGGGCTTGATTCAGGTCTGCTATATATGTGGCACTTTTTTGTCATGTCCGTTTCATTCATAGGTTTTAAAATGTTCATTTTTTAAATCAGGATCTTAAAGGTATAGTAACAGGCGTACAAAAATAGTAGTACATCTACACCCATAGAAGGCCTCCTTGAATGGATGCAAGTTTAGCTGCTCTTTAGAATTCACAAACAGTGTCCAAAGTATGCTTGGAAAGATGTGCTAGATATCAGTTTCCAGGCACACTATTGACAATCAAACACCCAAAAGTTGAAGGGATGAATTCTTGCAAATAATCTAGTCACTGGCAATCCCTTGAATTAGCATTCTAAACCATTTGTTTTTTGTCCTCTGTGCCAGTCTTGACGGAGGGCTTGATTTAGGGTTTGGCAGAAGGAGTAAAAGCAGACAGTGTGGCAGAGGAATTTACATCTGTCACTCAGTTTTTACCCCACCTGTCAAATGTAAAGAAGACCGCCAGCCTCTTGGACATCTATATACATTGTCAGGAATGGGAGTGAACTTAACTCGAGTAATTTTGTGTAGGGTAATTACATAAATTTACTGCAAAATAACACGAAATGATGCATAATTAGGCAAAAAGCATCTTGCACACAACGAATGACCCAAATAATGCATTCAAGATATCTCCAGAATGGGGGTCTGGCTTGATGAGGGGGACATTTTAACACACTTACAAGCGGGTTTTAGACAAAAAATAGGTACAATGGACCAAGTATTTAGATTCACAGCGACCTATTGGAAGACCGTTTCTATTGGCAAAGGGTCGTTATACTTGGCCTTCATTGACCTTAAAACCGCTTTCGATTTGATCCCCCGGGTCAAACTGTGGCAGGTACTGCACGAGATGGGCCTTCCACGTTACCTCCTGGAACTAGTCAAAAGATTGCATGAGAGAATCAGATGGGGGAATGAAGGTCAGCTGACAGAGAGAATACCCGTACAGAGGGGGGTCCGCTAGGGGTGTGTGATGGCTCCGACTTTGTTCTCCCTCTTTATAAATGGGGTGGCAGACCATTTGAGGGAGGACCTAGCGGATGCCCCCACCCTGGCTGGGGAAAAAACACCTACCCTCCTCTTTGCTGATGACACTCTCTTCATGTCTAAAACCCCCTCTGTTCCCCAGAAACATCTAGACCGGTTCAGCGGCTTTTGTAAAGATCATGGCCTTACAATTAATACCACCAAAACCAAATTGATGGTTTTGTCTAGAAATAAAAAATCGAGGAAAATCCACATTGCATTGAATGGCACTTTATTGGAGGAGGTTGATGCATTTGATTACCTTGGGGTCAGAATAAATTGCAAAATGAAGTGGGATGCTCATATTGCCAAGATGTTGCTTAATTTTAAAAGGGTGACAGGAGCAATAGCCAGAGATCACCGTTTGACATCCAGCAAACCCATTAGCCCTGTCCTAGCAGTGTACGAGGGTAAGGCGCTGTCTGCTGCAACCTATGGCTCCGAACTCTGGGGGTCTGAAAGAGTCACTGATCTAGTCACAGCTGAGCACAAATTTATGAGAGAGTTAGTGGGTCTCCCGGTCTCCACCCCTATTAAACCGTTACTCCATGACTTAGGACGCCGCTCAATCAAAGACATTGTCGGTCTCCGACCTTTATTATTTTGGGTCCGCCTAAGAAGGACTCCGGATCTTAGCCACTACGCTGCAGTCCTTGACGAACTTATTGAGTTGGATGGCTTTGGGGTGATTCCGTGGCTGAAAAATTTAAGGGACCTGGTGATTAATATGGGACTTAAAGAAGAATGGCTATCACAGCAGCCCCCGCCGAAAGACACTGTTAAAAAGCTGTATTGGGAGAGGATCCAAGAAAGGGACTCGCTAAACCCAAAGTGGGGTGCTCTAACCGACCAATTTCTATCACATAAGCCAATGCCGAGGCTGGAGCCATTCCTTGATTTTATTACCTCACCAAGAGACAGATCTTTGTTCCTTAAAATGAGGCATGGCACCTTGCCCCTGAATATCTTTACCAGCAGGTGGAAAAATTTTAAACATCACCAAATGGCATGTCCGGGGTGCCCTAATCCCACTGAAACGCTTGGGCACTTCCTGTTTGCCTGTAGGGCATACAAGGGGGCAAGGAAAAGATGGCTAAGCCCAGTTTGTAGAGAACTGGGGACACGGCAGTGCTCAGTGGCCCTTCGCATCCTGACAACGGACACTACCTCTATGATGATAATTGCTGGGGTTGCAACATTTCTGGGGAGTGCATGGCAAATACGATCCAAGCTGGTGCGATTGAGTATTGGGTAGATGTTTGAATTCTGTAATTCTGTTTGATTTAGCACTTTACTTACTAGCACATTTTTTGCTGTGACATACTCATCTGGATTCTTGTCCTTTTTTACAAACTCTGAATTTTTAGAAAAATTTCTTTTTTAAACAAAAGTTATATCTGAATACTCTTTTAGTAATTTTTAACCTTTTTATGATGTAATTGTATTTTAACTCAATTCATGATGTATTTACTTTTATGATACCTTGCTATCGAATAAAGTATTACAACATTCAAGTAAAACTTCAAATAAAAAATGTAATTTTTTGTTGATTTCCAGTTGCTCACATTCAAAACACTGCAGCTTGAATTTGGATATGAAGGTTTGTACTCAAAAGTTACCCGAGCGGCCCTCTTGGATATAAAATCTACCTGAAATGCTAGTTAATCACTCACATAAAAGGAACTGCTGCTTGTGTTCTAAACATTGACGTTTATGTTCATATTTGTAGTTTTGCACTCAAAAATTAACTGAACAATTTGTTCAGATAAGAAATATACCAGAAATGCAGCTCAGGTTAAATATTTACCCATATGGTACATATCATGTTAAAATTTCTCCCTGAAATAACATGATGTAGCATACTGTCATAAATCTGGTCATTTCACATAAAGTTTACTATTCAAAATTACCAGAATTATGCAAATTACTCCAGTCTAATTATAATTTTGCCCAGCCCTAGTCAGTAACTGGCATTATGGCAGCTCCTGTTAATGTAGGAAAAGTCTAATGGACAGCTCTGTCAAATATGATAGCTGGGCGGATTTCGTTTTTTAAAATAAAAAAATGCATTACTCCCACACCATAGGAACTTTTCTCTCAATGCGTGGGAGTCATTTTTCCTTTTTTACTGTCACTCACCACCAGGATATACCTGGCAGGGAAGGAGAGAAGAAAAAAATGCCATTCCACTGCCCACTCTAAATTGGGCTACCATTGGATGCCTGACCTCAAAAGGCACCTATATATCAGGTTTTTGGAAGAAGTTTTAAAGCAATGGAGTTAATTCCAACTCCGACTTGCAGTACCCCCGGCCCAAACTTTGAGTTTGGGGGTGATGTTGCAATGGGGTACCTGACCACAAACACTAAATAAGTCCCAGAGGTCCACCTAATGCAAATCAGTACTGTCCCTATTCCACTGGTGAATACTCCATTCCGGCCCCAAACCATCCCGGTTTGAGGCGGAGAGCAGGGGGGTAAGGGGTGACTGGGACACAGAGCTTCATTTTTTATTACCACAACCATTGAAGAAAGAAGTTTAAATTTGGTATAGAAAACTGGTAGAAGCAGGTGATCAGAATATTCCAACACAGGCCTCTGCAGGGAATCAATCTCCCTTTGAGTCCATAATAGGGGATCTCTTGGAACCTTCTTTAAAACGTCTTTATAAATTCACAAAATCAGCCAGTTTAAAGAAGAATCACTTCTTTGTCACCAATAGAATATATTATACCCCAGCAAAAATCGCGAAATTTGCCCCAGCCCCCGAGCCGAAGTGTTACAGATGTGTGGACCCTAAAGCTGATGACATTCATGTTTTTTATTAGTGTCCCACATTGGACTTGTTTTGGAAAGGGATTGGGAATTTTCTTTGCCGGATTTTTGATTTGAATATAGTGGTAAATGGGTCTTTGATCTTTTTTGCCGACGACGGCGTTTCAACAAAGGACCTGGCAGTGAGGGAGAAAGGACTATTATTATGTCTCATTCTGGTGTCATGTAGAGAAATCTGTGTGAAGTGGAAAGACCCAAGCCCCCCAAGAACGAAAGAATGGCTTAAGTCAGCATTGGCAATGGCCCGCCTCGACCTTGCTGGTCCCAGCAGCCCTCGGACTAATCTTTATCAACCCCTCATTAACATGGGCCAAGATCTAAGGTTGCTTAGGTAATCAACAGCGCAGGCACCCGGTCCTATGATTACACCTTAACTCCAGCGAAAGGAGTTGGTCGGGAGACCTAAGCAATTACAGTTGGGCGGAGGGAGCCCAGAGACAACGGCTGTAACACTCTGCCATATGCTTATAGGTGAGATGTGGACAAAAAAAAAGAAAAAAATAATACTCCATTCCGAAACTTGATTTTCTCACTCACCCTGCTGCACACTGCTTTTATCGTTGGGAAATTTGAGATTTACACCGTTGTGCACTCTTAGAACACAATTGCTGATGGACCTCTCTTTTAACAAACCTTTGGCCTTCAATAACTCTAGCAGTACCTCCAGCAATCCACATGCACTAAAACTTTAGAAACAAGCTAGACTAAATACCTGCAAACTGCCCAACGCTTAGTCAAGATTCATAGGGGCACGCTGAAGGTGGATCTGAGGGGTTGGTGTTTAACCACGACTAGCCCTTAGATACTGCTGGAATTTAAATTCTTTCTCAGTGTCTGAGACATCTGACACAGAGAGTGACAGCAAAGCTCACTACTAACATGTATAGGGAGGGGCTGGTGAATCTGCAGAGAACACATAAACATCTAAGTGAAGATCTCTCCAGTTCATCTTCAAAGCTGGGCAAAATATGAACTAAAGCTAGATCAGACGGAGCCCCGGGGCAAAAGGGCCTACCACAGCCCTTGAACAAAAAGACCATTCATTTCTGTACAAAACAGTTAGTTAACTTGTTTGAATACAGTATACGAAGCTCAACCATACCCGACTCTTGATGCAATGCAATAATTCAGCGGATACATAAGACTGGCTCCAGATCAGCCCCATACAACTATAGGCTGATTACTCTATCGGAATCTGAGGCTAAGCTGCACATGCATCATTGGAAATTGCAGTCGCAAAGGGGCAGATTTGCAGAATCTGCCACTTTGCGACCGCAATTTTTGCATTTGGGATGCATCATATAGGGACTCCACCATGAACATCTTAGAGGTTATATATAGCTATATGTGGCAGGAAGTGTTATAGAGGTGGCGGCTGGTCGTACAACAACCTTCAAATTTCAGTGGGTAAAACCTATAAATATCTGAGGTTTTACATCGATTCAAGAGGCTCTAGATTAAAACATCGTAGTCAAATTGCCATGAAAGCCCTGGCACTTCAAGTCAGTCTCTCCAAACTTGCTAAAAAAGTGACTGGACCTTGCTTAGTGTCAATGCTGGAGGTAATGCGGGCCAAGATAGGTCCCACCTTGTTGTACGGTTATGAGATCTCTTTGGACAAGATTAGTATTACACTCAACCAACATGTGACTAAAATCTACAAAAAGTGCTGTGGCTACCAAAAACCTTGTCTGCTGCCTAGATTCACCTGGAGTTTGGTCTTGTAAATTACTCTTTACAAAGTATGGGGGCCTTTCTTAACCTGTGCCACAAGTTGAGGCAGGCTAGCGCAGGCTCACTCGAGTCCCTGTTATGGACTGACATCAGCATCAGCAACCCTGGTGGGTCACACAATCGATTTTTTAATGAATGCATGCTATAATTATCAGCAAGTGAACTGTGGTCTCTCAACCCAAGTAAGGAAGCCTTTAAATTAAGCACCAATAAGCAAACTCAAGTGTGCTCCAGTTTGTCTGACGGAGAGATTTTAGCTAAACAAAACAAGCCTGGGCAGTAATTAAATCTAATCAGTTGACCCCACCTTCGCCTCACCTTGTGTGCACATAATCTATACATTTAAAACAGAGATTTCTGGCGCTTAGGCTGGGTGAGTTGCATTTTTTCAAACATATTCCTACCTGTCGGCATATTTCAGGCAAGGTGGTGTGTAGGGGCTGTGGACAATCAGAGCAATCTCTGGTACATGTGGTATGCCACTGCCCAGCACTGTTGGACTTGAGTAGATCAGAACTGAGGCCTGAGTGGAACAAACTTGGAGTCCGGACCTGCCAGCAGGGTAGCATTGCAGCCTTAAATCCAGATAACACAGCTCTGAACATTAGGTTTACGATCTTTATCCATCAAGCATATCGCAAGTTTCAGCATTCCATTAGTATCAATAAAATCACTGGAAAATAAGGTAACCAGCACACGTGGTCACAACAATCGGTTCTAAAAAAAATTAGCTGCTGCTTCAATTCGT
This sequence comes from Lissotriton helveticus, assembly GCF_964261635.1. Lineage (NCBI taxonomy): Eukaryota > Metazoa > Chordata > Amphibia > Caudata > Salamandridae > Lissotriton > Lissotriton helveticus. The sequence continues at coordinate 1,224,638,609 of NC_136057.1, forward strand.
AAAGCTAGCACCATCCAAAGTAACCGTGCTAAAAAGACCCAATAGTTAACCCTAGACTCATCTCTGCTACTGATTACCGCCATTCTACATGCATCAATGATTTGTCCATCTGGAATCCCCTCCGGTGGGAAAATGTTATTCATTTTTTATTTGCTTAGAGGTTTTCTTACCACTTGGCAGTTATGCAACTTTCTGGTCTTGATGGACTTGTGAACATTTACGTACTTTAGAATATCTTTGCTCCAGTTCTCATAATACGGCTACCTCACTTTAGAAGGGACTTTTCTCCAAGTATATATTTTAATATATAAATATTATACTTTTTGCCTGGGATAGGAACAACAAAGCGTATATTCTTCAATTGCTGTTTCTTGATTACTGTAATGACCTTACATATCGAATAATAGGCCATCAGTGAGCTCCATCTTAATTACAATAGTACTCTGAATAGGATGTCTTTTTTTGAACTTCTACCGTATGCTACGTGTTGGAGATCATGTTCTGCTTATTTGCACATGGGTCCTATTACTTTTTAATTTCAATCTTCACTTGCACGGTGTTTGCTATGCTTTTGAAAGTTTGTAAGATGCAGGTCGTAGTTCTTGTTTTTTTCTTATTTTATACTTGCAAGGTTAGTCTAGATAACCCATTTAAGAGAGAGAACCTGTATTGAGTAAGAGCATTTGTACAAGGATTGTACTTTTAGGTTGATTACGCTCTGCTCTCAGACAATTATGGATAACCCGACTAGTAATTCAAATTTTATATAAAGTTTTAACCATGCAGCCATGTATAATTTTCAGTATATCTATTTATTGATGTTTTGTTATGTATTGTGTGCTAATTTTAAGATCCTGGAGATCAAATGAAGCTTACTCCCCACCACTATTAATCATCATTATCCAGCACATCATAGCAATACCACATTGGTAGTGGTTACACCCAAAAGTCAGTATCCAAGATTTTGACAATAATGGAACAAGAGATGGCTTAAAGTACTATGCAGTTTAACAGCACTCTCCCATTCTGTTGAGGCTGAGTGGGTGAGGTATGTGAATCCACACACATGTTTTGTGCTGTGATGGTTGGCATGCTGATAACTGCACGCAAGCCGCAAGACCAGACACCACTATTCCTAAAGGAAAGGAAAAATAACTATTCCTTATGCATATTTTTGAGAGATGTATGGTACTTGCAGATCCAGAGTCAAGACATGAAAACAGAATGTAGTTTGTCTTTGATATAAATAGGTAGAATAAATCCTTAAAAGAAATAGACCTGTAGAAATGTTCAATAGCATGACTAGGCATGGATGAAATCTATGTTATATCATGTATGGTTAACAGTGTACTGCACATTGATATATTTAAGCTGTTGAATAAAATGTATAAAAAGAAAGGTCAGGTTAGACACACACAAGATCGTACACTATCTAAACAGTGATGCCCAGTCCTTCTCCTCGAGGTGTACTAAAGACATGTTAGGATTTTATCAATTACAACATATCAAATTATCTTTGAGTAACATTTGCTTCCACTAATCCTACTGCAACTCTTAAATGTATTGTGAAGAGTAAAAGTACGATACAAGTATGGTAAAGTGAGAATTAATATATTGACCGCTACTCCAGACACTATTGCTTAAAACACTGGAAGAAAAAGGGCTGGCACATATGAAGAAAATAAAAGAGTTTATTAAGTATGGTTGAAAACATATTCTCAGCAACTGAAAAGCAAAAAAAAGGAAATAGAGCCATACCAAAAAGGACTATGTTCATGTTTAAATGTTGCATTTATTGTTCTTTAATTCTAATTCGACTTGTTTTGTAGATGTTTAACAACTTCTTTGTATCTCGGCAATGTGAATATAACGACTTTAAGTTTCTGAAAAGTGTTTATTTTTCTTTGAATGCAGTTTCTTGTTCTGCCATGAATAATTGTTCTCGACAACATTTTCCCCATCCAGCTATAGAAATGCTTTCAAGTGTAAGTGGATTAATCTTTATATCATATCCCATTGTTTTCGGGATGGGATTCCTAGCATGTAGGGTCTTGAAGAGCATGTTTTTAATAATTGTTCACTGGTAGGAAAATGTTTTTCTCAATCAGGCTGAGGGCCTAATTTAGATCTTGGCGAATGAGATACTTTGTCACAAACGTGACGGATGTCCCGTCTGCCTATTAAAAGTGCATTATAGTCTATAGCAGTTGTAATGCGGAAGACAGGATATCCGTCACATCTGTGATGGCGTGCCCATTCGACAATCTCTAAATCAGATATACAATTGATGAATACCTTCGGGGGACTTGTTTTGCTGTGAAATTGATGCTGTCAGACTTGAGTGTCGGTTTTAACATGATTGATACCAAAAGCATTGACATCGTTCATCGTAGGTACGTTAACAAGGAACCGAAAGGAGGAGCTTCCGGGGCATCATTTAGGGGCATCAATTGCCCCCTTAGGATCAGAGCTTATGCCAGGCCGTGGCTACATAAGGAGGTCAGCTTTGAAGCTTCCAGCAGAGAGAGTTAGCTTTTCTCCACACGAAAGAATAGCGACCTCATTGCCCGTAGACCAGCCAGGCAAAATGTCACTTCATCAATTGTGACAGCACTGCATTACAAACGCTGTGATCAAGCAACCCTGGCAGCTGATTTTTTTAAAGCTTGCCTTTATTTCTATTTTATTTCTTCTGTTTTTGTACCTTTTTGGTTGCTTCTGATTTTATAGTTTTAAAAGGAAATGTAGACCAGCACTTCTTCAGCGTCCAAAGTTGTGTTATGCCACCTTCAGCATGCCCTCAGAGGGCAAAGAGGAAGTTATCAGGCCCGGGACCGCCAATATTTTTTTGCTCACATTTAATCAGTTCAGTCGAATGATTCTTGCCAAATTATTTTGGTGGCATTTACATCACGAGTTTTAAAAGAATTTGGACAGGAAATTGAATTGTGCAACTTAGTACTGGTAGCAGAATAGTCAGTGGATATGTATTTAAAACATTTATTTTTACAAACAGCTTATTCTTCACGCAAAATCTGTGCACTTAGAAGTACAAATATTTTACTCTTCTAAACTGTAAAATAATCACTTATGATTTAGATTTAAGCGGTTTTACAGCGAAATGCCAATATATTGGTGTCGGCAGTAAGAATACATAATAGATATCTTCTACAAACTTCAAGATCTAGGTCAAATAAGAGTGAAATACTAGCATTATTGTTTCATGAATATTGTATGCTAGCAAATAACAGCAAGACATTTTGTGCCCCAGCTCTGTGTGAAACATTTCAAAAAAGTCTATTAAGTAATGTACAGTTTTTGATTTGTAGGTTATTAACCGTTCTACTTTAATTTTACGCATGCAAACAGCTACACACACAAACACACATACAGACAAGTAGTCTTTGATTTCTTTTTCACCTTACCGGCACTTATCTCATAGTGATCTATGTGTATCAACCATGCAGGCACTGAGTAGCGGTGATTTCTGTTCTTTCGGACTGTACAAAGCCCTACTCTCCCTCATGCGGATAATGGCAATTACAAAGTACAAAATATCGTGGACTTGTAAAAGTACAATTCTGAAGATCATGTTCCACTCAAATATGTGCATTTTGTACATTTGGGCTTCAGTGCACTGGACATGTAAAAAACAACAGGATCCCATATATGGAGAGTGAGGAGATTGCGTCAGAATGGGAAGGAGTCCGAGGGGCGGGGTCAAAAGAAGTGGAAGCTAACACTGAACTTATACATTTGTTTAAAACTCTTCCCAAAAACATTGACAACAAAGACAAACAAATGTGATAGTCAGTCTGTCAGGCTGACTTGATGGTGCAAACAGTCTGCATTTTCAAATTACATCTGGGGTTAAGACACCTGTTGTCGATATATTTGTGAACGTAGCTAGTTATGTGGTATATTAGTGGTAAGAGAGATCTGTATGCAGTCGAGTCACAGCTCTGGTGCATCATTAAACAGCATAAATGGTTAATGCCTGCTGCAAAGCACGGTGTGTAATCTTTCAGGTTACAGAATGCATTTTATGCAGATAACTTAGCCAAGGCTGGTATGAAAAAACGGAGGGGCATATTTATGAGTTCTGGCGCATCTCTGCAAATCAGCAGGGATGTGCCAAAACAAATGCGTCACGCAAAACGACCCTTGCGTCACGGCGGATGCGCCGCATTTACAATGCGGCACACCGAGGCACAAGTGTAGGCAGATGTGTGACGCATCTCGTGAGGTAAGGGCGGCGCATCGCTGGAGTCGCGTCACGCTTGCGACTCCAGCAATGCTCGGGTGTGCCCTATACTTAACATGCTGCGTCAGTCCTTACGCCTGCTTCAAGCAGGCGTAAGGAATTGACATAGCAGCGTCGCACAAGTGCCTGCGTGAAATCTTGTAGATTTCACGCAGGCACTTTTGCGAGGCGCACCTGCCCCGAAACGCCCAGCCTGTGCCGGTACGCCCACATGTGGCTCAGGGCTTTACAACGTGACGCATCTGCCTAGATGCGTCACGTTGTAAATGGGTCGCAGGGATGCGCCACGTTTACGCCGCCATTGCGTTACGCAACGGCGGTGTAAACGTGGCGCAAGTGCCTTGTAAATCTGCCTCGGAGTCTCCCATAGGTGCGTGGCCGATGTAATTAAGGGCGTGGCTTAAAAAAACGTAAGCTAAAAATCTGTACTTATCATAGTGTGCTGCCCCACTGGTATTTTGCTGCTTCTGTCCATTCACCCAGCTGTATTACACAAGTAACATTACACCTTCAACAAGCCTGGACTATTTGATATGTCAATGGTTGTAAATTGCATAAGATAAATAGCAGCAACTATGACTTAGTTGTATATAATATTGAAAATGGTTCCGTTCTTGTGGGCGAGGTTGTGGCCAAGGCTAGAGTTACCGACTTTCGTGCTGAGAAAGCAGGCTTGTGCCTCATGTCGGCTCAACATCCTGTGAATCACAACATGAATATGTCCTTGTTTAATGTACCTGGTGCTAATGTCTGCTCCAAGCTTGCCCAAGCTTGCCCTATATAAAACTGAAAAATGAGTCTCTTTGAAGTTGCATCAAAAGGAGATACAAATTCTACTATTGCAGAGTTAACATTTTCTTTTTCTCCACCCTGGAGGAAAAAATGGAGAGCCCGGTAGGGACCCATGGCACCTGCTTTTGAGGACCCGGCACACTTAATGCCCTAAACTTAGTGACTTACTTACCTGCAGCCGCGGTCGGCAGTAGGAGTTCCTGCAGGGCGGTGACGTGGCGAGAGGGAGGGGCAAGGCGGGGGGGGTAGTTATGTATGGATTACGGAGTTTATCAGGTAAGTAAACATATAAATAAATAAAATGAATTTCGTTGCGTGCACTGCATCACCAAATGCAGTGCAGTGCGCGCAACGAATTTTTTTTATTTATTTATATGTTTACTTACCTGTTAAACTCTGTAATCCATACATTACCCCCAGGTCCCTCCGTCCTCGACACCTTCATACTTACAAATGGAGATGACCATCTCCCGACAGAAAAAAACAAGAGGAATGCTGGGACACTAATACTGCCCCTCCCCCCGGGAGTACATAAGCAGTACTTACCCAGCAGACCTCCTGTTCTTTTTTTCTGTCTGTCGACAGTCTGGTTGGTGTGCTGGTGCTGCTCCTGCTGGGCTTGAGTGGCTGTGCTCTTTCTTCACCCCCTGCCCGGCTGCCTGGCTGTGCGGGCGTGGGGTTCCCTGGACTGTCTCCTGGCCTGCCGGGCTTGCTGGGCGATAGTCTCTCTTGGAGCCGGTGTTTCTGGTGTGGTCTGCATGCACCTCCTGGTCCTTTGCGGCTGGGGCTGGAGTTCCCGATGTTACTTACGGGTCACGGGTTCGTCTTCCCGAGCCTGGCCGGGGAGGCGTGCCTCGCTGGATGTGCTCCTGCCGGTGTCCTGGATTTTTGCTGTTGGAGTGAGGGCCTTGTTCCTGGGGTTGGCCCCCACTCCGGGTGAGTCCCGCTTGCGGGGTTTTTGTTTCTTTTGGCTTGCACTGCATTTTGGCAAAGTGGTTCAGTTTTTGCTGGTGCTGCAGTCTTTGGAACCGGGCGGCGTGCTCGTGGCCTGTGCATGTTCCCATCCCCGTCTTTCTGTGCCGTTGGCCTTGTGCTGACTATAGTTCCTGTGGCCTGTTCTTGTGCTGCACTGTGTTTGGGGCGCAACTGTGGCTGGAGCTGCCGTCTATGGTTCCAGAATAATGTGAATGCATCTGCCGCGATCCTGGGCCTGATTTCATTGCCGGTTGTTTGTGTGCGATGTTTGGCTTCACTTTGACTGCTGTGCTGTGTCTTCTGCTTATTTTGTTGTGCTGGCTGCCATGACTCTGTTACGAGTTCGTTGGCCTGTGGTTCTCGTGGTCTCTCGATTCCTTCCATGTTTTCGTCTCCTTTGCAGGGGGAGGATGTGGCCACACAGCTGGCGCTGCCGCCTTTGGTGCTGGGATCCGAGGTTCGAGCCTCGCCTGACACACTACAATGAAAGGCACCTACATGTGCTTCTTTTAAAAATGTTTCTTAGCGGGGTCTGGGTCCTGTGTTACTCCTCATGCTCACAGGTTCTATTCCCTACGGGTCCACTCAGCCTTTCATCTGTTTGATGTTGGAAATCTTTGTTGCAGCTACTCCCCATACAGCGGACTGACAGACTGAGGCCGAGAAGAGGAGGAGAACCACGCTACTGGGTTTCTTAGCGCTATTTGGCAGCGCTTGTTCGTCTCCGCTCGCGTTTCCCGCTCCGCGGGAAACGCCCGTTGCTGGGGGTTAGGTGGCCAAGAGTGAGGCCGAAAAACATAATTGACCACAATTCAACTGGGCCTGGAGCACCTCCCCGCCACGCCCACCACAGGTGATTGAAAATCGGCTCCAGCACCGCGCAACGCGGAAATCTTTGTTGCAGCTACTCCCCATACAGCGGACTGACAGACTGAGGCCGAGCAGAGGAGGAGAACCACGCTACTGGGTTTCTTAGCGCTATTTGGCAGCGCTTGTTCATCACCGCTTGCGTTTCCCGCTCCGCGGGAAACGCTCGTTGCTGGGGGTTAGGTGGCCAAGAGGGAGGCCGAAAAACATCATTGACCACAATTCAACTGGGCCTGGAGCACCTCCCCGCCACGCCCACCACAGGTGATTGAAAATCGGCTCCAGCACCGCGCATCGCGGTACGCGCGCGGGACGAGCCGGGCTATGCCCGGGCAAAGGGCGGGCCGTCTGTGGCCGTCCGGGGACGGAGGAGGACAGGACGGGCCACCCCTCTTTTGCCTTTACAAGCCCCCTAGGCTGTTGGGAAGGTAGGACATTTTCACTATGTCTACAAACTGTGATAAATCGGTGTCTGCGGGGGGCAGTAAAGGAACACTAGAGAGCTACTTTACGAGGGCTGCTACGGATCTGGATAAGGATTTTGTGATGGCAGAGCGCAGGACTGAGCGACGCCGCTCCATTGAATCCCTGAAAAATAGACCTTTGTCGGATTTGATGCCTGTATCCGTTTTGCCGGACTCAGTCTCTGACTTTTCCAGCGAGGTCCCACTGTCTTTGGACAAATTCCCCTTACTCCTTAGCGACACCTCGCCGCTTCAAGTTGATGTAAATACTGCTCCTTCACCCAATGTGGCGACCCCAAGCATTCCTAGTACAGGACTAGATGTAATTAATGTGCCTTCTCTTCCAGCTAGGGAGTTACCTAAAAAGAAGGGCAAGTTGCCCTACGTACCCAAAGCTCATGGTCCTCCACCATCCAAACGGAGAAGGGGGGGGGGGGTACCCCAGAGGTGTAAGCTCAGTCATTCTGAGTTTGGCAAATCACTAAAATCTAATGCATTAGCTGTATCTATGGTCAAGGCCTCAGAAATTTCTGCTGTAGTGCCACCGGCTCCTGTGGTGCTGGTGCCACCGGCTTCTGTGGTATTAGACACAACTGATATAATGCCTGTTACCGATCCATTAGGTGAAATGAGGCCAGCCCTTCCCCCTCTAGAGAAAGTCTTATTGTCTGGCACCCCCTATGATTCTATTGAGCACCTATTTAGGTCCTTTATGCACACAATACTAGATATTCTGAAGAGGGTGGAACAACGGCTGGGGAACCTTGAGTTATTGTTTGCCGATAATGCAGGAGCAGGGCCTTCCTTAATTACTGCAAAACCAATCCCCCCATCGATGGTTACAACTCAGGCTCTAATTGCTCCTGTCCCGACCCGGCTGCCCCCAAGGGCCCCATTAAGGGCATTAATAAAGTCAATAAACCCCCTGTTAATACCCATTCGGGAGCACCAGCAACTCAGCAAGCTCACCAACAGGTCCCTCTGGTGACAACAGTAAAATCAGCTGCACTGGCTGCTAGAGAATCTCAGAAGGGAGGGGATAATTCGACCTCCCCGAACAAGCGAGTGGGACGGGGAAGGTTGAGTCGACCTACTAATGACAAATTGCAGGGCCCTAATGTTGAATTGCCTCCCGATGCTGTGCCTTTTGTGGCCGTGCTCACAGCAGTCCCTACCCTAGAGGTTGGTAAAAGGGAGGGGTACTCCCAGTTAAAAAACAAAACATTGCACTGGTTAGGACTAAACAGACCACTCCCATATTATGTCAATGGAGAGATTGTTCACGTCAGGTTTCTCCCCTGGTTGGGCAGTAGGGAAAAAAATTTAAAGGGAGACTTTATTGTAATAAACTTTAGAGACCCAGAGGCAGTCAGACTTATACTGAATGGGTCCTCGGGGAACTTGAGCAATACCATAGTTCCATATGACTTAACATACTTTTATCCAAGATCCCTTGTGACCCTCCCCCCCTTCTACCCGGGAGGACTAGCTGATACACAGCCTAACATGTATATGCCATCCAATAATAGTTACACGGGGCAAGTTCTTAGACCTTTGCCCATCAGGAACGATCTTGGGTGGAATACATTACCCGTTAGAAGCTATAGTATGCCTCCAGGGAGGTTGGATCACTTACATGAGAACAGGAGAATGGATCATTTGATTCCATTTACCCCGTTAGAAGTATCTAACAGATTTAACATTTTCTCCTGTTTCCATGGGTGTGATTGACAGCCGGGGTACTTTGTTGGCAGTCCACTGGGTACGGTGACTCTAACATCAAACTTCTTATTACATTCAGCATATGAGAGTCCTTTATCTGTACAAACCACTGAGCCTAAAACTGTACTCCCTTCTGTTGACTGTTGCTCATTTTTAGTGGGACCTGAACAGGGGATATCTGTTGGTTTAAATGTTGATAAAGCCACCCTTGGTGAAACATTATTTTCAGTCTTACCTGTAAGTTCCCTACCTTCTTGTATTGATGCTAGCCCAACTCTCTGTCCATCCTGTCCAGCCATATCTAGCTCGGCAGGAGTTGGGAAGGGGGCAACTGACCAGTGTTTACCGTTGTTAAGGATATGCTCCTGGAATATTGCTGGCCTTGAATCAAAGCTTGATCTGCCTGACTGGGGGACTTTCATAGACCATTCAGATATTTGGACATTCCAGGAAACATGGGCTACCCGGCCTATTTTTCGCGCTGGCTTTCTGAACTATTCTAGACCAGCTGTGAAAGGTGCAAGGGGCAGACCAGTGGGTGGTCTAGCTATTTGGGTACACCAACATGTGGGAGTAACAGTGGAGGAGCTCCCGTTGGACAACCCTGATATGTTGGCCATACGGGTAAATTCGTCTTCGGGACTGAATATGGTGATTTTAAATATTTATATGCGGGGTATCCAAGGGGGAAAATGCTCTCCTGTTGCACTGGTGTTGGAGGGTCTCTTAAGTTCATTGCCGGTGAATACAAATAGGGTGGTATTGGGGGACTTCAATACCTGTTTTGAACCTATGGGGTTGGATGATGGTATGCTCACCGAAGATGAGGATTCTTTATGGGGCATTCCGAGTTTGGAATTACAACCTATTAAGAAATGGTCCCCATCAGCCATATTTTTGAAGGGTCTATGTTTGAATCAGGGAATGCGTGCAGTCAATGGGCGATTGAAGTCCGATAGGATGGGGGCAATGACCTACGATAATGGCAGATCTGGCTCCCGCATTGACTATATCGTGGTGAATGTGGAAATGTGGCCCAGTCTGCTGGATATGGTGGTAGTAAATAGAGCCGAGAGTGATCACAATCCCCTGGTTCTATCGATCAAAGAAGGTACCTTTGCAGAGCCCTTGGTGGCAGAGGCGTCCCTGCCGCAGGTCTTACTATCCAATAATGAAAGAAGGGTTAGCTGGCCTAAAATAGCCCTTGATGAGGAGGCTCTGTCAAGGATTAGAACCATGCTGAGGGATACAATGATTCAAATCAGCGGGTTCAGCCAAGAGTCGGCCCTCCTGGACAATATCACTACATTACATAGGGATCTTTTTCTAAATCTTAAAACTCTTTTTACTAAATTCACTGGCCCTAGAAGAAATAAGCTGAAGCCCCTAACCTGGTATGACAGTGCATGCAGGGAGTCGCATAAGGCGCTGCATGCGGCTTTAAAGTCAAGAGATCAGAGCTTAATCCGCAGTTGCAGGGCCACCTACAAAGCTGCGCAGGCCACTGCCAAGAAGAACTGGGACGAGATCCGTTGAAAGGAACTGTTGGAGGCTTGCCAGAGTAATAACATGATTAAATTCTGGCGGCAGCTTAAATGGGGCAATCGCCCACAGGATAGATCCCCCTCAAATTGTGTTGAGCCAAGGGAATGGGTCGAATACTATGGGAATCAATTCAAAGCGAATGTCACTAGTTCTGCAACTATGTTGCCCATTACTTCCAACGAAGCTTTGGTTTTTACGCCAACTGAAGTGAGGGCAGTGTTAAGGGTTATCCCGGGGGGTAAAGCACCAGGACCTGACTGCATACCAGCTGATATGTTTAAACAGGAACAGGTCCTCTGGGTCCCATACATTGTTCTTTTAGCCAATGCTTTGGCAAGGGGTGCGAAAGTCCCTGACTCATGGCTGGGGGCGGAGATCCTCCCTATCCATAAGAAGGGTGATCGCTCAGTAACGGCTAATTATCGACCTATTAGCCTCATTGATGCTGTACAAAAGATTGTGGCTCGCCTTCTTTTGGGTAGGATCCAGAGTTGGATCTCTGATTATGATGTTTTAAGTCCTCTCCAGGCGGGTGTTCGGCAACATATGGGGACCTTAGAGCAAGTTTTTAGATTTATGCTATTATATTGGAAGGTGGTCTATCTTGGGGGAGGTTTCCTTGACACCTTCATACGCCCCTCCCTCCCGGGCGGCCGGCCTTCCTGTCTGGGCTTGTTAGTACAGGAGGTCTGCTGGGTAAGTACTCCTTATGTACTCCAGAGTGGAGGGGCAGTATTAGTGTCCCAGCATTCCTCTCGTTTTTTTCTGTCGGGAGATGGTCATCTCCACTTGTAAGTATGAAGGTGTCGAGGACTACGGGACCCGGAGTAATGAAGATTACCGGTAAGTAATAGGACATTACTACCACCCACCCTGCCCCTCCCCCTCCCCACGTCACCGCCCTGAAGGAACTCCTACTGCCGACCACGGCTGCTTACCTGTAGGTCACAAGTTGTCATCTTTGTAATGTAGCTTAGTAAGATATGTAGTTTAGGAGGTTATGAACTGGTATCAATGAGCTGCATGCAAACTGAATAGAACGAGTTTAGAACCTTGCTGTTTTTTTGCTCAATCTTTCGTTATTTGAAAATGCTAAAAAGGAGCCCTTTTGGTTGGTAATAAAGACTTTAAGTGTATTAACTCATGTAGATAGATAACTCTGACTCTTTACAGTGCATACATCTCGCTTACATGCGAAACTTAAAAAACTCAAAAACAAGCTGATTGTCTTTGTTTCCTGGCATCAGGGTGTTAGGTTTCAACTACCACCCAGCTAGGAAAACAATTGAACGAAAGGAGTGGCGATGGCCCTTGAAGTGAAGTATTTGTGCTGGACACAGCTGGGACTGAATTAAAAGGGTTTCCTCACCAATTACAGGTTTATGCGCTAAAGGCAAAGCACACAGTGTATTGGCATTGCTGAATGTGTCCCAGTGTGGGCAATGTGACAAGATCAGCACACTTCACTGGAGCTGGACAGAATTCAAATTCTGGCTTAAAGGTAGCTGCGGCATCCAGGGGCCTCATTTTTTGAGGCCGTGTGTCACTTTTACGCCGCCGGTGCGTCACTTTTTGTGACGCACCAGCAGCGTAAAAAATGTGCCTTGTTGCACCATATTTCTAAAGTGACGCATCTAGGTAGATGCGTCAATTTGTAAACCCCTGCGCTACATTACACCCGCGTCAGGTATAATGTATGCAGGGGGTGCGTTCCCCCGTAAAAAGGCTCGTAGAAGTGACGCAGTTAAATCTATGACATTTCACTGCGTCACTTCTAGGACTCCATTTCGTCAAAATCTTGCACCTGCCCCACAGCAGGCGTAAGACTTACGCAGTCCCTTTCACATGGGGCTTGCCCCATGTGAACGGACGCATTTTCTGGAGTTGCGTTACTTTTGTGACACACTCCAGCAATGCGTCACTTTTGCGCTAACAGACACGTCAGAAATACTGACGTATCTGTAACTCCTTGCGACATGATGGGTCTTACATTAAATATGACGCATCAGGTATGTCGCAAGGAGGGCGCACTGAGAAGTGACGCATCAGTGCTTTTACGCAGCAATGCGTCATTTCTCATAAATGAGGTCCCAGGATCCAGATGAATGCTATCATTTCTAACACTGAGTGGGTGAATTCTTGTCAATGCTTACATATATGTTAAAAAATATATATACTACCTGTCTGCATAGTGACTTCACCTGGTCAGCCTAGGCCTATATAGGAATGCCATAGGCAAGGTTAGATTCAGCAGTTGCTATGCCTTCTACAAATCATGGAATGCCCACAAGTGGATTCTATGAATAGTTGGCAGATATATGTGTGAATTGCATGTTGATAAGACAACTGTCTTTTAGCCATATACATTGCTTCCTTTTTAATTTCATGAATCGTCATTTTTGTGGCAAAGACAACTTGACATCGTCTTAAAAAATATCATCTACAAATTAAAAACCAAAATGAACCCTTATGTTCAACGGAAATGTATTTTTAGCCAGTGAGTGGCTTCTGCTTGTTAATCAATGTCATAGAATCTAATCTGGTGTAAAACCGAGCTCATACAATGTAGCATCTAATTTAGGAAATTTTTGAAGAGGTTTAAATATAGCTTATTCTGATGTTGGTGCATTTATATATGCTTTTACTGAATGATAAATCTGTATTTAAATTTCTATATATACTTCAGGCAGCCATTTTGAATCAATCAAAAGATACAGTACCCTTGGAATGTTGGCAGCCCGTCAAGCGGTTTTGATATCTTTATCTTGCAGTTTATTGTCCATTACCTCAATTTTTGCTTTTAAGAAACCGATTTTCCTTAATAATATGAGCACGAATCAATGTGTGTCCTTTAAAAGACTGTTCTCTCAAAAATGATTTCTTTCCCAGATTATCGGGTTCAGTGTTATGCTGCTCAAATCGCTGCCTCGAAGCAGAAATGGTTTTCTGAATGATGTCAAAGCATTTTGTATCAATCATAGGAAGCCTGGCACCAACGTATGACAGCCTCTGTATCACAAGCCCCCCAAAGGAATTCACCAGCCAAGTGTGATGAGTCAGCTTGGGTGTGCAAAAGCTTTGACTCTGATTGAAGAAATGTTTATTACATATAATTCAGGAAACTGTAAGACAGGACCATGCTAATACATTTAGCTATATTAAAATGAATATCCTAATATCTCTTGAAAAACCTAAATAATGATATTTACGCGTTTTATAGCGCACCTCAATTCACCACTGTTCTTTAAGTGCTGTAACAGGTATTGCTATTACCCATTTTATGGAACCTAGTTTACAGACCTCAGAAGAGTAGAAGCTAAGTTTTGCTTGTTGGAATTCAAAGTCATATCATAATTACCACACAAATTTCATAATTATAACTTATCTCACTGAGCCATCTTGGTGTCAAATTACAAAGAGGCCTGTGTTGGATGCTATACAATCTGACAACGATAACAATGAGGCAGAAAAATAAACCTCACATGAAAACATTCTAAAACTTGTAGTCTTTACTTTGACCCATGGGGCAGAGAGCAGCTAATTAAAATCACGAGTCAAAGTCTCAAGCATAAAAGAGAAAAAATACGAAGGCAACCTTTAATATTGCCAATTTCCATTTTCCATTTATGTTTCTTAAGTATGTCGTGATTTAAAGTGTTGATCTTCTCTCCTCAATTATAAATGGTTTTTTTGTAATGATGTTTTAAATCAATATCGTTAAAAATTCTGAAGAGGTATTACAAACATATATTAGATCTTCAACTTATTCTTCCTTAGAAAAACGAAAAATTGCAGTTCACAGTTCGAAAGCAACTCTTACTGAAAATTCATTGTTAATTATCTCTTCGACGGTATCATATAATCTATCTAAACACATCTCGAAGAGGCGAATTGGTGTCCCAGCTTGGCTCTGATGTGCAGTCTTCTGTGTTTCCCTAAATTATCTAACACTTTTTAGAATAGATACAACTATGAAGGTGTAGGCACACTGAGCCAAATTACCACTTTACAAAAGAAACAGAACAGTCATGCATACTATTGAATATATCGCTAGTTATTTAGTGGAGGTTACAAAAAGTCATTTCAATTAAAGGGTGGTTAAACATGTGGTTAGTTTGGGTGTGGCACTGGTAGCCTGTGGGGATCCCACCAAATGGTTTGTGTACTACATTTGGCTTCTATGCATTCGCCACGGATGTACGTCGTTACAACGCGATGTTTTACATAGCAGTACTTTACGATGCATGTTTTACAACGCAAGCCGTTACCACGACTTGCGTTGTTGGGGGCTGGATAGTGAATAGTTTAATTTACTATTCCAACTCCAGTCCCCATGGATAGTAGGGAAGGAGTTGGATAGTAAATTAAACTATTTACTATCCTGGAGCGCCCCCCAGCGCAATTCGTTGTTACAACTTGCGTTGTAAAAGTTGCGTCGTAAGGGAACTGCGGTGTAACATCCGCGTTGTAAAGGATGTTCCCCATTCGCCACAGTTGAGATCATATAACAAATTCTCTTAATTGTTTCAATTCATCACCATTGCCAGTTGAGTAATTAAGGTAGATGAGGTTTTGGTGTGGGCCACTTGTATATGGCACCCACAATTGAAAATAGTTAACCCAGCAGGGAATTCACTAGAGCACTGGTGTCCATTAGGGAGGAAGAGCACAACAACTCAGCCTTCCTTCCTATCCACCACCCATTGACTAAAATAGCTAAATAACAGATGAAATGTCTGGCCCCAAATGCATGTTCATCTATTGCACTACCACTGCATTCCTCTTTAGATTTCATATACAGTTTAATGGTATATTACTCACAGAAAAAAGCTTCCCCAAACAAATGTAACATTTTTCTTCTTTGAGACAACTTTTGAGTCACATAGTAGATCATGATTCAGGATCTCAGTGTAACCCAGTACCTTACCAATTCCATTATAAACAACTATATTTCATACCACCCTTGTGAAAGGTACAATCCTTTTAGCAAAAAAGGAAGAAAGGAAGTTTAGCATGTTGATTTCTACTTTCCGTTCTAGATCTAACAAAGCGGGGAGTATGCATTTGGATCTAACTTCCAGACACTGACTTACATTCATGATTTTTATATTTAGATATGATTAGAGCCAAACCTCAATTCCCCCAAGAGATACTAAAGACAGTCCATGTCTGGTCACATGCGTTTTGTACAGTAAATATCAAGATATAAACAGATGAATTAAGCATATGTTTATCAGACTTAAAGTATCTGATTACATTTTCTTAAGGTGTTTGATACATATCCCAAAGGGACCACCACACAAAGACCAAGATTTCCCATTCACTTCTACACTCGTTCCATTTACTGCAACCAATTCCCAATGAACTATTGCAAATCAGTATTAACAATAC
Organism: Lissotriton helveticus; assembly: GCF_964261635.1. Taxonomy (NCBI): domain Eukaryota; kingdom Metazoa; phylum Chordata; class Amphibia; order Caudata; family Salamandridae; genus Lissotriton; species Lissotriton helveticus. Next base: position 1,224,654,629 of record NC_136057.1, read on the forward strand.
ATATGCCACAACACCATCAGTCCCTTGGAGGCCATAAGAAGGCTATGCAGTGAGTGAGAGGTGGAGTTACCTGGTGCAGTAAAATGTACAACTAAATATCATAAGCTTACATCCCAGAGATCAAGAATCTTGTCCCAGATTTTATACCATGATGGGATCTAGAGAGTGAGAAGTGGGAGGCTGTAAATGTGAAGTAGAAAGCTTGCAAATAGTCAGGATGTCTGTAATATTAGTTCATGAAAAATACTCATTTAAATTATTTGTTCTAGTCACTGTTTTAAATTAAACTGTCACTGAGGGTCAAGATTTTGATTGGAAGCATTCCGACCAACCCCTTGTCAGAATCATTTCGGACCGATCCGGTGACTTCAATGGGAACCTGTGTTCCCAACAACAGAGGCTCCCCCATTTGAAAAAGGGGTGGTTGCGGAAAAGCTTGTACCTTGTGGCAGGCACCCAATGGTGCCTGCCACACTGTGCGTGGTTGTAAAGAGGGGTCTCATGGGTACCCCCACGGGACACAGCTGGAGCCCTTTGGGTGAAGGTTGGCCTGCTACAGGCCCCCATATTTGGTTTATGACAGAAGTTTCATGTCAGACGGACTGTTTCAGAAAGGCTCTCCAAACCCGACATTGTAATATGTTGTTCCAAAACGTGGTCCATAGACCTGTGCAATTCGGCTCAGTCCGACTCAGAGTCTCCAAATGCCGGTCAGAACTGAGTCCAAAAGACCGAACAGTTACCTTTCCATCATAATCAGTCGATCGGAAATGTTTCCGAGTGGGTCGGAAACATAGGTTCCAACACGGGTTAGGAAAACCTGAATGCTGTTCGGATCCTTTCCGTACAACATCGTAATAAGCCCCTGAGTGTTTGTTAGGCTTGGCTTTTTCAGCAGGTTTACCCACAGACCTTTTGCTTTTTGGCCTCCTGTTTCTGTTGGTTTTAGAACTCTGGGAACTTTACCACTGCTGTTCATTGCTAAAGTGCATATGCTCTCCTGGTAAATGAATTAGTGTTTCCATGTTTGGTTTATTTGATTTTCTACTAAGTCCCTAGTATAGTGCACTGTGAGGGCCGAAGGCCTGTAAATCAAATGCTGATAGTAGGCCTGCAGCACTGAGTGTGCCATCCACATAAGCAGCCTTTCAAAGGGTTCTCAGACCTGCCACTGCAGTGTCTGCGTGCAGTTGTGACTGCCATGTTGACTTGGCAAGTGCACCCACTTGTCAGCTCCTTACCTTTCCTTTTCTTAAAGGTAGACCTAAGGTACCCATTTGGGCAGGGTGCAGTGTATGTGAAAGGTAGGACATGTACTGGTGTATGTGACATGTCCGGTTAGTGAAATTCAGTGTATTTCATTTTCATTGTTGAAAGGCTATCTGTCCCATAGGATAGCATGGGAGATACTTTGCAACATCTTACAAGTATGACTTCCCATGTGGACAAGAAAGAGAAATGGAGTTTAGTATGCCTGAACTCAGAATGTAAAAATGCATCTTTTTGTCAAAATGATTTTTATGTTGTGTGATTGAAAATACCACTTTTAGAAAGTGTGTGTTTTCTTGCTCATCCATTCTGTGTGCCACTGCTGGGTTGTGTATTGACTGTCGAGCTTTGGAGTGACAGGGGCTGGGGATGTGCAATTTGTGCATGCTCTTCAGGCAGCCACTGGGCGGTTGAGGTGTGTTCTGCCTTTCCTTAACCAGTCAGAGCTAGGCTGAATAGACCTGGCCCATATTCAGAATAGTGGGGGCAGTTTCTCTTGCACCTGGTCCGCATTTAGAGTGGTGGAAGTAGATTTCCCTTGCACCTGAATAGGTCCTGTCTCCCTTGCAAAATGCTGTCTCCAACTCCTGACGGGAAGCTGGGCCGGAAAGGACAGAACTGGTTTGGACTGAGCTGAGAGACTTTTGGCACAAGCGAACAAAGGAAAATGTGGTAGAAATATTGGGGCCCAGACCCCAGAACTTTAGATTATTGCTGAACCAAGGAACCTGCCAGGAATAGGAGTTGGAAAGGCTGTCAAGAGGAACTACCACTTTGCTGCGTGCTCTGCTGTGATGGCCTGCTTCTTGCTGCTTCTGTCATGGGAAGGGAAAGGACTGGATTGCACTTTCATCATACTGCTGTTAAGAGTTTTTTCCACAGGTTTGAAGTAGAACTTGCCTTCTGTTGGAAGTCTCAGTGAGATAAAAGACTTCAGAGAACTCGCTTGGATCAAGGAACCTGGAATGAAGAAGAGCTGGAAGAACTGCCAGGAGGAGTGCTACCCCTTTGCTGTGTTTTTGATTGGCTGTGTTGGCCTGCAGTTGCTGCTTCTGCCTTGAGCAGTGGAAGGACTGGACTAAACTTTCTTTACTTATCACCGAGTATCTCCAAGGGCTTGAAGTAGAGATTGAAATAATCCCTGTCCCACACTGCAACAGGGACAGGAAAGACTTCAATTACCTCTGGGTACCGCTTTTGGAACCGTGGGTTTCAGTTGCCACAGAGTGGAAAAGGAGCCGACACCATCACTGACACTGCTGCGGGCTCATGTCCTGAAGGCACAGCAGAAGCCACTGCCGCATTTCGCACCGCAACCCTGGTTTCACCAATAATGGTGACCTCCGCCGCTGCTTGCACCGCGACCTGTGGGCCCTGCACTGACGTTTGAAGGCTTTTATAGATGGGTTTTATATTTCACAAGGTGCACCAGGTAAAATGTAGGTTTGGGAATATGAAAATCAGATCCAATTTGTAAAAGGGATAAATATATTTTAATTTCTAGGAAAGACGCCAAAAGTGTACTGAAGTGATAGGACAGCCACAAGATACTTTTTGAAAGTAGAGGACGGTCTGAGAGTAGTTATGCTTTTGGTTTGGTGAAGACATGACAGCATATAGTTTTAGTTTTGGGGATGCAGTAGATATAGCTTTAATTGGCCAAGAGAGTTGGTTCACAGGTTTAACACCATTTATCCCATCTAACCACCTCCTCTATTCTCTGAAGTATGCTACTGAAACTGTCCAAATGTAGCAGACAGAGATTTAGGGCCCGATGTAGGTCGGTCGGTAACGGCCGAAAATCGGTATTTTCGGCCGTTTCCGACCGGTATTCTGTAATCGGTATGTAGGGACACATTATTTTACAGATTCTGTAAATTTACCGATCGGTAAATTTACCGAATCTGTAAAATACCGATTCGGTATTTATACCTATTCGGTATTATTGATATGTAGGTGGGACTCTTCTGAGTCCCACAAGCCTTACAGAATCGGTATTTTACCATGAAATCCAACTTCATGGTAAAAAACCGATTCCGGTGTGCATGCACATGTGTGCATGCACACCTGTGCCATATGACAGGCAGACCTGCCCTTAGGGCAGGTATGCCTGCCACATGGCCCCCGAATCTTTTTTGGGGGTGCTAGAGGGTGTCAAAGTGACACCCCCTGCACCCTTGTCAAAATCTGTATTTACCGATTCGGTAAATACCGACCGGTAATGCCCCATTCATTCCTATGGGCTTCAAAGCCCATAGGAATGAATGGGCCATTACCGGTCGGTATTTACCAAATCGGTAAATACAGATTTTTACCGATTCGGTAGCAGGAACATCTGGATGTTCCTACATCTCAACCCCTTAGATTTACCGATTTTTAATTACCGAATCGGTATGATTCGGTAATTTAAAATCGGTAAATCTATTTTACCTACATCTGGGCCCTAATCCAAAAAGCTATTGGGTTTCATAACTCCTAGTGCTGCCTTTCATTAGAACAGTTCCTTGCTAGAACAACTTTTCTTATTAATAAGGATCAAATTGTATAACTTTTTGCTTCTTTGAATTCAACTAAATATCATGACAACATAAGTCAAAGTTGTATGTTACTTTCGCTTTTTTGACTGGCCTTATTCTAGACTTTCCAGACATCTGTCTGATTTTCTTCCATTTCTAAGTAATGTCGGGTTTTTTCTTTTCCTGAAAAAAATCTACTTTGCATTCAACTAAATTGTTGCCAAATCATGGGGTTGTCAGTTCATGGAAATTGCTTTGAAACATATGCAGATTTCAAACAGCAATTTCATCAACACATATTTTTTTAGATCGTGTCAGGCAAGTTTTAGTTATAGGTGAGATACAATGATAAGGACATATTTATGACTTGGTTTGTGTTGCTCTAGCACCATGCAACTTGGTGCAAGAGCGATGCAAACCGTAAGTCATATTTTTTAAACCCACGCAGAGCCACTTTGCGTGGCTTTGAGAGACTCCAAAAATTTGGAGTAACTCAACACAGCAGAAATTACTGTGTTGCGTTAATCTGCTCTCAGTGGGCGATCCATGGGCATTGCGTGGCTGTTCCCATGCAACTTACTTGGTTTTTAACTTATTCCCAGACCTTATAAACATGGGAATGTGCCAAAAGATACATCTCCCCAGGAGAAGCATAATGAGGAGAAATATCTTTATTTCTCCTAGTTACTTCCTCTTTCTATGGGTGTTGCATTCTGAAGCACCCATGGAAAAAGAAAAAAACCCTCTCAGGATTATTTTTGTGCCCCTTCCTGCACAAAACAATCCTGCCTACAACACAGGCACCCTTGTACCATGGTGTAAGGGCGCCTGCATTGGTGCTAGACTGCCAAAATTGTGGCATGCAAGGGAAAAGGACAGGAAGGCACCTATTGGATAAATATGGCTCATTCCTGCCTTTCCCCTGTGATGCAGGGCAGTGCAGCAAGGTGACTTGCTGCACTGCCATGCACCACAAAACTCATAAATATGGCCCATGGCATCCAGTGTGTTAGTGGATCATAACTCAGGATCCTGATGATGGATGTACCATTTAACTCATGTGTTTGAATCTCTAGTAGGCATTTGCCCTGGTTGCCAATGGGAAAGTCCTAGCCATTTTAACAACATCAATGTGTATCTCTGGTAGTGTCTTGAAATGGATTTCTTCCTTTTGATCTGCAGAGACTCTCTTGATCTTGGTGACATTATCTACATTGAGACTTGTTTTGATAAAATATGGAGCACGATAGGGAATTACCTTGGATCACATGTTGTGCCCTATCTGCAAAGAGCCACCAGGATCTTGTTTTGTTTGGTAACTCTATTCACCACTTTGCACACAACTCCTAATAAAATAGTGGGAAGAAATTCAAGATTGCAATATTCACTGTTTGAGAGACTGTCTCAGTGAAATAGAAAACTGTCTAACTCATCACTTACAGAAACGTACCCACTCAAAGTCCAAGGGCTCATTCAAAGGTTGGTAGAGAAGGGACTAACCGTCTATCAGTAGGGCTCCTGCCCTCCAAACCACTGGATATGCATTCTCTTTTGGAAGTGGCGGAAAATGCAGGTTTGCAATGGTGGCATCGAAAATCTGTGATCTGTCTACTAAAGGCCAATGGGTCACTGCAACAAAACCCTATTTAGTGAGAGCTGTCCGATGTATAACTTTCCTGCCCTAGAGTTTAATGCATGTAAGGAGATTCGAGCATGGAAAATGAACAATGGCCACTATGCACTTGCTGAAATCTCTCTGTCCACGAAGGTCATATGATTTAATAAACAAGTCTCGACATTTGTAGTTTGTTCATGAAATAGAAAAATGTTGCTGACCGGCTTCCATGATGTAGAAACTGCCTGGTTATCTAAAATATTCCTGCCAGTTGGAATCTCTAGATTCAGCAGACGTGTTCCTGTTGAGTTGGCAGCAGTGAGGGTTGCTGCAGCACGATAGAATTACATACTGCCCCCTTCTTTTGATCATTTTATCGCAACCACAATTATTCATTCAAACTATGTTATAAGTACTGTTCCCTCTTTGTGATTTAACCATTGCGGTACTGTCTAATCATGTATTTAGGATTCATTCTTTAGTGTTTATGAAACATTTAGACAAATATCCCCAGGTGGACACAGATTCCTACCTGGTGATGTTTATTCTGTTTTCCATATTTTACTTTCATCGAGCTGTATGGGATATGAATATGGTTTATTGTTGGTTGTCTGCTTTCACTCTGGTTCCTTTACGGAAAATTTCAAAATGTTTGGCCAGTTTGCCAGTTGGTACCTGAAAGTAACTTTCTTCAGATTACACTTATAACAACTAATATTTTGCATTGTTATAAGTTCATCTTTCATTTTATGATCCACTTTAAGTTCTGGTATATGCAAGGCTAGGGCTAACCAGCTTATCTGATAAATAATAATCTCTTCTTCAGTAGCTCTCTGCAGATCTAATCTGCTTGGTTAATTCTGGGTTTAAGTGTACCTAATGCCAATCACACCTTTTCTGTATCTGCTCCAAGGGCCAGTGCTATATTAGGACATTGATTTTATTTGATTTATGCATTTGAAAAGTGCAACCGGCTTCTTCCTAAGAAGTTTACCCCACTCCAGGTGAAAGTGAGATCCTTAACTGCAGATGCAGCTTATCCAGTCTGATAGACAAAGGCCGGAAGAGTAAAAATAATTATTTGCCAAAGTTGTGAATATTCAGAGACATTTTCACCTGCTTTCTGACTGTCAACAGATTTGGTTGTAACCCGATGGCGGAGCTAAGGGCACTCCATACTTTGACTGTAGTGACCCCCAAACTCCAGCCTCACTCTCTGACTTTCTTCAATCTGGGGGCAACAATTAAGTCACTGTAGTGAATCGCAGTTCTTTAGTAGGGGTGTACAGTGATAACATTGAATTCATATGCACCCTTTGACTATTGCTGTGAATACTTTTATGGAAGAGACAATGTGCTTTGAACAGACATGATTTGTCCACTCGAAGCCAGTGTACTTTATCAAGATGTTCAGAGTGTTTCTTTTAAGGCCTAAGACCAGTATAGCATCTACATTCTGAAGAAGTTCAAGACTATAGATAAGGCATTTAGGTGTACCTTTCGTAAGGGGGTTACAGTAGCCCATACACAAGTTGATAAGTGCCTGGAACATGTTTCTTCTGGCTGACTTAGGAATATAAAGCAGGTTCTTCCTGAGCATATGCAATAGTCTGAACACATATTGACTTAACATGTGCTATGAGGTTCAGATCCTTTTCTATTATAATACCCCGGATGCGAACCTGGAGAACTGGAACCGACTGATCTTTAGTACTTTAGGCCACCACTCGGCTGACCATGCTGAATCCGGCAAAAAAATACCACATTGGATTACCTCCATTAAGAGTAAGAGAGGTGGTTTGAATTTAATTTGCCATCTTCTGCAGAAATCTTGTGAGCAAGTTCCTCTGAAGTCCCCCCTAGTCTGACAAACAATTACATGTCATCCATATAGATGTAAAACAAGATCCCAAAGGATTCTGCCAGCTGGGGCCAAAGTGGTCACATATATGATGAAAATACTCAAGAACAAAACAGATCTCTGTTGGAACTTTGTAGAGACCTGGCCAGGATATGATCTATTATGCAGAAACAACCTGACCCCATTTTCCGCTTTATTTGAGACACCTGATCAGAGTGGAATGTGAGATGATGTCAAATGCTGCTGACAGATCCAGGGCACGGATGCCATCTGCGTCTCTAATCTGTCTGATGTAATCTATCACTTTAACATGGTCAGTTTCCATAGTGAAACCTTTGTGAAACCCATGTTGTACCATGTAAAACAATCCATTGGTTAGTTCATCAATTGTCTATGAACTAACGTTTCAGGCAGCATAGCATAGCTGCTTCACAATAATATCAGCCGATAGTTAGATGGTACCTGGGGGTCAAGAGGTGTTTTTTTCAGACAATACGTTAACATTGCTGCTTTCCACTGACTTGGAAGACAACTGAAAATGAGAGAAGAGTCGCATATTAAGGAGGGTAATGCAACCACGGAGGCTCAGTCATTTTTAATTGTTAAATCGGGGCAACATTTGTAGGAGAGGAGGAGGAGATGGCTGAAATAACGTGTTCCATTTCTGTATCAGAGACTGGTGCAAAAGTTGCTCATTGTGTTCTTGAAACCTACTTAAATTATGGCTTGTTTTCTTGTGACTGAGAGGGGAGACTGCCTATCAGATTAACAATATTTGTTAATGAAAAAAACTGCTAAACTATTACATAGCTCTTGTGATGGAGGTGTTATGCAGTGGTAGCTGATGTCCGGGCTGAGTGGTGCGGCGGTATATGAACGATGACAACAAAAAACAAAAAATGACATACATGCTGCATTGCCGCTCTCTTGCTCCTCACCAGCACAGGCTACCAGAATCCCATGTGGCCAATCCTGAGGCTGCTCCATGCTGCATGACAGCAGCATGAGGATTGGCCTGACTGCGATGAGTTTGTGCTCACAGAGAGACTGGGAGCCTGTGCCCGCTGTTTCCAACCCACCTTGCAGCTTGAGTTGGAGACAGCTGCAGTGCACAATCAGTTTGGCCGTCCTGAGACAGCTGACCAAACCCAGATGCAAACCACTCCCTGTCCATGACTTCCCCCGCGATGGTCCAGTCACCAATATTTTCCCAAGAAAGAAAAAGAAAATTATAATACACTTGGTATATTATCATTTTATTTTTCCATTTTTGCAGCTGCTGGCGGGGGTGGAGGGTGACACTCCTCTGCCATAGCGAAGGAACCACCACTAATATGATGTTACTTTTAGCTATGAGATGCGTTATGCAATTATATAGCTTGAAGACCTCGCTAGTTGGATTTGGTGCAGTAAAAATAATTCTTATCGAAAAATTTGCTATATTGGTTTTCACCATTCTATAGTAATCTTGTAATTTGGTTTTACAGGAGATTTAATTTGTCTGCCTCTCTGCCGGTAGCCTTGTTACCATACACTTTTGACTCTCTTTCAGCACTTTCAATTGTCAGCACTGTACTAGGTGCCATGGTTCTGACTGTAGTGTTCTTTTAGTTACCCATTTTTCCATTGGGGCTAGAGAATCTGTAGAAATGAGAATCCAGATATCCGCTCTCTGAGTGGTGCTACTAGAATCCATTTTTCTTAATTGGGGAAGATTGTCTACAAGCAGGTTAGTGACTCTGTGGACTTAGGGCATATGTATCAATATTGCATTTTGCGGTTCCATAATAGCGAATTTGACCAATCTGCTATTATGGAATCGAAAAATGCAATGTATGTAGGTTTCGCAATAATAATTGTGATCCCTACATACTTCCTAATTGCCAAACGCAAATTGCGATTTACAATTATGGAATACCTTCACCATTCATTCCTATGGGTCTAGAGGCCCATAGGAATGAATGGGAAGCCATTTGCAATTTGCAAGTACCAAATAGGTACTCGCAAATTACGAAAGCAATTTCAAGTGAGATAGGGGGCCAAACGGCCACCCTGTTGCACCCCCTAAAAGGTAAGCATGCACATGTGGCGCACATACATGCCCTAAGGGCATGTATGTACACCACATAGCACCTTGAAAAATGCAAAAAAGTCAATTTTTCATGGAAATTGCATACTTCCACCAACTTAAAGATAGTGTAATTTCGATTCCTTAAAGGCAAGTCACACATTTTTGTTGGCTTTCTGCATTTCATTTAAGGAATTGCAAATTACGATTCCTTAAATGCATTCTCAAAATAGGGAATCACAATTTTTGCAATTCCCTATTTTGTGAATGCCTTTTGGGATGATACATCCCAAAAGGCTTTTTTCCGTTTGCAAACGGGCTGATTCGTTTGTGAACGGGAAAAACGCTTTATACATCTGGCCCTTTTGTATTGTACCAAGTTCTATAAAGTCTCTTTTCTTGACCTGTGGTGTCGAAAATTGGACTACTAACAAATCAAAACTAATTAAGGAGTGGCCTGTCCATGGTAGAGGAGTCACCACCTTATTACATTTAGTACAGAACTGAAAGCTGAGTACTAAGTCTAAATCATGTCCTGCCAAATTAGTTGGCCCTATTCTGAGCATATAGAACTTTAAGGACTTTGCACGTAGACTGAAGTCTTTACTATCTTTGTTGGTAGTGTTGTCAACATCAATACTGAATTCAACTAGAACAACCAGTAGTTTCTTCATGTTTGCTGCAGGAAATCCCTTCACAAAAGGTGGGAATAAAATCTGTGACTGACCCAGAGGTCAATAGACAAATATGCTTTTGAACGCTGATTGAGAGAACATCATGATGTTCACTGCTAGAATTTCCACTTTGGGAAAGTCTTTTGTTTAAAACGTATTAACCAATAAGGCTGCTTTAAAAATACAAGCAATGCCTCCACTCCCCCTGCCCCGATATTTGTATTTCATATAGTACCCATTGGGTACCGCATGCACAACATCGGGTGAATATTTTACTCAGAGCCAGGTCACTGAGATAAATAGAAAATGCAGCTTGTACTCTGTGATGAGGTCGTGAAATTCAAGACTGTGTGTACTTCTCAAGAGTGCATTTATCAAGGAGAAAATAATCCTTAAGTTCTTCATAGAAGGACGGGTGGAATTTGGTTTTACCAATCTTCTAAATTTTTTGGGTGGCAGGGACGAGAGGCAGTTTAATAATTAATTTAAGTTATGGTGCTGCTTGGCACAAGGTGTGTATCTTAAAGCTAGAATGGCGTCAAGTCTCTATGGGAATAAGAAAGCACCAGGGTCTCTGGCCTTGTCCCAGGTACAAATGGAGATAGGTGTGGCAGGGCTTCAGGCCTGCCAAGTGCCACACATCAGGGGTTAGACTAACACATTTTGGTGCTGTTGGCCTCATCACTACACTAAAATGCATTAGGCATGCATTATAGCTCCTACGACCTCCTGAATGTGCGAGGAGGCACTGTAGGTATAATTAACAAAATCCACCCTCTCACACTTGGGCTTGCAGCCCTGTCAAGTGTAAATTATCATGGTTTATTCTAACACGAATTAACCCAATTTCAGTGTTGGAAACTGAAGTGAATTGTCACAAAAAAAATGCTCTCTTCTGGCTGAGCAATGTGAACTGGAATGGTGTGCTTGATGCGTTGACAAGTCAATTAGAAACAGGTACATCCTGTGTACATTTCAGCTGCGCTGAGCAGGCTGTGCAGTTAGCTGCTGTCTTAGGTTGTTGCTTGTGGCTGTCTTGCCACATTTGAAGATCAGCCCTTCTTTGCCTTATACCGTGAAAGGTCGCAAACACGAAAGAACAAGGCACATGTGTTTCGTACAGAGATCAGGAGAAGGCTGCATTATTCCAGGGTGGTTGGCAGGAGCCTAATGGAGATGCGGGGTCCTGATCAGGGAAGGTGATAGTTGGGATTCATATGGCATTCATATGGCGAGAAGAGGGAGTCTGTGTGCTTTTACAGGAAGGTAAGTCACTCCCAAGTTGTGAACGTTTTAGCCAGCCTCACAGTGCTGTGACTTTTTCGCAACAGGAACCGTGTCACTGACCGTCAACCAGAGGATGTGACATTTGAGTGTTTCTTAGGTAGAACGGTGCAGCTATAGTAAGCATTATTTGGAAAAACTAACAAAGTGGACCAACATACATCCATATAAATCCAAACATACAAACATACATACATCTGGCTAGCAGTGGCGAATGGAAGAGGATGAGTGCCTGAATCTGGAGGTCAGATAAACTAACACTCAGCATAGGCGACGTCCCACTAGGACAGGCATCAAATTACCAGTCTGCTTAGACGTAGTCCTGCCTTCCTCCCCACTTAGGCAACATTGTTATCATTAAGAGGAATGAGCACAATAACTCAACAGTCAAGTTTCTAACACTTTTGCCTGAAACAGAAGCAGTATAGGCTACAAAGCATTCCAATTGCTCATTCAACAACAGTTCTCAGACATTAGAATTGTTTTATACACTACTGCCAGCTGCAGCATTTTCCCACTTCTGTTGCTAGGCTTTAAGTTCTGGCAAGATTTATGTGATGCAGTCCACGTGACAACTTTGTTAAGTCCTAGCTTCTCTGACTATGACTGAAACTGTGAAACTACAACCAATTGAGGTGGTGGGCAGGGAGAAGCGGTAAGTCCGTAACATAGGCCAGTTTTTAGGGTTACTGTCTTCTTCTGACGGTCCTGGCTTTTAAGCGGGAGCCCTTTGTATTCAGGAAAGAGCATACCATTTCAGGAGGAATGCAGCAGGCCTTTTCATTTACACTGGACTGAAGGGATTCATTTCCAACATTGATCTCATTACACAGCACTTCTAAAAGTGTCACTTAAAGTATCACGCAAAAAAAATTCAAATTTCACACATAAGCACGCAAACATTCTGGAAATATCACACATGAGCAAGCTGAAAACTTGGCAGCTATGCTTTAAAATCTTAGAGTATCTCCTTGCTCAAATGGGTGTATTTTCTGATACATATATGCTTCCCTCATCTCCTTTACTAGATTTTGCTTGCAAGAAAGTGTCACTCATAATCGTTTAATGTCACTCATAAGTACACTGAAATTATGAAAATGTCACACATAAGTAATCTGAAACCTTTACAGCTATGGGACTTGCCTGTGCCACGTCATCAAAGAACCCACTGCGCTGGAGTGCTGCAGGTGCACTTTTATCCACCCTCAGGGTCATAAGGCTAGACCGCTCTCAAGATTTGGGCTGGGGTGACTCCTCCACCATGTTGGAGAAGCATCGCCCCCTTCTAGCAGTGTAAAAAAAAAAACTTGATAGTAAACCCGGGTTTATTATCATGTTATTTTGTTTTTGAGTCTTGGTGGAGGGGAAGGGGGATGACAGGCACTGACGGGGAGTGGTATCCTCTTTTTTCAGTGAGCTTGACGGTTTGGCCAGCCATCTCAGGCTGACCAAACCGTTGAAAGACCTGAAGCAGTGCTACCGGGTTGAAGACAGCAAGCACAGGCTCCCAGTGGGAACCATGAGCGCTCAGGCCAATCCTGAGGATGCTCTCATGTATGAAACCAGCTTCAGGAATGGCCTCAAGGGAGTCTGGGAGCCTGTGCCTGCAGTGGAGCCAAGAAGGAGAAGAAGACCGGCAATGTGGCAGGCTACACGAGGCAGGTAAGTTCTTTTTTCCCCTTCTTTTAGTGTTGTTGTCTTCCCCACCCCTCCATTCTTCTCGGACAGTGGCCACTACTGGAATAGCGGCCCTACTACTCCAAAGAGGACACTCACAACTGAGCTCAATAAGGTCTGGAAACATGGCACGGGAAATAAGCTCAACTGATCTTGCAGAGAAACACACAAAAAGTGCAAGCACAAAAAAGAAACACCGGGAATAAAATCAAATAAACTAATCTATCAAGGTTTAGCCCCCAAAAAAGTAAGAGAGCGTTCCAAAATAACCGTCAAGAAGGTACTAATGTTCAAATAAATTATGGTGCATTCACAGGCAACCTGTTTAAAAGCAGATTTATTAAAAATAAACAGTGGCTTTTTGACAGTAAGGAATCAAGCTTTTAAAAATACCTTAGCTTACATTCCAGGTTTGAGAGGGCACATTGTCTATAACACCTCTTCTGTATCTGCTCACAGAGTCGGTAGTAATAAAAAGGGCATGACAGTGCGTTGCCTCAAGAAATAACTGCACCAGGGTATCGAATTCCAAACAATAGCTTCGAAAATGTCCTGTTTTAACGATAAATGGAGAACTTAAACTACAAAATATAATTTTGTCGGGCTCAGAAAATCCCTGCACAAGAGCTGTCTGCACCTCTTTGACGATCTTTGCTACCAATAGAGCAATGCTTTACTTCCAAATCGTCTAGCCTTTAAAATGGCTCCCAAGAGTTGTTATTTCCTTACTTCCTTGTCTAGGATGCCATTTTCTCTTTGCCTTTTCAAAACTACTGCTTTTGAAGTTTGCTATGGTTTTGCTCACAGGTAGCGACCATGCAGCTTTTTCACTCTGATGTATATACAACTCTACATTTTCCCCTCCTTAACTTGCATTATTACTAGATTATTGTGTTCACTTTTTCTATATTTTCTGCACAGGCATAGTATTCCTTTTGAGTTTCAAATGCAGTGTTACAAATTGAACACATATGTGGCAACTACCAGGCTGCCACTGTTCATTGTGTTTCTTAGCTATTTGAGAAGCATTGTTTTTTTAAATTGTGCTAGCTTTCTGTTTTGGAGGATTGCCTTTTGCTTGACCTACTACCTTAAAAATGAACAACAGTGACTTCGTCTCATTATTTCGTGGTTCTGTATTTCTGTCTACTCCCTCATCTTGATAAGGGGCCAGAAGACCATGGGAATATATTCTGCCAAGCGAGAGGATTCTATAAACCCGCCCATGGTCTACCCAAGCTTCTCATCAACTACTTCTTAGAACCTACCGGTGCCTACCAGTGCCAACTGAAGCTCCTAATTCCAGGGAGGGGGCGGTACAGGGAGAAGTATTTTCTGAACCTGGTAAAGTTTGAAACTCTGATATTTTCCCTCAGAAAAGGAGGTGTTACTTGCCAAAACTAGTGCATTCTGGTGGGCGGAACTTGCGTAGTTGCGCTCTGCAAAGCTCCGCAAAACGGTAAGAAATCACTGGGAGCACGCAAAAGTACAGAGAAAAAAACTCAGAATTGCTTGTTCCACCCTTTTGCGATGCTTTTTACCTGTTCGCGAATGCTGTGTGCGTGCTCTGGGAGAAATATCTTGTGAACATGCATTTTGAAAGCGCGAACAAGCAAAAAATTCCGCGCAGCCGCAGATCGTGAAATTTTGGGCAATTCCACGTTTTCCACGGAAGCAAAATTACCCAAATTCCGCAAATTCGGCGAGCGGAACGGAAATTACCACCGAGGCCTAACAAAATTCCGCATGTGATGGAAGTTAGCACTCATTTCTGAAAATAAGTATTTTATTTCACAAGTTGCACAAAATATTTTTTCATTGTGCGTTGCTCAAGAAATGACATTTATGCAACTATAAGAAATTGGTTTTATTGGTTTGAGGGGGATGAGACCCTACTCAAGCAGCAACCACAATTTCTGTTAGGGTAAAGCCACAAGCAACCCCAAATTAACCTGTGCTTAACCCTCTGGTAGCTTGGCACAAAAGCAGTCAGGATTAATTTAGAGGCAATGTGTAAAGTATTGGTGCAGCACTTCAAACAGTAATAAAGTGACAACACAACACAAGAAAACTCCCACACCAATTTGGGAAAATAGAGTAAAATGTATTAAAAAATTTGAGACCAAACCAACAAAAATTCAAGGAGTAGGACCTGAGATATGCAGTTTTAAAGACTAGGGGAAAAAGTGTCTAAAAGCAGAGAGCGGTAACTGTGGTTACGCTGGACCAGGACAAATTGATCAGTTCAGACTGACCACGATGGAGCATTGGCCAGCTACACGGGCCAAGTTAGGCCTGTCGAACAATGTACCTTTAAATCGTGATTGTGGAAAGATGTGAGATCCCACATTGAGGATGCATCTCACAGTGGTGATTTCGTTGAGCTGCAGAGGCGATGCAAGGTCCTGCATCGAGGATGCTTTGCGCACCAGCAGTTTGTTTGGAGAAGTTGACAAGGCTTATGTGAGGTCCTGCATCGTGGGTGAGGATACCCTTGATGGAGGCTTGTGATGCAAAGTTCTGAGTCTGGGATGAGTCGCTCAGCGGTGGTTCCAATAAACTGCAGAATGCAATGTGAAGTCATGCAGCGTCATTCTAATGTGGAGCTACGAGAAGATACATCACACTGCATTGGTTCTGGCCAAGAGATCATAGCTGGTCTTGCAGAGCACCTTCAGCCCACCTTCAAGGATCAAGGACTCAGGTGGAACCACTTGGGGAGCACTACTCACAGCAGGTAAAGTTCAGGTGCTGGGTCCTTATCACTTATTAGATGCAATAGGGTAACCCAATGTTATCCTGTAGGAGAGGTAGGCTTTGCAGTAGTGGAAAGCTAAATAAGGATTTTTTCTCTACCAACACATGTAAAAGTTTAAAAAGTACACACCCAACTTTTTAAATGCACTGCACCTTGCCCGGCAGGCTCTTTAGAGCCTACCTTAAGGGTGACATATATTAAACAGGAAGATTTCGGCATGGCAAAAAGGTCGAAATGCAGTTTAAAACTGCACACACAGGCTGCAATTCCAAGTGGTTGGCTCAAAAGGTGCAGCAGGCCCACTAGTAGCATTAAATTTACAGGCCGTGGAGACATGTAGTACCACTTTACTGGGGATTCATAAGTAAATGTAATGTGCCAATTGGGTGTAAGCCAATGTTACTATGTTTTAGGGAGTGAGCACACACACTTTACCACTGGTTAGCGGTAAAGTCCTAAGGCCAACAATAATTAGATTAGCATAAACGGAGGAGTAAAATAAATAATTTGGGGAAAGACAATCCTAAGGTTGACAGGTATAACAACAACACACAGGGATGATACTGGTGGTGGTGAGTCATCTTAACAGTATCTTGTTCAATTATTTCATTCACCCTAAATTATATTATTGCAAAATCAAATTTTTGGAACATTAAAAAATTTTCTAATTCTACCTTCTGACTAAGCTTCATTAAAATATAGGGTGGGCATTTGTTAGTCACTGGGTGTTAGAAATGGGATCTCTGGTTGGTTAAGGCTTGCGCCAAAGCCAGGCAGAGACCACCACTCTAGTCAGGTCTTGGGAGTTACACGCCAAAGATAACCCCTGCTCACCCCCTTCGTAGCTTGGCACGAGCAGCCAGGCTTATCCCAGAGGCCATGTGTAAAGCATTTGAGTACGCACATAACAGCAACAACATCCCAGGCACACTAGAACATGAACTCTACACAAGATTATATCAAAACTAGCCTTTGTATTCCCATTACACATTAGAATAGTAAACACATAACATACACAGTGCCAACTGGCCCGGGCAATATTCACAAGGGATTATATACACATGACAGGGCCACTTGGACCACTGTCAGAACCTTCACTAAGCGAACTTAGTAAAAGTAGAACAGATCATAAACCTACAACCAGTAAACACTGGTACTCACTGTACTTAGCATCAGCCTGTAACATAAACTACATTATGCACAGTCTCACATCAGGCACGAAATACATTCTGCGCCAACCTCACTGGCATAAACACCTCATGCAATCTAAACACATTAGACCCTAACCTCCTAAGCAATCATCTCTCAAGTCTAAACACATTAGACCCTAACCTCCTAAGCATAACTCACAATAGGGGCGTACATCATACAGTGAAACATAATCTCACTAGCATAAACAATGATATACAAAACAACCTCATAATCATAAACCATATTTAGAGGTATTGAACAGGGTGCGTAAAACATACTAAATGCATTACATTTCCTAGCACCACATCACATTATTGCCTGGCACCCTACAAATCTAACCGTTCCCCTGGCCAACTGGCCATCTCAAAAAGGGGCTCAAATGCCCTGTGTCCAAAATGTCAGGGCGCGCTGCCAATGCAGCGAAAGTCAAGGGTGCGCCACGGCGCAAATCTAAACATTGCAGCTGCCACTAAGTGCTGCGTAGCTGTACAGACAAAGATGGGGGTGAAGGAGTGCGTCTCACTCCTGGCTTAACCATGTCCCCTAAAAGAAAACAACACCTAAACGGTGCAGCTGCCCACTACTTGCTGGGTAGCTGGGAATCTCCACATGAGGCCTGGACCACTGTGCCACTTCTGTCCCTCTCATGGACTCTCTAATAATTGCAAAACCGTGGGCACCACTGTACCACACCACGGGGGCAGACAGGGGCCCCTCTGTGCCCTCTAGGAAATACTTATGCCCATCGTTGGAGCCACGTACGGACTTTGAGAATAATGCGCACGTTGGAGCCATCTAGGCCCTGAATCAACTTGTCCCCTGGAACACACTGGCTCCCGAAATTATTATGCCCCCTTGTTGCAGCGGCCCCCAACTGCGGCGCCGCTGTGTAGACCAGCCCCACACTGGGGGCATCAACAAAACGCTCACGGGCCTCTCTGGCTCCTTTTAATTAACCATGGCCACGTTGAAGCGGCCCGCTGCAGGACGGGCCGCTCAGAAGCAAACATCACCCTGTGCCCTGATCAGTCACCATCAATATTTCCCACGGAGCCCCCCAACCCTTTCTCACTCACTGGGCTGTTCGCTGGGGGACTCCTCTTCACAGGATGGCAGCACCTCTCTTGCGGTCTCCTATCTGGCTGCAGCACTTGCGGCATGCACTGGAGAGCCCTCGCTCCTCGGGGACTCTCTCTCCCTGTGCATTGCAGGGGCAGCCTCTGGCGGTGCGTCGGTGCTTCACCCGTGCCCCCGCCTGAGACCCGGGTCTACCCCGGACACCACGGGGTTCCCTCAGCTCATGGGAGCACCGCAACAAGCCGCAACACTCCTCCTTTCTCCTCACCCGGGCACAGTCCAGTGCGGGGTGGGCTCCCACCTGGAGTCTCCCTCCACTTCTCTGGGGCCGGCGGCAAGCGCAGGACTTCCCTCGCAAAACCGGGAGTCCCGCCCGCCATCAGGCAAAACATTGCCTGACTTCCTCCCAGCTGCGGTGGTGAGATTTCCTCGTGCCTAGATGCGGGGTGGGCATCCGAATCACAAACAACAGCAAAGTCGCGGGGTGGGCACCCGCGCAATTAAATGCAAATGAGCGTCCATAAGTGGGGTGGGCACCCGTTACAAGCACCAAAATAAACGGGGTGGGCACCCGCGCAATTAAATGCAATTAAGCGGCCATAAGTGGGGTGGGCATCCGTTACAAGCACCACATCAGGGGGGAATCCCTAAGCTGGGGATTCCCTCTCTCTCCCTTCCAGCAGCGTGACACTGCACAGCCCCAGCTCCTCTCTCGGGGGCAATCAGAGGAAACAGAGCACAGCGCTCTCAGGGGGCACAAAGGTTTGCAAGGGTCCAGGTACAAATTCAGAAGGGTCCCAAGAAGAAGTCCTCCAGGCATCCAGGGGCAGGGCAGAGCCCAGGGGGGCGAGCCCTCTCCTGGGCTCCAGCAGCAACACGCCAATGGCAGATTCAGCACTCAGGTACAGAACCATTTCATGGGGTCACAGCCCCTTCTTTTATACCACATATTCCTTTGTCTACAACTGTAGGGCAATCGGAAAACCTGATACAACTGGTTCAGGAGCACTTTGTTTTGCTCAGCTCCTCTCTCCCTTTTACAAGACAGGCCAGGGACATCAGACGCACCACAGGAGGTGGAGCCAGCATTGTGGAGGGAAGGCACAGCCCTATTCAGGTCCCAGGTGCATCTCCTTCCTCCCATCTACATGCAGATCTCCCTATTCACCACCTGACAGAACCATCCTGGCTCCTGGAGCCAAGCACACCACACATCCCCTGTCAATCACAATCCAGACATGCAATTCACATCAGGCAAGCAGACACTGCACACAGAAATGCCATCTTCTAAAAGTGCCACTTCTCCACTAGTCAGAATAAATCTGCGCACACCATTGCACAGCATTTATTCTCACAAGTTTGCACATACTAAACTCGCACCTGCACTCCTCTCACATCAGGAATTACCATGGAAACTCATATTCCCCCATGCATTCCTATGGGAGGGCAGGACAGTCTCACCACATATACACAGAGAGCACACGCACTTTACACTGGACCACAGTGCTAAAGTGCGGAGGCCTAAAATCACCAACACCAGGTTACAGAAACAGGCTAGGAGAACGCAAAAGGTTTTGGGGTGAACCTGCCAAAAAGGCCTAGTCCAACACTGGGAAATAATGTTTAAGACATGGCGATAGAGTACACAAATTTAGACTGTTTCTGTGTATCAAACAAACTAAACTGCTTCACTTTTGTTTTTTAAATGACCCTAGGGATTTGGTGACCATAACATGTCATTCCACTGATTTCATTGCCTGAACACATGGAAACCATATCAAACGTGTTATATTTTGTTTTGTGTGGATGGAGGACATGATTCTAATTATCATTATTCTAATTATTACTAGTATTATTAGTAGTGGTTCCAGCATTCGTAATAGTTTTATTGGTATAGCTATTATTACAAATCATACCATCAGCCCAGGGAAAAACCAAAAACACATTAATGGCACAGTTTCATACAAAAAATGCATTTTTCTAGTTAATGTTCCTATTAAGGCATAGCACAAACAAGAAACAGGGGTGGCAGAGGCCTGTTCATAAGCTGACAGATGCCACGGATTTTCAAGTGTACTCCATCACATGCTATTTCTACCTTACCATGGAGGAAATAAAGCCTGCACAGTAAAACTGAAGTCAATCGAAAAACAATAACGCACATGGCATTGCATATAGACATTAGTTGCCTAGGTTACCATGTTGACTTTGCTTCTGCAGGACTTCACTCAATTATATTTGCTTCTGTAATATAGCACATTCCTTATCTGAAATCAAAGGAGAAATCTGCTCAAAATGTACAATATTGAATGCCAAAATGTGACTGGTCAACAATGCTGGGCATTAGAAATACTGTTTCCATGTGGGTCACTCACATAACATCCACAAGACCACAACCCCAACAATGGAAGAAGGACTAAGATAGTGAAATAAAGCCCGAGCTACAGGTGCAATAGTGTCAGAGATGACAGATGTTTTTAGGTTGAGCCTAGCAGCACACATGTGCTGCGCTGCGAGGCATGCTGTATCCAGTGTATGGTCATTCAGCACGCCTATCACATTTGATTGGCTACTTCATGTGCTTTTCAAAATTCCTTTCTTTTCATTAGTTCATAGCTTACATTTGTCTCTTCTTTTGCTGGTTTACTCACGCCTTGGAGACCGCGCCTTCGAGACTACCCCTGCTACATATATTGTTTCACAATGGGCTATATAGGTTAGTGCTGCGCAGTACTTGCTTTGTTATTTTCCTCCTCGGTGGTGCGCACTTCCTGCAGCCTTGCCGTGAAGCACGTATGTGCCTCAGACACACTGTTTATTACCAAAAAGCTGTGCTAATGCGTTGAAGGTGGAGGGGAGATTTATATTGCAGCTTGCAGCTGACGTTCCTTTCAGTTTGCAAAGCTCCCCAATCCTTAATATTGCCCAGGGCATCGAGTATGTCACAGCTGCTGGGACAGGGGAAGCCTCTATTGTCTCTACCAACATGACTCAGATGATGTCAGCAGCCAGCTGCTGGTCCCCACCTCTTCTGCCTCCTACAATATTCTTCTTGGTTTGGGTCCTAGGCCTGTATGATGTTGGCCTCTGTTGTTGGCCATCCCTGGTTCTAGCTTTTCCAGTTCCTCTACTCTTCTTGCTGGACCTGGATCCTATCGCCTGCCATAGCTGGCTGCTCCCAGTCCTGGCTCCAAGGGCTGCTCCCTTCATTATGGTACCTTTTTGCGCAGTGCTGCTAGCTGCTTCAGTCGGTATTTCCTAGTTCCCAGTCCTCTAGACAGTGCTGCTAGCTGCTACTCTGGCCCCGTCCATAATTCCTCATACTAAACCCCTAGGCAGTGTTGGAACTGTGACTCTGGTCACAGTGGTAATTCCCCATTTTTAGTCCTCTAGGCAGTGCTGCAGCTGTCTCTCTGGTCATAGTGGTAATTCATCATTCTTAGTCCTCTAGGCAGTGCTGCTAACTGCTTCTCTAGTCCCGTTGGTAATTCCTCATTCTAAGTCTTTCAGGCAATGCTACTAGCTGCCACTATGGTCCTGTCAGTAATTCCTCATTCTAACTTCTCTAGACAGTGCTTCTAGCTGCTTCTCTGGTCCCAGTGGTAATTCCTCATTCTAAGTCCTTTAAACAGTGCTGCTAGCTGCTTCTCTGCTCCTGCTCTGATTTTTAGTGCCAGGTATTTATCCCGCTCTGGAAAATCATCTTGAACAGCACCATCCACAGCGCAAGGGGGTGCTGCTTCTTTCTGACACTCGAGTAGATGTTCAACTTGAGTGACAACTTCCTCAACACGAACAGATGGTTTCTCAACACGAGTGGCCGTGGCTATCCGGGACTGCCCTTGTTGAGAAATCTCGCTGTGAGGTGATTTAGCGTTGGGTTTTCTTTCATCGCCAACTTAAAGTTGGTGAGCACAAGTGAGGAAAAAACTCAGGGGCATATTACCAACAACTAGCGATAATTACCGCTATGTTGGCTTAGCGGCAATAATTTTATCGCCGTGTTGCGGCGATTTTTATCACTTAGGAGCCTTGCTATTATCAAGGTGTATCTCCTAAGCGATAAAAATCGGCCGAAATGCATGAATATTGCTGTAAAGTCAGCGATATTCATGCATTACCGAGCTAATGCTCTTAGCCATGTTATCCACTTCCCATTGGATAACATGGCTTAGAACTGCTCAGGGCAGGTGTTAGCTTTTGGAGATATTCGCGCTTAGCGCAAATATCTCCAAAAGTTGGTAATAGGAGATAGCGATGTTAGCGACTGTTTCCAGTCGCTAACATCTTGGCATGCCCACTTTGCATGTCATTAGACATAAATATCTCTGACATGCAAAGCGGGGCCCAAGATGGTCGCTATCTCCTACTAGCTGTTGCAAACTGGTGTTAGCGACAGCTAGGTAATAGGGAGATAATTTTATCTCCGCTTTCTTGGCTTTTAAAGCCAAAAAAGCGGGGATAAATCCCTTGATAATATGCCCCTCAGTCTTTCTGAACTTCGCGTGCTCCACAGAGTGCAGAGAGCAGAAAACTCTGCAAACTCCATGAACAAAGTGGAGTTCAGCGCCCATGCCTAATCCTCTATGCAGTGCTGCTAGCTTCTTCTCTGATCCTGTTGGTAATTCCACATTCTAAGTCCTTTAGACCGTGCTGCTAGCTACTTCTCTGGTCTCATAGGTCATTCCCCATTCTAGGTGCTCTAGACAGTGCTGCAGGTTCTTCTCTGGCCTGGCCAGTAATTCCTACATTTTAAATCCTCTAGGCGATGCATAAGCTGTCTCTCTGGTCATAGATGTAATTCTTCATTCTCAGTCCTCTAGGCAATGCTGCTAGCTGCTTCTCTGGTCTCATCTGTAATTCATCTTGAGGCCTTTAGACATTGCTGCAACTGCTTCTCTGGTCCCAGTGGTAATTCCTCATTTTAAGTCCTCTAGGCAGTGTGGCAGCTGTGTCTCTATTGTCAGTGGTAATTCCTCATTCTTAGTCCTCTAGACAGTGCTGCCAGCTGCTTCTCTGGTCCTGTCAGTATCTCCCCCATTCTTAGACTTCCAGGCAGTGCTGGAACTGTGTATTTGTCCCCAGTGACAATTCCTCATTCTAAGTCCTCCAGATAGTGCTACTAGCTGCTTCTCTGGTCCCAGTGGTATTTCCACATTCTAAGCCCTCCAGACTGTGCTGAAGCTGCGTCTCTGGTCCAAGTGGTGATTTCTCATAGTTAGTCCTTTAAACAGTGCTGTTAGCTGCTTCTCTGGTCCCGTCAGTAATTCCCCCCACTCAAAGTCCTTATAGGGAGTGCTGCAGCTGTATCTCTGGTCACAGTGGTGATTCCCAATTCTTAGTCCTCAAGGCAGTGCTGCAGCTGTGTCTCTGGTCACAGTAGTTATTCCTCATTCTAAGTCTACTAGACAGTGCTGCAGCTGCTTCTTTGGTCTCGTCGGTAGCTCCCCACATTCTAAGTCCTCTAGACAGTGCTGCAGCTGCTTCTCTGGTCATGTCGGTAACACCCCCATTCTAAGTCCTCTAGGCAGTGTTACAGCCATATCTCTGGTCACAGTAGTTATTCCTCATTCTGAGTCTACTAGACAGTGCTGCAGCTGCTTCTTTGGTCTTGTTGGTAACTCCCCACATTCTAAGTCCTCTAGACAGTGCTGCAATTGCTTCTCTGATCCTGTCGGTAACTCCCCCATTCTAAGTTCTCCAGGCAGTGCTGGAACTGTGTCTCTGGTCACCATAGTAATTCCTCACTCTCAGTCCTCTAAACAGTGCTGCAAGCGGCTTCTCTGATCCCGTCACTGCCTCAGCCATTCTAAGACCTCTAGGCAGCACTGCAGCTGTGTCTCTGTTCACAGTGGTAATTCCTTATTCTTAGTCCACTAGACTGTGCTCCAGCTACATCTCTGTTCATACATCCACTACACTCCAAACCAAAACATATAGGTAAAAGACAATGTCATTTGCAAAGCCAATAGCTCTAACTCTCATAAATGCAAGACCTATTGCATTGCAAATGCTTGTTTTCCACGCGACCACAATTATTATGTTAATTTCTTTTTTACCTGCATAAGTGTGCTTTAAAGGGCCCCTGTTAACTAATATCAAGTATTTGGGAGATTAACCATGGAGATGATGATCTGCTGATGGCTAGAAGTGTTCATTGGCTAACTACTAGCTTTACAGCACCACAAACGGTGCCAAATAAATATAACGCTATCAAGGCCAAAGGCGCCTCATCACAGCAATGCACATTCCTACGTAGCATGCAGAAAGGCAGGCGTCATCCCTGTGGGTTTATTCAGTTGGCATTGTGCAGGTTCTCAGCTGGGACAGCACCAAAGGCTGCACCTGTGCCTCAGCATTGCTTCTATTGAAGCACATTATAAGCACAAATGCTAAGGAGGTATTGCCACACTACGTGCAGTTGAACTGTGTTTCAGACTTCTATTACTTATTGTAACCACGACCTGAATGACCACTCATCTCTCAGTTTATTTTCTGATTTCTTCCTTTAGGTAAGAGCATTTAAACATATGCACATATTTTTACAAGAAAAGAAAGGTACAGTGCGGTTGCATCTCTATAGCAACCAACTTAATTGGGAAAGTGCGGGTCTTTCTTTAACCATACGGTGGAGCCAGTATCCTTGCATGAGAAACAATAACATTCGAAACAGTAATAACTCGTTCTGTACAAAATAAACATCAATAAACAGTTATAAACAGGAAGGTGGTGAATTGGAACATCAGTGCACCTATGAATCAGCAGGCTGTCGCTGTCTTTAATCGGCAAGCATTTGAAACCACAAATATTTAAGTGACTCCCCGATGACAAAAAAAATGGAACAATGAGCTAATGCCAGGGTCCTTGAATTATGCAACAGGGAAGTACCAAATAATGCACGAGGGTTGACTAAATTATGCCTCATAATGTGGCACATTTGTGATAGTATTACTTCATTATTTTGATATGTTTATATGCATTAACACTTTGCAAACGTTCAACTCCATTAGTACCAGTTTAACACCCAAATGCATAAACAAGCAACCGCAAGGTGACCTGTCAATCTTTGACAATGGTCTTCCACTAAGCAGCAGCAAATGTCGCCATGTTTCAAGTAACTTTTGAACTATCTAAGCTTCACACAGTCCTTTTTGACAAAATCTGAAACTGCTGCATCAGATGATAGATTTTGTGGCAAATGCATCAAAGCCAGAATTATGAGGAACATGGCTTGGATGCAGAATACCATAATTGTGTTGACTTCCTTCATCACTGGGAGATATCTGGGGAGCACCAGGGAGTCCGGTTGCGGCATAAAACTGCTGTATATGATTGCATTTTGCTGAAGAAGAAGTTTGAAAGGTTGTTGGACAGATATTCTGATGGATTTATAATTCGCAGTGACAGCTGTGGATGTGGTGGAGGCTTTTATAATTGCAAAGATTACTTTGCTGATGTTGGAGCCGGCATTTATTAATTCGACTAAGGTCTTTCTCTTGGTTTCTTGGGTGAGCGGGTGGTACCTTTTCTGAGCCGCTTTGAAGAAATATTTTCTCCACTTCCCTTTGCTGGTCCTCCATTTCCGTTCCAGATGTTTGCAGGGTCGCTTGGTCATTTTTAGGTCTTCTGAGTTACCAGCTGTCTTGTGTTCTGGCACTTGCTGTGTTGCTTCATAGGGGCCAGAGTGTAGGCACAGATGGTGATGCACTTGTTAAAGTTCTCAATGTCATGTGCCAGGATGCCTGTGGGTTCTGATTTGCTCTTGAGTTGGGAAGTCATTCAGTCCACCTCTGTTAGGTTGTTCCAGTGTCATCGTACTTAGTCCGCTGTGGGGGCTCTTCTGATTTGATTGATGGATGTTAATTGTAAAACTCACTATAATGTGGTCTGTCCAGGTAACGGCTCGTGGGTTGTTGATCGGAATATTGTCGAAAGACGTGAAGACTGGTCTAGGATGTGTGTGGCTCTGTGACACGCTGAGTTGGACCCAGATTCCTGAGGTTGTCAAGAAGGGCTACTGAGGTGGCTTTAATCCATTCTTCGAGATGGAAAATGAGGTCTCCTAGGAGAATAAAAGCATTGGCGTCAGACCACAGGTGGTAGCATCCTTGATGTTTTTTTCAAAGTTGGTTCGGGGAAGAAGGGCTGGAGACTCAGGTCCGACCCAGAGAGATATTTGATGTGGTTTGTAATGTGAAGTTGACGTGCTCCATGTAGTTTGCTTCTGTGGTGTGCATGAAAGTGTTTTTTGTCGACAATGGCAATTCCTCCTCTGGCCTATTTTGGCAGTCATGCATAGAGAAATTGTATCTGAAGGGGATGGCAGTGGCCATGTCTTGTGTTGAACCTGGAAGATTCTTAATAGTGGCGGTCTACAGATTCCAAAACCAATGTTTTCGCACAAGAAAGCACAAAGCGTAAAAGATATATTGGTACACACTAGACCGAGGGAAGACAAGGTGAATACCCAAGGGAACCCTAACTTTGTACAAGGACATTACCCATGCGGGGGATGTAAGGTGTGTTGCCTGACCAAAAAGAGTAAAACACTAATCTTCAACAATGGGACAAAATGGGAGCAGAGAAGCTTCAGCAACTGCAACAGCACCAATGTTGTGTACTTAATCACATGCCCATGCAACCTTGAATACGTGGGTATGACGAGCAGGGCCGTCAAAACCAGAATAGGTGAACATAAGAGCACAATAAAATGCAAAAAAATCAAGCACAAAATTAACCAACCACTTCCTCGAAAGAGGACACAGACCAGAGGACATCACCTGGACTGTGATAGAACAGATTGACGATGATAAAAACCTATTGGAGAAAGAACAAAGGTGGGTTTTCCGTATCAAATCCAACAAAAATGGGTTAAATGATGAAATACCTTGGGGCCAGCTGTAAGAACTCGCAGATATATCCCACACTGAAAAATTCACTGTCCAAAAATCAACAGGCTCCTTATGGGAGCTCGAACGGGGCTGACAACTATTTCTCTAAGACTCTTTAGTCTCCAGATAAGTATCAAAGTCAGATCGTTCAATTTAATAACTTTGAACAGTTCTGCATGCAGCCCACTGTGTAGATCAGGCGTATGATCCTTCTACTGCGCCAGAGTACTGTGGAAACAACTATGATTTGTTCTTAAGGATTACCCATAAAATGAAATATTCCACGTGGTATCACTGCCATGTCTATAAAATAGCCCCCCAATAGATATAAGTAAGGAATCAGAAGTCAGCCTGTTTCATTCTAGTGTTTCTGGTAGCCGCCCTGAAAGCAGTTGACTACTTATTTGAAGAAATGAACTATACATTGTGCCCCCTACCACAGATACGAATAGTAACACTTTCTAAAGATGACATTTCAACAAATAGTAAACACTCGATTTCTTGGATCACTGACCACTATGAAAAAGAACGTCATGTCTATAAAATAGCCCCCCAATAGATATAAGTAAGGAATCAGAAGTCAGCCTGTTCATTCTAGTGTTTTCTGTAGCCCTGAAAGCAGTTGACTACTTATTTGAAGAAACGAACTATACATTGTGCCCCCTACCACAGATACGAATAATAACACTTTCTAAAGATGACATTTCAACAAACAGTAAACACTTGATTTCTTGTTATCATTGGCCACTATGAAAAAGAACGATCGATAAGAAAAAGAGTGATCAGACATCTTCACTGCAAACAACAACTTGGGAAGGAAGACTTCCGCTAAATGCACCTTTAACCCACCCGATGTTCCGCGAAAGGCGGCCATCTTTGGTCAGCGCTCTAGTGTTTTGCCGCTGCAAGTCAAATGGGATGACATTGCAGTTCAGAGGTTATATGTATGCCGCGTGGAAAATGTCAATTATCCTCGGAGCGGCAGCACGGGTAGGACTAAGGCAGTGTACTTACGCGGTAAATGTGAGTAATAGACTCTGACCATGAGTCTTTAACGAATATGGTCCACAAGGCAAAAACGAACCATTGTGACATCAGTATTTCACGTAAAGGGCACGGTTTTCTTTTACAGATTACCGAGTGGAATACCTATCGCCTGCCAGCTCATGGGGCATGCAACGATTGCCAAAGTAGTATGTATCATACCCTTTTTCTTGTCTAATAGTAACTTTATCAAACTTTTTTTTTTAAATATTTCTCTCGAATGACTCGAGTCCCTCCGGTCACAGCCTTGTGTGTTGCTGCTGCGTGCATTGAGTTATGGGTGTGTGTGTTGATACAAGTCTGCCCTAAATCTGTGGGGTGGAATGAAAGACGTTCGGTCACCAAGTGGAATCGAATAACCAGGGGCTGGTATAGCGTACCTTTTCCCTGCTCATGAAGTCTTTATAAAAAAGCATCACGGAACGTGCAAATACCGTTAAATAATGAGACCAGTGCCACCGTTATTAACTTGCGCTGAACGACAGATTATTTATATATTTGTTTAAAGTTGGTGTTTTTCTCTCCCTTTTTCTTTTTTCTTTACAGAGACCGCGAAAGGTCCCCTTTTTTTGATAAAATTTATCACGCTTCATCCGGGCCAGCTCATGCCCAGAAGCCCAAACTACCAGCTGATTTTTGCTGCTAGTTTGTAGGACTGCAGGCTTACAAACTTTAGAAACTGAGTACTTTTTAGTAGGGACCACTAGAAGGTCCTGATGAGTAAGCAGTAGGGGACTGCTTACGAAACATGTAGACCAGGTAGCAAGCTAATCGCTCTACCCCAAAACCCCCTTTTTAACGTTCCCAGCCAGAGAAGTGAATAAAATATATTTTTTCTACTAGCCAGGGAGTTTTTAACCCTTTTTTTACAAACACTCACATAACTAGATCCCTACACTTCACTGACATCACTTACACTGCACTGTCACATAGCTTCTGTCACTAACAACAGTACTCCCACGTAGCTCGTAGGTCGTAGCATGCCCCGCCCCTTAGAGGGACGGGAACACCCCCATGATGAAGCATGACACTAAAGGATTTTTTTAGTGTGTGAGGGGTATTTTAACAAGCACATTGTGCTCTCATCTTTATCACTCTAAGAGAGAGCTTATTACCCACACCACCCTCACATATATATAAAAACTAAAAAATAAATATCACCACGCACATTGATAGAATCCTTTTGTTTATACATATCTTTTTGGAGGGTGATTCTGTCAATACCTCTACACTTCCTCTATTGTTTTGGAGAACCTGTGGTCAGCCATGTCTCTGAGGAAGAGAAGGTCCGGGCAGAGTCTTCCAACAGGGTTCAGATCTCTGTGGCTTACTTGCTGAGTGAGCAGTAGTTGATGCACATATATGCAACTGGTGCAGGGGGGTGCGGGTGTGTTTTTATGGTAGATGTGGTAGAGGTGGGTGGCCAGAAATTCAATGTAAAAAAGCTGCTTCTGTTGCCAAAATTGACTTGCCAACACAAGTGATAAAAAAGTGGAGGCAGACTGATAGATCTAAGGGTTCAGATATATGCAAATGTGGGAGAAAAATGTATATAAAAGTAGGGACACTTCAAATGATATGTATTGTAACAATAGCATATAGATGTAACCTGCATCGGCATCTCCACAAGTAGGCAGTGGGGCACAAAGAGCTTCCTATAGATCAGATATACAAAGATTCATAATAGTTCTCAGCCTGTTTCTGGATACGCTGCTACCATTGCAAAGGCTGAGATAGAAAACATAAAAAGCAAGCATTGGAGTAGTCAAGTCTAGATTTGAGAGCTGAGTTAATAGCCCTAGGTGTCAAGCAATTTGGAATATATGGCAGAGCTTTCTTTACACTCTTAAGCTGAAAAAGCAAGACTTGTTGACCAAATTAATTTGGGGCACACATTTTAAATAATGGTGTATTAGGAAGCCTATAGCTAAGATCTTTTCTACTGGTTGTGGTGGTGACCCTAAATTAGCAGGATAAGAGATGGTTATCAGGTGAAATGATTAAAAAGATTAACCGTTAGCCAGCCTCATATGAAGCAATATAAACAGCAATGCTTTGAACAGTTTAGTTATCTGTCTGCTATACATGATGAAGAAAATAGATGAGAGTGCAAGACCTTGTGGCACTTCTCATCTTAAGGTGGCTGTGTTTTAACGATGAGATGATAGGATTCACACAAATTTGACTTTTTCTAAGAATGACCAGAATAGTTTAATGCTGTCCCTCTTATTTCTACCTCCATAGTCTTCTGATGAAAACTGTGTGATTCACAATATCAAAAGCAGCAGAAATATCGAGTCATATGAGGCAGCCAAGAGTTTCATGTTCCACATCCACATTTAGCATAACAGAAACAGAAAGAAAAGCAGCTTCAGTGCCTCAACCTACTCTAAATCTCAGTTGGCTACCATTAAGGAGGATTTTAACTTCTGAAAATCCCACTTTTAGAAAGCTGGCATTTTCTTGTGTTTGCCATTTAGTGCCTGTAGTTTGTCTCTGATCACATGACAGGGTGTAGTTGGCAGTTGGGCTTTGTGAATTGCTCCTAGACAGCCACACACGATGGTAGCTTAGGTGTGCCTCAATGTTAATGTTAATGTTATGGGTATTTGTAAAGTGCACGGCTACTCCAAGGAGTGTCCCATCTCTGGCAGGATGGGAGGGAGGAGCTGGCAAAGACTCACTGACACCTAAATAGGATGTGTCCTGACTGCCCTCAAAGGGCTGCATGCCCCCTGTAGTGAGTCCTTAGCCAGGGCAGGTAGGGAGGTCATCAGTGCACTTCAAAGACATGTCTTTGAAGTCTCCCCACTTCATAAGCACCACTGGGTGTAAGTACTGGACCTCAGACACCACCATTTTAGTACACTTCTGGACCTGTTGATACTCTACCAGGAAGAATAACTGATGTGGTTCTGAAGGACCCTCTCTCTGCTGGACTGCACTTTGCTGGGCTCCTGCTTTTATTTGCAGCTCTGCTGCCTGCTGCCTTCTAGCCTGGGTGAGAAGGGCTGGATTTACATCTCTTGACCCCATAATCCAAAGATACTGTAAGGGCTAGCTGGATGGCCTCCTGATCGGAAGCATTAGGGTCATTACAGGCTTCCAACCCCTGTACCTGGACCCTGCCATCTGTGAGTCTACCCCGCCAAGTGGTGCCATCCCAGTCCTGACCCTTGGAAGTGATTCTAAGGTACTTGACAGCAGAATCAATGCATCTTCTCTGCTGAGCGACACATCCAAGAGCAGATCTGACGCATTGCTGCTGCTGTGTGGATTAGAACCCTAGCAAAAGACTTGCAGTTTCACCGCAACCCGATTCTTGGGACAGATGCATCGCCTTCAGAACCGCCATTGCACAACGTTTTACCAGGTTCAGTTCTACAGCCTACATTCTCTGACTGCATGCTAACTCTGAAAGCCTTCTCCCACTATACTTCTAAACACTGCATGAAAAATTGCCATTGATTTACTCTCGCTTGAATCTTCTCCTCTCTCTCTTTCCCCAGCATCTTTTGACCCCTACGGGTGTGATTCACAATTCCCTGGTTGATTTTCTACAAAGTGACCCTCTTTTTTCCTTTCATCCTCTACATACCTTCTATTTCTGAGAAAAGCCTCCCTTCAGCCTCTTTGCTGTCTGCCTCAGTCCGTCTTATTGTAAATCTGAAATTGGCTGGTACCTCATTTCATTGATCACAACCTCTCCTCTTTCAAGCCCTAGCCATGTAATCTAACATTGACTAATCTCCAACAGCCTATCTATCTCACTAACCATTCACCAGAAACCATAAAACCCCCTCTAATGAGCACAGGAACATGTTAAATAACATATCACAAGATAAATGGAGTAAATGTCTGCAATTTCTCTGGAGAGCACATTATTAATAACAACAACAAACAATAACTACTAACCTTGAGTTCTGGAGTAGCATGCTACTTGCCGTAAAGTGCCTCAAAGCATCATCAGTGGTAGTGAGCACTATCTAACTCCAATTACACAATTACAATGACACTTTTAGTGTCTCTGGTTGTTGGTAATGTCAAGACCTGCTCCCATGAAAAACAATTCAAGACATACTCTAGTACAACCAATTGGAGTGATGCCCCATTCATGCTATTCATATATATCACAGGCACACAAAGAAAGTGTTGATCCCTTGCACACAATTTGTGTGATGTTTAATTGTGAACAATTCAACATATGCAACCAATTAAAACAATCCAAGTGCTGCTGCCATGAAAAAGATTCAAGTAATTTTCCATTGTGCACAACAGAATAGCTGGCCATATGTAAACAATTTAAATATCTTACCCATCGTTATGAGTTCCATCTCAAACTATTGCAATAACATCTCTGTTCAATTATGGCATCTCTCTTCTTACTAAATGACTGCAAATTAAGCACATGTAGTGGCACATAGTGCTGGCGGAACACAAAAGGGCAGCAAGAAAGTGCATCATTTCCTTGGTGGCCATTGCTACAGGCTGCTTTTCATCTGGTCCAGTTTCCTGACATTTCTATTTATTTCAATATGCTCATCCCATAATGAACTACATCACCAATCCTTACATATTATTACATTGTCAACTCCTGTTTCAAATGTCCACTAGATGTATTTCTGTGTGTTTGGATCAAATTTCACCATTGCACCTGCATTCTTCAAATTAGCTTACACTGGCTCTTAGAAAATCATCTGACAACTGGAAACACTCCTCACTTTAACCACTTTGCTATCAGGTAATCAATCCACAGTTCAGGTGAGGTTCTTCACTGAAATTGGTGATTTCTTGTCATCTGAAAATCTGGCAGACTTCTTTAGGACTGACTGTTGAATCAAAACAACACTGCAAACTTTACTGACCTGATTACAACTAACTACAACTTACTCAACCAAATAGAATAGTGGGCCTATCGAGGCAGAGTTGGTCTGATTTTTAAAAAACAATCTTTACTTCTTTCTTTCCTGCTTATCACATGTGAGAGTTGGGAAATTGGCTAGTTCAGTCTGCAAAACAGCTCCATCTGGGAATCATGCTGTAACCCATCACGCAAGACTAGGAACTCCATCTTTCAGGTTTGGTTGTATTGGCTTTCTACCAAACCGTTAGTCTTCTGCTGTGATGTTGGGAGCATTAAATATATGGCCATATCTTCAATCTGATTATTTTATAACCCTTAAAAGTGGTTGATAGAAAATGGTCCCCTCTATCGGGTCACCCAAACGTTTTGCCTTCCTCCTCCTCTTTTTGCTGAACTATTTTTGTTGGCTTTAGGACACCGAGCACTTTGCCACTGCTGAGAAGTGTCAAGGTGAGTGTGTTCTCTCCTCTAAACACCTGCTTGGCATATTTAATTTACTTCTAAGTCTCTTGTAAAGTGGTATAACATATACCCAGGGCCTTTAAATTAAATGCTACTAGGGGGCCTGCAGCACTGACTGTACCACCAACACAAGTAACCCTGTAAACATGTCTCAGGCCTGCCACTGCAGAGCCTGTGTTTGCAGTTTTACTGCCATTTCGAAATGGCATTTATCACCCTTTGGTAAGCCTTAAACTCCCTTTTATTGCACTCCAAAGGTAGACCCTAGTTATATCACCACTAAGGTAGTCTCTAGTTAGCACATAGAGCAGGGTACTGTGTAAATGAATGATAGAACATGTACTTTTAGGTTTTACATGTCCTGGTAGTGAAAATCACCTAAAGTCGTGTTTCATTACTGCAAGACCTAGTCCTCTTGTAGGTTAACTTTGGTAATTTCCTATTACACTTTTAAGCTGTAATAGCTGACTAGAAAGGAGTAGCTGTGTCATTTTTTATATCTTTAGAATAGTAATGATAAATCCTCTTTACTGGTAAAGTTGGATATGATATTACTATTTTGCAAATGCAACTTTTAGAAAGTGAACTAATGATAGTGGCCTAGCCCTGTGTGGGTGACTAGGACTCTAACACACACCAACGCTATTACAGTATGTACAAGTTAACAAAAGATTAATAGAAAATTTCCACATAGGTAATAGACCACGTTTTTTATCAATATTCTCTAATCATAACATCTGATTAGTTGCATAAAAAACAGCAAAATAAGGAAACATATTCAAGAGATGCACATGAGGGGTAGGCAAAAACACTTACGGAATTTCTGTAACCAGATCCTGCCACAAGCTGTCGAAATTATCAAAAGACAAATAAGAATAATTAGAGCCACAAAGCCTAAAAGGATTACGTAACTTCTCGTTTCATTGAACTCCACCCTACTGAAACTCACAGATAATTATTTGAGAGGCATGTGAGATAGGTTCCATTGTGTTTTACTTGGGAAGTTACAGAAATTAAGTAAGTGTTTTTTTCGTGTGCACACTCGCTTTCTACACCTTGGTGAAGGTTGCACGATTCAATGGATTTATCATGAATGTTCATGTTTTCACTAACATATCTGACCTACCCCTCATGTGCATCTCTTGAATGTGTTTCCTTTTTTCTTTTCTGCTGAAAACTCCTGATGAAGGGACGCATGTCCCGAAATGCATTGGGTTACAAAATGATTGTTCTGAAATATTTGTGTTCTTATAATTGATTTATTTTGCTGGTTTTTATGCAACTAATCAGATGTTATGATTAGAGAATATTGCTAAAAAATGTGGTTTATTACATATGTGGAATTTTCTATTAAACTTTTGTTAACTTGTACATACTGTAATAGCGTTGGTGCTTGTTAGTGTCCTAGTCACCCACACAGGGCTAGTCCACTATCATTAGTTCACACACATGTGTTCTAACACTGCACACATATAGGACTAAATTGAATTATAAAACCGGAGTGCGCTTTTCACCAACCCCATTGTTTAACTTTTAAGAAAGTGGATCTTTCTCTACTCTTACAGCTCAGTGTGCCTGCAGCCTGTGTCCAATACATGTCTGGACTGTTATGTGTGTCTGAGTACTCCTCTGCAATAATCTGCATTCTGGCGGCTCTTCCTGAGCAGGAAGGGAGGAGAGCACGGACACACTTAAATAGGCAATGTCCTGTTTCCCACTCGAAGGACGGATTACCACCTACTGATAGTCTGGAGCCAGAGCTGGGAAGAAAGAACTTCTGTTCAGTTAAAATACCCTTTATTGCAGGCACCCCCACTTCAAAGCCACAACTGGGTATAAGTACTTGGGCTCTGACCCCACAGGGTCAAACACTTCTAGACGGTTGTATGATGGTACAATGCTTCTAAAATCATCACATGGCTTTAAAGCGCATTTGTTACCCCGTATTTGTTTAGCACGCATATGCTTTTATCTTGCATGCCAATACTACGCATTACTAGGTTAAGTTGAAAAAAAAATATATATATATATATTTTTTTTTAATCTTTTTGGGGAGACCACCCAACACCCCATACTTACCTTAAATGTGTGGTAAAGAAATGTGTGGTAAAGGCCTACACATACTAAACAAACACGAGGTAACAAATGTGTGGCAAAGGCACTGCTATGTAAATATCACGCAGCAAAGACTGATTCCCCTCCTGGAAATACAACTGGACACTGTCAGAAGAACTGCTGTGCTGCATCAAGGACTAACATTTTCCTGGACTACTACCCTGAAAGGATTGCTTTTCTGTTGTGCTGCAGTGCTGCCCATCTGGTCTCTAAGACTGCTGAAGAAGAGCTGGACACTGCCTTGCAACCAAAGTGACCTCCAAGGGCTTGTTGGCTTGCCTCCTGTTGCATGAGGCTCAGGGATGTCAAAGTTTCTATCCTTGCTCATGTTCGTGGTTCACTGGAGGTGGACCCAGATACTTGCACAAAATAAATCAATGCATTTCCAGTCAGCATGTCACAGAACTGACACATCGACCCAGTTGAGGGAGTAGAATCAGCACATCATTTTCAGAACCAATATATCACCTTGAGAGCCCAACACATCTAAACCTTGCATCGCCGCAGCACCAGTACGGAGAGATCAATGCATCCCATAAAATGCGCAGAGAAACCCGGCGCAACGCACTTCAGAACCAATGTATTCTAGCTTGGCACTTCATCTACAGAACCGACTCATCACCACCACTGCATGGAGAAGATCGACGCATCACCTCGACTTTAATGCATCACTGGACTGCACCCCGCATTTCACTGTTGTGACCAGAATCAAGGCACTCTGTTACCCAGGCCTGCATGGTTCCTGTACCCAGCCTGTTGACTTTGCCCAGGTCCAGTGTGGCCACAAAACTCCCATTGGTGCCTATTGCTTCTATTTACTAGAACTTTCTTTATTCTTTAAATATTATTTTTTTATTTATTTATTTATAAAATGAATGTCTATTTTTCTAAAGCAGTGTGGAGTCTTTCTGTGGCTTTTCATTGTGTTACTACGGGTTGTGTTGCACAGATACTTTATACATTGTTTGTTTACATAAGCCTTACTGCTCTGTGCCACGCTACCAGAGAGTGAGTACAGCTTATCTTTTAGTGTGTAACTAGATTACCCCAATTAGAGTGGTGGTCCCTACTTGGACAGGGTGCATACCTCTGCCATATAGAGACCCCACGTCTAGCAGTGTTGTTGCAGATCAAGGGTTTCTATCAATCCACAGGAATCCAACCACACCTACTTGGACAAGGTGCATACCTCTGCCATATAGAAACCCCATTTCTAACAGTGTTGTTGCAGATCCAGGGTTTCCATCAATCCACAAGAATCCAATCACACCAAAGGTCAAACTCTGAACACCATCTTTTCAGATAAACCCTCTAGTTCAGTGTCAAGGTATTACACCTTCCATTTGGTCTAAACATTTTCTCATTGCCATTTCTACATCTGGACCTGTAATAATGCACAGTAGGCTAACAAGTAATATTAGCTTCTGAGTCACCCACGGATTAAGGAGGACCAATTAAACACATATTTCTCCTCTCTTGGTCACACTGGTCAAAGTAAATTTTGAATGTTTAGCTATTCAACTCCTTGCCTCCACCATGAATGCTACAGGGCTGATATCCAAAGTAAGTAGTAAATTTGCACTTTAGATTTACGCCTTCATCTGAGTGTAGATTTTCACTTTTCATAATTTACAAAAAAAATGTTTTATGTGATATACTTTTTGGGACCCCATTTTCATTGTACGTAGTATTCCACTGCAGGGAATTAGGATCATTAGAATCACATTTTCTTTTTCCATGTGGAGAAATCCCTCCCCCTATGCTCCCAGCAAATTGGGGATGTGATATATTTCCCTTTACTAAAGGCATTTATACCAGTAAAATGTTGGAGTGAAAACTCGACCCTTTTTATGCTTCAAAGAGAAATATGTGGAGTTTGTGGATGATGAAAAACTTAGTAGTTTACAGCCATTCCAAAATGTTGCAGGTTTTCCATGTCTTGATATACCCATATGCCCACCTAATTAGTGGGATTTATGGGTGTGCAGTTCTGCCTACCTATAAGTGGACTATGCCTGCCAGAAATCCCTTTGTGAATTCTTGATAGGCTTAAGTAAGGTAAAGTTTGATGTATGTTCATGTTTATTACCATGTTCATGGACTTTTTAGTCCATATCATGCAGGAACTCTTTTTAGCGTTCCCATTGTGGACCCCATTTTCAGGGCACTGCCGTAGGAATGTCAAAAACAAATCCCGACAGACATGAGAATAACTTGTAATCTGGTGGGCGGCATCACCATGGGTTTGGCGGCACGGCGGTGGGGCAGACCTGGCACCGCACTGCCAAACTCGTAACTGGGCCCTAAGTGAAAATGAGTACAAGGGTGACCAGTACTAAACAAGAGGGTGATCAATGGGAGATTTTCTGAGCACATTACTTACGTTGACGTATTGTTGGAAATGATGATCTTTTGCCTGGTATTCCCCCAGTTTTTTGCCTTTTTTTTTGCTGAACCGGTCTTTGCCGTCCACAGTTCTCTGCACACTTTACTCTAGCTAGTGGTAAAGGGATTGAGCTCTCCTCTCTAAACATGTTACAATTGGCATGCCCCTAATTGGCAAATGTAATTTACTTGTACATCCCTAGTAAACGGTACTGCATGTAACAAGGGGCTGTAATGCTACTAATGACTAATAGGGTTATACCACTGTTTGTGCCACCTACTGAAGTAGCACTGTAAAATCTGTCTCCAGGCCTTCTGCTGTAACTTGGGTGACCAGTTCTAAACAGCCACTTTGATCTGGCAAAATGAACCTTTTTGCCAGGTCTACACCTTCCTTTTGAAAACGTACACATCACCCCTTAGGTAGGCCGTAAAAGCCCAAAGGGAATGGTGCGAGGATTAAAAAGTAGGACAAGTATATTTAATGTTTACTTGTCCTAGAAGTGAAAAACCTCCAAAGTCCTTTTTCTCTGTGGCAAGGCTGGCTCTGCCAACGGTTAAAGCAGTTTTACACTATTACCTTTACTAAGTGCTAAATTTAGTTTGGGAATGGCTAGGAAATGGTTGAAGGACTCATTTTAATAGTAATAGTAATTTAAAATCCAGTGTGATGGTAAACTATGATTTACATTTTTGAAAATTACGCTTTTGCGAAAATTGGCATTTCTCTGCCTAATACCGAGAGGCATTGCTGCCCGTGTCCAGCTTTGACCTGATCCCTTATGGCTCCTATGTGGTGAGATGTAAATTGCTTCTTGACAGTGGACAACGTGATCTGGAGTGGGGAGGAAGACTTCTTCCTCGACAAGATGGGCTGGCGGGCTGGGCCCAGCCTCTTCCTGAGGATTGAAGGATGCCTACCTTGCATCTGGTAGAGGAACCTTACACCAACTCTTGCCTCCCCTTTGTCTCTCTAGTCAGGCTGGCACCTACCCAGTGGGAGTGGAGGAATTGACCAGAACTGGTCTAGGGGTGGACAAAGACTTGCTTTGTGCCCAACCCTCTCCTCTGACACTCCGGAACATGTGAGGCATCAGATAAAAAAACGCCCTGCTGTCTGAAGAACCTGGATGATGACTGGACCTGCTTGCCTTGAACCCAGGCCCTCAGAAGTAACTCCAAAGGGCAGTTTGTGGAACTCTTGTTTGAGCTCCAGGAACACAATCTTCCAGAGTCCTCTTTCCATGCAACGGCCTAGCTGACCAGTTTCAACTTGACCTGTCATTTACCCTGCTGCTGACCTTTGCTGAAGTTAGTCCTAACCCCCAAGTGCCCATTCCCAGGTCCAGGACCCTTGGCTGGTGTTAGCATGTACTCCACCTGTCCCAAAACTGCATGAAGTGGGACTTAGAAACGTTTTGCCATCTTTCTGCCTAGAGCACTAACAGAGGCCAGGATCACTGTGAAAACTGCAGCTGTTGATGTTAATTAGCCGTGCTCCCTTAGTTAAATTGGCCCACTAAAAGAGATCTGACTTCCAGAAACTTTTCTAAGTCTGAACTTAAAGGACTCCATCGGGAGTGACACTGAGCAGTAGCTGAACGATGCTGAGGGCTTCCCAGGCACGAAATTCACCCACTCTGAGCCTGACCGCCTTCGCCGACAACTGCACCGGGACCCTGCACTTCAGCAACCCGCTGTTATTGAGTCCCGCTTCAGATCCAGCTTGCAGTTTGGCCCGAAGATGACTCTTAGATGATCACTGTTATTCCATAAAAGTTTGTAAGGGCTCAATTATGAGTCTGGCGGTCCACAGACTGCCAGACTCATGCGGGCGCACTGAGGCAGTCTTCTGCCTGCCTTTTTACATTCAGGGGACCACCACTGCCTCGCCAAGCATATTATAAGTTTCCTCTCCACCACGGTTTTCCTGGTGGTACCTCTGCCATGAAAACCGTGATTGAGAGGAGAGAGGCCACCTTGTGCCTCTGTGCCATGATGTGCATGCAGGGGATCACAACATGTGACCCCCTGTGTGAATGCACCCCATTTTCTGCACAGCATGGACTTTTCAATCCATGTAATGCAGGAACGTTTTTTGTTGTTCCCATTGCGGTGCACATTTTCAGGGCACCACCCTGGGAACTTCAAAAAAAGCCCACCAGATACGAGAAGCACTTGTAATCTGGTGGGCAGCCTGACAATGGGTTTGGCAGTGTGGCGATGGGGTGGACATGGCGCCGCACCAGCAAACTCATAATCAGGCCCTATGTCTGAAGATAAACTTTCCACCAGGATGAACATAGACTCTGTTTTCAACCGCAATCTATCATGGTTGAAACTTTTTACTTTCACCCCGTCTAATGCAACTAGATAACAGCAGCTGCCACTTTGTGCTTTTTGGTGCAATTTTCTAATTCAAACTTCAAAAATTCATATATCTGGGGTTACTTACTGCATTTTTTGGTGTCATTTTATTTAATAAAATATTCTCTATTCAGCTACATTGGTTTGGGTTTTTTCTTCTGTTGTATTTTCTCTTTATTACATTTTGATTACTGGATAAATAGTTTACCCATTGATTCTAAGGCAAGCATGACTGCTTTGTGCCAAGATACTGTAATGTTAAGTGCTGCTTTATTTAGCAAGTTTAGTGGTTCACCCTGACAATATTGTGATAATTTTTTACTGTGGGTCAACTAATACTTCAATTTCTTACAGGCATGATTTGAAGAGGAGTCTTAAGGTCTTTCCTGAAAGATAGAATGTTGTGACTACATCCTACGTTTTGTATTAGGGAGTTCCAGATTTTGGGAGCTGCCCCTGATAAGTATTAATTGATGGCTAATAACAGTTTTAAATTGGGAGTTTCTAAAGTGAAGGAGAATTTGAGCCATGACGGTCTAGCAGTTCTAGACTATGTGAGATTAGATAGATAGAAGAGTGTGTTGGTGTACTGCAAAGCTTTGTAGCGGATACATGCAATTTTGAACTTGATCTGTGCCTTAATGGAGAGCTAGTGCAGGTCTCTCAGAATCAGAGAAGTGTGGTCGAATTTTGTTTTCCTCTGAGGTCAGTCTTGCAGTGGAGTAGAAAAAGGCTTTGAGAGGGATTAGAGTTGATGAGGGAATACCTGAGAGGATGCTATTGCCCAAGGTAATTCTTGAGATGAGTCCAGCATGGAATGAAATCCTTAGGTGAGTGAGGGGGTAGCCGTTTGAGTTTCTATAGCTGGTGAATGTGGAACTTGGCAGCTTG
Source organism: Lissotriton helveticus (assembly GCF_964261635.1). NCBI lineage: Eukaryota > Metazoa > Chordata > Amphibia > Caudata > Salamandridae > Lissotriton > Lissotriton helveticus. The sequence continues at coordinate 1,224,695,638 of NC_136057.1, forward strand.
TGCAATTTTGTTCATGTGATGAAAGTATTTTCAGCATGAAACCCAGGGATTTGCCTGTGTTACAATGTAATGGATTGAGTCCCATTGAGGATAGTTGCAAAGGCAGAGCTAAATCGATTTTGGCAGATGATTTCAAAGAAGAAAGAGGGAGTTCCATTTTTGCTAAGTTTAGTTTCAGATAGTGAGAGGGCCTACAGCTGTGAATTGATCTCAGGCTCATATATAAGGTATGTAGATCTGATACCCGTTGTTTTATCTAATGCTGGGTGTCATCTGCATACTGGTGAAGTTGTATAATGTTGTTGTTCATGGTGAGCAATTTGAGTGGTTCCACCTAAAGATTGAACAGGATTGGGGAGAGTGGGAAGATTGTGAAACCTTGTGAAACTCCGGAAGTCATTCTTTCTTTTGCCAATGTGAAGCTACCCAATTTTGCAAGCTGGGTTTGTCAATTCAGCAAGTAAAGAAACAAGCTATCTAGCAAGATATTCACCAAAATCCCCTGGAGCTCATCTTAGGTTCTGTGGGGTTGCGAAGAACATTGTGGTCTATGTAATGAGTGCTGCTGATGGACCTAATAGGACAAGTAGGCAGATTTTTCTTTGTCCAAGATATGGTAGATATCATCTGGAATATTCAGGGTTGCAGCTAGCTATAATAGGACGAGTAGGCAGACCTTTCCTTCAGTCAGGATATTGTACGTATCATGAAGGATCTTCAGGGCTGCTTTTTTAGTGATATAGCCTCCCCTGAACCCTGATTGGCTATTACAGAGCAGTTCATTGTTTCTGATGTGATTGTTTAGTTGGAATGCAGCACATTTTACAATGACCTTTCCAAATCCTAAGAGATTGCTGATGGGTCTGAATTTTTCTAGAACTTAATGGTCAGCAATATCACTCTTTGATTAGGGGATGAAACGTCGACATACAGATTAGGCATTCCGTTCTACTATTCTGCATATCAGTGCCAAAGAATAGGGTTATATGTAGTATTGTACATGCTAAGTCTATACAGAAGCCCAATTAATTTTTTTTCTATGTGTAGTGTGAATGTTGAATGTTTTGGATTGTGTGCTATGTAATACACTTTGTATATGACAGATATTTATGTACATAATGATATATGTTGTTGATCAGACCTGTTATTTTGCATATTTGTATATGCAAGACAGCTCCTGGAGGTGAGAGCAACTGAAACTTTTGTCACTGTAGAAATCGCAAACACCCATGTTGCATCCCATGTCAGACTCTACCACTTAGATATTCAAATTGAAGGTGACGGTAAACATACCATTAAAGCTATCTTTTGGGACAGTTTGACTTCTACTTATGACATTCATTTGGCGGAGGTCGATTGGCCTCCCTCTTTTTTTCTTGCTTATGCCCAGGGTGAGGGTTTTATCCTCCATTTTCCCATCTGCTTCCAGGCTAAGATATACAAGCTTATGCTTCTAAATTGGCCCTTGCTTTGGCCCCTGCTTTATATCTCAATCAAGCTGTATCAGAAAAATATTCTCCTTTCCAAGTCATTTCTATACATTCCACTCCACAGCCTCAGCTGCAGTATCCAATTAAAAGTGATGACTAAGCCTGTTAAAGACATTCTTACTCAATTGGAGTATCAGGAAGAAATTGAACAATGTGTACCACAGATTATTAATCCTCTTTTTCTGGATTCAGAGCCTTATCAGTTGTTAGATCCCGGAGTCTCTAGTTGGCAACGGTATGCACCTTTGTCAAATAGGGACCCTTTATCTATGTCAGGGCAAGGGAGTCACACGCTGAAGATAACCCTTGCTCACCCCCTTGGTAGCTTGGCATGAGAAGACAGGCTTATCTCAGAGGCAGTGTGGTAAGCATTTGTGAACATAGAACTCAGACCTTCGGGGGATTTATGCGCTATACAAATGTAATAATAACAATAATAATAATATACAGTAATATAGATGAACCCCTACAAACGGACACCACACCGAGATGTAGCAAAAATAAGTAAGCTTTATATATTTATCACAAGACCTTAACGACAAAAATCCACAGTACGAATATGCTTTACGTTTACTTAAAAGTAGGCTTTAGCTTCAATTGTCTCTGGCAACAGACAACCCCAATGGGAGTTAGCACTTCAATGCACAACAGAGTTCTCGGGGTACAGGCCGCCTGCGAGGAGTGCAGCATCAGGCCCGGAGACACATCTGGACTCTCAAGGGATTGTACCTCTAGACAAACAAACAAAGACTCTTCTCGCTGTCAGGGAGCTGCGATATTGTGTGGCACTGGGTAGCGTCGGTTCCATGCTTTAGGGGAAAGCGAGGCGGCGGGGCCCGGACTTCAGATGCAGACAGGGGACGGCTTTGGTCCTTACGGGAGAGTAGGTGACGTTACGGCAGTGCCGGCACCACAGGTCATTGCAGATGTCTTTGAATCAATGAGTTCTCGGTCACTCTTGTCAATGATCGTCTTCATCCAGATGATGATCGTGCAGTAGGTTGCAGTACAGTAGCAGGCGTTGATCTACTGGGCGAGTCGTAGCAGCGCTCATGGTCTCATTGCAGAAAGCAGCATCGTTAGCTGACTGGAGTTGCAGAGTTCCTTTGTAGCAACTGAAACCGCAGTTCCAGCTCCGCTCAAACAGAAGTGGTGAAGTTGTTGGTATCCCTGCATCTTCAAACAGGAGGCTAGCTCGCTCTAGCCCTTGGAGAATGTTTGGCAAGATGATAAATGTTTCTTCCATGGTCCTTTGTACCTCTCCTTGGCAAGAGAGACACCACCACAGGTCAACCCACTACAGCGCTCTGGCAGAGGGGCAGCACAACTCCTGCGGTCTACGGGTGCTCTTCCTTGGCAGAAGGTCGTCGTGTTTCTTCCCAAAGTGATCCTAAAGCTCTGGGGTCCAGGTACCAGTATTTATACTCACAAATGCTTTTTCCTCTGAAGGTAGAGGGTCCCTTGCCTGGTCAGAACCAGTTTCAGGTGCATTCCATCAGTATGTGTCCTCTTCCTTTGTCAGGGTGGCCCAGGGTCTTCAGACTCACCACGGGGATTGGAGCCGACGTTGTGGGAGATGGTCCAGCTCTATTCAGGACCTGGTACCCACTCCTCCCCACCACTCTCAGGATGATCAGCCTACTGCTGTCGCCCCCTACCTCTGGAAGTCCTCCCGGCCCTGTCACTTGCACCCCAAGACACGCAATACACACGCTAGCAGAAGCAGACTGGATGGTCAGGCAAGAAAACACCGTCTTTCTAAAAGGAGTATTTTCAAACACAGAAATGTACTTTCCTGAAAGATGCATCTTATCATTCTGACTTAAGGCATATTAGACTCGATTCTCTACCTGGTTCCTTGGGTCAGTTAGGATTATAGGGTGCTACAATCAAAACTGCCCAGTATGGCCTACGGGGAACAGGTAACCTTCCAATAGTGAAAAACGTGCTTGGGTGTAATTCACTACCAGGTCACGCCACACTCTTCAGGGCGTGACCTGCCTCCTACATACAAGGCACCCTGCCCATAGGCCTTCTGTAGGGGTGACCAACATGTAGCAGAGGGAAGGTTCACAGACTGGGGAGGGGTTGCACTCACTGAGTCACACAGTGGTACAGGCTGCATACGGCGCTCTGCGGTGGCAGGCCTGAGTCACACTTTACGAGCTACTCCGGCAAGTGGCACAACCGGTGCTGCGGCCCACTAGTAGCTTTTGAATTACAAGCCCCGGCCACCCTTGGTGCATGCTACGAGGGTCTGATAGTAAATCAAATACAACAATCATGGAATCACAAATTAACATTACTTTATTCAGGGAGCATTTGCACTGCACACTGGACGGCAGTGGCACAATGCCCAAAGCGTCTAACCCAGCAAACATAAAAAAAAGAGGAGGCAATCGGTCAAAAAGAAGACGGGAGACCCACTCCAATGGTGTCAGGTCTAAAATCAGTTTTATCATTTTTCAGTGACAATGTGCCTCTAGAGAGCTGTGATTGGTCCGCATTTACCTCCCTTGCATACCAGAGGCGATGTGCTTGATTGCCTATGGGGTATAACAATAGCCCAGGTGTCTTTGCAGCATGGATTGTGTTGATCCTGCGTGAACTTGACCCAGATGCTTTGTCCTAAGTCAATGACATTTACTTAACTGATGATGAACTAAATTCTCATTTAGCACTAGTAGATCGCATAATTACGGGATTCACTGCACTTGGTTACAAGTTCAATTTTTCGAAATCACACATTGCTTTCCTCAGTGGTTTTTTCCTTGGTTATGAATTAACCAATGAGGGTAAGAGCTTGGCCCCTCGTTTTTTAGGAAAAATGTGCGGCATTGCAACCTCCAAATACGCTTAAAAAACCACAATCATTGCTTGGCTTTTTAAATTTCAGAAGAACTTACATTGCAGACAATGCTTAACGTAATAAGCCTCTTCATGCCTTAATACATCCTGATTGTTTGGCGTCATCCTGGATGCCTGAACACACTGTGATTCTCAGATCTTTACAATCTGATTTGCTTGAAATGCGACATTTACATACACGCCTTAATACGTCAAATTTGGTAATATGGATTTTACTGGATACTATTGGTTTTACCTATGCCACATTTAATGAAGGAGATACAGTTCCTAATGCATATAAGTCACATTTATATTCCTTGGCAGAAATGCATTTTGCATCCATTGAAAAATTACTGACGGCAGTCCATATGGCCGTCCTTAAGAATGGCCTCTGGCTCAAGGTAAACGCATTATTCTTGTTTCTCCTGTGCCTGCCTTAGAAGCCTTCATGAGAGCTAGCATTCCTAATTCAAAAGCCCTTCATCCAGGGTGGATTTAATGGCCTACATTTTTAACAGCAGTTGATGTGGAGTTTGTCTTTGGCCCTTCTTTACAGATACAAGAATTCTTACAATATGAGGATATTTATTCTATGCCCCATTAGATTCTTCCACCTTATGATCACAAGTGTATTATCTTCAACGATGGTTAAGGGCAACCTGCTATAGGTTCCGTACAGCAATACTCCACAGCATGCACCATCATTTATGCACTATGTTAGATGATGTTTTTCATCCTACTATTACTCACACTTGGTCTCTAGGAGACTGTACTGTGCAGTTCTCTCATCTGAAGGGTTTGCTACTTGCCCATGAACATACGAATCCAGAGTTCCCCACACTTATAGTGTGTGATTTGTTTTATTGTGTACACTGGTTTAATAATAGTTTGTATTTTTGGTGACAAAGTGACTTCAAGGATTCCAATTCAATTCAATTCAATTCAATGTAAACTTTATTTCGGCAATTGCTGCCATAAAAGCACAATTTCTTAAATGACAACACACAATAAAATAAACTGTTAGAGTTGAAAACAATGGCGGTTAGGAACAGAGCGGGAGTAAATTGTTCTTTAAAATCTTAAGGTACAATGGGCAAGAAGACAGATAATAGTTTAAGGGAACAGATCGCATCTTAAGGGGGGAATACATCATGTGGGCCATTTCATTTAAAAGTATAAATAGATCGGCCAAAAAACATGATTAAAAAACATAATTAAAAGACAGGCGCGATTAATAACAATTGAGATCTAGAAGGGAAACATTAAAATAGCGAGAGTCATTACCCTACACAGCCTTAGCTTTTCACTAAACATCTGCGCTTACACCACATTGCCAAAAGAAAATTTGTTATAGCAGCAACAAAAACTGGGTGTGTATCATACTTAAATAGCCTGAGAACATCTCTAAAGTTCCTGATTCCAAAATTCCTGCAGAGTTGGAGAACCCACTTTGATCTTGGAGGCTTGTAGGCAGGGCAAAAAAAGATCACGTGGGCCTCGTTTCTTTGGACTCCTTGCACCCGGGACATAATAGATTCTTGGCTCCATACCAGTTATTAGAAAAGGCATATAGCGGGAGCGTCCCGTGTCGAAGTTGGAAGAACAATTTCTTTGCTAGGGATGGTTGGATTAGGTCTAAGGCCGGCTCCATTTTATAGAGTGACTTTACATACAGAAACCTAGAAGTTAAACTTGATGTCTGTGTCACCCTATAGATGGACATAAGATGAAATTCTTTAATAGCAGAGTTTAGCGACTGTTTGGAGGTGGCTGAACATGACTCCTCAGGTGAAGACCACATATCGCTCCTTCCGATTTGACGGAAGGTGTTCTGAATATAGGAAAAACAAGGGAATTTCCCCGCCCCTAAAGTGAACATTACTGATTTTAATTCCTCTCTATAGTTGGCCAGCTCAGGAGTGCTCCATAGCCGTCGCCAATAAAGTAATGGATGAGAGGCAATCACTTTGGCAATGGGGAGAATACCTAGGTCCATCCGTAAGGGGATTAGAGGGGTGCTGTTAGAAAGAGCCAATAGTTTTCTTAAAAAGTTATTCTTGGTTGTGCTCAATGCTTTAGTCTGTGAGTGGTCCCAAAGTTCCGCACCAAGGATTCCAAAGGTAGCACAATCAAGCATAAAATGCTTTGGGTTAGAGTGGCAGATTTTAAGGATAAATTCCCACCAGCTTATGTCATTCATACATTGGGTCATCAATGTGTGGGAACACATGCAGTAGTTAATTCTATGACTGATAAAGCAGCCAAATTTGCAGTAGCCACATGTGAAATAGCAGCAGTTACGCATTCTCCATGATTTTGAAACCGCCACCACTTTATCGAAAAGTTTTCCTACAAAATATTTTTCTTTTCTGAATGAACAAAATTTTCCTTTTGTGACTATACCTGGGGATGGTGATCAATGTATTCCCAACCTTGACCTCAGATAGTCCTTAATAGTTGCCGCATATGAAACAGTTGCTTCAGCACATGCTGGAGTGGCTGCCACAATTTCACTTTTACAACAACGGCATTGGTGGCAGGGTTTACAGCAGCAGACCATGAAATATGTTTTAGGTTGTGACATTTGTAAACAAATTAAAAGTTCTACTGTGTCTTGCCCACCGCAGACACATCTGTTTATTTCTAATCAACCCTTTGGCTGTGTCTATCTAGATCATTGTATTCCCTTAATGTCCAATACTGTTTATTTTGGTTGCAGTTGATTCTTGCTCTAGGTTCCTCTGGGTTTGGCCACAGCGTTGGCTGACACTTAAACTGTTGTTAAAGATTTGCAAGTCTTTGACAGGACTTATGCCTGTCGCACATTTCACTCAGTCTCGAAATCCCCAATGGGCATCCAAACTTTTCTGGATCAGTTTGGTGTCTTCTGCAGGCAGAGAGGGCTGGAGATCCACCTCAATAAAACCAAATTTAAGGGATTGAATCCTTGCCTGAATGCCAGATCACAACTAGATCTTACTGACTCCCCACTGGAGAGGGTTTGCACCTTTGAAAACGTTGGCTATCCCTTAATGAGCATTTTTGTTGGTCACCTCAGATCCAAAAGTGCAAACTCAAACTAAAACATTACACTGGTGGTATCTTGAGGGCCTTGAAGGGATCTAGCTTTCTGTAAAGGACGGCAGAGTTTTTTCTGGCACTCCGTAGAGTCCTGCAGCGCAAACCTCTATAATCTTTGTGCAGGCCTAATTGTTATATTTGCTTTCATAGCAACAGCTGAATTAAAGTCTAATTAAATAAAAATGCATATATGTCCAAGTCATGTATCACACAAAAAAATGTATGTGTAATAACTAGGTTGGTTGAACTAGGTGTACTTTTTCATTATTAAATAGTCCCACATACATTGCAAGAAGGCGGAAAAATCTACTCAAACAGCAATTAGCATGATGTGAGAAAGCATTACCATTTCCATATTGAACATAAGAGTTAAAATTGGAGTTTGATGAAATTACTTCTTTTTTGTGAAATGTTATAAAAATTCATGAAAAATTTGGAAAATTACACTTTCAGAGAGAGATGTGATTTACTGGTATCTCTAATCACTTTCATTACATGCGCACAATATTTGCTTTCAAAAATCTTGCAATTTAATTGAAGAAGACACGTTTGTGTGGAAAATAACTCTTGGTGAGACAATTTCTGTGTTAGCCCTGTCGCTCACAAGACTTTTTTACTGCAAGATGCTCATTAAGATATAAAATGACACGACATCAAGTAATATGGAATTTTGAGGATCTTGAGGAATTTCGCAAATTTCACCAGAGTAATCAAAATGTCACCCAGGCCTACATGAAACCTCTAGTCGATAGCGATACCCCTCCCATCCCTCAACAGTGGCAATTGGAAATGGCTCATAGCAGAACATAGGATATCAAATGTGCTTTTTGTACGCATTATTTAGAATCAAACCAGATCATAAATTGTTACATCCGTGTAGTTCAAAAAAAATTATCATATTTAAAAAGACATATGATCGAGGGTCCGGTTGTCCTCCCGCCCCCATGTTGTGATCTTAAACATGGAATTTTAAAGTCTGCAAAGTAGTCATAAATTCTCGTGTTAATTATACTGCTCAATATTAAGAATCTGGAACTCGACCTCCACTATTTAATATTAATGGCGAATTTTACGTTTTTTACAACACTTTGTTGAACTAAAATGGTTTTGGCCTAAGTTACATTCACTAGCAGGACATAAACACACACTGTGGGGCAGATTTACAAGCCCCTTGCGACACTTTTGCGTCACTTTTAACAAGGGTAAAGTGATGCAAAAGTGGCGCAAGGGGCTTGTAAATAATTCCCTATATGGTTAGCAATTCCCTTAGCTCCCTCGTGGCGCAAGGTAACAGTGTCCGCGTGAGCTCATGTTCTCAATGCTAAAAGTCACATACACTATATTACCGTTACTTGAATTGCACTTGAGATTGCACCTTCAGTCATTCATTCCATCAGTGAAACGCCAGATAAATGTTGTTACGGCTTGACACTGCATAATTTAAGCAGTCTGCTGTTTGTTCAGCACTCCGAGGCAAAGGGGATATGTGTTTGATCAGTCAAGACTGCAGAAAGATGCTCTTGCAAAATAATTAGTAATTGCTCATTTACAGTCATGCAGAGGTAGGCGAGGCCTTCCAGACAGACACTCGTTCATATTCGGCTAGATGTTGACTACTAGTTCTCAGAATATGCACTGTTATAGCGCTTAAACCGTACCATATTTCCCCCCCAAAATGTTTTTAAAGCAACAATGCAAATCTCTATTTTAAAGCTCCCTTTTGACTATGCAGAGCATAAAAACATATTGTGCTCTGCAACGAATTCAGGTGCATGCCGAGCACAGGGTACAGTGACTTCAAAAATGTCAAGAACGTGAACAAGTTTCAGTCGTGTGTCACGTTAATAAAATATTAAAATATTGGTAAACGCAAACACAGTTTTAAAAAAATCCTCCTTCTCCCATATTTTCGGTCAATGCTGCGATTGTTTGGAGAGGTGCAGGCTTCAACTGCATTCTTTTGTATCCACGAAAATATTCTTTCCGTTAGTATTATGACATGTACTTTTTTTGCCAAACGTGCATATTTTATATGAAGCAATTCCGAATATTGAAATATCAGGACGAATCACAGGGTCCGGAATATCATCTGTGGCAGCCCAGGGGGGTGTTTTGCGTGTCCTTTGGGTGTTGTGTGAGAACAGTGCGGCAGTCTCGACATATAAGCTTGCTCAGGATTGTTGTCAGCAGCCCACGATAAACACCTACCGCCCATCCCCCAACCCCCAACGTTGCCCCCCCCCCCCCCCGTGTATCTTCTATTGGTTGTGACCGGCGATGCCACACATGTCTGCCTCACGTCACTGACGGTGAACGGGGCACCATCAGCCCGGCGCACAGTGCAACAAAGTATTCGCTTTGCATCGACGTTGGGATGCAGGCTATGAATGTGTGGTGCAATCTGGCTGAAAACAGAGCGAACTCTCCACGCCGTCTCTGTATTGACGCCCTATTTAAGGCCAATAAGTAAATCGCATGCCTGCCTCCGCCCCGTGGCCCTAACACTTTAGCACTTACAAATAATTTCAGTTTCAGCCAGTTTATGTGCTGTACATTTTGACCTTTTAATGGTCTACTATTGAACATTTTCAGTTGAATCCAACGGAGTCTTGGAACTGTTTAGAGATACTTATTCATTTTTTTACAGTATTTTCTCAAACTGGTTTGAATGTGAAGTCAAAAATCGCCCAGAAACCATCTGTAAGTGGCTAAACTGGTATTGGCACCATATCCTCGCCCTGAGCTATAATCCGTACATTTACGATCCGTGATCAATTTTAGATCTAAGAATGTCTTGTGTGATGGCGCTGAAGCAACGTCAGGGACAGAGCGGGGCTTTCAGATTACAAATACAGCAGCCGATAAAGCTGCGCGTTCGTAAACGGCATGGTGACGGCATCATGTTCAAAGTGATATACACTTAAGAACGGTCGCATATTTTCCTGTCTGGCAATGTCGTCACATCAGAATTCCGCGAGCCACAAACCAAAAAGATCAGCCAGGCTGACCAAAAGATTTCCAGCAACCAAAGTATGATCAATCACCCAGCAAGGCCTGCAAAACGACAGCGGAGCTTAGACGTGCTGCTGAACTAATGCTCATGTCAAGTTGGCGATGGATTACAACGCAGGTCCACAGAGGTATAAACAGCATCCCTTTGACGTGTGGAGGCTGGGGGCATTCAGTTTGATATGACAATGTTTGTGGGAGGTGTGTGGGCTTGGTGCACTCTGTATGTGTGTTTTTCGGGTGTGGGATTTGTGGGGGGTGTATGTACGACGCTTCGTTGTGTGATCTGTCTCTGAGGTAGGTGAGATTGTGTGTGGGTCGTCCTCAGTGGGATATGCGTGGGTTTCTGGTGTCTGTGCGTGTGGGTGGTGTGTATGGTATTTCTATGGGGCGGTGGCAGCCTGGGACTTTCTTTGGGGTGTTTATGTGGATGGAGCGCATTTGGCGAGTACAGGTGATGGGTGTGGTATGTGTAGTATGTGAGGTGCATGAGGTGTGTACAGGAGTTGTCTGGGGGTGATGAAAGTGTTGTGTGCTGGCTTTGTGATTGTATTCCACATGTTTGGGTGATGCATGTGGTGTGGTTGTCGGATTCATTCAATTTCCTTGATCAGTCTAGTAATCAACACACTGCGTCACCTGCACTATAGCATGACTGGCAAGGATGTACCTTCAGTACCTCCATCCCACACAACCACTACCCCAAGAAACGTAACACCTGAAGCCCAGATGGAAACCAAAACTGCTCCAGCAGCGGAAATATGAAAGTGTGAGGGAGCCTGTCAGTTTTTTTTTCCGCTTGTGGCTATGGTGATTGGGAGGTGGAGGAGAAAGGGGAGGAGTACTCCTCAGCATAATGACAGCAAGGCGCGTGCATAGAGCTGATGTGGCTTTTGGGAAATGCTCTGATGGAATTCACGGTCCCCAAAGCATGCAGGGGGCGGAGCTATTCTGTGTAAAGCGGGCGCACGAGGGCAGCAGCCATGCACTTACTGCAGTAGGCGATGAGCAGGCTCGCCAGAATCATAATTGCCCAGAAAGTTGAAGACATGCTCGGCAGGGCGAATGCATCTTTTCTGCAGATGATCCTGGGAGACGGAGCCATTGAAGCGGGTTCGCTTGCAGTAAAATGTCAGTTAGTTTGGGCAGCCGACGCCCCCTTCGACAGATCGCCGTTCTCCACGTGAAATCCGAAAAAACAACATCTCCAAATGGCACGCGCGTCCGCTAGCGTCCCTGCCATGCCTCCACCATCATCGCCAAGCAAAATACAAATATCCCTCCAAGTAGGCAGCACGCTTCCTCGTGCAGTAAACTCAGCGGCAGACGGTGTGCATCACTCCAGGTGATAGCTGTGTTTGTCAGTCATTTTAGTTAAGTCCGACAGCGACGGTGTTACATACACAGAGCCCCGTGCCCTCGCTGTGGGAGTCTGACCTGCATTAAGGACAGAGCTGGGTTGGATTCACTGCCGGGGCTGCGTGCTGGCGGGATCTACCGCAGTCACCAGCCGGCACAGCATCCAGCACGCCTGGGATCCGTTGGCGGCACGGCTCCGAGATATACCTTGGCTTTCCGAGCTGTCAAGTTCTGCCTCCGAAAAGGGTCCCCCAGCGCAGAGCTGTCAGCAGCATATGCAGGGGCAGGAATGGACAGAGCTGCTTTACAGAAGGACGGAGGGTGGCGACAGACCTTGCAAGACACAGGAGGTGGAGGAGCCTGGAGTCTAGAGGGCTGTGAAGAAGCAGCGTGCACCGCTCCCCCTTCCTTGCTGCGCGCTACGATGGAAAGAACCGCTCTGCAGCAGCCGCAGCGCACGGCTGGCTCAGCCTGAAAAGCGGGCTCTGTGCGCCGTCGACAGGGGGGAGCCCCCAGCTTCCCCAGTCTTCTGTTCGAGGGTCAAACTTTGCTAGGTGTTTCTGCCCCCCCTCCACCCGCCTTCTTTAAGGCACAAGCTGCGGGTCGCACCTGCACCCCCCACCCTTTCCTAGACGCACAGGGACCGCCCACACTGTCCTAAACTGCACCGCCGGGAGGAGGAACAGCTAGAGGAGCGACCCACGCGGAGGGATGCGGGGGTTATTTCGTGTGCCGGAAGGACAAAAGAAGAATGCCGAGTGAAGCCATCCTCCCAGGCCCCTCGCACTCTCTGCAGGGTCCTTAAGAAGATTTTGTCAACATGAGAACCACAGAGTCCGACTGGGACAACAAATAGGCCCGGGCATCAACATTAAAATGGCCTACATTAGTGGATGACAGAGCTAAAAACGGCCCATGTTGAGAACTGGTGCAGTTTTAACTTGTAAAGACACACTATATGTGGGTTCCAAAGTACGGAAGTTTGAATGGATTTGAGCTTGCTGCAGGCAATGTTTTTATTAAAATAAGGGAAATCAACAGTAAAAATCGACCCATCAGATCACAAAACAGGCCCACAAGCGACTGGCAAAACTGCCCACACACACTCATCTTTCAGAGAAATGGTGTAACGAAATTTGAGGGCCTCCCCTGCAAAGTACATAGAGCCCCATCCCATCCAGTAAGAAGCTCTGAGACCAGGGGCCACCGTGCACAGTGCCGGAGGGGTCTCCTGGAGCTCGGGGGCTAAAGTTACGCCAGTATTTTAGAACAGCCCTTTAGGCACTGCCTGGTTGCCCTACAGGCCCACCCAAATCAGAACACATTCTATAAAGAGTTGAACGTGAGATGGTGACCACTTCAAACAATAGCAATTACGTTTTGTTAGACCTGTCAGCCTTAATGTGGTCTTCCCCCAAACTTTTTGCTTTGGATCTCCATATTTTTGCTGTATGTTTTTGTTGGCCTTAGGACTTTGAGCCCTTCACCACTGCTTACCACCACTTTGCATGTGCTTCTTCCCTAAACATGCTTGTGATTGGTGTATACCTGATTGATCTATTTAATTTACTTGTAAGGCCCTTGTAAAATGATACCCTATCGACCCAGGGCCTGTAAGTTAAATGCTACTAGTGAGCTTGCAGCACTGATTGTGCCACCCACATAAGTAGATTGTCTAAAACTTGACTCAGGCCTGCCATTGCAGCATCTGTGTTTTACAGAAACAAAGGTCCTTTAAGAACACAATAAAGTTGCAATAAATATAGACTAGAATCAGCGCTATATTAAAGATGTCCAGCCGGACAAATAATTTAATGATTCAAAAAAATGCAGAGCAAATAAGAGCACAGTAATAGAGTGGGACATAGTCCTGCATCCTACAAAAACACAAAACAATTACATTCGGACAACAACATATCAGGCAAAACAAAAGTAGCTTATGGCCAATACAAATAATAAGGGCACGCTTTAAAATACACAGTTAATGCACTTGTTTTAATATATTGGATTATTGTGCATACTGTTTAGACAAGTCAACAACATTTCAATCCCTTTTAAAGAATACTAGGATCATCACCAGCCTGAAACAATACACTGCACAGTTTACTGCCACTTGGGCTTGGCATTTAAAACCTAACTGCAAAGACTTAAACTTCCCTTTGACTCCATGTAAGTCACCCCTAAGGGTGGCTCTGGGTAGCCCTAAGTGCAGGGTGCTATGTGAGTAAAAGGTAGGATATGCCACTTTATGCTTTGCTTGTCCCGGCAGCTTATTTTATTTTCACTACTGTAAGGCCTACCTCTCATGATATTCCTTAATAATCTTTTAAGCTTTAATTCCTGATCAGAGAGGAGTAACTTTTTGATGTTTTATATGTATTGATGAATCCTACTTACTCGTGAGGTTGTATTTAACTTTGCTATTTTTTTAAATGCCACTTTTAGAAAGTGTTGTAATAGCGAAAATGGTTCAAGCGAAAAATTACATAAAAAGAAACAACGTTTTACATACATACAAAAATAATCAAATTAGAAAACAGTATATAAAGACCACATCAGAAATCGTGAAAAAAGGAGGAATTTGAGCAAAGGTACCCATAATAAATCCCAAAAAAATAAGAACTGCAAAAAGATCTTTTACTGAAAAAAGGTTATATGAAATGACAAGAAAACAATACACAAGAGATGCTCGCACAGTTACGCAACAAATATTAATAAGGACACAATTTACAGTGTAAACAAAGAAACAATGGCAGTGGAAAAAAATTGACATAAAAACAAGCCTGACAAATCACAAGAATGGAAATTGCATTGAAGGGGAGTGAAGCGTATGCATGCTTGATTCATTTGGCAGCACTAAAGTTCATATATTCCGAATTTCGGTTGGGCCAGTTTTAAGGTTGCACCCACAAGTCAATTGCGACAGGTTTCAATTATCAAATGAGAAGCACTCCATTCTCTGGCACCCATCCCGGCACCAATATTCCTTCATGGCGTGAGGTTCCCACAGCACACCCTAAAAGCTAGCAGACTCCAGCCAATCGAGGCCCCTTTAAGTTCCAAAATGAAGCTGTCTACTAGTGTCAGGGGCCAGGTTTCATGTATGCTTGGGATAGTGAAGAAACCATAACCTCCACCACACAAGATCTGACTGGTTGCGAAGCCACACAGTGCCGATTCATTTAGGAGGGGAGGTCCACCCGGATAACTAACTGTCCCAGTCCAACACCTTTATTAGAAACATTTCCACTACTTCTTCTGCAATGTTGCTCTCCCTTCTCTCTCAAAGTTTTCCAAGTTTTCAAAGCCTCTTCGTCAGGTCATTTCCCTCCAGAATAATGACAAAAGCGAGTCGTCTATTAAAAGACATGGACCGAGGGAGTGGGGGTGCTGGGCAAAAGGGAGTTCATAAGTCCATCACAGTTCCATGCAAGATCCGTGCTAGGCCTGATTAGCAATCAGCCGATGTTAGAAATGGGGGTCTCTAGTTGGCAGAGATAGGTCACTTTGTCCAAATAGGGACCCTTCTTCATAGTCAGGATAAGGGAGTCACACTCCTAAAATAACTCCTGCTCACAGCCTTGATAGCTTGGCACAAGCAGTCAGGCTTATTCTAGAGGCAGTGTGTAAAGCATTTGCACATAACCAACAATAGAACAGTGAGCTCCAAGACAACAGCTAGGTCATGTTACGTCTATTCGCTGATACCCCATGCAGTAGGTGCTGACAGGCTTTACATGTCCTAAGAGGTAGCCCCTGAAAAAGAAAAATGCCTTCTTCACCTATGTGGCTCAATGGTTAGAGTGATAGACCCTGATGCAGAGGTCTAGCCCGGGACCAGGGTTCAATTTCCCGCTTCGGCGGGTCTTGGGCTCAAAATTCCACGGACCTGATAATTCTCGCCTCGGTGCCTATTCCAATCATGGAGTCCCACTCTGCAACTCTGGGCAATAGCTTGCTTAATCTCCACAACGGCCCCCACAACCCTAAGGATGCCTGGCCTCCACCTTGGGGGTGCCCAGGAGTGGACACCTCACAGGGAAAGCCAGGATGGGTTCCACAGCGGTATTCGTACAAGCGCCTTGAGACCCTCGCGGGTGAGTAGTGCGCTATACAAGTATCAATTTACATTTACATATCTGGGTAGCACTAAGGCCAAGATACAAGCCAAAAGAGTAGAATCCAACAGAGCAATAGTGAACCTGACCTGATATGAGATCAATCCCACAGCATTGTGCTTTTTCACAGGGCCTAGCATAATTCAGACTGAGCTAGATAGGATGCGCAGGAAGGGCACCATGTTGGAGGACACTGTTTGGTCCCAAGACTTCCCAGAAGAGAGATTCTTGGCGGTCGCAAAATCACCATATCAGTGCAGGAACACGTCCACTCCTGCTTTCATCTGTGGTCCTAGGGTGGACCTCAGCATTTCTGGGGCTGTCTTCTTTAATAACAAATGGAGCCCAACCATGGAGTTTCTGTGTTGGGCCATACACCTCGATGATATAAAGGGAAATGAGTCTCATAGGCGAAGTTTAAAGAACAGCATAGATACCCCATATCAGGAAATCTGGGATACTGAAGTGAATTGGAATACATGGTAGAAGGGAAGGGGCACACCCTAATTGTACTCCTTGTGGTTTAGTCATAAAGGTACCATTCCATTGGGAACAAATGAAAACTGTGGCACAGTACTGCACATTCCGGATATGCAATGGGCCATTTCCACGCTGATGGATGCCTACTGGCAGTGTGGCGAGTTTGCTACTTTCAGCTCATCCCCAGATGGCAGGGTCTCTGCTTCCTTGTCACCATACACACACTAACCCTGGGAAGATCTGAGAAGATCAGAGAAGATCTGTCAGAATTACACCAACATCAGCTAAAAAGAAGATGACTCTGTTGCATCAGGCTCGAGAAAAAAGAACTGCTTAGAATTTTGTCTGGGCTGGGTACAAGGAAATTCCAGAAGAATTCTGACTATTTTCAGACACACAAATAAATGCAGGAGGGTTAATACCCTTCTTCACAGTGCAGACAAAAGTGAATGCCCGCTGATGACAAATAATCAGGTAGTAGTTGCTCAAGATGATGAATAGCACTGATCTCAACCTTGATGCAGAGATGTAGCTAGAGCTTGTGCCACCCAGGGCTATCCTTCAGATTGCCGCCCCCCTGGGGGTGCTGGGGAAAAAGGACAGGAGGACCTGAAAGAGGTCCGAGAGACACGTAGTATCGCCGCTAATAGTTACCTCGATCATGCAAGTTACATGCACATACATGACATGGTCCAGGTCTAGACAGCCCCCGTCCCCAAAATAGTGCCGCCTGGGGCGGCCCGCCCCCACCTAGCTATGCCGCTGAAGGAAAAGCAGAAGGAAACCCAAAACTTACATTTGTTCTACCTACCCTGTTTCTGACATCTCACTCATAACATCACAGCTTGTGCACGACCCTTGTCCCCTATCCCCTATCAGCCCCGTCCATGACCTTAGCAATGTCTGCAGACCGGTCCACCACACTGGGTTTGACCACAATTCCCCTGGCAGCACCTTCAGGATACTACAGGTGAGTCCAATGTACCTGATCACTAGACTAACTTGAGTTCTGCAGTTGGGGCAGTAGCAGTTCGGATGAGAGGGAAGAGGGTTGGGAAGGGCAGTAAGTTAAAAACAAAGCTGGAAGTACAAAATCTGTTTATTCTGTCCCAAGTTTCGATTGTCTTCTCCTTCAGGTAACAGCATATAAAATAAAGGCACACTGTATGTTTAAAGATAAATCCAAGTTAAAGTAATGGGTAGGAAATGCATTTGTTTGCATTATATTTGTTTGATTAATTCATTCACAACAGATGAGTGTAACCAGACAGCAAAGGAATAGAATCCTGGTGGTGGTGGGTAAGGAGTGGTGGTTATCGACTTCTGTATCCAAAGCAGTCTTGTTTAATGGTCACCTAATTCTGTTTCCTAGAAAATACTAGTCTATGGCTAATGAAAGGCATTGGACAAACTCTGCCCTTAATGTTAATTTGAGCCAGGACTGTTCAAACTCCTTTAATTGGCATCATGTAAGGACGAACCACATTCAGGGGCATCATATAGTGCTCTTCTCAGGTCTTTAAAGGTCTTCTGACATTCCGCAGTCCTAATGAGCTTCTAAGGCTGCTTCTTGCTTCTCAATCAGTTGCAGGGTTTTGGGCTGCTCAACCATGGCATCCTCAAGCTCAGCAATACAGCGTTCATCACTGTCTAGTCTTCAAATCTGTCTAGGCGGTTTTGCAGAAAGTTTACCCGGGAGGTGAGGTGCTTACTGGGCATATGGACATTTGAGTTAACAGGAAGTGAATATATACCAGTAACTCTTTGTTAGCCAAGGGCTGATATTAACAACGTGGCATAACACAACTGTGGAGTACTGTGGCGCACTGCCAATAATTGTAGAATTTAATAGGAACATGGACTTGTATATTGCTGTGGAGAGATTGGTAAAAAGGGGAAGGGGTTAACCAAAAGAAATTGATAACATGCTATGGGTTTAAGTAAGGGACCATGAATCATCTGAGCTGAGCACATAGAGTTTTCCAACGCCCTTTTTGTTCGTTCACCTATAAGTGCTAAGAAGTGGTTAAAGCTTAAGACGGGCAATCTTAAAGACAATGCTTCAAGTCATGTATTTCTGACCCGTCTGGAAGATAGGGATTTGTTTCTCGCATATCTTTGCAAGGACGTGGTTGAGGAAAGTGTATATTACTGTCATCTACGATAATCAACACAATTATTAGTGTTTCATCTGACCTTACAATTAAAATAAATAAAAAGTGTTTAAAAATCTTCAGCTAACTTGAATTTGAATTGTAGAATTTGGCTGTTTAAAAATGCCCTCGTTTTAGTAAAGAGTTCTGGCCCTTTTAGCGTGTGGTTTATCAGTATTATAAATTGTTTGGTAATGCTGTTTAGTTTTACTTTTGTGAAAACCTGTTGAAATATGTTAGTAAAACTGGATTGGAGTATGATTAAAAGTGCTCTAAGGTTTGTAAACACACATTTTCACATTTGATTTTTATTCCTGCTACTGCAGCTTTTAGCTGAATGTTTGTATTTCTATAGCACTTACATACTGAATTGCACTTTTAATGAGCTTTAAGGAGGAAGGTATTTTATGCCAGGCAGCATGTAACCTAATATACATAAAAACATGCAATACCTACCACAACTGACATAGATGAAGTCAGTAAATAAAATTCTCGCCTAACCAAGGATGGCAGCCCAATGCAGTCAACTCACTGAGCTATTTTTATTAGTGGTAGTGTAGCTTATGTGTATGTAAATTAAACTTTGGCCGAACAAAGGATGGCAGCTCAACTGACTTAAAACAGTAATAGCAGCGCTGCGCTGCCGGCTAACAAGGCACATGGGAAGTGAATGTAAGTGGATGTGGCCTTAAGCGTAACGCTGACACATCTTTTAACTAGGTTTCAGTCTCTGCACTGGCCCACCATCCTGTGATTCTGGGTAAATCACTTAATCTCCCTCAGCATAAAACAAAAACTATAAAACCTCCAAGCTCTCCAATTCCTATGAGTTAAGCTTTTAGGGCTTGATATAGGCTCTGGTTACTTTATAATAGATCATATTAAGGATTTTTAACAGTCCGGAATGATTTTATTACTTGCCTTTTTCTAACCATGTTCTTGATGTTAAAATTTGTGTTTAATGATAAGAAGTTTCATGATTTATTTCACTGTTTATTATTTATACCTAGGGGTTGTTAGCTTGCGGACATCCAGATGGGGGAACCTTAGGGTGGCATTTGAGCTATAGGCTTTTGATATGGCAGCTTTCGCCTCGCCGGTAGTCAAACATATGGCGATTTGCAGCAATTTACAGTGTTTAGGGGCGATTCACTATGCTGACTGACTTCAGAAAGTTTTATGGGGGATTCACTATGCTGACTGACTTCAGAACGTTTTATGGCACATGATAAGATCTCTGGTCTTGATAAAGCCAGCCAGCCAGCCAGCTTGTTTAAAATAATTCCTGCCGTGTGAGGCGCGCTCGTTGCTGGAGCCTCCCACAACTTCCTTCTCACTCACACTCTCACTGCAGACACCCGCTGACGCCGCATCGAGCAGCAGCAGCAGGAAGTCATGTGCAGTGTGGGGCTGCTGTGCAGTGCTAGCACTTCAAACAGCGGCCGCAACACTGGCTCATTGCGGCGGCCTTTATAATTTATTTGGGAACACTGTGAGTGTTCCCAAATATATTATAAAGGCCACTGCAATGGGCCAGTGCCGCCGCCCTCAAAATGATGCCGCCCCCACCGCACCCCCTAGCTACGCCGCTGCCTTGATGCAATCAAAGAAGAAATGAGATCCATCCGCATCATGGTAATTCAACATCGATATCTGTTGGACTTAATGACCGCAATGGAGGAAGGAGTGTGTGCCAAGATTAGATCTTCCAGCTGCACATTTATGCCAGGCAATAATCTAGACAATGGGACTTTAACCCTTGCCATACAAGCACTGCATCCTACAAAGAGACATGCAAGAGTAGGGAGGTGCCCCAGAGCAGGCATGGTATTGTTATGTTTCATACAAGTGCACAATATAGGCTCAGGTAGTAACCAGTCCTTTCACCTATATTTTCCCTGACATTACACTGCATAACGGTTCTTAGTACTGACCTTTTACCTAGTTACGTTACTGCTTAAATGACATGGGGTTTTCCCTGAAAACTAACCTCATTCATTATGCATGAGGATTCATGGAATCTCAGCAGGTCTACCATCTCCTGCATAATAACTATGTATAAGGGTCATTCCTTCCATCATCCTAAGTCCGACAGACACAGCAAGGTAGACCCCTGAGGGTAGCACTTTGGGTATATAAACATCCTATGTTTGCTGAGGCAGGGAGAGGAGAAATAGGACTTCCATGCTGACACGATGACACAAGATGCTGAGGTTCCTGCATGCAGACACTCCATCTCGCAGTGGTCTGACATCCCTCTGGGGTGTCTATCTCGAGACCAAGACGGGATCCTGCAGTCTCTCACTTCAGGTAATGGGATGGACTTTATCCTAGAAAGATTCTTGGCTCCACACCTACACACATGCTAGGTACACTTAGGTACATCTAGTTAGGGTTGTATCGTGGGAGTACACAGTATTACTGTCATGTATTTTTATACCTCCCTGTGTTCATTGTTTTAACACTAAGGTAGAAATCTACCATCCTTTTACTCTGTTGGTGCTTATAATCATTTATATCTGTTACTGTCTTATGGTTGTTTCCGCACACCTATTTTACACTAGAATGACGCTGGTTCAGTCAGTCAGTCAGAAAATCTTTATTTCGACAATGATGTCCTAAAAGAGCAGACAATAAATTACAAACATTTCACAATAAATTCAATTCATTTTACAAAACAGAAGTAAGAAAAGGAGTTAAAAACAGCAACTGTCCCGGGGAAAGGAAATGGAAAGTCTGAGGCATAAAATACACTGAGATAAAATGCATCATTACTCAATATTCAGAGTTCGGTTTAAAAGGTTGCATGTGCACTCAATTATCATACTCCGGTGATTTAAAAATCCTGAGCCCCCACAGCTAGGCGGATATCTCAGCCATGATCTGTTTTAGTCCTTCTTCGCTAGCTTGCTTCTAATAATCCACATGGCTCCTAGGTATTTCGAAACTGCAAACACAATTACCGGGGACAGATTCGTCTTAAGAATTCTGTGTGCTTGCATACACTGGTTCATGCCCAAGTTCTTACAGATGGGAATGATCCACTTTTTCCTGGCCTTTGCATAGACAGAGCAGAAAAATAGCACATGCAGTTCGTTTTCTAAAGTCGCTTTGCAGCCAGGACAGTTCTTTGGAGATAATGGACACCACTTGCTTGTAAATTCTCTGATCGGTAGTGACCCATACCTCCACTGCAGATAGAGTTTCCTAAGGGCGACTGGGCTAACATCATCGAAAGCAGTTTCGAATTTATAACAGTCTTTAAACATTAAAAAAGTAGTAGTTAGGCTGCCCGTTGGGGTATTCGATAAACGTACGTTTAAGTTTTTCCCATGGTAGAACTTAGCCAGCATCTTACAAGGGACCTTACTGCTTGCCTCATCTGGATCAGACCACAAGGCCGCAAGATGAAGTCTCTCTAGTTCTTCCCTAATATATTTCAGCCAGGGACTGCTTTGTGCATTGGGAAGCCTTAAGACATCGAGGAGCTCGAGCCCATAGCCCTTCAGCTCCGGGGTGACCCAAAGTCTCCTCCAAAAGGCTAGGGGCTTGAGACCCAGTTCTTCATTAATAGGTCTTAAGTCTAAATCCAGCCTAAGTGGGAACAGTGGTGTACTTGATGGTAGAGCTGTCAATTGCCTTAAAAATCTGTTCTCCACTGCCGTAATTGCGGGGATACATTTGTGGCCCCACAATTCGCCTCCATAGATTACAGCCCCCCGGGCCTGCAGTTTGTAAATTTCGAGAGGTGGGCCCAGTGGTTTCATTTGTGCATTTTCTAGGAGCTTGAGAATACCCCCCACTTTTTGTGTGAGCCTGAGCTGCGATTTTACTTGGTGTTGTCCCCAGGACATAGTTTCATTTAATGTAATGCCCAAGTACTCTTTCAAGATGTACACCTCCTATCACAGGGCACGGGCGCGTGCTTTTTGGAGGGTTGAAGATCATAAATTTCGTCTTCATGGTGTTAATTTCCAACCCTCGATCCTGACAAAAGGACACGAAACCGTCCAGAACTCGCTGGATACCCACTGGTGACTTGGATAGAAGTAGGGTATCATCAGCGAACATAATTGCTGAGATACCAGTTCCAGCGAGCTTTGGGGCATCGTTATTGGGAACTGCTTGCAGGTGGGAGATTACCCCGTTGACATAGAGGCAGAACAGGGTGGGCGCCAAGACGCACCCCTGTCTCACCCCCCTGCCAACGGGGAATCTGGCTGACAAGGAACCATCCTTGTCGCACCTGACCTGCGCATAGTTGTTTTCATGCAAGCGTGTTACCATTGTCAGGAGAGCCAGTGGCATGCCCAGTTCTTCCAGCACGTTCCACAGTTTCCCCCTCGGGACGAGGTCGAAGGCAGCACGGAGGTCAACAAACACAGTGTAGAGTGAACCTCCTTCTATCCTGACAGTTTTCCAGTAGAGCAGCATCAGACGAAAGATCTGCTCCCCCGTAGAAACATTCTTTCTAAACCCAGCTTGGTAGGGACTTAAGATGTTACATTCCTCTATCCAGTATAGGATACGGTCTAGCATCAGCCTTGTAAAGAGTTTTTGTGACACGTCAATGAGGCTAATGGGTCTGTAGTTGGCTGGGAGCAGAGGTGAGCCCTTCTTGAAAATCAGGACTATCTCTGCGCCCAGCCAAGTACTAGGAACCACCATGCCTCCGCAAATAGCATTAAAGACAGCCACAAGGTAAGGAGCCCAAACCCTCGGTTCATGCTTGAACAGGTCCCCGGGCACCTTGTCGAGCCCCGGAGCCTTGGCTGTCTGTAATCTAGAAATCGCGGCCCTCACTTCTCCTTCTGTGAATTCAAGTTCAAAGATCTCATGGGTAGAATTTTGCAGAGAGGAAGAGAACCAGCGCACCCAGTGGTCAGTTTCAGCTTCCCCCTGGTACAGAGTTTTGAAATGTTCCTCCCAGACATCTGCAGAGATGTTGGGAGTTACAGCCACAACTGGTTCTACCGAGCCTGTGTTAACCACTAACCAGAACTTCCGCGAGTCTCTCATTGCGAGTGCGGATACAAGTTTAGCCCAGTTCTCGTTTCCCCACTCTAGCTTAGCGTGGTGAATTAATTTGCGATATACAAGCCTTTTTTGCCTGATACACGCCCTACTGGAGTTTTGTTTCAAGGCCGCCAGGAGTTCAGTTTTTGCCTGTCTACAGGCCCTGTTGTACCACGTGGGTTTATTTCCTGCTCTACGGACACTTGGCCCTATAGGATTTAAAATTTCCGCTAGGATGTTAACTAAATTTCTGTTTAACTCTCCTAGCTTCAAAAACACTGGCAGAGATGAACTCTCCAAATCTAATGTAGCAACTGCTTCCAATACTGGGGTTATTGATCCATATAATTCTGCTACTTGCTCAGGCTTGGTGACCAGTCTATCCCATCTGACCCTACGTCTGTTGGGTGCTAAGAGCAGCCTATCGTCAGATCGACTCTCAACACCAGACTTGTCTTTACAGACGCTGGGTGTTATGAGATCTAACCTCAGTGCATTGTGGTCACTGTCACCCCTGGGTATTACCCTAAAGTCTCGAACCTTGTGCCACTCCCGGCACTCAACAAAGATATAATCCAGGTGTGATTCCTGCCCATGTTTGTTAAATGTGCATTTGGCAGGAGTATCTGATTTTGTGCGGCCATTACATGCCCTGATTGAATGGCTCAGGGTCAGGGCAGTGATCTGTAAAGCCAGAGGCGCCCATGACCTTGGAGGAGGACCCACCACTTGAGGAATTTCCCAGTGATCGTCCTCATGATCTCTTAGTCCATCCAATAAGACCTCAAGCGGCTTGAAATGCGAATTAAGATCTCCCCCTATCACGACTGCAATGCCCACAGGAATCTAATTTAAGAAGTCTGACAACTCATTTATGGTTTTGGACTCAGCAGTGATACTCACAGGTCTGGAGTAGATATTGACCAATGCGAGTCTGGCACCGTTCTGCCATTCCAAGACCACACACTGTATGGCCTCTGAGTGCGTGGCCCTTACCCTAGCACTACACCCTAAGTGAGCTCCCACCCAAACTGCTAACCCACCCGAGGGTCTGCCCTTACCCCCCCACCTTGCGTGGACAGAAAAGCAGGCAAAGCCAGCTCTAGATAGATCATCCCTGGCCCTTGTTTCCTGGAAGAGGCAGATTTCATTCGCATCTACGAAAGATCTCCAATCAGGGCAAGCCAGCTTGTTACATAGGCCTGCGACATTCCAGGAAAGAATTCTTAATATAGTTGGATCTCGGGTGGCTTCCGCGCTGGGGATTAGTGGAGAACCAGTGATAGGGTCAGCCATTTCCGTAAATTGCCTGTTGGCAGCGGGGCTGAGTAGCATAGTCTCCACAGTTACGGGGGGGCTATTGTTTATCCTACCTCCAACTCGCCCAAAATTGTGTACTACTACAGCAGGGGCCACCTCCCACTCGCGACCCCCAGGTCTGCCTTCACAATGCAGTCAGTCTACCTGGTCCAGGCAACTATACCTATTGGGGTGTGCATAATTAGTTGGCCGATTGTACTTGTACTGGTTATACCACTGCCCTCTAGTAAAGCCCCTGTTACCCACCCGCGTCCAACCTTCCTCTGTGCCAAATTCTAGCTGATTGTTTGCTAGGGGGTAAAAGAATGCCAGTGGAAGGGTCTGGATTACAGTATTTGCGTCCCTGGCCGGCCAATTGCAGACATGTGAGACGGTCCCTGGATTCCTAAAATTCACTAGGATACAGTCACCCTTGATAGTTTTATTAGTATATCCTAGCCATGGGACTCTCCTCACCATTAAAATTTCACTTATGATATGTGGGGGGAGGGGCCTAAAGATGTTCAGCCAACTGGCAACTTTGTTTTTTAATGATGCATATGTTTCGGCTGCAGGATTTGTGCCCTCAGGGACACCAGCGAGAACTACTACATGGGGAGCAGCTTCGGGGGGAGGTTTACTATTTTCTTTCCCCTAGCTCTATCTGCATCTCTAATGTTCGACTCGTCTGTTTCAACATTGTCCCTGGTGTGCCGGGTGGCATTTACTGGACCTGCAGTGTCTTTGTGCTCTATGGGGATGGTTGGAAATAATTGTATTTGTCTTTCGGCTGTTAGAGGGAGATTTGGTATCAAAGCACACCCTTCAGTATCTGCACGCTCCCTAAGCCTCAGCCCAGTGGGCTTCAGGTGTGCTACAATAACCTCTGTGGATGCCTCTAGGGTTTGCAACTTGGCATCTATGCATTTAAGTCTGATAACAAGGGGATCTAGCAATGTTTTCATAATATTTGTTCATGCGCAGATAGCCTGATCATCCCCAGCAGATGGGAGCTCCCCGAATCTAAATATGGTAGAAGTACCAGTAGAAGCTATGTTGGGTGGGGGAATTGTGCTAGAACTGATGAACCGTTCTATCCTCATTTGGACCTGTCGCCTTCTTACTGGCGGGGCGACTTTCTAATCTTGCCTTTTTGCCACCCCTTCCCTGGGCCCCCCTCTTCCTTTTTGGGACTGCCCCCTCTCTGATTCCCTTCTGCTGGAGTACATTTGAATCTACGCTATCAACTGGTGAGACATTGGTATCAATGCTAGGGATAATCTGCACTGATGGGTCCTCAGTGATAGAAGGGAGTGACAGTGACTCTCGCTGTGTATCTGGACTACCCCTAAGGTCCTGTAATGCCATTGAGATTGTTCTGTCTATGCTGTCCAATAAAGCAGTAGAGGAGCCCCTAGATTTGTCTGGAGTTTTAGCATTAGCAAGTAGACCCAGAGAGGATCTTCTGACGTTTTCTATTCCCTCCGACAACCGTCTTTTAATAATAGTAAGTTCATTCGTCACTACGGGATTTGCTCTGAAAAGAAAATTGTCCAAAGTACCTGCCACCTTAACGCTGGAGGCCGTAGCTCTACTCCTTGTTTCTCGGGATGTCATTCCCCGCGAACTAGCAAAGATTTTCATCTGCAGAAACTTTTCAGTAGCTGGATGGTCCAGGCTGTGTTTGATCAAAGGGGCAAGAGGGGTGGCCCGGTCCGGTCTTACCCGGTCTCTAACGGCCCGCCCTTTGCCTGGGCTTCACACAGGCGCCACACGTGAGGCGCGTAGGTGAGCTAATTGAATTGGGGGAGTGGAGGGGAGGCGGGAACAGTCCCAGGTGCGCTGGATCTCCTGCACACACTGCCGCCTGGGACTCGCAGTCCCGCTCCCTTAGTTCACGCTGCTCTCCTTCGTTGATTGCAATACACCAATAGTCCGGACAAATCCCTCGAGTCTCACAATCTCCGCGGAATCCAAAATGCGCCCAACAACGGCTGCGAGCGGCTCCCACGGAGCGGGGGCCGTGAGCCGTGATATGCTGCCGAGGGGGAGGGGGGCGGGAAGAGTCCCAGGTGCGCTGGATCTCCTGCGTGCACTGCCGCCTGTGACTCGCAGTCCCGCTCCCTTAGTTCACGCTGCCCTCCTTCGTTGATTGCAATACACCAATAGTCCGGCCAAATCCCTCGAGTCTCACAATTTCCGCGGAATCCAAAATGCGCCCAACAACGGCTGCGAGCGGCACCCGCGGATCTGGGGCCGCGAGCCGTGATATGCTGCCGAGGGGGAGGGGGGCGGGAAGAGTCCCAGGTGCGCTGGATCTCCTGCACGCACTGCCGCCTGGGACTCGCAGTCCCGCTCCCTTAGTTCACGCTGCCCTGCTTCGTTGATTGCAATACACCAATAGTCCGGCCAAATCCCTCGAGTCTCACAATCTACGCGGAATCCAAAATGGGCCCAACAACCGTGACCGCTCAGCCCTCCACAGGGCTTGGTCGCCCCACTCACTGCTGCCGCTCCTGCCTGCCTTTGCCGCCTCCTGCCTGCAGATTCCTTCGCTCGCTGCCCGCTGCTCCTGGGAATTTCCCGCTGCTCCTGAGAATTTCCCGCTGCCCGCTGCTTCTTGGAATTTCCCGCCGCTGCCTCCCTGCGGCCCCGCCCCCCTGTGATTCCATTCGCCGCCCCGCTCCCGCCACCCAGCTGCTCCTCCCTCCCGGCTCCTTACTTAAGGGGACCGTAGGGGACCACAGAGTGTGACCGCTCAGCCCTCCACAGGGCTTGGTCGCCCCACTCACTGCTGCCGCTCCTGCCTGCCTTTGCTGCCTCCTGCCTGCAGATTCCTTCGCTCGCTGCCCGCTGCTCCTGGGATTTTCCCGCTGCTCCTGGGAATTTCCCGCTGCCCGCTGCTTCTTGGAATTTCCCGCCGCTGCCTCCCTGCGACCCCGCCCCCCTGTGATTCCATTCGCCGCCCCGCTCCCGCCACCCAGCTGCTCCTCCCTCACGGCTCCTTAATTAAGGGGACCGTAGGGGACCACAGAGTGTGACCGCTCAGCCCTCCACAGGGCTTGGTCACCCCACTCACTGCTGCCGCTCCTGCCTGCCTTTGCCGCCTCCTGCCTGCAGATTCCTTCGCTCGCTGCCCGCTGCTCCTGGGAATTTCCCGCTGCTCCTGGGAATTTCCCGCTGCCCGCTGCTTCTTGGAATTTCCCGCCGCTGCCTCCCTGCGGCCCCGCCTCCCTGTGATTCCATTCGCCGCCCCGCTCCCGCCACCCAGATGCTCCTCCCTCCCGGCTCCTTACTTATGACGCCCCCAGAGCGACCGCGCAGCGGACGCGCGCAGCGGGATCGCCGATTGAGCGCCGAAGGTGCGCCAAAGGTAAGCCCGTCTGCGCCTGTCCGCGCCTGGCCCGCACCCATCGCCAGGACCCCTGGCCCTCCCCGCCGAGGCAAGACGACCCGACTGACCTACGACGCCGCCACTCTCAACGCACTCAATGCCGGCCGGACCCATGCCTGCTGCCGAGCCACCCCGAGACGCACCCACGGACCCTTCACCTGCTGCACCTGCAAGTTCACCTGCCTCCGAACCTGCCCCGCACCCGCCAAGACAAACACCAGCAGCAACCACCTCAAGTGCATCCTGATCAACACCCGCTCTGTCCACAGACACGCCGTGGAACTCTGGAACCTCCTCGACGCTACATCACCGGACGTCGCCTTCCTCACGGAAACCTGGATGAACGCCTCCTCTGCACCCGACCTCGCCATCGCCATCCCGGACGGGTACAAGATCATCAGGAGGGACCGCATCAACCAGAACGGAGGTGGCATCGCCATCGTCCACAGGAACACCATCCGCATCACGACCGACGCCAACGACTCCTTCGCCGCAGCCGAACATCTCCACTTCCAGATTCACACCGACCCTAAGACGACCCTCAGAGGCACCCTCGTCTACAGACCCCCGGGACCACGCACACAATTCAGCGAAGACATCACAGACTTCATCAGCCCGCACGCCCTCCCCTCCACTGACTACATCCTCCTCGGGGACCTCAACTTCCACCTGGAGAACAACAAGGACCGCAACACCACCGCCCTGCTGGAAAACCTCGCCAACCTCGGACTCAAGCAACTGGTCAACACCCCCACCCACTACGCCGGCCACACGCTTGATCCCGTCTTCTCTTCCAGCAAGTACATCACCTTCAGCCACGCCACCGGACTCCACTGGACCGACCACAGCTGCGTCCACTTCAGCTTCAAAAGATCCACGACCCACCACCACCCGCAACAGGTACCTCACAGGAATTGGAGCAAGATCACCGCAGACCAGCTCACCACCTCCCTCAGCCAGAGCCCACCCGCCAACACAACGGACCCCAACGAAGCAGCCCGCAACTTCACACAGTGGCTGACCGCCTGCGCCGATGACCTCGCGCCACTAAAGAACCCTCCCAGCAGACCCAGAAGCAAGAAGGCATCCTGGTTCACCGACGACCTCAAGGACTCCAAGAAGACCTGCCGCACCCTCGAGAAAGCCTGGCTCCTCGACCGGACCACCGACAACATGACCGCCCTCAAACACGCTACCCGCAAGCACCACCAGCTCATCCACACCACCAAGAAGAAATCCCTGAAGGAACGACTGGACAACAACGCCCACGACAGCAAAGAGCTCTTCACTATCGTCAAGCAGTTCTCCAACCCCAGCACCGGCACCAACGACATCACTCCGTCACAAGACCTCTGCGACTCCCTCGCCTCGTTCTTCCACCGCAAGATCGCCGACATCCACAACAGCTTCGGCGCCCCACCCACGCACCCAACCGTCGAACCAATGCCCCCCACCGCCACCCTTCGCACCTGGACCACGGTGATCACCGAAGACACAGCCCGCACGATGAACACCATCCACTCCGGATCACCGACCGACCCCTGCCCACACCACGTCTTCAACAAGGCCGACTCCACCATCGCACCCCAACTCCGGAACATCATCAACGCCTCCTTCAACACTGCCACCTTCCCGGAGAGCTGGAAGCACGCCGAGATCAGCGCCCTCCTGAAGAAACCTACAGCGGACCCCACCGATCTCAAAAACGTCCGCCCCATCTCGCTCCTCCCTTTTCCTGCTAAAGTCATAGAGAAGATCGTCAACAGACAGCTGACCGCCTTCCTCGAGACGAACAGATCCCTCGACCCCTCGCAGTCTGGCTTCAGAGCCAACCACAGCACCGAAACTGCCCTCATCGCAGCCACCGACGACATCCGGACCCTGCTCGACAAGGGGGAAACAGTGGCCCTCATCTTCCTGGACCTCTCCGCTGCGTTCGACACGGTCTGCCACCACACCCTAGTCCAGCGCCTCAGCAACATCGGTATCCAAGAGAAGGCACTGGAGTGGATCATCTCGTTCCTCGCAGGAAGAACACAAAGAGTCCGCCTCCCCCCGTTTCGCTCCGAGGCCACCGAAGTCATCTGCGGCGTCCCGCAAGGATCTTCACTCAGCCCCACCCTCTTCAACATCTACATGAAACCTCTCGCAGCCATCGCACGCCAGCACTACCTCAACATCATCTCTTACGCCGACGACACCCAGCTGATCCTCTCCCTCACCAGAGACCCCGACACCGCCAGAACCTGCCTACACGAAGGGATGAAAGACGTCGCCGAGTGGATGAAGGACAGCCGCCTGAAACTGAACTCGGACAAGACGGAAGTCCTCATCCTGGGATCTTCGCCCTCCGCCTGGGACGACTCCTGGTGGCCCCCAGCCCTGGGCACCACACCCAAGCCAACCGACCACGCACGCAACCTGGGCTTCATCCTGGACCCCTCCCTCTCGATGACCAGACAAGTCAACGCCGTCTCCTCATCGTGCTTCAACACCCTGCGTATGCTTCGCAAGATCTTCCGCTGGATCCCGACCGAGACCAGGAAGACTGTCACCCAGGCACTCGTCACCAGCCGACTGGACTACGGAAACGCCCTCTACGCCGGAACCACAGCCAAGCTACAGAAAAGACTCCAGCGCATCCAGAACGCCTCCGCCCGACTCATCCTGGATGTCCCTCGACGCAGCCACATCTCCAGCCACCTGAGGAACCTGCACTGGCTCCCCGTCGACAAGAGGATCACGTTCCGGCTCCTCACCCACGCACACAAGTCTCTCCACGACCTGGGCCCCAAGTACCTCAACGACCGTCTGACCTTCTACACGCCCACCCGCCAGCTATGGTCCACCAGCCTCGCCCTCGCAGCCGTACCACGCATCCGAAGAGCCACCGCCGGAGGAAGATCCTTCTCTTACCTGGCTGCCAAGACTTGGAACTCCCTCCCCATCCACCTTCGGCTGACCCAGGACCATCTCGCCTTCAGGAAACAACTCAAGACCTGGCTGTTCCAGCAGTAGCATACCCCTCCCCCCAAGCGCCTTGAGACCCTCCCGGGTGAGTAGTGCGCTATACAAATGGCATGATTGATTGATTGATTGAACAACGGCTGCGAGCGGTTCAATAAATGCTTATTGAAAACGTCCCCGCCGTTTATTCTGTGTTTCTCTCCGAGACAAAGTGAGCATGAGTGACTGAGCGAAAAGTACTGTACTGTTTCCAGGATCCCTGTTGTGACAGAGTTGTCATGTTCGATAGTTGCCAAGAACTATTCTCTCCTTGGTAAGAGGAGTTTACAGTTGCACTGAGAGCTAGCTGGTATACAGGCAAACATACCTGGTGGGGGTGTCTGGAATCAGTCTGGACACCAATCCCACAGTCTATGTTGTCTAAACGCGCAGATCCTATATAGGTTTATAGGAACTACACATCAGTATTTGAACTGGTTTTCCTGGCTTCCACATTGGCTTGCCGGACTTTGCACATCGCTGTTGCCTGTTTTCATATTTTTATTGTTCCTGTGTAGTTTCCAACAATTGGGGGTTTACTGATGTAAAAACACAGTCTTCAAATTAGGTAGAATGCAAGTGACTAGGAAGTAATGTAGTTGAAAATTCAATGGGGGGAGTTTAATATTGATAAAATCAATGCCAATGTTTATAATGATACACTTGCATTTACAAACAAAATCGAATCCCTGTTGACAAACTCGCCCATCATGAACTCTCTGTCAACCCGACTGAGAAATACGTGGGCAGGCAGGCCCTGCAACATAGGCCTGAGTTTACTGATTGACACATCACTGGTGGGGTATCACGTAGCCAGCAGACAAACGTGTGAACAGGACACTCAGGAAACTCAAGTCCATCCCACGAAACCACAATGGTCCAGGGAAATTGGCTCCTCTAAAGCACACATGGCCGGAGTGTTATGCGCATTCCCAAAACATCATAAAGTCGGATGCCACACAAAGAAAGGAACACATAGCCAGTCAGGACACAGCACACAGAGTACACACAGTAATCACATGGCCCTCATTCCAAACATTTAGACACCGTACCAACTAGCCCACACTGTGTCCATGGAAGGTCGAGCCACTCCTGCATTTGTTATCATAACCTTATTTACTACTCCCCAGACAAGTCCTGTGTTCTTTTGCCAAACTAGGTTCACCAGACGTATTTTTATGATACCCAAAATCTGTATAAAAATTTGCTCATATTGATTGTACTTTTAGACAGTCCTTAGACCCCTTTCTGTAACTGTGCTCCCAGCTCATGTGTTTAATTAAGCATGTTCCTGTTTTTCCAAATGCCTCTTATCTTTTATTTTTTCAAAGAAAACTCATATTCGAGCAACAGAAGATTAACTTGAATCATGCTTGTATATAAACAAACACGTTTATCTGTACTCAAAACTACTTATAGTATTGAATCCATTCTGTTGATGTGAATCGTGTCTATATGTGAATAAAATGAAACATGTTTATTAGACCTTGACGAAATTTAAATTATGCTGGAGTAATTTACGCAATTTCACACATACAATTTCCCAAATTATGCCATTATGCCACTTTGTGCAATTACACGCCATTCGCAGTGAAAATTTGCAGCAAATGTGCAAATCAATAGAACAAAAGTGGCTGTTGTTTGCAATACTATGGTTTAAATGTGTCCTCATGAAACAAATAGACACAGCAAAGTATGTTGCGCTAAATTATAGTGAGAAATTAAAGATTTACATTTTGTGTAATTACGTGCACTTTTGCATTCTTTTGCTGTTACAATGCAAAAACACATTATGCAAACTTTGCACACTCCTAGTGTTTATCTTATACTAGACTACATTTAAATGTTTAAACTTGTTTTGGTCTCAAAACAGATCCCAGTGAAATGCTGCCCAAATCATGCTAGGTATGGCACAAGCAGCAGGCAACGAGAAAGCCAAATGCATGTCAACTTCAAGCAGTGCTTTAAAGTAATTAAAAAGTCAAGGAAACAACAGAAGACATTAAATAACCATTTCAGAAAAATAGAGACTCATTTCAGAACAAAAAGGCACCAAAATAATCAAAAATGAATAAGCAAAACCAAAGATATATATGTATTTTAAATTTCAAGGCAAAAAGTGGCTAGGAAAGTAAAGCACCAATTGAAATGTTGATTTTGTGGTTGGCAGTGATCTAAAAGCGAATTCATGCTGACTGTGATGACGTCGATTTTGGGTAAACAAAGGGGGTCAAACAACTCTTTTTAGCTTGGGATTTGAGGGCAGATTAACTAAAATACAGTGTAAGACAGCACAGCAACCAACGCTTCTGTGCTGCATCGAACAAAGTGGTAAGAGCAATGCAGATGCTGCTTTCTTTCCATGTGCTGGTACACAAAGAGACGTCCTAGCGACTCAAAGTCACATTTACACCATGGAGTGCTCCTACAGCAGTGCTTATGCTTGAATCTTTTAATAGTAGCAGGAACTGAATGAAAATGAAATCTTGGAAGAATGGTTTCCCCACTGAAAAGCAGCACATTTATCTGAATCTTACTTTCAGTCCCCTACGGCTATTTCCTTTTTTGGGTAAATCTTCTTTAGTCATTGCTTTGAGACAGTGTGAATCGTCTATTGGATCA
The DNA here is from genome assembly GCF_964261635.1 of Lissotriton helveticus. Classification (NCBI taxonomy): domain Eukaryota; kingdom Metazoa; phylum Chordata; class Amphibia; order Caudata; family Salamandridae; genus Lissotriton; species Lissotriton helveticus. Next base: position 1,224,729,512 of record NC_136057.1, read on the forward strand.
GCCCAGATGAGTTCTACTCTCAGCATTATGATATTGAACATGGGGTGAGCTATTCTATTGCAGGGCATGACGTGCAATGGTTTCAAGAGCAGCAGCAACTGATTTAAGAACCGATCTTACAAAGAAGGGTTCTCCCATTCAAAAACCATATTTTTGCTATAAAAATGGCTTGAGTTGAACGTATATAAATACATAATTAGCTGCACTCTAATACTTCTCAGGCCAATCTTAATTTTTCTATTTTACCTTCAGTGTTTAAAAAAAAATATGAAGTGAATAAACAATGTAATCTCTCAATAAAACATCTAATCTGTCAAGTATTATGGTGCTTTTACATATGTATTTCTAACATGCGTGCAGTAAGCTCTATGTTTATTATGTGGTTTGTGTTGGCTTTATTGGGTTAGCTGTTTTCCTAGAAGGCATCCATCCCATGGTATGCTTCTGTTTCTATTAGCTAAAAATGTTGAATTTAGTTTGACGTGATATTATTTATTTTTAGTAAAGGTTCTCAATTATCCAAGTAGATAATATTAGCTAAAAGTTCTACTTATGACATTCTTAAAAAAGTTAACCTAAAGTCTACCTATAATTCATCTATTGTACCTTGGTGCAAAGGTATGTGCTTGTGTCTAGCACAGGGTTTGAACTGCAAGTATACACTTCAGGTATAACATCCTAAGCCTATACAATTTCTAAAACCTTTCAAACATTGGTCGTGTGCTGTATAGTTTAGTACACATGCCCTCATTGAACTGTTTGAAGGACTCAATATATGTCTCTAACTTCACGCCTACCTCATTGAGGCGTTATCTTTTTGCACAAAATATGACAATCCTATTGGAAAAGGCTTATAGGTGCTTGTGCTGGAATGCCAAGGTACTACCCATGTCTTAAGACACAAAGTCGTGCAAATTGCTATTTGCATGAAAAAGAGCACCTTTCCAGCATAAAAATATTTACACTGAAATATAAATACTATTTCAAAACTTTGTTCCGCTTTCTGTCACTTTGCTTAACTTTGTTAATGTTTCGAACTCAGTGGCATATTACCAACAACTAGCGATAATTTTTGTCTCTAACTTGTTTAGAGACAAAAATTATCGCCGCAAATCGGCGATTTTTATCGCAGATAAACCTTGCTATTAGCAAGGTTTATCGCAAATGCGATAAAAAACGGCCGCAATGCATGAATATCGCTGAAAAGTCAGCGATATTCATGCATTATCGAGCAAATGCTCTTAGCCATGTTATCCACCTCCCATTGGATAACATGGCTAAGAACTGCTCCTGGGCAGGTGTTAGCTTTTGGAGATATTCGCGCTTAGCGCGAATATCTCCAAAAGTTGGTAATAGGAGATAGCGATGTTAGCGACTGTTTCCAGTCGCTAACATCTTGGCACGCCCACTTTGCATGTCATTAGTGATAAATATCACTGACATGCAAAGCGGGGCCCAAGATGGTCGCTATCTCCTATTAGCTGTCGCTAACTGGTGTTAGCGACAGCTTGGTAATAGGGAGATAATTTTATCTCCGCTTTCTTGGCTTTTAAAGCCAAAAAAGCGGAGATAATCCCCCTTTCAATGTCCTCCAGTGGGGCCTAGTTCTAAAGCTGTGTCTGGCAGGGGTTCCCAGAAGTTGGATACATTGTTGTTGAGCCTTTGGTTTTGGCCCAAAGCGCTCCAAGCATGATGAAACTGGATTGTGTAGCTGCTGAGTTCGCTTTGACACTTAGATAGATGTACTGCCTCACCTAAATCTAAGATTTTAATTTCATACTCAGTCACTTTTCTGGTCCTAAAATTCCATCAGCTAGGAAATAAGTTATACCCGAGCATGGCTTCACAAGGCTGATTACCTTTTCCAATCATTCCCGATGCACCAGATTTCAACCCAGCAAAAATCTCCAAGTAGGGCAAACTGGTTTTCTTGTCTGACAAGGGTATGCCCTTTGTGGAAAAACATCAGCACCTTGTCACAGTCCTTCGAGGTATAAACAATGACCGAGTCCCCTTTTTTTCCAACTGCTGGGAAAATTCCTCCTAGTCTTTCCTGCATCCCTAAGGTCCTCTAAGTACTCAGGTTGGGTTGCTAGCACCAGGTCTCCCCACAGCCAGGGTGCATGGAGAGGCCATTTCACAATTGATAGATTGGCCTACTTGGAGTCGGGAATTATTTTGGTTTTGTGTCCCTTGACCAGGCAAATAACAAGTCCTATCCCACTATCCTCCAGGATCCTGCAAATTATACATTTTTGCCTCTGGAGTAGGGCATAGAAGCAAATCAATTCTAAGCTGGCTGTCTCTCAGGTAGTACAACATACTCTTTCAAATAGTTACCTTTTCACTGCACTTATCAAACATCTATTTCAGTTTGAATTAGGGTTTGAAATTACGTAAAAACTAATGATATATTACCACTCTTGTTTTTTCCCAAGATGAGATAAAAAATAATTACTTTGTTTATGGAAACTGCAGCTTTACCTGGACAGTGAAAATTGATTTTGGGCAATCGTTTACCATGAGGACATGCTATTCCTAATGAGTACCATGTAAATGTTTTACATGTTAAGCATTGGGGGTGTACTATGAACATATTAGAGGTAATTTGGCTAATATATAAAAGTAGGCTTTCTACATGACACAAGCACTTTTTCATGCCATGTGTTACTCCAGTGATTTTAAACTGCAGCCCATCGAGAACAAAATGATGCTCCCTGAACCCATATATTATTGTCCCATATGTGAATGATCTAAATCCAGAAATGCATTGCACAGATGGCATTGAACTTCTAAGCCACTGATGCATTTCTTGTACTATTTACTATGACCGTACAGGAAAGATAAATTAGCAAAATAGTCAAAGCTAATGTGAAGTGCATGTTTTATTGGAAAAAGCACATGTACTATGCATCTATTCAGCAATGCATACCACACAGAGTCCTCAGCCAGCAAAAAACTAACATGGAAATGCTGGTGACAAAGGAAAAAATGCTGTCCTTTCATACACCAGGCATGACAGGGTGAGCACTCTAATTTACACTTAGCACCTGTATGGTTCAATGGACTAATTGCTCTTGATTACTCATTGATTATGCTTAGAGCGTCCGGTTTTATGGTATTTATTTTTTTACCATTTCCGTCTGTATTTATCCATATTTATTTTAATGCCATTTTATATGTACATATCTGTATTTATTTTTGTCGCTAGCAAAAAAAAGACGTTGCCGTTAGTATTTATCCACATACATTTAAATAGACAGTGCACACAGTTGTTAGAGGTTTAGCTATTTGTATATATGCGCCAAATTAAGTAAATACAATACTGTCATCTGAAAACTTTGCCATTGTAATATAAGCACATGTGCATTTCAAGAGACCATGAGGACATAGAGTCTCTTTCTGAATTGTTAATGAAATGAAGACCACTGAAAACCCTTTCAATATTCGCTGATGATACTGGAACAGTCAAAATACCTCAGCCTGCCATTTGCATGAGGCAGAAAAAGAAAGGGCTTTACCGGAAGAGTTGTGTTTGCTCAGCTTAACCCAGCCAAGTGCCACACACCAGGTGACAATGTACAGTCCTTGCGGGGATGTGCATATATCACTATTATGCGTTAGTTAGAGACTAACTACTGTAATACCACACAGTGTAGCTGTGCCCACAGTTCTTCCTTGCACAGTGGAGAAAAAAACACATCATACTATTAGCCATTGGGTGTATTAGTCCACTTCCTAGAGTGTCCCTGTATTGCAGTAGTTGAGGTGCATTGCTTTCAGGAACAGTAGCAACTGAATGAAGCATCTAGCTGGGAAAGTAGGTGGTCACACCATTAAAAATCAGCACTTTTTTGTTTTAAAAATGTCTCGAGTAAAATGTAAATTAAAAAAAAACAAATAACTTGCACTATAATACTATTTAAGTCAATCATGTGCTTTTCATTTTGCTTTGGAGATTTAAAAAAAACTAGGATGCAGATAAAAAATCCAATGTGTCAACCAAAAGTATAGTCTGTCATGTTACTGCTTTCACAATTCCTGTTTATATCTTACCTCAAGTTAGCACTATGTTTATCATATGGCTTGAGTTGACTTTATTCGGTAAGCTATTTTCCAATCAGACATTCATCCCAAAGCATGCCTCTGCTTCTACTAGCAAAAAAACTCAGTTTGGAATCGTGCTATTTATTTTTAGGAAAGGTAATCAAATGAAAGATGAAAATATTTCAGATTTTATCATTCAAGTAGATGATATTAGTTGACAAGATCTACTTGACAGTTTATTATTTAAAGGGAAATTAATGGAAAAGTTAATCTAAGCCTACTTTTAATTCCTCTGTTTAACATAGCAATGTTTGAAGACTAGGACATGAGGTATAATTGATTTATAGCTTTTAAGCTGTGCAATAGAATTTAATGGAAAGACAGTTGAGTAAGTCTGTTTCAAGGTATACAACTCCAGATGTGAGATTCTTTTATTTTCTTCATCCTGAAATCTACATGTTCTCACTGTAGAGCTACTGGCAACACATCAACCATGTGGCCAAGTTCTTCTTTGTTGTCTGCGTGTCATGCGTGTGTACTCTGCCTGTCTCCAGTAGAAAAGCATGCCAAATCTGTCCACTTCTTTAGGCTTCATGTTGGCTACCACTGTCCTAATAGGGCATCTATGGTTTAGGCACAATAAGCATCTAGCACATTCTGTTTTTTTGCCTGCTGCCCAGCCAATCAATCATTCTCTTTAAGGTCAGCAGTGATTCCCTGAATCTAGATGCTCTTCATTAGGAAGTGTAAAGATTATTGCTGAAAGTCCTGCTACTAGCCACCTCTGTTCATAATAATACTTCCTGCCACTGCTGTGAGATAATGCATGCTTACGACTAAAGCTTTGCCCCAACCACCCAAGAGAAAACTATTGACAACTGTAATGCAGTATGGTAAAGATCTCATGTAGTCCTTATACTGTATTAGACTGCCCAAAAGCTGTCTGCCCTTCTATTTAACCCCTTCCGCGCTCATGACGAGCTCAGCTCGTCATGAGTTACAACGCTCGTAGTAACGCGGCTTTTTAAAAACCGCCGCGCATGCGGTTAAAATGCACCCTATCATCCCAAGTAGTGATGCTGTAATTCATGCATTTACCATGGCACAAGTTATATTTCATCTAATTTACAGTTCCTTTTTCCCATTTAGTGGGAACATTTGTCACCAGAAACTTTAAATGATGAGGAAGCAAAGCAAATAGATCTTGGTTGTTAACAAGCGTAAACAGCGATTTACCTTGCTTCTGTTTGAATGTGTTACAATATTTAAGCCAGACCTCTGGCTTTAACAGTGCTTTTTATTTTTAGTGGGGAATGCGTAATCGTCTACTTAAAAGGTAGCCAGCTATGTTCAGCACTGGATTAATAGTCCTGTAGAAGGTTATACTTGTTGAACTGCTCGTATACTTGGTGACAGTTCACTGGATGATCCTTCCGTGGAATGGTGGAAGGCAATGGAGCAGTAATTTGCATGATCGTTATGTTAAGGGTGAGTGTGTGCAGTGGGGGGTGATCTGTTATGTTTATCTGAAGGGATTCCTAGGCTCAGGCGGGTAGTTCACATTGACAAGGATTGTGAGAGTATCTCCATGAGCAGATTGTAGAACTGTGAATGGCAGAATGTTGTCTTTGTAAGAGGTGGCTTTCTGTGTATTAACAGCGCTGGTGAGTTCAGCAAATGACAGAAGGATGGAGAATGTTCACTTCAAGGGGAGGGTGGCATGTTGGAGAATGGGATGTAAAGCAGAGGAATGTTTCATGGTGGCAGTATGGGATTTGATTTTGTTCTAGTAAGGCCTTGGAAAGTCCTCTCCTTCTTGAGGGACTGAAGTTGTATGGCTGAATCAATGATAGACATCATTGAAGAGTGCTTTGATTCTAGTAGTCACTTTGTTGAAGGTAGTCCAGTAGGCATAGACTTTGGAAGTGGGGATCGGAGGGCTAAGCAAAGTACATTGAGTGGGATTAGGGTTGTTGGTGTTCCGATCCGTATTCATGTCTGTTCTTGTCGGCATTTGATTGATTGTTCTCTGAAAGGTTTTGGATGCAAAATGCTACCAATGGTTTTAGCTTTAAGGATCATATTTTCAGTGAGGTGTTATGCTCCCTCTAGTCTTTCTGGGCTCTGTCATATTTGCTGAGGACAATGCTGAAGACTATTATGGGCCGATGGCAGTTTAAAATGTTGTTGAGGTCTTTGTGGTTGGTGTGTACTGGAAGGTCTTTAAAGGAGCAGCACTTTGAGTTACTCATGTTAGTGAACCCAGATGCCTGTATGCAATGTGCAGAATGGGGAAGAGCACGGAGAGTTTGTCCACACACTTCTGGTGTACTGGGACATTGCAGTGGCTTGAGGATGAGGCTGTATTGATGAGGTTAAAGTTATTGACTTTGAAAGGGGTGCAATCTGTGATGTAGTGCTTGAGTACTTCTTGGTATTTCAAATGAAATCTGAATTTAAGGGAATACCTCACTTGCAAAAGTGATGCAAAATAACAGCATGGATTAGTTTAAGGAGAAAATGTCGCCATCAAATTTTTTTTTACATGACCCAGTAAACATGTTTTCAAATGCAAAGTTAAATATCTTTTGCCAAATTCAAGTAATGTACATTTTGCAAACATGTATTGCATGACAGAACATTTGCCAAGGTCTAGTGTCACGTACTCACAACACTGGTTGCACATTCACATCTTTACTGTGATTGTGATAATCATGTTGTACTGTACCTAGACTGAAGGTGCACCATATTCCTTGTTTTACCTAGTTATTGTCTGCTCATTCTGTCTACTCTGCAAGTTATGGAGGCTAAGTAGTCTAACAGTCTTTCACAGGCCAAGTATACAATGGTCTAATTAGTGTAGAACACCATCACACTAATCTGCCTTTCCCTAAAGGAATGTTTATTTATCCGTACATTTATTTGCTTAGTCATTAAATAAAGCATTATTGTTCCTTGCACTTTTTTTGTGTGTTGCAAATGTGGTTTGTAGTCTTTGGACTTTAATTTTAAGAGTGCAGATTCTTTTTCCCACACATTTTACATACAATGAAAGAAAATATTTTTGGTATAAAAACAATCTTCACTCTGAAAGGTATCCTTGGTCACTGAAAGAAAAATATGCAATTCATTTTACTCTGCAATACTTTCTTGTTTTTAGCATAATCAATGTTACGTAGTCCTATGAATATTAAATATTAAATATATTTAATTCATGAATACATTCCAAAAAATATATCGTGCAGAAAAATACAACGTATTTATATATTCAGGTTGGATTTGCTATGCAATACAGAAAGCATTACATGTCCGTGTTCTGCCTATTAGCAGATTAACTATATTTGACAGTATTGCCCAAAACACCGACAAGGAGCATTGATTTTGAGCAGTGCGTCTAAATACAATTTAATTGTTTTTAGCAAACGTGTAAATCTACCTTAGCTGTTACTTTTACTTAATAATTACGATTTGTAGAAATTAAAACACTGTGCAATGTGTTACAGCAATTACAGGTGACTGTTGAAATTCCTAATTGAAACGCAAAATTGTTAAAATGTTGTCACAATGTATAAACATAATTTTTGATGCTTCAGAAGAAACCATAGGAGCTCTATGAATCCCAGTAAAACACTTTTACGGTCATTGATACGGTCATGAAACATTCACAAACGTACTGCAGATATATATATCAGGAATAAAGTATTACCTGCAGTACATTATAAGGGTATTGCAAGTCATCGAGGAGTTCCATAACCGTATAATGAACTAGACAAAAGGATGACTTCCTTCATAAGATTATGGAATTCCGAGGTGACTTGCAATATCCTTATCATGTTGCTGGGGTACTCTATCCCATATAATATATGGTTACTCCATCACCATTCCCACATACCATTGAAAACCTTGGTGCATAGCTCCTATATATACAAAAAAGAGTATGTTTGCAAACATGAAAAATAACTATAGTGCAAAATTAAACACATCTACAACCTGCCTGCTATTTGCTCAAAAATGTATTAGAAACAGTTCAGTACGCTATTCGGAATGTGTAGAAACATGCAGAAAGATTCTAACTTTTCTATAATTACGTAAAGTGTGCAAAACATAAAGATACTCTTTTTGCTTGTCACTGTAAGATAGAAAAATAGAGCATTGCTTTAAACAGCTGCTCCAAGACCTGATCTGCCTTTCACCTTGGCTGCTGGCTCTGGCAGCAGGCATTGTGATGTCAGAACTCGACTGTATAACTTATTGCAGTTGACTTCTGACATCTTTTCTTTACACTCGCAACTGGGTGCATCACGAGTTGCTGGTTACAAAGAAATTAGAGACAGATGTTTATACAAGGCTTGCAGAATCCCATGTCTTATAAATACAGTTAAAGCTAGTGTACATCATATGTAGCCACTGTGGATATTCCTTCAAATTGACTAGATTTTATTAATGATGAGTCGATGAGCCCAACCTTATCAGTATGTGTTATTTTAAAATGCATGAGTTTACGCTGCTTTACAAATTACTGACTCACAACACTGTTAAATTCCGATGGCCATTTGTGCTTATCGTGCTGAACGTGGCTCTTTCATAGAGCTATAAAATATCCGTGTTGAGCTGGCCCAGCAAGGCACCAGGAAACTCTTAATCAACTTTCAAGTATGTACTGTAAGATCGTGGCATACGTTTCCACATATTATTGGCATGAGATAACTCATAGTTAATTCACTGGCACAAAAAACGGTGAATGGCACTTTGACCTGGCACACGAATCTCATGCTTTTCAGTGAGTTTTTCTTGATTGAGACATACTGCACTGAGTAGGCACAGTTACTTGTGGTGCAACCATTTTCTTACAGCTCACCCAGCGTTTTGTATGTGGTACCTCATTTTTCTATGTGAAGATGAATGATCGTTGTGTGGGAGAAAAATAACATTTTGGTAGGTTAAATATGTTTGACAGTTTCTCGCTCTCCTCCGATGGCAGAAATTCTGCAGCTTCCTACTCCACAATGCAGCAGCCTCCTCCTTCCCAGTCTTTATAGTAATCCTCTCTCAGAAGCCCTGTTGGCTGCTTAGTTCTTCCTAATGACAGATCCGAGCCAACCAGTGCTGAAGATGGCTTTGTTTTACTAAGAGGCATTCTGCTTGCTGATGTCTACCAATTTCCAGAGCATGCAGGCTTCAGGCTCCCCAAAGTTACTATGACCTTCTAGAAGATGTTTTGTAAAACGTTTATTGTCCTAACCACATTCACATTTAGTTTCATAGCATATTTGCAGACAATGGTAAATATGCTCTCTTAAAACAACGTCCATTATCATCAATCTTTTTTTAATTGGTCCTCCAGTGGCCATAAAAGATAGACAATACAATACAATCACATAAAAGAAAAATGAGGCATATTTAAGTCCATTGTCATATAGGATCAATTAAAAACATGGCAATAATGGCTAATAACATATCATACAGAAGTGGCAATTCATATAGCCAGAACACAGGTGTATTGATCGCTGTAAATAGGTTTCAATCGGAAAACATATATCTACGTATGGCAAAGTTTGTAAAAACTCCACAGCAGACCTGCACTGTCCATAGTTCACTTTCATCAAGAGAAGTACAATAAGCACTTTCCTTAGCGAAGAATAACATTTACAAAAAAGGATACAGTGCGTTGAGCTTTGTGTAGACTGTCCATCACATGGGCAAACAGGCAAGTTGGCAGCAAGTGTGCCCTGCCTCGAGTATTATCATCATGAAAATGCTCAACAGAACTCTGTGAAGATCATATGAAAGATATATTTTTGTGATTAGCCCATTGTTGAGTTATGACCGCATCATTATGTACAATGTACATCATAACCAAAATGATGAGATTAAGAAATCAACTTACAATAACTGTGCTGTCAGGCAAGAAAATCACACAATTATAGTCAAGGGATCAGCTGTGTGGACTGGTCGGGTAGTATGCATATGTTAGGTGAGCATATATCTGTTCTTTCATGCATTTGTGTGGAGCAAGGTGGTCTGTTTGAGGACATAAGAACTAGGCAGCCTAATTATTCGTATTTTTAGTGGCTCCCATATGTCAAGCATTGATGGCCAACTTCACTAGTATCAACCTGAATCATGCTACCTGCTCCGTCAATTACTGGCAGGCTTGGATGACATTGGGCCATCTAATGCCCTTCTGTCTTCCTTTTTTAAGCACACTTTCCTCAAATTCAGCCCATTTTGTATACTTATGATACCACTTCCATCACTTGAGCCAAATCACTTTCATCCAACTGATAGAGAACTTTTGTGTTTAAGAATAAGCAGAAAAGCTATAAATGCAGATGGTCACTTTGTTGGCTTTTGTTCTTGGGAAAAGTCACAGACAAGACGGTGCTGGTGGTCCCGGGATATCTTTATCCATAACCTATTCTAAAAATTGAAGCACAGTATCCCAGAATACATTCAGCACAAAGCAGCTGTTGCATTCTTGTATTTCCTTATTGTTCGGTCTTGCATGGCTGTTGTACATGCTGTCTGGAACTTGGAACATATTGATGCTCCTGCATCTTACATGCTATGTTCCAGGTTCCACAGCTGGCAGTTACATTTTCCTTCTGTTGCTGTCAGACGTGCCAACTATTCTTTAACAGTTTTCTTATTTTGTTGACATTAGTTGAACAGTCAGTGACCATTCTGCAAACTTTCAGACCTGTTTCAATGGTTCTAATCTTTCTTGTTTTGGAGGCGGACAAACCCCTGACCAGGTCCACTCTTGATTTGATATCTACCTTCTTTTTTGCCTCTAGTAGAACTTCGTTAGAGTAGCCTCTTACTCAAAATCTATGCACACTTTCAGCAGCCTCCACCTGGAAATCACACTTTCTGGTGCAATTCCTTTTAATTCCCAACATTTCACCGTACAGACTACTGTTTTTTAATTTATCCAGGTGGCAACTGCTGGCCTGCAGAACAGAGTTCCCTGCTGTCGGCTTCTCATGCAAAGTTGTGAGCAGCTTTCCCTCAGTTGCAAACATTTCCAGGTCTAAAGGTTTACAGATGTTATACTAGTCTCTCCTGTGAACTTAAGGTTTAAATCGTTCACATTGAGTATATTCATGTATTCCTGGGCTGATTCTTCAGTTCCTTTGTATATGATGAATAAATCATCTATAAACCTGTTCCAGCTAATCACTCTACTGGTCCATTCATCCTTGGTATCCCACCAGCCTATGAAAAGATTTGCATTGCTGGGGGCTCAACCAAGCCCTTTGTCTATTGTCTAGACGTAATAAACATTTCACCACAGGAGAGCCATCAACAGTCAGGTGATACTGAACACTCCCAAAAAGGCACATTTGGCTCAGGCAGGAAAATGACAACATTCTATAAGTATAATTTTCTAAATAGTATTGACCATTATGTGGTGTTTTACATGAACATTAAAATGATTCCTGGAAAGGTTTTTCTAGATATCCCCAAACTGAAGTTAAGCATTATAAGAAGTTAAAACGTAATGCATGTAGAGCCTACTTTAAGGGTGGCTTACAAGTCATAAAAAGGGTGGTATAGGCCTGGCAAATGGTTTATTTTGCCAAGTTGACTACCCAATCAGCAAGGTCAGGCTTGGAGACATGTTTTGCATTGTCACTAAAGCAACACAATATGTGCTGCAGTCCATTTCTGATAGTTAACCTATTGGCCCAGGACCCTTCCGAAAGAAATGGGTATGTGGACTCCACCAAGTACACTCTGGAGGAATTCCCACTCCTGCACATAGACACTATATCGGACATCTTTCGGCAAATTAAATCAGGATCGCCTGTAGACCCTGTCCCCCATATCCTGAGCAAGTTAAAAGATACGGTATTACCAGTCGTACGGTATGTGATAAATCTTTCTATTAATAAGGGACTTGTGCCACGTGCGTGGAAACACGCCATGGTGAAAGTCCTGTGAAAAAGCCAAGTTTAGACCCGGAAGTACTAAGCAACTACCAGCCCATATCCATGCTGCCCATCCTGGAGAAGCATATAAATTTCACATTATCATCCTTTCTAGAGTCCCATGAGCTTCTACACCATTCTCAGATGGGTTTCCGCCCCCAACACGGAAAAGAAACCGCCCTGATTGCCTTAGTCAAAGAAGCAAAGAAGTTAATTTATCAGGGAGGTGCAGCAGCCATTATCCTACTTGATCGTAGTGCCGCATTCAACACAGTGAATCTTGACATCCTCATAAAGAGACTTAGGAGGGCTGGGGTGGCAGCAGGAGCCATTTCTTTGATTCAATCCTTCCTCAAATGCAGAATATTTCAGGTTTATGCAGGGGAATGCACCTCTAGGACTCTACCTCTCAGCTATGGAGTCCCTCAGGGATCTTCCCTGAGTCCAACACTTTTTAACGTCTACATGAAGCCACTGGCGGAGGTCATTCAGTCATACGGGGTCAAGGTTGTCACCTATGCAGATGACACCCAGCTGGTGGTATTTTTAAACCACCTGCACAATGCTCCAGTTGACTTAGAGTCCTGCCTGGAGAAGGTAGCCAACTGGATGCAACAGGCATGTCTCAAGCTTAATGGGGACAAGACTGAAATAATGTATCTTGAGAATACATATAACAAAGAGCCCAAACTGCCATGGCCCATCTGCCTCAGACCCCCCAGTCCCAAAGCCCAAAATAAAGAGTCCGGGCGTGTGGCTGGATAAGGCACTCAAATTTGACCAGCAAGCAGTTGCAGTCACCGGTGTCTGTCATGGCACCCTCGGACTGTTGCGGAAAGTCCTTCCTCTTCTCCCCATAGGGGCAAGGAGAACTATGTTCCAGGCCTTGGTATTATCGCGCCTGGACTATGGACATGCACTGCATATAGGAACACCCAAATCCACCTTGAGGAAGATTCAGGTGGCAGCGAAGGGTGCTGCCCGACTCCTGGAGGGAGCCTCCAGAGTGGAGTCATCCTTGCCCAGCATTGGCTGCCCATAGAGGAGAGAATTGCATTCCAAGTCCTATGGATCGTCCACAAGACCCTTAGGGGGATCAGGCCCTCTCATAAACCACCCACTTATTAGGGTGTATCAGTCAAGGAAACCTCTCCGCTCGGCGAATCTTAATCTAGCCATCATCCCCAAAATTTAGAGGATGCGCAGCGGGGGTTGGTCCTTCTCATACAATGTAACGAAAGTGTGTAAATCCCTTCCCCTGCATTTGCACTTAGAGACTTCCCACCTCCTTTTCAGGAAGGGGCTTACAACCTAGCTTTTCCAGAAGATTAACTGGTAACCACCTCTCTTTGCCTGTTTTTGTCGCTAACGCTGGGATGCCTTAGGGTAGCCATGCGCTCAAGAAATGCTAATTAATAATAACATACTAAGGACTTATAGATAAATAAAATATGCCAATCAGGAATGTACCCAATATTGTCATGTGTTTGGGGTCAGAGATAATGCCCTAGGGCATGGTTAGCAATGCCACTGTCTGCAGAGTCAATAAACCAGCATCATTAATCCAAAGAAAATAGGGGTTCCATACAAAAAGAGGCATTTTCCAACACTACTCAACACCTACAATTCCTAGACAAAATAACGTTTTGATTTCTATCTCAAACTATTTTACCTGTCTTGAGGTCAAAGAGGAGTTGTTTGTGGGGAAAAAGCATGATTCTGTACATGACTGCAGCTCTACACTGGAAAACACATTATCCTTTAGCAAAGACTAGAAAGCCGTATAGGTATACAGGGAATCTGCAGAGACTGGATGTTAGACCTGACATATTTGGTGTGGTATTCCCACACACCTTTTGCGGTCACCCTTCCTGTTTTGCTGGATTTGTTTCTGTGTGGTTTCAGACTCTGCATAATAAACCACTGCAACCCAGTGCAAATGTGCTTCTGCTATCTCAGGAAGGAAACATTGGCTTTCACCTAATTGGCACATTTAATTTAGTTGTGTGTTGCAAGTAAATGGTACTATGAGAAGCTAGGGCCAGATATGAAATACCAGTGGGCCCACAGTACTCATTGTGCCACCCACTAAAGTAGCCTTTTAAAACATGCCTCAGCCATGCCACTGCGGCTTATGGTGGAGTTTTAAATTTCCCTTTTGACCAGGCAAAATAAACCTTCTGCCAGGTCTAAATCTTGTTTTTCAATAATTATAAGTCATCCGTAAGGTAAGTCCTAAATACTCATAGGTCAGGGTGTATTACATTTAAAAAGAATGACAATTTCCTAAGTTTCAGTATTCAAACAACTTAGACTTGCGCACAACCTTGATTTATATAGTGGTTAAAGTACTTAAGCTTGCGAGAAAGTTCCTTTTTTATATATTGGGTTCTCCTTGGGCTGACGTTTCCGTCCTGTGAACGTCATGAAAACTGAATCTACATTAGTGCTCCCAAAATTTGTGGGAGCACTAATGTAGATTCAGTTTCCTAAGTTTTACATGTCTTGGCTGAGAAAAACTACTAAAGTCATTTTTCACTTTTGTAAGGCTTAAGTCTCCCACTGACTAACACAAACTGGCACATGCATCAACGTAGGTTTTTGCGATTCCTTAATTGTGATTATTAAGGAATCGCAATTAAGAAATAGCAAAAGCCTATGCATGTAGGAATTGCTATAAAAATAGCGATTCCTACACATTCCTTAATTGTGACTCGTCGCAAATTGCGAGTCGCAAATAAGGAATGCCGTCCCATTCATTCCTATGGGCCTCCAGGCACATAGGAATGAATTGGAGATTGCATGAGCAATTTACGAGTACCAGTAGGTACTCGCAAATTGCTCATGCAATTTCAAGGGTGCAAGGGTGTCAAAATGACACTCTGTTGCACCCCTGAATATGATCTGTGCACATATGTTGCACACACACATGTCCTAAGGGCATGTGTGTGTGCAACATGAAACTTTGAAAACTGCACAAAAGTGCTTCAAAGTTTTTGCAAATTACCATGAAGTTCAACTTCATGGTAATTTGCGCACCCTATTAGCAAAATCGCTAATTTTTTTACTTTAATGCATTGCATTTAAGGAATATCAATTTGGGATTCCTTAAATGCAATCGCACTTTAATTATTCGCAAATTAGAGATTCCATAAATTGCGATTTTTGCATTTGGGGTGATGCATTCCAAATGCAAAAATACTGGTCGCAAAGGGGCAGATTCTTAGAATCTGCCCGTTTGCCACCGGTTTTTGCTTTAATGCATGAGCGAAGTTACCGCATTATTTTTACCACATGATAACTTTGGATTGGGAGAAGATAGAGATGGCCTGTTTACACTGTAACAAATTGTAATTAAAAACCCTCTTTAATGATAAAGTGGATTTTAATTCACAATTCTGAAAATGCTTCTTTTAGAAAGTTGCCATTTTCTTGCCCCAACCATTTGTGTCTTTTGCTAGGTTCCAAGGTCACATGACCCTGAATGGCTCTGCAATTGAGGTTTGGGTATTGCTTCCAGGTAGTAACACCAAGGGGGCTTAAGTGTGGCCAGGATGGGTCATCCTGGCAGGGTGACGGGGAAAAGATGTACCCAGCCACGGTAATCAACCTTTACAACGCAACTTTTCCATCGCAGAGCCTTTACAACGCAACCATTACAACGCAAACTATTACAACGCATTGCTCTGGGGGGCGCTCTAGGATAGGGAATAGGTTAATTTACTATCCAATAACCTTCCCTAGTGTCCACGGGGACTGGAGTTGGAATAGTAAATTATACTATTCACTATCCAGCACCCCAAAGCACTATGCGTTGTAATGGACTGCGTTGTAATACTTACGTTGTAAAGGCATGCGATGTAAAAGCATGCTTTGTAATGTCATACATCCACCAGCCACACTTACACTTTAAAAGGTGTTGTCTCCTGCACGCACAAAGGAACCTGACAACAGCCCTGCCCTGTTGTTTGTCCCCCATACAGTTAGAAGCCATGACACAAAAATGAAAGAACTTTCCAGAACCAGATGTGGGGGTTGGGCAGTTTCATGGCCACCCAGTTATGTTATGTTATGTTATGGTATTTTAATTTGTAGAGTGCACTGCTACTCGGAAGTGTCCCGGCGCTTACATCAAAAAGGAGAAAAATACACAGTTATCCAATTAAAAGAGCAGTGTTTTTAAGGTTTTCTTGAACATCAGTGGATCCTGGATGGCCCGCAAGGCTAAGGACAGCATATTCCAGGCCAAACCAGCTTTGCGCACAAAGGAATTTCCCCCTGTCGCTGGCGCCTAAACTTCGGAGTCTGCATCAGCAGCTGAGCAGAAGAGCGCAACTGTCTCCCTGGAATGTAGAAAGCAAATCTCTTCTGCAAATAGAGAGGGCCAAGACCATAAAGGGCCCGTTGAGCAATTGACAACATTTTAAATTTCAGGCGAGATTCAACAGGAAGCCAGTGTAACGAACGTAAATGAGTCCGAACACTGTGCCTGGATGACAACCCCACAAGAAGTGTGGCTGCCGAGTTTTGCACCACTTGCAATTTCTTCACAAGGAACCCAGGGCTGCCACCTAAGAGGGCGTTGGCTTAATCCAAACGGGAAAGAATCAATGCACGAACCACCGTCTCTCTGGCCGTACTAGGTAAAAAAAGAAGAAACTTCCTCAAGCTTTTTAGCAGACCGAAACAGGTGCCAGCCAGTTTTTTTACATGCGTCACAAAGTTCAGATTCTCATCGAACCAGACGCCAAGGTTTTTGGCGACACCGTTTTTCTCCACCGGGCAAGGAAAGCCCAAGGGCCAGAGTCTCTCTCTAAAGACCGGTGCAAAGGAGCCAAACATCAGTACTTCAGACTATCCTTCGTTGCATTTCTGCTGGGCATTAGCCAGCCAATGAAAGACCGAAGACAAGCAATGTTGGGCTAACACGACCAAGTCATCCTCCTTGTTCCAGGTAAACAACAACTGGGTGTCGTCGGCATAGGCCATCACTTTAGCCCCCAACGGCTCTGCCAGGTAAACCAGCAGAGTCACGTAGATGTTAAATAAAAGAGGGCTAAGCGATGACCCCTGCGGCACCCCAGTGGAAACCCGCATGGACACAGAGGCACTCGGAGGGAGCCAAACCTGCTGCAGCCTTCCTTCCAAGAAGGAATTAATCCATTGCAAAGCTGTCCCAGACATTCCTATTTCCAATAGGCGATCAAGGAGCATGGCATGAGGCACCGTGTCAAATGCCGCCGAGAGATCAAGCATAACCAACGCTGCTCTCCCGCCGGCATCCAAACACTCCCGAATCGACTCTGTGACCTCTAGCAATGCAGACTCTGTGCTATAAGTAGCACGGAAGACAGATTGAGCCGGATGAAGCAAACCTGAACCCTCAACAAAGTTGGTAAGTTAGAACGTGACTACCTTCTCGCATACTTTAGCCAAACTTGGCAAAAGCGAGATAGGGTGGTAGTTCTCCGGGACCAATGGGTCGAGTGACAGCTTCTTAAGTAATGGAAGAATCAAGGTATGTTTCCATGCTGTTGTCACACACGCTTCACGCAGTGATTTGTTAACCATGTGGTTCACCTCTAAACTAATGGTGTCTGCCACGTCAGATAATAGTCTGGCCACACAAGGATCGTTGGGAGAGCTGGACTTAAGGGCTTTAAGGATTCTGAGAGAGCTGGCATGGTCAACGGGACTAAATTCAGAAAGGAAAGAAACCGGTTCACCCTAGGCAAATGCAGCGCCAGCACAGTGCCACAGTTCCTGGAAGAAGACAAAAATGTCTCCTGGATACTAATTATTTTATCCCTAAAGAATGACGCCAAAGTGTTACACCAGGTCTCTGTAGCAGGAGCAGCCGCCACCTGGGCTCAGGGGGCCAAAAAACTCTGCACAATTGCAAAGATTTCTTTGGAGTTGTTATTAGCCCGCTCAATGCGAGTGGCGTAGTGCTGTCCTTTGGCCTCTCCTATCGCCATATAATAAAGTTTTTGTTTAGCTCTGAGGATGTTTTTGTCAGAAGGGGGATAGCCACCAGTGCGCCAAGCCCTCTCTGCAACTTTACAAGCATGTTTCAGAGTCCTCAGCTCGGTAGTGAACCATGACTTAGAAGGGGACTCTCGCCTTAGCCTTGACTGACACGGCGTCAACACATTAGCCACTGAGACTGCAATCCAATCTGCAAATTGAGCTACATTATCCTCCAGACCCCCCAAAAGGGAAGGCTGGGAAACGGCAAGGGAGGCACTTAGCAGACCAGGGTCCATTTTCTTAGAAGCGGGATGGCGACGGCAGTTAGCCTGCCGAGAAGGGTTCACAGAGCAAGGTATTTCACAGAACATCGCAGGTGGTTGATCTTTCTGGGTACATTTGTGGAGATACAAAAAGATGGTTCCCAAACCTCTGAAGGCTGGGGAGAGTCACACATGTTAATATGTAATAGAACAGTAAAGAACAGACATAATTTAAGACTGTTGATTAAAGGAAACAAGGTTCTCAACTTATCGCTTGTGAATACACTTTGAAAGCACATTGCAGTCTATCTGGAACAATCCAGGAGGTTCTAGAAAAAGCCAGCAGGTTGAGGAACAAACCACACGGTTCTAGAACAAGTCAGTATACATACATTGATAGCACATGGCAATCCATCTGAACCAAACCAGAATGTTCTGGAACAGGCCAAAAGATTCTGAAAACCGCCATATGATTGTGGCAGCCATCTTTGATTGCAGAAGGGTATAAATACCACTTCCTTGGACCACACCCTTTGTTCCGGCAAAGACATCACCTGTTTTTCTCCATGGACCCAGCTAACCAGCCACATCCAGGAAATGTTTTTCCTTTGTGAGCCTTGCGCTTCCTGGAGACAGTTCTCGATTTTGGGGCTGATTCCGATCTCACTGGGGAAGCCCTCCGTCCGAGTCGGATCCGGAGTGCTTTCCGACCGGCTTGCACTCCGGGTGAAGGGGGTCCGGCGTGGACCACCGAAGTCCACTTCCCAGAGCTTCTACGAGTCGGAATCTCCGTCTCGATCTGGCTGCCCAAATCGTGCATTGTACTGGCTCGGTCAGAAATCACCTCTATTGCATGACACGGTTCGCTTACGGCCAACACGCACGGAGTGTTCCAGACCCGGAAACGTCTCGGTCGGCAATTTCACGTTTCCCGCATTGTACTTGCTCGCTCGTATAGCTGTGCGAGTCGGTCGGAAAAAACACGTCCGGCTTGTACTTTTCTCGACTGGATCACGTTCGGAGCCATTTTGAGTGAGATCGGAATTGGCCCCTTAATGTTTATCTCCTTGATGCGTGCATGCAAGTCAGGAATCTGAGACAAAGGAACAAGGATTGAGCATCAGTAAAAGAACTTGGTGGACAAAAATGCAAGATACTTGATTATTTTCAAGGTACTTAATTATTATTCAGTGAATTGTGCAATTTGTACTAACTAGAGAGAGACATTAAGGCAGCGTGTGCCAAATGCAGAGACTCATTTAATTCTAGTGAATAAATAACTATAAGAGAAAGAACAAATATTTTAAAGGATTCTCATGCGTACTCACAGGTATACTGACTCTAGATGGAGAGAGACAATGTTAATAATTGAAAGTGGAAATCAAAAAACTTTAAAGGTTTTTTTTTGTTTGAAAAAACTGAACATTGTTCTTGTTGGTGTTCAAGTACTCGCACACAGAGAGGCAGATGACAGACAAGCCTGAAAAGTGATACAGGTAAGCTGTCACAGCGGGTGGCTATTTTCTTATTTTGACCCATTCCCCGTGGTGTTTCTCCAGAATGAGTGCTTTGTACAAATGGCTTGCTTGAGCATCAGCGGGTGTGGAAGGACAAACATTGTGCATTGCTCCTGCAGGGCCGGTTATCACAGGTTAGTCACTCTGTTCATTAATTGTGCCATTTGACAGAAAGGAAGTCCCCACATACAAAGGCTGGCACCAAGCATACATATTGGACCTTTACAGCCACTCTTCAGAACAATTGTGGGCCTGTGGAAATTACAGAAGAAGGACTGCTCTGCTACCAGACTACTGCCCTGCTACTTGAAGTACTGCCTTGCTGTTGGACTTGGCGTTTCTGCAGGGTCATCGCCAAATCTTCTGCCTTTATGGCTCTTAGGAACATGGTCACTTTAGCACTACTGCTAATATGCTTGTGCTCTAGCCTTAATCCATGGTTAAACTGGCCTACACCTGATTGTCACACTAAATGTACTTGTAAGTCACTAGTAAAGTTGTACAGCATGTACCCATGGCCTGTAAATTAAATGGTACTAGTGAGATTGCAGCACCAATTGTGCTACCCACTTAAGTAGCCCCTTAAACATGTCTCAGTCCTGCCATTGTGCTGTGTGAGCAGTTTTAAACTGCCACTTTTACCTGGCAAAATAAACTCTTTGCTACCCCTAAAGCTTCTTTTTTTATACATATAAGTCACCCCTAAGGTTGGCCCTAAACAGCCATAGGGCAGGGTGAATTATACTTGAAATGTTGGACAGTACTGCTATGCTTTACATGTCCTGGTAGTTAACAACCCACAAATTTGTTTTTCACTACCGTGAGGACTGAACCTCTTGTCGGATAATATTGGGTAACCTTATTACATTTAATAAGTGATAATGTTTGCTGGGAGCAGGGAGAAACATTATGTTCGGTGTCTAAGGAATTATAATTGAAAATGTTTTCAATGGTAAAATAGAATTTAATTCACAATTCTGAAAATGCCACTTTTTAAAAGTGTTTGTTATCTTGGAGGAAATTTTCTTTTAGCTTCAACAGTCACCTATTCTTCAGCTTAGCGCTATATTTAGAGTGGCTTGTGGCGCTGAGTTGTTTAAAAGTTTGTTGTTGAAGCTACTACTGGCAGTTAGTGCTTGCCGTGGCAGAAATACAAGGATATTAATCACTCTTGCTCCTAATCATGGCTTTGACGTTTTTGTATATCACAAAGTGAGAGGTACCCCTTAAAAGGATCAAGGGAAATAAGGTTCCAACGCCTAGAAAAGATAGATCCCCTTGATCTGGCTAAATATTATGGCACATTTGTCTACCAATCATAAGATAACAACAACATATAAAAAAACATCTGTTTTATTTAATATTCAAAAGTTAATTCGATACCGGATTAAAAACACAGTAATATACACAATATAATAAAACAATTCACGTAAAAAGTACAAGAAAAGTAGAATTCAAACTCATACACCATAGATTATGACCCGCATAATCACAAAAGTGGACAGAAACGTGTAAGACATAAAGTTTGTGCAATACAATTAGTACACTCAATATCCTAACTTCCCCCTTAGTTTTACACAATGCTTGAATCTGTGATTATACTAAAGTACTGGACTCCTGAGTTGTACAAGAGAAGTGCGTAGACGCGTTTCGATGGAAAACAATGATTACACCATCTTTTTCAAGACCAATCTTTTTCTCTGTCCTATGAGCAGGGTCATGTGCAATTTTTTCACCCTACAATAAACATACATAGTATTAGTGCAACCAAAAATTAATGGTGACGTTACATGTTACATGATTTTTAGCACAGAAACTGTAAAATAGATGACCATCTCATGCTTATTACATGTTCTGCAGAACAGACCCTTGGTCGAACTAATCTCAATATCTGTCTGATGAATACATTCAACTCTTATTCATATAAATCCTAGAGGGGAGAGCACCACATAGTTATACACAATATGATTGAATGTTACAATGATCTAACTTTACTCTCTCCCTCAAGCCTGTGACGTTTTTGCAAACTTCTTTAGTCCTTCTACCTGCATTCCGCCAGCGCTCTGGATCACTAACTGCCAGTAGTAACTTCAACAGCAAGCTTTTAAACAAATTGGTGCCACAAGCAACTTTAAATATAGCACTAAGCTGAAGATAACAGACAGTCTCCCATTTCCTTGAAGGGATGCCCAAGACCAATTTGAGAATCCAGTCACAGCCCTGAAGAGAGGTCCCATAAATAGAGTGGGACTTGAAACGCGTTGGCACTCCTAACCAACAGGGGACGAATTTAAATCAGAAAGTGTATCAACTTAGGGAAACATATGTATTGAGAACTGTACCCCTTCATTACCTGAAATGTTGTGTACCCCGTTGTGTGGTAACCCCAGTGCTTCTTGAAAATGTTATTCATGGGTTACTTGTTTTTTCTGCTTGAGGAATGGAAACCATCTAAAAAATGGTTTTGTTATTTGTTACTTGTCTACATTTTGATTGGTGAGATGTAATGTGAACGTTATGTGTATCTGACCTCTGTCTTGAGGATTTATAAAATGAAATGATTGAAAATGAATAAGTAAACGTAATAGACCAACTGATTTTTGAATTTGGTCCGAGTTTGTCTAAATGTTAGCAGCCAACAAATGGTCAGCTAGATGTTTTTTACTTTTCTAATATTTACTGGCCCAATCTAGCTGTGTGGTATAGGGCCCACCCCTTACATTGCTAACTTTTTTAAAGTTGTAATTTTCTTGTCCGGGCCATTTGGTGCTTGCAACCTGTTCCTGCATAACATGACTAGGTGCAGTTGTCAGTTGAGCTTTGTGTATTCTTTCCAGAGAGCCACACAATAGGGGGGGGCTGGGTGTTGGCATAATGGGCGATGCTAGCAGAATGGGGAGGGTGGAACTGTGCACAGCCCCACTTGTACTTCAAATCAGCTACAAAAAGAACTTCACACTATCCCTTTATGCCACCCATACATCCTCCTAGGAACAGGGCAAGGAGGCAGGAAATTATAGACACTTCTGGAGGGCTGGGTGGGGACTCCAGAAGATTCTTCACTTCAAAGCTGGCACCAGGTATAAATTAGGACCCTCAGACTCACTCTTGAGTTCATTTCTGGACCACAGTGGATTCTCAAAGGACTGCCTTGCTTCCTGTGGCCTGATGGGTACTTCAGAGGGCTGTCCTATTACACCAAGAGGACTTTCCTGCTGCCTGAAGACTTCCTTTTGCACATAAAGGACTGCCCTGCTGCTTGAGACCTGCTTTCCTGCTTGGTGGCCAGATTGACTCTATGAGCTAGTTGGCTGGCCTTCTGATCAAAACCACAGTGACAGAAAAGTCTCCAGCCACCTTTAACCTGCACCTGGACGCTACCTGAGAGAGTCCTGACCCTCCATGTAGTCCTCCTCCAGTCAGGGACCCTTGGAAGCAGTGCTTAAATGCCCAGACAGCCCAAAACAAAATTTTGGGACTTAGATAGTTCTCAGCCAAAAAGTGCTTTGAGAACCTATAGGGGACCAGACCTATCTGCTTGTCCATCCGCCCAAGGTACATTACCGGTCAGCCTGACTTCGCAGTAGCTCCTGCAATGTTCTTCTCCACAGCATTGAATCTTGTTCAGCTGCGCCTCACAGAGGGGGTAACCAGCCTCATGGATCCCTTGATGACTTTATCCTGCAGTTTCTACATGCTTGAGAATTTTGATTTCCAATAAAGAGTCGAAACCGGAAAGTAGAAATCATCACCATGACTTTGTCCAGTGGCTCGCCGACGAAGACGCCTCCTTCTCAGACACTGCTGACTGCCTTCCTCCACTAAACTTTACCTTCACGGATACTTTTCTTAAAAATGTCATTCAAGTCCAAAGTTAAGCAGAGAACTGGCCCAATCATTTTGTGTATCTGAACCATGCGCCATCACGGCCAGCCACAATTCTTTTACTTTGCCAAGTCATGTGTGTCTAGATGTCTGTGGTTGGGGCTTTGATCTTTTAGGCACTATATTTCACTTTAAATTAAATGAAAAAACTCCAGTTCTACTGATTTGAAGACAGATGTTTGTCGTTTTGGTGTCAAATATGTTATTCAATTTTACCATTTGCGATGTCCTACCTGCTCTTCACACTACTGCGATGACGGTCCTCGACGCTCAGCCTCCTCCTTCTGGACATTGAAGGTAACTCTTCAGCTGGACTAACCTGGACCCACAGTCCATCACAGTTGGCCTTATCTGTGGTTTTCTCACAGTCTAGCGCAACCAGATGACTGCTTTTAGGTGCTACTTTTATAAAAGACTTTAAAATTGAATATCTCTGGTTCTACTTATTGGAATTTTGACATTCTGGTATCATTGAATTTATTGAAATTTACTCTAATTCTTTCAATTGGTGTGGGATTTTTCTTCTGTTATCTTCTCACTTTATTATGGTTTGTGTGCTGCTTAAATACTTTACATATTGCCTCTAAGTTAAGCCTGACTGCTTTTCTGCCAAGCTGCTAAAGGGCTAAGCACAGGTTAATTTAATGACTTTTGTGGTTCACCCTAACAATGTTTGTGGTTGTTGACTGAATGGGTCTTCATCCCCCTCAAGCAATAACTTAATTTCTTACACTGTATTAGAGGAACTATCCATATATTTGATTAAACTATTCCTTAAGGACTCCTCATTCATCTCATATTTTTGAAGATAAACTGCATCCAAACAGACAATATGCATTATTCAGGTTTCCCCTCTGTCACCTGTACTTTCAAATATTATAAACCTGCACATGCCTCTGACCACACTATGGTAACCATAAACTATCTCTCACCAATACTGAATACAAATAAATCTCATAGGTTTAAGTAAATAGAAAGTGGAAATGACTCGAGTCATCACACTAATAATTTTTAGGATCCTCCTTGACCGAGAACTAAATTTTGCACCACATGGTACAGACGGTTATAAAAAGTGCAAAATATTTGCTAAGGGAGGCATTGAACAATACTCTTCTGCTCTTCAACCAACAACTGAATGCTATTCTGTGAGGTAAAAAAGCACTCACTTTGGAACTAGTTTAAAGTCTTATTCACAAGCTATTAACAGACTCAGAAACAATCTCCAATGGATGACAAAGGCAGCCCCACGATTGATTTTCAAAACAAGTAATGGTTTCCACCTGCCACCCCTTTACAGGAAATACATTGGCTTCGGAATCACTTTCAATGTACTTGGCATGATTCTTCTGGTATTTTAGACTGTGCTTCCAAACAACTACAATCACTAGAAAAGAAAACACAATCACAGATCTGTTCCGGGTTCTTATATCAAACTACTAAAAAGCAAATGCGTGGAGAAAAATCCTTAAGATGCAGGAGTGTCTTTAAAAATAACTCATTCCCTCAGGAGCTAAGACGTTCTGAATAGATGTAAAACACGTATAATTACAGCCATGAGTAAATATTCTAAAATTAATAAAATGGTTCTGAACTGCAACAGAATCCATGATTAGCAGTCAAATTTTAGAAAAACCTTAAATACCTATTACACTCTATAAATACATTTAATTCTAATGCTGTCATTTTTGGGTGACACTATTGATGACCTTAGTTTTTATCCCGTTCAAACTTTTCTGTGACTTCTATACCTACCCCAGAGAAAACTTAGAAGTCCCTTCTGCTGCCTTAAAGTGCACTACCAATCAGATTGAAAATACCTTGTTAAAATATTCGAAGTTATAACCATATCTGCAGTAGTATTAATACTGAAATGTTAAGAACTCCTTAAACAATGCTTTTTTAGTTAATTCCAACCTCCAAGCAACATACTGGTCAGAGATTAATTACATTACGTAGTTGTGTGATCCTAAAAAAACAAGCAATCTTAAAAAGAATCTCTATAAATACTTTTGTTTTGTCAATAACGACAAGGAACAACAGCAACGAGATGGCATCTTTAAGAGCAGTGGCATCTATTCACCAAAATCATAGGGCCAGCAGATGCAACACCATTAAAAAAATAATCCCTATCAATCTAAAAATACATATTGTTTCGGCAAAAGTAAAAGGCACATTTGATTAAACTTTATTTTCTGTAGGCCAATAGTGCAGCGGATTGATTGTCATGGGACTATACAATTGGGAGACAAGAGATGAGATCGATTGCAGACTACTATACACGATTAACTAAAAAGCGTTAAAGGGAATCCTATTTGTTATTTGAAAATCCAAAAAATGGAGGGTATCCGATCAACGCTTCCTTTCTGAACCACTAATACTCTTGCTATTTGGTATCAATTATAAGCGTGGCATGCTTGGTTCATTTATATTTATTATATGTCACCCTTTCCAGCACTTTTAATGAGAGAAAGCAAGTCTCTCAAATAGCGGTGTGGAAGGAGTGCTTTGCTGTGATATTGGTTTGTATTTGAATACAGTATGTCTTTAAGGTCTTACCAATGAAGCTGTCATTGCCCACTGGAGCCATATTTCTTCTAACTAGTAAACATTTTAACTGCTGATAACCTACTCTCTTATAATGCTTTGCTATATCAAAACAGTTGTAAATGTAGTGGTATCTTTGAAATCAGCCTGAGGTTTCACATTGTGCTCTTTCAGGACATTGATTGTGAGCAAATTGAAAGAGATATCTGTGTCTACTTGGATTCCTTATGCCCATCAGTGAAGGTTCACAAATACAACACAGACATTGGTACAATAAAATATCACTAACTAGTGCATATATATGCCAATTGTTTGAAAAGTGAGTACCTGTTGAGATGAGTGTACACAAATACCACCAGTAACAATAAAACTAATTTTTCATAACTAATATCTCATCCATAGTCATTTTCCTGTATCTCGTTTTTATTAACAGGTTTTCTCTTGTTCAGAGCATTGCTGGTCCTGTTAACCTCGAAGGACAGAAATAGAAGAAAATACCCTATCTATACAAGTGAAACATTAACTAGGGGTATATTCACAAGAACGTGTGATAACTACCGCAAGAGTAGCGTAACGCAACTTTCAGCATCGCAGCCTATTGCGGAATAATAACTCTGTGTCAACGTGGAATTCACAACAAGGCGGTAGCATGAGATAGACACTAGATAACTCATCAAATGTCGGCGTGAAAATCAACGCATGCAGTCTGTATGTAACATCTGCAAAACTCCAACATGCATGTGTTACTCTGTTAACCTGCATCTCACCTTTCACATTGCAGAGGGACAAACAACACCTCCTGCAAGGCACACCACACCTCACATCATTGATGACAAAGAGGACAACCTGCACATATGTCAAGACACCCTCCAAAGGATAGTGGACAGCCTCCTCACTCCATCCCCAGGAGCAAGGCAGGCCAGCTGGCCCAAGGTGAGCCCACCACCTGCACAGACCACGCAGCAGGAAACCTACACACCACAGCTGTTTCCCAGCACCCCCGACTAATACATGGAGTTCTAACAACGTGTGTGGAGTTGCCAGGTGGAGTTGGCTGAACAGCTGCGAGTGGGTTTCGAACTCATGGCAGCCAAACTCGATGCCATACGTGGGTGTCTGAGTCCGATCAGGGACCATGTACAGTCCCTATCGGACACCCCCTGTACGCACCATGCTCTGCCACACTCCTTGGCTGACCTCACTGGGGCCATGAATCTACTACAAGAACTGTCTGGTCAGACAGGCACCAGCAATTACAGCACAGAGCTGGCACTGATGCGGAGGCCAGTGGAGACCATGGAGCGTATGCAGGCTGGAAGTATGTCTCTCACGGCTGGACACCAGCGAGTAGTATATGGGAACTTCAATGTCCTGCAGGACTTCATCTTGCCATTGCTGCCACTGAGCCGCTACCAGATGACTGCAGAGGGAACATCGACTCACACAGCTCTGACCCCTGATATTTCCATGGCACAGAGTGATGCAGCCATCACCCTGTGACACACACCGGACACACCGGACACAGAACCCGTATCAGGGGAGTAAGAAGGGGATGGGAATTACTGTGTGAGGAAGGAGGCAGTAGCATCCATCACCACCATATGCCCTGTCTCTGCCTGGTGATGACCTATGCATCATGCCCTGGGAAACACCTCCTACCGATCCCCGGAACACTCAGCGACATTCACCTGGGCCCCGACATCGACTCCCATTTCATCACTGCTGGCCAATTACACAACAATCCTGCTGCGGACTGCACCCTCCCACTTCCTAATCACTTCTCAATCCCCAAAGGACAGTGCCCACCACAGGGCTTCCATGTAATGTGGGCTTGGATGGCCATGTACAGCTCCAGCTCTGTCAATCACCTGAATGTGAATAAAACAGTCTGAATCACACAGATCTGTCATTAGTATGCTCACTCACGTATGGAAGTATACCTGGATGTAGGGTCAATGATTGCACATGAAGGTACACCATGGAAACTGAAAGCTATGCGCATGTGTATCCCTAAGACGCATGGCAAATTGGATGTTTCTGAAGGTGAGTACTAGATGAGGCCTTATTGCACATCAACAACAATCTCACAAACCCCCAACTTGGGCACACGTCCATGTGTTGAATAGGGCTGTGTGTAGGAGTGACCAAATCAGTAGCAGGCCTGGAGTGGTGTCCTACATCATCTGTGACAACAGAATCTCACAACACATACCTACTTACACACATCTGTGTGGACACATTCTATTATGATATATGACATTGCTCCACATGGTCAGAGGTTGGACACCATACTCACATCGCTGAAGTCACGTAAGTGTACATGTTGGCTAGCACCTATCCCAAAACAATGGCTGGCTCGCAGAGGATGAGCTTGCAAAAGGGACCCACCCCCATTGCATATGCGTCAGTCAGTTTCTCCCTGTGTAGGGATGATGCTCATTGTGGCACACGAGGAGACAATCAAATCAACACACCTCACACTTAGACACCAGTGGCCTGGCATAAACTTTATTGGAATGTGCGTGTCAGTGTGGACAAGGCAACGGCCACAACAGTCAGGGACTTGCTTAAGACACTTGTACGCAGCATGTGTACATGTTGAGGTTCAGGAACTGGTGGTGCAAAAATGTACGACGATCATCACGGATGGCAATGCTTCCAGCCCACCTTGCTTTGCTTGATGAGTCATGTGTTGTTTTACGTGTGCCCATTGCCCCGTGTGAGGGGGCACGACTCACTGCCCATGGGATCTTCATAGTGCTCTGCCACCGGAGTGCTCCCATTGTCTGCTTTGCTGACAGAGTTCAGGTGAAAGGGTCCGACAGGTTCACATGTCGTGCTACATTGCCATGTGTGTGCTCTCCCCCAGCAGTGTGTCCGAATTGGCAACGTCGCCAAACAACACTGTGTTGCTCCGACCATGGACCTGCATCACCTTGCACAGGAGTGTGTACACACGTGTTGTGCAACGCACATGCATCCAGGGTTTGGACGATGGCAGGCGTGTCCTCTGTTGTGATGGGATATGTGAGCAGTCCCCACAATGCAACAAGTTGTTGGAACTTGTGCTGTGGGTAACAATCGGATGTGGCCGCAGGGACGTAGTTACTCATCCATTAATGCCTGCGCTGCTTCATGTGCAATGTGTTCCAATAGTACACTGTTGTCGTGTTCAAGGAACACTAGGGTGAGCCAATCCATTAACTGGTCCAGGTAGGTGTGCTCAGCTCGTGCTGTTTCACCAATCCGCAATCCAGCACGATAGGGGAGCACCTCTATGTGGTCACTGGACCCGAGGAATTGTGCAATCTCCCATGCACAACTGCCAATACATAAGCAGTATGTCAAGGCATCCCATGCACGGCTGTCTCAGTTACACTCTTGTTCGTGTTCCAACAGGGGGCACACACTCAAGTCATAGTCCAATTCATCTACAGTTGTGTTGGATAGGCAGACATCCATGAGCATGTTTGGCAGTGGAACTAGGGCTGGACGCAGGTGACGTAGGCAATGTGGAAGCTGAGCCGGTAACTGATTTGCATCTCTGCCAGTGGCACTGCGCCCAGTAAATGTAGCATACGTGCACAGTAGTGTTCAACGTGATGGGGGTTGTGCATGTGTCCAATATGGTCTGCCATTGCTTTGGTGCGTGTCGTGGAGCCAGCAGTTTTCTTAACTGCGGTAATTGTGTGGAGGATATGCCACAGCTCTGAGCAATGATTCGAATGTGTGTGCAACGTTGGGCTGAATGGGTTGCTATTTCCGTGTGTGTTAAGGGCATCCTATGCGAGGTACCTCCGGCAGGGGCTTCTGTGTGTGGGTTGTGAATGAGTCTGGTAGTTTATACGCGCTATGCGTGGTGTGGGAGTCGTCCACATCTGCCATGGCATCTCTCTCAGAGTGTTCCATGCGCGTTCTGAACCAAGGTCAGAGGTGCAGGTGTCCTCCCGCCTTCTGGATTGGTACAATGGAGCTTTCATCCCTGATGTTTGTCTGACTTCTACTTGTGTTTTCAGAATTTGATGTGGTTTTGGCACTGAGATTGGGACACGGCCTTGGGCTCATGGTGTACGGATGGCGATGCACACACACACACACATGTTGGCATGTGGAGCCAGGTGCCCTGCAAGGCCTTGTGCTGCTTGTACAATTTCACTCCATCTCTCTCCCGTGCTCTCTCCCTCTCTTTCCTTTGTTGGGTGCATGACACACCTTCTTTTCTTCGATTTAGTGATTCAGGCTATATCCTACGGATTGTCCAGTGAGGACCCACTAGGTCTCATCCGAATGGTTGTTTTGGCATTTGTTTGTATGGTGTTTTGTGTTGGTGATTGTATTGCTGTATGACTGAATCTCACTGAAACTAACAATTCTCCTTGTTGGTACACTAAGGAATACAGAAAAGCACGTTCAAATCTAGGGCAGGCCATTAAATCAGGATCTAGTACCAGTGTGCGCCTTGCAAGGGGTGCTTATAAAACAACATACTAAAATCCAATCGCCCTTGGGATGAAAAGAAGTGGGGTGAGCTTAAGGAGGCTAGCTCAGCCAAGAACTCCAAGCAATTCTGGAATCTGCTAAGATGGGGACTTTAAGGCCTACCCGAAAAACCACAAAATTGGGTAGCTCAAGACGATTGGGTGGCCTATTTCAAGCCCCAATATGCTAAAGGCATGGAACCATGCCTAGAACACATAGGAGGGGTTATATACACTCCTTGGTTGGAAGATGCGTTTACCAGTGGAGACATTGAACGCGCTCTAGACTCTGTCATACCTGGGAGAGCGCCGGGAATAGACGGCATCCCAGCAGACATCTTTTTATATGACAGAGAACCTTGGTGGAGGTATATATTGTTACTGGCAAATATAATAGCAAAAGGAGCACCCATACCCGAATCTTGGAACGGGGCGGAAATTATCCAAGTTTTCAAAAAGGTCGACAAGTCACTCCCCGGTAATTACCGCCCAATTAGCCTGATCGATACCATCCAGAAGATCTTTGGCAGACTGGTATTAAATAAGGTCCAGGAGTGGGAGTGCGAGATGAACATTATATCCCACATTCAAGCAGGATTTAGAGCCTGTATATGTACAGTCGACCAAGTATTGCATTTTGCTGTGCTCTACTGGAAGACTGTCCAATTAGGTAGGGGTAGCTTATATGCTGCTTTCATTGATTTGAGGGCAGCGTTTGATCTTGTTCCGCGTTCAAACCTGTGGCTCGTTCTAAACAATATGGGTATGCCTTCTGCCCTCCTCTCCCTAATTATTAAACTTCACGAACGCAACTTTGCTCAGATAAGATGGGGCCCTCCTGGAAGTGTTACTAACCAGTTCCCAGTAGAGAGGGGGGTGCGCCAAGGTTGCGTGTTAGCCCCGACCCTGTTTTCTCTGTCTATCAATAATGTGGCAAAGGTCTTGATCGAAGCAAATATTGATGCTCCTACCCTAGCAGGCGCGAAGGTACCAATCCTAATGTTTGCTGACGATTGTCTTATCATTTCCAAGACGCCAAGTGGTCTACAAAAAGCACTAGGGATTTTTGAAGCTTTTTATACTAACCATGGGCTGGAAATAAATGTTTTAAAATCAAAGTTCATGTCTTTTAACCAACACAAGTCATTCAGGGGAAAAATGCTCATGAATGACTTACCCTTGGAGCAAGTCAAATCATTCAGCTATCTGGGTGTTACCATCCAGCATGATCTGCGATGGAACGAACAGATAGACTTAGCAACGCTCAAGCACCAGAAACTGGCTGGGGCACTGAAGAAAGAACATGCTAAGTCTCGGACAAAGCCAGTGGCCCCGGCCATTACCATTTACAATGCAAAGGCGGTGAGCGTTGCACTCTATGGTGTAGAGATTTGGGGGTTTGGGAACTTAAATAAGCTGACAGGCTCTGAAAACAGGTTTTTACGCAATCTTGTCAATCTACCGCAGAGCACCCCCATGGGCCCCATTTTTCAGGACCTGGGTATGAGACCAATTGAAATTATTGATAACCTTTGCCCAGTATTATACTGGAGGCGTTTATGGTCAACACCCGAACTACAAATATTCGCCATGGGGTTCATGGACATAATTAAAAGTGATGTCTTCCATCAGGTCAAATGGCTCTCTGGAATTAGTATTGTACACAAAGTGGGAAACCCAATATACCCTTGAGGGCTTGGGCTATATAAATGATAAGGAAGGGATGCCTTCAAGGGATTTTGTTTGAATGCAATTAGATTCTCAAATTTTGATAAGAAATAAAACTTAGGCCAGTATTATTCTGACCCTAGTTAAACAATAGCATAACAATTCACAAATTTTACCATAAATATAAATTGAATGAAGCAAAATAGCACAAAAACCGGTGTATATAAAAAATATTCACTTTATGAATTTGAAAAGAGTACTGAAAATGTAAATATACAATGTAACAAGAAGGAAAATCATTTACAATTAAATAACACCTTCACTGTAACATTTTGTATCACTTTTCCTCTTTAAAAATAAAATACACAAATTTATAGAGGAAAAATCCCTTGAAGGCATCCCTTCCTTATCATCTCTGGAATTAGAGCGATTCTCAGGGAGCTGGGCTTAATGGAGATATGGGAGGATCCAATTAATGCCACATTTCCATCAAAAAAGGTAATTAAGGGTTTATATTGGGGATTGATATCCTCTAGAGCCTTTAGGACCACTGCTCCACTTTCACTCACGGGGGTTTTTATGGAGTTCAAGGATGAGACTCTATTCGAGCCATTCTGGGACGACATAACAAAGCCACTGGATAGGAAGCTCTATTTTCAATTGAGAATTGGTAGCTTTCCTGTTAGAGCATTTACATCTAGGTGGACAAGTGGAGGAAATGTCTCATGCCCATGTTGTTCGGATCTCCTGGAATCGATTGGCCGTCTACTCTTTGGGTGCCCTGCATACTCCGCTCCACGTAGAGTCTGGTTGCGACCAATGTGAAAATTGCTGGGCACAAGGAGTGGAGTAGCGGCCACTAGAATTATCTGTACAAGTGCCAATCCTCTAGTGCAGTGGTTCCCAAACTTTTTTGACCTGTGACTCCCTTGAAAAAATAGTCAGTTGGCCGTGGCTCCCCATCATGACACTTTTTCTTTACCAGTGGGGGAGGGGGCGGGGGCGGTGGGGGGTATGCTTGATCCCCGGATCACTTCCAGTTTTCTGCCAGAAGGGCGGCAGTATCCAGAGGTGCTGGGGCACTAGAGGGGTGGTAGATGTTGAAGCTCAGAATACTGCCAAGCCAGAGAGGTGCCACCCTTGATGGTGGCCATGGCTGCTGAAATACTAGAGAAGAGAGATTCTGCTGTGCTGGATTAGGCGGAACCTCCGAGTGCTGAAGCTATGTACAGCAGTGCAGGCTTAGGTGACGGTTTTGGGTTTTGGGAGGGGAGAGGTGTGGCGCCACGGCCAGGGCGACTGACGCTGGAAGCTGGGGAACACGGTTCGATCCCGCGGCTCCGGCGGCAGGGGTCTGCCCAGCACCATGCAACTCTGGGCAATAGCTCGCTTAATCTTCCCAACGGCCCCCAGTGCCTTGAGACCCCTTCTGGGGTGATTTGTGCGCTATACAAGTACTGGATTTACAATTTATGTATATGCTGCAGTGCCTGAGAACTGCTGTCCTGGGTGAGGGTTTGGGGTTCTGCAGTGCTAGAGAGGACCCGCATAAGGTGATGATTAGGGTTGCTAAAGTGATATAGGGAGGTGCTGGCTTGGGTGAAAGTTAAGGGTGCTTTAGTGCCTGGGAGGTGCCACACAAGATGATTTCTAGGGGGCTGCAGCGCTGGAGAAGTCCTGGCCCAGTTGAGAGTTCAGGTGAGGATGTAGCAGTGCAAGAGGTGCCAGCCTGTGTGGGTGTTTTATCAGGGGTTCTTCAGTGCTAGAGATGATAAGGGTCCGGTTTTAGGTCTGGTTAGGTTGCTCCAGTGGTAGAGAGATAATGGCTAGGGTGAGAACTAGGGGTGCCATAGCTTCAATCAGACCAGGGCCACCCCGGGCCGAGGGCTAGGAAGGCTAGGAGTGCTGCAGCACCAGAGGCCCATACAGAACCTGGGCAAATAAAGGCATGAAATCCTGCAACGCCAGAGAGGTGCTGGGTGGGTGAGGGCTCAGAGTGCTACAGAGCTGGGGCTGCTGTGCCTGTCTTCATGTCAGTACATGGAGGGGTAAAAGACGCTCCTGTTTTTCACTGCTGTGGTAATCAGGATTCGGCCATCACAAGTTACCGGCTGAATGGAGATTACAATTTACACAGAATAATCTCCTGTTGGTGTTTACCCACCCCCAGCATTTTTACGCGCAAAAAATGGTGAAGTCTCTGGGTTAGAAATCAGATGAAAATGGAGAATTGCCACACAAATGTGTGCGCCGCAATAATAGCAATTCCTGAAGTAAATCCCCATTTTTCAAGATCAATGTCAAAATATCAGTATATCCAAAAATTACACAATTATTTTATTTTGGAGCGGAAATACCGAATCAACTTCCTTGCCCTCCTCGTTTTATATATCACTTGTATGTTAACCATTGAAACAAAATAGGCATATGTCAGCTTTGAGCTCAGCTTTTAGCAGAAGTTAACATACCAGGACCTAGTAAGACTGGTCGTGTTATGTTTACTTTTACCAGGTGAAAAGGACAAGACACTGCGCTGCCTTTTGGCCCAAATAACAAGTACCTCTTAAAAACAAATGTAGAGAAATAGAAGAGCCTTATTATATGGTCAACATTTTGGATATTTTTACATTAACCTATTTACCCTGTCATATTTTCATTTTTAATTTCTCTCCCCTGGAAAGCAGTAAATATAATTGCCTCTTTAAAAATACACGGGCTTAGTGATTACAAGTTTGTCTTTGCAGTTCTTTAATCAAGTAACTTGTGAAAAGGGTCCCCAGAGGCGCGGCAAAACAGACAGCAATAACTCTTGACAGTCATCCTTTGTATGAGGAGGCTTTGTGAACATGTACGTGTGGAAGGCCGTGCACTCTTGCACTCTTGGGCCAAAACATGACACCGGATTTTACAGGTGTTGAGCACATTCCAAAGACGTGCACAGCGCCCCTGGCGCACCGGGGAGCCGCGGCGCACAGTTTGGGAACCACGGCTCTAGTGTATACAGCTGTGGCTAAATTTCTAGGTTGGTCATGGAATATCAGAAGCAAAAGGATAAAGGGGTAAGTCATTTAATGTCTATTTTTGACTACCTGATGTATATAAGTTTAAGTGTATTGTAATTATTTTAACTGTCATGAATTTTACCATTTTATTATTTTTATGTATGTTATTCTTATGTAGTGAATGAATTTTATTGCTACGCTTTTATGACAATCGTCGAATAAAGCTTGGTTGACTGACTGACTGAATCTCCATTTTCTTACTAAGCATGCATGTTGATTTTCTCCATGTGCGACATCAGGCAGAATATTTGTTTTGGGATTCGTGGTGTTGGTGTGCAGTTTCTTACTCTGAGGTTGGGGGTGGCCCCCGGGGCCCGGGGGGGGGGGGTGTTGCGGGCCTGGGTGTTGTGTCGGTGGGTGTTGTGGCCTTCTTGGGTGTCCGTGCTGCATGTTCAGTTGCTCCATGGCATCTGTTTGTCTTCAGGTGTGGTTGTGGACTGTGCTCCCTTTTGTGGTGCAGGCTGTCGTCTGACTTTACACAAGGTCAGAGCAGGTGTTAATTTCCTACTGCTATCGCCGATCTGGTTGGTCGTTGTGAATGTTGAGGTGTGGTGTTGTTACGGCTTTTTGCACGGGAACGCCTACTCTGCATCTCTTTAGCGATAGTTGCAGGGGTCCTCTGTGGTGATGTTTTTTGCGACTACTATCACAGGAAAACTGGTGCTGTTAGCACCAGCTTGTGAATGGTGGACTAAATTTATCACGACTTTGGCTGCGATAAAGTGCTGCTAATTCAGCGATGGCTCCTTGTAAATATGCCCCCTAGTGTTTTACCATTTGCACTGAAAAAATTGTTTGGAATCAAAATGAGCTACGAATTCATCCTATTCCCATCAAATAATGATGTTTTTCTCTTAAATCCTGATATTTAAGACACCAAGACTACAAAGATTTCCCTAAAGAGGCTGAATGTAAACATAAATGTATTTCACACTATGTGTTATGACACCACTGCAACACCAAAGCACACAAATCATGCTTCAGTTACTAAGAATTCCACATTTTGATTCATTAATCCAGTTCTGATGATTATAGTAAGATAACAATTATTTATGTGGACGTGTCTTAACCCCTCCGCTGCGCCGAATGTTCCGCGCTGGTGCGGAACGTTCTATTGCACGGCCGGGGCCGGAACGTTCAGCGGACGTGCGCAGCACTACCGAGGTAGTGCACGCGACGTCCGCTGAACGTGCCCCGCACGGAAGGGGTTAAAGATGGCTAGCTACGGAGTGAAAACAAATTATTGATTGTATGTTGTGTTTTGTGCATTTGAGGACTCGTGTAATAACCCTGAGACACACGATATGTGTGTTTATTCCTCTTTAGGTAGCATTTGAGCAAATTGCCAAATTGCATGAATTTCCAGGCTATTGCGTGCCTAGACATACTGCCTTCAGTTAGAAATCTGAGCGATACAAAAGGGGATGATGGACGGAGCGTTTGAGCAAATCAAACACTCACCCCCAGTCAACTGATCTGGGTTTAATCCATCACCATTCTTTAGCTCACTCGGCCACCCCAGTTCAGACATGGCTATATGCAAATCAGTCTGACCCTGTGCCTCATGAGAACAGTGCAGCCCGAACTGCCAAGCCATGTCTTCCCTGGACCGGAAACAAGCATCCTGGGACCGGTTTCGGATTCATAATTCTCATCAGCCAGGCTATCTTGAATCCAGTGGCCAAGTGAGCAAGGGACTCACGTCTGAGCATACCCTGCCACAATTAGGGCGAACAAAGCGATACAAAAGGGGATTCTTTAGCCCACTCTGCCACCCCAGTTCAGACATGGCTATATGCAAATCAGTCTGACCCTGTGCCTCGTGGGAACAGTCCAGGAATGCCAGAAACCGGTCCTCGGAAGCTTGTTTCCGGTCCAGGGAAGGCATGGCTTGGCAGTTCGGGCTGGACTGTTCCCATGAGGCACAGGGTCAGACGGATTTGCATATAGCCATGTCTGAACTGGGGTGGGAGAGTGGGCTAAAGAACGGTGATGGATCAAACCCAGATCTTTTGACTGGGTGTGTGTGTTTGATTGGTTCAGATGCTCCGTCCATCACCACCCCCTTTTGTACCACTTTTCAAAAACAGGCACTAATTCCCATTAGCAGCAGTTTTTTACCAATAAGGAATGGCTGGTCTTAAAAATGATGCTAGCACACTGGTATAAAGCAGAACAGACCC
Organism: Lissotriton helveticus; assembly: GCF_964261635.1. NCBI lineage: Eukaryota > Metazoa > Chordata > Amphibia > Caudata > Salamandridae > Lissotriton > Lissotriton helveticus. Next base: position 1,224,767,063 of record NC_136057.1, read on the forward strand.
AAATCACTTTGGCAAGCTCAACTACACGGTGGATCTACTACTATTGAAGCTCAGAGCACCAAGCAGACCAGCATCACCAGCACAACAGAGGCAGTGCAGGAGAAGGGAGCGGACATACCACCAAAGGATTACCAGCATTGACCACAGGGAAGAAGAGGTCATTGCCCATAACAGGCTCAGGAGGGAGTCCATTATCCGCCTACTGCAACAGATTGCACTAAGGCTGTAGCCAACATCCCAGCACTGCACCAACATCCCTCTGCAGGGCAAGCTACTGGCTGTACTTCACATGCTGGCCTCTGGAACTTTCAAATCTACCCCAGTCAAAGTGGCAGGAGTATCCCAGACATCCTTCTTCAGTGTTGCTTCCCACCATCCTTGATGCCATCATACACCTCACACCCCAATACCTCTACTTCCCCAAAAACAGTGCAGCAACAACGGGAGAACAAGCAAGGCTTTTATGCCGTTGCAAGATTCCCATATGTGTTTGGAGGCATTGACTGCTGCAACATCAAACAACTACCGCAACAGAAAGCACACAATTTCCATGAATGTTCAGGCAATCATGGACCATCTGAATCTCTTTATCAACATACTTGCAAAGTGCCATTGCAGTGCTCATGACTCATTGATCTTCTGGCATTCCACCATCAATGAGAGCTTTGAGAGGATGTAGCCTTATGGCTAGAGTGGTTGACCTTGAAGCTGGGGAAACTGGTTTGAGTCTCGACAACGACGCTCAACATCCTGTGATTCTGGGCAAATCACTTAATTTCCCCGTGCCTAACAAAAATGAATGTGTGCTCATGTAACAAAACTGGTGCTCATGAAAGCCCTCTGATACCTGATGTCCCGAGTCTAGTTCGAGCTATATAAAACTCTACAAATAAAATAAATAAAATATTGCGTCCTATGGGAATGGCCTACTGGTTGGTAAGTATACCTCAAGCACATGACAAACCACATGGCAGTCAATTAGGTAGGGACACGTTGATATATCAGTTTTGGGTTGAATGAGACAGTGCATACGTAGTTGGTGTGGGCCTGTATAGTTATGCCATGCTAAATGGCATATGCACAGCACATTTCCTAGAAGTCACACATGGCAAGACCACCTACGCCACTGTGCTCCACATGTATAAGTGAACTGTGCTGATGGACTATAACTATTCATGATGCTCTGGTGCAGCAGCTTCCCAAATCATGTCAATGTGGCAATGCAAAGTCTGTCTTCATGACATTGCATGGCCTATTTGGTATGCAGTAAAGCAAGCCACACAAAAGTGCAGCTTTCATTCACCCTACATTAAGAATGTCTACCATGGGCCTTTCTATGGCCTTTCCCATCCAACATCAATAAACATCTCCACACAACCTATATACAGGGACTCTAGGACAGTGTGAAAATAGTGTGCCTCCCAAGGGGAGGAGAAATTAGGATAAATAATCACACGTCTCTTTCTCATGTCCAATTACTATGGTTCCTGTATCAACAGGACACAAATAGAGGAAGGCATTGCTTAGATTGTGTATTTTTGGTGCTGGAATGTGTCCCTTAAAGCACAACATCATGTGAGGACACTAAGCTGACACCGGTGCACCATGATGGAAGGGGGGTATTAGCACTAGTCACTACCATGTGATGGTGCATATGTGGACAAACCATGGATTTGCTGTATGTTATGAAAAAGGCACATTCCACCCCTTCGCTTTGGATGCAGGTCTGTGCAGCCATATTACATTTATTGCTGCTGAGAGGCAACATCCGCTAGATGGGGCCCTGTGTGTGTATTCTATAGTGTCAAAGACCCTCACAATTGTAAACCTTATAAAATGATGCATCCAAACACCCGGTTGAAGCAAGGCAATCCTTGTCTCTAGTCTGTGTTTCCGCATGTAAATCTCATGGTCGTGAGGCATAAGATGTATCCCAGACCTGTGAAACCCTGTGAAACTTAAAAATATTGCCATACATGAACCTTACAAGATCATGTGTACCATGCTATATTATTTTACTCATCACATACCCACATCACATCCTATTTGCACACCATTTTGTTGCAGACAAACTACTATATCAGCCATCCATGGCCCCAGACTGTGCAGCAAGGTGCAGCCTCATGCACACACTACATCTCCCATGACAGTCAACAAAACAGTCATCATGGGGTAAATGTGCCTGTCTTGGACTAATGCTGCAAAGGTCCTTTGGGTGCAGCCACAAAACCCTGGACACTGAACCATGTGGAAAGTACATCTTACACTGTCCACGAGCGATGTAGCAAATAGTGAATGCTAAATATGTTACACTCTCACTGCCTTACATTGTCCCGGACTCCACAAAACACATGCCCCTTTGGCAAGTAGTTGGTGTAGTTGCCTCACAGAATGGCCAATGGCCAACCTGGTTCTGACTCCTGGAGACAGACAACACACAGGTAGTTCTAAGTGCATGTATTTACATGTGCAAATGTTAAAGGGGCTCACAGGTAAAGTTCATTGAACAACAACCCCAAAGTATGTTTAGAGTAGGTGTATGTCCAGACAGAGTCCATATAGGGAAAATGTCATGGGACCTGTTGAAGAGAGGTGTGCATCAATCAGAAGGATAACCACAATGTCACTGGGGAGGATAGGCCACATTGACAGTCCACAAATAGTCAAGGTGAACAGGTCGAAGTCATAATGAGGACAGTGACAGCAGATATTCCCTTGTATGTCAGCACAGGGCTAAGGAAAAACTGGGTATGTGGCACAGATGCATGCTATTGCAGACTTCTTTGTTGGAAAGAGGTACAGTCCACAACTTCCTCCTCTGAAGTGTACAATGTCTCCAGTGAGAGTGGTGTTGTAGATGCAGCACCCGAGGGAGGTACACACATATCAGGGGCAGGAGATGTGGATTCCATGCCAGCAGTAGCATTCATCTATGGTAATACATGAGGCAGCATAGCAGTGTGGATGATCTGCTGGTTTTCCAATACAGCAGCAACATCGCAGTGGTAGGCAGCCATAGCAGCAAAGTTGGAGTCCCTCTTTCTTTCCATGGACTCCAAAATGGTTCTGATTGCCCTAAGCTGGTTGGCCACTCCACTGGTCGCACTTTGGCATGACAGTTGTTGATGCCTCTGCTTCATGATACCAGGGACGTCATCCAGTGACTGCTGAAGGCCACAGAGCAGAGAGTAGGTGCCTCTGTTGGTAGCAGTGTTGTCCCTATTGTTACTGAGGCACCCACAGACTCCCTCCAGGATGGACGCCTGGTCTCCATCACCGCCAGCACCTGCTTTGCTAACTCCCAATGGATCCCTCCCGCAGTATATTGGAAGGTAATCTGTGGGTCTTCAGAGTCCAGGGGTCTGGGTGGGGTGGTCAGTGGCACCTGTTGTAACCCTGGGCAGAATTTGTGGAGTTGCACTACGCGGAACTCAGCAAAGTGCCAAAAGGAACTCTGCTGCACTACGCAGAGCTCCACAAGCGGTGGAGTACAATAGGAAAATGCCATTCATGTTGATTGCTTAGTGCCAGATGCTTCTCCGCACTGTTCAATCATTGCAAACGGCACCATGCACAGTGCAAGTGGTCCCTGCTTTCCTTTTCTGCCGCTTGAGTAGATTTTTACTTGAGCGGCAGCCTTCTTAACACGAATGGGCAGTTTCTCAACGCGATCTTTTGTGAGCATACGTGACCACTCGCGACCACTCTCAATTAGAAGCCTGCCCCCCCCCGTGTTGAGAAATCTTAACGGGATGTTGATTTTCCATGCTCGCCAAATTGATGTTGACCATCGCGAATGAGGAAAAATTTTGCAGGGAGGGTGATTTTTCTCTCTCGCGGCCGCCAACTTGACGTTGACAAATGAGAGTGAGGAAAAAAAATAGTAACGCGGAGTGCGGAAAACTCCGCACACTCTAAGAGCGGAGCCGAGTTTACTGCCCAGGGTTAACCTGTTGGTTGTTAGTCAAGGTATATGGAGATGTTACAATGCTGCTTACCCTCCCTGTGTCCGGAGATGGTGTCCCAAATGAGTCCAGGAGTTCTTGGAGGGTGTCCTGATCGATGGTTGGCAGGTTGTTATCATCATCACTGATGTCTGGGATAGTGTGCTGGCCTGGAGGTGAGGGTTCGTCCTCTGCAATGAAATGGGGGAATGCTACTGGTGTTGTCTTCTACATGTTGTCATGGGTAAAGTAGTTCACAAACAAAGTGCAATACATTACACTTTTAGTTCCTCAATCATGCGTAGGACAGCTGTTACCCAAAGGTATGGATTGGACAAAACACCGAATTTTCCTTTCCGATGACTGGACCTCAGCATTGTTGTCACTACCACTGTGTGCCTACTCTGAGTGAATGGGCCTTGTCATAGCAGTCAGATTCCAATCACTGACGTTCATGCCATTTCATCATGACCATGGTCATTGGCATTGTGTCACACATCATTTTGATCACGGCCATACCCTTGTATGTGTACATGGCTCCTCTGGCTGTCCTAAATTTGGCCCTGGCAGCGGACTTACTGCCACACAGTGATGGCACACTGATCATACATTGACTCTCATGTGCCTATGATACCTACATTATGCTTGACCATCTCCAATGGACTGAGATGGCAGGCTGTTATAGAGTGACCTCTATCAGGTAGCACCCCAGATGGTAGTAGTGCTCGGAATGGTGACAAGTACCTACCGAGAGTCATGTTCACAAAGAAATGGCACAACACAGTGGTGCAAGCACTTTAGCTGCATCACATTGCATCATTTCACAAACACAGGAAAGCACCAAATTCACAAGGAAAAAGCGCACCCCTTGGTTTTTCAGTTGCACCGGCACATTAATAAACATCCAAGCACCAACACAGACACCCTTGCACCATGTTGCATGGGTGCCTGCATTGATGCATGGCTGTTCTTTTTGCAGCGGTGCAGGGCTGAGCACAGGGGTGGCAAAAATTCCAGTAGATACAGCCTTTCCATACATTTGTGAAAAGAGGCAGATCGGCGCTGCTGATATTTTCATTCATCAATGCCCTGCACCTTTTCACTTTAAATATGGCCTTGGCCCACTGGTGTACATAATTTGCATTCACCCCACATCCAGTCATATATATGGAGATGAGAGGATGCCAGGTGGTCCCTACCTGGCAGGATGCATGTGTGGTCTAAACCTGCATGCCAGGACAATGTGTTCCATGTAGATTAATCTAGGGGAGTATGGACATGCCTTTTGAAATGTCCCTAGGTGTAGGTAATACCCGTGGCCCACATATCCCCCACACCTCAGGTGTGTTGATTATGCTGTGATATACCAATTGTTTGCTTGGGATTTGGAGGCTAGGTTAATGTGCATAGGTCCAAGTTAGACATACGGGGATATTTCATAGACACGTGGTGCTGCACAGCACAAGAAACCATCTTGTTGCACCAAGCTGTACGAATAGGAAAGTACAGGTTTGCGCTGTGTTTAAGACAATGCAACACATCCCTGTGCTTTCCTTTATGCTGGTGCACATTCAGCTGGCTAGCATCAACATAGGTACCCTTGAACAATGGTGCAGGGGTGCCTGATTTGGTGAAGGTCTGCTCTTTGTGTGCCAGTGCAAGGAGTTAAGACAGGAATGCGCTGTATTTTGGAGAAACAGCATATTGCTGCCCTTTCCTTTTGATGCAGGATAGCACAGCTAAAAGGCTTGCAACGCTGCCTTATGCCAACATATGATCAAAATGCCCATGAGCATTACATTGATGTTATTACTGACCATAGATGAGTCAGGTACCTATTGTTTGTCCTGCAGACAGTGCCCCAGAGCATTGCAACATTGCTGCCTGGACTACAAGACATTGCGTATTTCCACACATTGGCCCTTGTTGGGACTTACCCTGTTGATGATGTAGTTCGTCTTAGGCATCACCTTGCTGTCCCTCAACTCCAACCACTGACTTTTCAGACATGCCTGCAGACATCTGCTCCTCCAAGGGATCCAGTTCCTCCTGGGGTACTGGACTACCACCTCTGGTCTGCAATGCTGCCAGAAGATTTGTTGTCAGTATCTCATTAGTTATGCGCTTAGCATCATGCCAGCGCTTCTTAGTCAGTCACTGTCCTCTTACCTTCAGCAAGGCTGTGCACCTTGTTCACTATGGACTGCCATATGGTCTTTTTCTTCCCCAGTGACACTTTGGAGTTGACGAAGTGCTGGTGTTAGTGCCTTGTCACCTCCGCAATCAAGATCTCATTCTCCTTCTGACTGATCTTGCAATTTTTCTTTCTCTTTCCTTGGGACTCTGCTGGTCATCCAGGCTGGTGGTGCGGTTGTTGTCCTGTGATGTGCTCACTCCTGGCTGCTCCATAGCTGCTTTCAGGTAAGTGTAACTTTTTGTATTCCCTCACACCTAGGTTCACTAAAGTGACGCTGTGATGGCTAGTGACGTTTATCTGGCAGCTAATAGGCCAAATAGCACTTTTTCTATGTTAGTGTGCTTTTTTTTGTGACATGGCGCTGAAATCAGCATCAGTTTTTCCGAAGCTGGCATCTTCCTAACCCCATGGAGCACCATATTGTAAATACAATGCTAACATGGCTGTAGAAAATGAATGTTGTACTGCAGTGGTAACATATTTGACACTCCGCTGCATCAAAACAGAGGAATTACATTTCTTGTATATATATATACCCTTGTTTAAGGTAAAGCCAGTTTTTCCTATTTTGGTGTGCTAATTCGCATGGATTTTACAGGACACTCATAGACACAAGGAACAGAATATGAATATCAGGAAAATGTACCAGTTTACAGTTCTTTCTTAAACCTCACAGTGTAATTCTGGAGAGAAAAAAGTTTAACAAAGGCATGTGTGAGGCAAAACATGATTGAGCACTGAAAATGATTCCATTCTTACTTTGCCTTCTGAATGTGGAGCCTGTCAAAGGAGTTGGTTAAGAGAATGGATGCATTGATCCAACGCGGGTCAAAGCAGGAAATCACATAAAATACGGGGCAACAAATGGAGAAAATGCACAATTAAAAGACTCTTAGAAGCTAACCTTTCAAATATTGGCCCACCATGCAATAATCGCGTCAGAGGAATTAGAAGAGCCACATTTACTGGTCCAATGAGAAAATGTGGAGGCCCCAAATGCAAAACCTGAAGATGAGTGGGTGCCTACCATAATCCCGCCTAAAACCCACCCAGGAGGTATATACTGAAGTACAACTTAAAAGGGGAAGTAAAAGATTTCTTGCTTGAGGTTGTAATGTAGAAAAAGTGCATTGCCACTGTCAAGTTTTCTGGATGAAAGGGAAATAACCTACAAGGCCTCATTGCAAACAGTGATTATAACACTTGCTTTCACTTAATTAATTTTAATAAGTCGCTACCCGTTCAGGCCTGGGTGTTCCTAGATGCACTACTGAAAGCTGACTGTACACATGGAGGTCTAAACCCCACTGAAGAATAACGTAGGTGAAATCGACATATCTATCAAAGTAGAGCTCAGGCACTAGAAGTGTAGAAAAAGGGTCAGGCAGATCAGGTCGATTACCCCTTTTCAAGGTTTGCCCGGCGTTAGCCGCCTCTCACCCAACTCACGGTTACCAAATAAAGAGGCAGGCGCTGGAGACTGGAAGGCAGGAAACAGGAGTTTATTCCGACGGAGCAGAACACGTCAAATCAGACAACAGGGTATCTTCTCGAGGTGCTCTAAACGCATCCTTGAGGCCTGGCCTCTTATACACAGGTTTATTGCTTTATTACATGAAACACATTCTTGTCAATACTTTGATGTACGGAAAGACATCCTCAGAATCCTTACTTTGGGCCTGTTCCCACACACATTTACAGTAGAAGTCCCCACCCCGGTCACAGTAGGTGATGATTATCGCACACCAGGACATTCCGTCGATTCCCGGAATGTGTGTCTGATCGGATCTCATGGGGTGGGGGGCTTTGATCAGTCAGAGATCCTTTGAATCGGGGCAGCTGCTTACTGTAAGGGGGCCAATAAATGGTATCCGCAGAGCCAGGTGGCGCCCGGGGGGCGGGCAGGAAGATTGGGCACAGAGGAAAGGGGGTTCATCAAAGGATGGGGAGGTGTTGGCCGGGAGCGGAATGCATTTCCGAGGCAGAGTAGCGCTGGAGGGGAGTTTTATGGTTCAGGTATGAGAGAGCGGGGGCTATCAGCGCGCGGGGGATGCTTTGCGAGGTCAGAGGGAGAGACGCGCTAGCTAGCGGCGCTGGGCAGGGAGACCATGGTCATCAAAATGGCTGCCATTTACGCGCACGAAGGGGCCTAAAAAGGGACAAGATGGTGTGGCCAATGTTTCATGATTTTCGCTTTACGTTCAACAGTGGCTATGGTGAACATAAATGAACGCCGCTTATGTATACCGATTTTAGTCATTTTCCACAGAAGGGGAAGGCCTGTAGATCACCGTAGATCTTGAAACAACAGTACCAAGAAAGAAGTAGATAAACCGGCAGCAGATTTGATCTTTTCATGTTGAATTACCCATGGGGTTGAAGTCAGATCATTCATGACATTCCGACGGGGACTTCATCTATATAAACGTCAATGTGGTAAGGGAAGTGCAGTACAGTTTGGCACATGGTATTTCTTTTGAAGTGTACGTTCTGCTCAATAACCTATCCATGTGCTTTAGGTGTGGTGGTATTTACGTTTACTATTGTTTTACAGTGGTCTACCCATTAGTATTCTCCAGTGCCAAGTTGAGACCCTGATAGATAGCTCTGCTGGGAGAACATAGCACTGAAGTAAGGTGCAGAGAAAATGACTGAGGCCTTTTCGCTTTATTCCAAAGCACAGATTACAAATCCAAATCTCGATAAAAAAAGTGAAAAACATCCACTGTTATTGGAATTCAAATAAGCTACACCTATATTTCTTCTATATATGTTTTATTGAATTACCACAGTCAAGACAATGTGATATTTGTGAAACACGACTGGCGTAGTATGCAATTCAAAACATATGTTAAAACCAGAATTGTATTTTTCAAAGAGCCCTTTGGTTGGCTAATACGGTCATCCTTGTGAGTCATAATGATTATGTTAAACTTTATGTTTAGACATTTATATAGCACACTGTCACTGAGATATCTTGGTGCTGAGAGTAGCAACAGAACACAGCACACAGTTACAAGACTTTTGCGGGAATAATCACATTTTAGAGTCTTGATCTAAGAGTCCACCCCCTGTATGTAAAGAAAGGATATTTCAGAAACCGGCTGTGGTGACTGAAGAAACTTGGCCTTAGTGCCCAGAATCTGTTCTGAAGGTTGGTTGGCAGTTTGCAAATTTATTTTACGACTATACCAACTAAATCTAGCTGCTAAACATTGTGCCTTCTCCTTGTTTTGCATTGTATTTTACTGCAGCAAGTAAATAGCGCTTACTAATTCTACGGGGGTGCTGACGTCATTGTTTACAAGGGAATCACGCTGCACCGTGTAATGTGCATGGGTAGAAGTGTGTCTTTGTTTTGATCCTGTGTGGAAAGTGTTTTTATTTCGTGCATGATGACCACAGAGTTGTGATTAATGTTTTTGTGGAATACAGCATTTAACAGTGTGATGCATGAACAAGTGTGTGAGAAAGAAAGCACAGAGTTTATGATTTTCAATAAGCTGGTAGCTTTGAAGAGCTACGCAGGTCGCTTGAAAGTATTTCTAATGGTCTTAGTCCACTTAACTGGTTACCTCACTACGATGCCAATTCTGAGATATTTTGTTTAAAGTTTAAATTCCTAAGCAAGCATAGTTTAGAGGGAGAGAGACTTTCGGGAATAGACTTCGTTAATATCATCCCACATCTGATTCTCACTGTGAGATGTTACAAGACACATCATAGTATGTATCTTTTTAGGACCTGCAGTGGTGGACTAAATAGAAGTCCTCATTTGGCCAACAGCGAGTGGCAGTCCTCTTCAGTTATTTCATACCACTCATTTGGTGATGGGTGGCTTCATTGTTGTGAACTGGTTTGCAAGGAGTGGTGGACAAGACCAATAGCAGTTTTATCTAGTTTGAGTGTAAGAGCTTGGAGCAATATAAAGGAATTATTATGTAGCCTGCATGAACTACAATTGACTTGCCGACTGCTAATTGTTATGGGATTAGTATCAGTGTTGGCAGGAGTCTATATTGTATTGTATTGTAATTGCATGTATATAACGCTTACTATCCTTGATGAGCCATTGAAGCCCTTTATACTTGGTGGCATACTGCTCCGGAAACCCAAGTTTAGTGTTTATTTACTGCTTGGTTATTGGGATTAGTTTTGTACCCTTACGCAAACCATTCCATGCAAGTAGTCGAGTTTCTATGCTGTGTGTAAAAATATTAGAAGATAGATGTGAACTTTAGAGGGAGGAGGGTACGGTAATTCATGCAAATAGTAATAATGGTTGGTGGTATTAGTAAAGCTACATGGGATTAGGTATTGTTCAGTTGCAGGGTTATGGCCCTTAAAGAGAGGTTGTTGTCTTTGAAATTAGGTGTTTGCAAGTTGCTGAAATACAATAATAGGTACTTAGACAAGCATGCAAGTTACTTGGAGTAGTTGGTTGTTTGACCTGTCATCCTTAGTGTGGTCTTCCCCAAAACATTTTGACTTCACCTCTCCTATTTTTACAAATCCCTAAATATGGTAAAATTGAATTGGCATATTTGATTTACGCTTAAGTCCTTTGTATAGTGGTATACCATATACCCAGGGTCTGCAAGTGTAATGCTACTAGCGGCCCTGCAGCAATTATTGTGCCACCACTTAAGTACCTCCTTTAAGCATGTCCCAGGGCTACCATTGCAGCCTGAAAGCAGTTTTAAGCTGCCAGTTTGACTTGGCAATATAACTCATTGCCAAGCCTTGACTTAAATTCCCCTTTCCTTGCATATAAGTCACCCCTTTTGTAGCCTATAGGGCAGGGCGCATTATAATTAAATGGGTGGACATGTACTTTTAAAATGTACATGTCCTGGTAGAGGAAAACTCCTGAAATCATTTTTCATTACAGTGATGTCTACCTCTCCCATAGGATAATATTGGGTTGCCTTATTACATTTAATAAGTGTAACTTTTGATTTGGAAATGGTGAGCTGTTCATGTTGTATGTCTGAGAAATTGAAATTAAAATTTTTCTTTAATGGTAATGTTGAATTTTTGGTACAATTTTGAAAATGTCACTTTCTTGTCCTAAACTATTTGGTGCCTGCAGCCTCTCCTGGATTACATGACTGGGTGCAGTTGGACTTTGTTTATTTCTTCTAGACAGTCATTAGGTGTGCCTGGATGTGCCATCAAACAACAGGATTGGGGCAGAGCTGAGTACAGCCCTATTTGCAACTCAATAGACTGTGCTCTGCCTTGACACAAAGGACGAATCACCCCTGTATTGTTCATACAGCCAGCTTGGAGCCAGGGCAGGGGAGTCAATAACATTCTCAAGAAACTTCTACTTCAAAGAAGGTAAAATGTATAAATAGGGGACCCTGTTGCGTTCACTTTATGGACATGTGGAAGGATTCTCAGAGGACTGCCTGCGGCTGTGGCCTGCTGTCTACTCCAAGAGGCTGTTTTGCTCCACCTGGAAAGACTTCTTTGCTGCCTGGAGTCTGCCATTAACAGTCAAAGGCCTGGCCAGCTGCCTGAGCCCTGCTTTATCGTTTGAACCCAGGACTACCAGAGTGACTCCAAGGTCTAGTTTGCTGACCTTGTGTTTAGAGCCACAGGGACAGAAAAGGCTCCCTCCATCTTGAACATGCTCCTAAACCCTTGCTGAGTGAGTCCTAATCCCCAACTGGTGCCTCTTCAATTCTGGACCCTTGGTGGAGGTGTTAAGATGCAGAAATAGTCAAAATCCAAAACTTGGGACTTGTAAGATTTTTTTCTAAAAACTGCTCTGAGAACCTAGGGAAGACCAACCTTTTCATCAATCCAACCAAGGTGCATCACTGGTCCACCTTACTTTGCAGCAGCTCCCACTGTGTGCATCTCCAGAACAAAACATCCAATTCAGCAGTCCTTCACCAAATGGTCATCCAGCCTCTTGGAACTCTTGCTGGCTCCTCTTTTTACCCTGCTGGAGATTTTTGGCTTTCAAAAACGTGACTAAGCTAACCATCGAAATCTTCACCATTACTTCGTCCAAAGGCTCTCAGGTGGTGACTTCAATTCTTCAGACACCACCTTCAGCTCTTTCCTGCTGAACTTTACCTTCTCAGAACATTTTTCACAGAATTTCTTCTCAGTCTGAAGGTAAGCACTGACTGGGTCAATTCAGCTATTTGCATCCGACCCACACTCCATCGCGGTTGGCAATATTTTTCAACTCTGACCTGGTCTTGCACGACTAGATGTCTGCCATTGCAGGTTTGATCTTTTATGCTATAGATTTTACTAAAAACTTTAAAAATCTAAACTCCAGATTTACTGATTGGATTTATCTTATTTTGGTGTCATATAATTAGGTCTCCCGGTTTTATGGTATTTATTTTTTGGCCATTTCCCTCTGTATTTATCCAGATTTATTTTTGGGGCATTTTATCTGTATTTATCCACATTTTTTTTGCAACAAGCAAAAGACGCCGCTACAGCTAGTATTTTTCCACATTTATTTAAATTGACCCCATATTTATGATGGAAGCACAGATCCCTGCTTAAATCTTACTTTGGTCTCCTGTTAAATGGCGTTGCTAGTTCATAGGAGATGGAATAGGGTTTCCCAGAACCAGCATACCCTAACGGGTAACCAGAAACGCTCTAGAAATGTACCACTGATTGATTGACTGTAAGACGAACTAACAGCTAGGTTCAGAAAGGGCGGATTTACTCCTTCCCGAGCACATGGCAATAAATATGTTGTTCCAAATTCTGTGATAACAGTGACGCTTTGGAAGTCAGACATATGGTGCTTTATAGCGCATTGCGCCTCGGGACTGCTATTTCTTGGACATGCAAGTAACATGTCTAGTTTCTCTACCCCTTTTGCTCTGTGCCCATGGTCTGCTCTCCACCTGCTACCCTTAGGCACTTGGTTTTATCAAAATAAATTCTGCCAGGTACATGATGCCTTCTTGAACAGTGGCTCTTGTACCAGTGCCAAGGTTAGCCCTGCTATTGACCCAGAGTATGGAAAATTGGCATCCTATAGCACAGTGGGTTGGTGCGCCTGTTGTGTACACCAAGTGGGATCTCAGGCCATGTGATCAATTTTTTGCAAGGCTACTCCTCCTTTTATCCTTCCAAGCTGCCCAAGGCTACTCCTCCTTTCATCTTTCCAAGATGCCTGCTACTTTCATGTGGTTTATTTCGCTGAGAAATAACATCCCAGCATGTTCCTTGGAGCTCTAACACTCCACAGCCTGCCAGGCTCTCAAAGGGTGTGACAGTTCAGGCGCGTAATGCCCATTGGGCTGAAAGGGATTCAGCTCCCCCCTTCCCTGTCGTGTGTGGCAGCCCGGGCGAAACAGCTTCCTGGGCACACACACAGCTGCAGCCGAGTACTTCACAGCTCTTTAATAGGCCATTTATACGTTAACGAGGCTTGTTGTTTTTTACCCCTTAGAGCCCCTGCAGCTACACTCTGCATATTGCTGGACGAGTCAGCCCCCCCCGAAATATTTAGTAGCCCCTCCCGAAATGTGGCTCAAGCTACACCTCTACTCTGTGAACCTACAAGAGGAATTGTGCCTTACAAAGCAGGGGAGGGAGGTGTGCCATGTTGTACTTTTGAACCACGTTTCAACACTCCCACCCCCCCCTCGAAAAAACTGACTCAAAACAGAAATTTCACACTTACAGTAGTGGAAACGGGACTGCTGGTATAATGGGTGTCGAGGGAGATAAAATGAAGTCCCCTTACAATTATTATCTTGTCTGGTCCCTCCAGAAACTGCATATTCTCCCCCAGAAGGTGAGACTCGCCAATGTTCAATACAGCTCTCCCCGCAAACTTCTCTGCGATCAGAAGCAATTAATCCTGCCATCTTCCAGGAATGCCAGTGGTGAAATAACAGTACACACCGAAGTACAGCAAGCAACAGTGGGTGTCCAGGGAGACAGTAGGGGCCCGGCCTGGCTCCATACTGGGGCAAGAGGCACAGGGAACCAGTACAACTGGGCTAGGGAAGGGCGCAGCTGGCAAGCGGAGGCTGGGGTGCAAGGTGCACGAGGCCGTCTGCTACGAGGTCCACAAGGACTTGCGAGAGGCCCTGGGAGAGGGAGTAGCGGCACCAGCCCTTCCTGCTCCTCGCTGATACCTGCCGCTTTTCCTGCACTGCTGCCCTCTCACACTGGATACGACCAGGATTGGCTCCGGGTCACAGTCGTCATTAAAAGACCCTGAGCCAATAGGTCAACAGTAGGTCACTAAAAGACCCTGATTGGCAGGAAATGAAAGGAATTTCAAGCATCAGAAACAGGGGCGTGGTGGGGCAACTCTGAAGCACGGCAGCGCGGCAAACTGTACTAGTATTTTGCCGTTTCTAAATATAAATACAGACAAAGGAAAAATAGTTTTCCGTCTGTATTTATATGTAGAAATCCGTATAAACGGAAAACCGGGAGCCCTACATATAATGTATTTACTCTATCTTTATAAATTGGTGTGGGATTTTTCTTGTGTTGTGTTTTCACTTTATTACTGTTTGTGTTCTTCAAAAATACTTTACATGTTGCTTTCAAGTTTAGCTTGACTGCTTTTGTGCCAAGGTATCAGATGATTAAGCACAGGTTAATTTAAGACGTTCTTTGGTTCACCCTGATGAAGATTGTGTGGCTGTTTCTTGTATAAGGGATATGTTATCATCAAGGGGCCAGATCTTTCTAGCACACTGTCAGTTGGTTGTTTGTGCATACATGGAATTTGGTGGTTGTTGGGACCAACTATTTGGGGCTGGTAATCACTAACCTGAATATCCATGTTTGTTGTTCAAATGGAGAGCAGGTTAAGGGCACTCAGGCCTGTGTTCATAGAATAGGGTTGACAGGGTATTTTACCTACTTTACTGGGACGTATATACCGCTAAGTCATTGTTAAGTTTAGGGTTTAGTACTTTAAAACAACCACAAAACAGTAGCCGTTTGGTGCAGTTATGCAACTTTCTGAGATCAAGTGTTATATAGATAATAGTTTGAGGGATGGTGTTGGAGTCACTGAATGTACATAGGCTAGCAGCGCCACAGGGTGTCAAGCAGCATTAGGTGAATTGGGCTTTAAATGAAAGCTCCATGGTGGTTTAGGTTTGTGCACAGGGGTGTTTGCTGGGGCGGCGTTAGTGATTGTGCTTTTCAGAGTGTAGCTAACCTGTTAGCATGTACTATTCCCAGCGTTGGGGGTACCGAGCTCCGATGTACTCTGTGTTGGGTTGTAGTAATCCTGATGGGCAAGGTCTGTATACTCCATACTGCTTCCTCCAGGCCTGTTTTCTGCTATTGTGTGCTCTCTAAAATGGCTGCATGTGCCATGTTCTCCCTCACTGTCCTCTAACTTCCATGAGCGTTTATGAAGAGAGTTCTCTAATATATCCTCTACCTCCACTCTGACTCATCTCAAACCTCATTCTACTACTCTTTCCAATGCACTATCCTTTTTCTCACCATATAGCGCTCTCAATATATCCTCTACCTCAACCTTCTGACTCATCTCAACCTCATTCTACTACTCTTTCCAATGCACTACCTTATTTCTCACCTATACCTCTCTCAATACATCCTCTACCTCCACACTCTCATTCATCACAAACCCCATACCACTACTATGTTCCAAAAAAAACCCCTTTCTACACTCTTACCTTATTTACCCCTCCTTGCATCATTGCATACCTTTTTTACTGTTTAGATCTCCCAAACAAGCCTTTCTAAACCCCTCCCTCTGACTCTTCCCCCTCCACCTCCCCTTTTCTCATATCAAACCCCCTCCTACTGCTCTGAACTTCCTCCAAAAAAAGAAGGAAAAAAAACGTCCTCTTCTATATCCCCACTATTCTTTTCATCAGGGGTAGCAAGCGCTACATAAATGCAAACCTTTCCCTCTTCGGTCCCTCCACTATCCTTCTCAATCCAAATAACAGACTTACATATCCACCGCTCAAAATTAATTTCATATATTACTATACTAATTCACAACTAATACTTTTGGGTTTTGGAGTAGCGTGATACCTGCCAAAAAAGCGCTTTGACACCTCGTCATGGGTCGTAAGCGGGAAACAGCATTTACACAGCGCATGGCCTTTCAACACAGTTGTTACTACAACCAAGTTCTTACCACGCATGCCATTACATTGCAAGTCGTAACAATGACTTGCTGTAAGGGGCGTGCAAAAACAGGGAATGTGTTGGGTTTTAAATCCAACAGCTTCCCTGCTGTTGCACAAACTGGAGTAGAACTAGTAATTAATTCTATTCCTAAGTCCAGCGCGCCCCCTACAGCAAGTCATTGTTAAAACTTGCGATGTAATGGCATGTGTGGTTGCAACCTCGTTGTAAAGCCATGCGTGGCAAATGTATGCGTAGTACCATCATACATTCTTAGTAAGAGATACCTAAATGCAATTGCAGTACGATACATATCTGCATGTGCAGATATGTCCCTGTGATGTCTAGTATGTACTGAGCACTGGTCAAAATGAGTTAACCAGCTAAATAATGGTTTCACTGAAACATATGGTGTTTGATATCATATTAATAAACCCACACCGATTACAGTGATGGATTTGTTAATACATGCACCCAGAGAGTACGTTAGAGGTACCGCCTTAACCCTATTAGCCCTCTAGTGTGCTGGCTGATTGGTCCTGTCCAGCCTGCCACTACAGACAAGTTTCTGAACCCACCCCTAGGAGGTGAGAGCCCTGCTCTCAGAGGTCAGGAACAATGCCTGCTCTGACAGGAGGTGTTTGCACATCCTCCAGCAGGAAGGCTAGTACATCTGCATATCAAGACCAGATGTTTCAAAGCCTCTGCCACCTTTGATATATGCAAGCCTTGCTTCCCCCAGACCTGGAGGATGCCACCCCCTGCCCTACGACCCATTTTGCATCAGGACAGGTGCAAAATTAGATAGGCTGGAGGTGTGTTACACTGCCAGGCTAAACACACCTCTAGGGCTGGCAGCTTGAAATGAACATGAAAAAAAGATTCCACCATCTTGAGTGTAGTGGAATTAGGAACTTTGGGACAAGGTGATGCCCATTACCCACACACTGATTTGTCTGCTTGAAAAGGAAAGAAGGATAAAGAAGAGCGCTACGCAAGAAATGAGGACTTCAGCACCACTTGGTGCAAAACCCTGCCTTGCTGCTGGACCATGACAATTTCACAGACTTGGTTTGTCCAGAAAGTGGGGTCACCTGCCAAAGCTGTGAAGGAGTAACCCACAACAGGAGTAGCATGACAGTAAATGTCTTTGTGCTCCTGGAGGTCAGATTCATCTCCTTGCTAAGTTTGGAGATACCGTAACCCCCAGGAGCGGCAAAGCACCAATATCCTGGGTACTGGGCAGTTGCCGCAACCAAGGCTTGTTGGTGGTCCAATCTGGACTCCAATGGCACAAAGACAGACCTACCTTCAAAGAACATGCTGCCCTCTTTCCCCTCTTCACTAAGTCACCAAGACACAGAGTGAGTCACTGACCCCCGTGACCCAACGCCTCAATGCACCGCTGCACCACAGCCCCACAGTCAGAGTCCGAGGGAGGTGACAGTGCTGATGGGGTCCTGAGACTCTCAAAAGCTAAGCCCATCTTTAGGTTTGACCAGAAAGGTCCCCCAGTTACCGCCTGCAGCCTCTTTATGTAGGAGACCGAGAACCGGGAGAGTCTTCAACAGTGTGACTCTGCTAGAGAAAACGCCACTGCACACGAGTTTCCCAGCATGAGTTTGAGTGGACGAAGGGTGTCCTGTGTGCCCAAGACACTCAAGACCTGCGCCCCCCTTTGGGTTAAACTGGACTGGCCCCCCAGTCTCTGCTTGAAGCCTCTTTTCAACAGGACCATACCCCATTGACTTGAATTGGGGAACCCAACACTGAAAAGCACCTCTGCACCCGGACACCCCGGAGCTGACCGAGGTGACTTGCTGGTGCTGCCATGGACCTTTCCCCATATCTACATTAAGTCCAGAAGAATAGTCCTGTAAGTCATTGACAAGTGACTATATGTAGTATATGTTTCTTTCCCATAGGATTACGTTACTGCTTCAAAGCTCCAAATACAAGTGTATTTCTTTTTACTTAAAAAGGGATAACTTGCAAAGTACTTAGCCGATTATGATGATCTTGGTGTCTAAATTCATATAAAAATCTGTGTTCTTTTTATAAATTGGGGTCGGATTTTTTTTATTGAGTGGGTGTCTCATTTTACTGACTGTGTGCAATAAATGCTTAACACTATCCTCTGATAAGCCTAAACTTCTTCAACTACCACAAAAGAGAGAATTTGGGATAATTATTATTATTATAACCCCTGTAAACCAGCAAGGGTCCCCTGGACTCTCTGCACAGTGTACTTCATTTTGGTGCACTATGTAGAGAGCCAGCTTCTTACAATCATCAAACATTAAAAAGGGAACTCACAAAGAGTTTACATTTACAAACTCTGCTTATTCATCATCATCTTACAAATTGCAATTAATTCAATCATATCATTTTCCATAGACAATAACTCAACAACTTTCAAGGATCACATCCACCTTTCCTGAGGAGTTTAACAGTATCGGAAAAATATATCAATTTCCAAAATCAGCCAGGTGTTTAAGGCTAGATGTACTAAATGTATAAAATCGAAATTACGCTTCAGTAATTTGTTACTGAATCACAATTTGGTTTGCAATTTGGGATTTGAAATAGTTTTTTTTTAGAGTGTCCTTTACAAATACCGATTCACAGTGGTATGTATAAATATTTTGCTACTGAATTATTGTTGCAAAACATTAATTTTGTACTGACAACTGAAATGTACTGTCAACCACTGCCTACTCTTAAAAAATGAAACTTAAAACTTTCTTCTTTTTTAAACACAACCAGTTTTCTTTTTAATAACAAGCAATCATAGATAAGGTAATATGCTGACCCCTGCAGGCAACCATCAATGTGACTGCTGTGATTCCTAGTGGGTCAAAAAATTTGATCTACTTCGTTAATATTCACGAGGTAGGTCCATTTGACAATCTACTAGGAATTGCTATATATTCTTTAGTACATTAGGAATTGCGATACTCAAATTGTGAATCAGTAAGAATCGCAATTTGGAAATCGCTATTCCTATTTTTTGTACGTATTGCCCTGAATCACTGAATGGGTTTAAGAAATCAGAAGGAATTGCTTTTTAGAAGGGGCATGTTTAAGGTGCTCCTTCAACATACCTAATCTTTACGGTATGTAATAATGTTTTGCGACCAAAAAATTGTCAAAACATTATAAATTTACCTACACCTAACAAGAGGTGTTCCCCTTCGCAAATGGGAACCAGTCTCCAGGAAGACACTTTACCCTTTATGAAGGGTCCAAAAAGCAATTGTAGGAGTTGACACTGTCTACTCTTAACAAATTGTTTTACAAGCTCTTTGTTTTTTTTTGTAAACAATGTGTGCACCATTGCGTAACTGTTTGGGTGCCTGCATTGTAGAGAGGATTGTTTTTTCTGCAGTAAGGGACATTTTGTGCATCTTTCTGCACAAAAACAATCCTTAGAGGCATTTACCTCTTTCTGTGTGTACTACAAAATGGACCACACATAGAAAGAGGAAATAAATGAGGAGAAATAATAAAGATATTTCTCCTTGTTGCAACTCACTTGGGGAGGCGTAGCATTGTTATGCATTCCCAGGTCTACCACTAATTGTAAATCTGGTAATGGGCCAAAATCCATGGGTGCATGGGGGGAAAACTCATGCTCCACCCATGAAATGCCCCCACAGGGCAAAGTAACGGAGGCCAGCAATTTGAGATGCCTTGAGTTACTTCAGCTTTATCAGGCCATGCAGGGTCACACAAGGTGGCCTTGCTTGGCTTGATAAATCTCGCTTAGGTTTTGCGTCACTCTTGCACATCCATGCTGGGCATCAGAGTGACGCAAAACGTTGATAAATCTGGCCCCTGGTTTTTACCAAGCATCCAATCAAAATGTTTGTGGAGTAGCTTTTTGGGAATTCAAATATCTGTGTTAATCTCCATATTTTTAAGCTCAGAAATACTTTGAACGGGGCATGACTGACACTAAATTTTTCTGACAGCCATGACAATGTCTGTAAGGTCATTATTTTGAATTAATGTTAGACCTGCTTGCAATTTCCAGGAGCTCTTTTTCACAGTTAGTACGCTTGACTTCGATTTTCTCCAACAACATGGGTGAGTGATGGAGTTATTCTGGTCATTAGGGCAAATCTCCTTTGTTCCTCACCTACAGTAGGTCATTTATCACTCATTTAAAAGCCGTCCAATCTCTGTGTTCTGGAGTGAAGCCTGATTGCTACAGTAAGTAAGAAACTTGGCACTTCCATCAAAGTCTTTATATATGTGCAGTGCTGGACCTCTCAGATAATTTTCCCTGAAATACTGAAGTTTTAAATCTAGGTAAATAAAAGAAATGTCACATTTTAAAGATATTGTATTGTCATAATGGCTATTTGGTCTAATCCAATTCCTCAAACTTTCATAAGTAGTTTTCCATCACTCAATAGCAGTTCGGTCTGTTCATGCTAATGATGTCAGATTGAACAGTGCAACACTTGAGCAATTACCTATGTAGAAAGTATGGACATGCGCAAACGTGCATTTTGGGAAGAGACAAATCAGTCGCTCCAAATACTGTTTTTGCGTAAGCTGTTGCAAATGTCAATTTTGTAATTTTCCGTCAGGGCATTGCTTTGCATCAGTTTTGCTCTTCATCACTTGGCCTCAGGACGTTCCTGTAGGATTAAAAAAAAATTGAAACATATTCTCTACATGTGTCTAAATTGATTGTTTTAATTGGCACCACATCTCGGACACTGCAGAGTTCAATCTCTTTAGCGAATGAAGAACTCTCACACATCCTTTAACTTACATTCTGCAAGAATCTTGTTGCACGACGGAGCACTTGCCAACATTTCTAATGATTGAAAAATAAGTGTATGCTTGTATCTTATTTCATGTAGCTTTTTAGTTTTAATCAGTTTGAAATCTTTCCTGCTGCGAGTGCTTTTGGTGCCCTGAACATTTTTAGACCTTCTATAAGAACAAGATTTTATCAATAACACAAACATTTGTCATTAAACAGAAGGCCAAGATAGCAGCATGATGGATTTATCTGCCATTAACCACCATCAGGTTAAGGAGAGTCGGTTCCCCCGGCCTTCATGGTGTGATTGATGAGACACTAGAACAGATTAAAAGGTAATTGCAGGTTGTTAGGGAATGAAAAAAGAAGCCCACTGTGAGTTGATTACGGTTTCATTTTGTCCCACAGTACATTTAAAAATATAATTCGAATTGGTAAAGCGTAGGGGAAAATATTTCATAGCAGAGTGTTTTATCTTTCGCCGGTCTTATGGTAAGTCTATGCATTTTTATTATTTTCACTATCCTATCATTGTTCTAGACTGATTACATGGCGTTTTGCCACTTCGGTTGCCTCTTTGCACTAATGTGATCTAAGGGAATATTGAATGAAATGTTATCTTGCAATTCTTAGTATTCTTTTTTTTTTTTATCAATTTGTGTAGTTGAAATCGTTTTCTTGTACATTGTCTCCAATACGCTGCTTGGGTGATGATCTGGGGGCAGTGTCTTGTACATTCACCTTCAAGAGCCCAGACTACATGCAGACTACATGGATTGCAGCAAGATATTTTTGATTCCATAAACTTTTATGGTGTAACATTTGCATAAGGTAGTTGGTCTGAATCTTGGAGAAAAATTGCACTGGCATCAATGGACTATGATGTAGAAATACTGGCAAATGTATGTTATTCGGCCTTTATCATCTGGTAAGCACACATGCAAACGTTCAGACATACATACATACGTGCGCACTTATGCCTTTACATACTTCACCATTTCTGATTAGCAAGATCAGATCAGTTCCGGAGAACTTTGTAACACAAGTAACTGCAACCTCATCAAGTCTAAGGCAAAAATTGCAAGAAACATAAGATGTCAAATGCCTGACCCTTTTTTTGGGAGCCACAAGGTAGGCAGGGGCTACTGGGCCCCAACTGTGGTTGTTGATGTTGTTTATCAGTGGTATCTTGCGGTTCCTCCTACTATAACTCTGCAAATTGAGCCAAGGTCCAATCTTTTCATACTTGACTTATATGATAGAGGGAACAACCAGTCACCGATCCAGCGCATGTCTTCTTGAAAAAGAAAATACTTTTAATCGTACAACAATACTAAATACTGCAAAACACAATTTAAGAAAACAGGGTAATATCCCTGATCAAGATTCCAGGTAAACATCCTTTACAACGCAACTTTTACCACGCAGTGCTGTTACAACGCAGGTTTTACTACGCATACCATTACAACGCATTACACTGGGGGGCGCTCTAGGATAGGGAATAAGTTTAATTTACTATCCAACACCTTCCCTAGTGTCCACGGGGACTGGAGTTGGAATAGTAAATTAAACTATTCACTATCCAGCACCCCCAAGTGTAATGCGTTGTAACGGTATGCGTAGTAAAACCTGCGTTGTAACAGCATGCGTGGTAAAAGCACGCGTGATAACGTCATACATCCAAGATTCCACTGTGGGCATTACAAGGTACTAGGGGTGAGCAAAAATTCTGCTCCGCTGGCGGACTTTCGCCCACTCTGCGAGTGGATGTGTTTTTTCTCATGCACAATGAGAATTTGCATCCTCTAATGCATTTTGTAGGCACTAAAATGCTTTGTGGCAACATTTATGAATGAGGGTGGTTGTGGCAGGGCGTGATCGTTTGTGTAGAGAAAGCTGTAATTCGAGTGGAAAGTTTACTTGAGTGGCAGAAAGAGGCAGAAAGAGACAGGAGTGGTGCGCCGTGTGGTGCAGTTCACACTGATTTTACAGCGTGGAACAAGCTCCTGGTGCTAAAAATCAGCACAAGCAGTGCAGCATACTGATTTCAGCTAGTTCACAGAACTCCACAGAATCTTACAAAGTTTTTGTGTTACTCTGCAGAATTCCATAGAGTGAAACTCCAGGGGTTCTGCCCAACCCTAATTACAACCTCCTCTATCTCTTTGGTCTCTCACAACCGGGCGATGCAGGTACTTATATTCCTCAGTGTTGGGAAGAAATGTATACGCAAGATGTACCTTTGAGGTAATTATTGAACACAAATGTAATTTCAGGTAGATTTTTTACCCACACTGCGTGAAATTTGAGCACAAAACTACAAACCTGAAAATGAGCGGCAATGTTTTGAATGGGAGTGTCAACACACACTCCAGGTAGATTTTTACCCAAGTGGACCATTTGGGTAATGTTTGAGTGCCAAATTACAATTCCAAATGTGAAAAGAAGTATGTTGAATGTGAGCGACCAGTAATTAAATTGAAAGTTCATTTTCCAGTTGAATTTTTACCCAAACAGATCGTTCAAGATGCATTTTGCATAATTACGCGTCATGCTGCGTAATTTTGAGGTAATTTCACATCACTATGCTCCAGAAAATTAAATTGTGTAGGTTTCTCACATCCCTAGTTTGGAGCCACTAGGGATCTTAGAGGTGTAGAGTGATGTGAGTGTGGGGTGGGAAGTTTACGGTGCGCTTGGTCAGTACATTTTCTTTATGGTCTAGAGTCTTATAGTCAGTTGATCATTGATTCCAGCGTTGCCATAATCCATCTTGCTGGTGATGAGAGCTTGGGTGGTTATTCTGCAAGTGTTGGTGGGGAACCATTTGAAGATCTTCTTGAGCATCATCAGTGTGTGAGAGCAGGAAATGGAGACTGCAGTCACTTGGTCGGACATGGTGAGTTGGCTGTCAAATCCCATTCCAAAGTTATTTGCGTGGATTGCTGGGAGAGGTGTGGGTCCAAGTTTGGCAGGCCATCAGGTGGAGTCTCAGAGTGAGGTGGCTTTGTCAGAGATTACTACATACTATAGTAGCTTGTCATATGCCTCACCTCTCTTAGGGAAAAACATGAATGCTGCTCAGGGCGCCTTGTAGGGGTAATCCCGAGGCCCTTGGTAATAACAGCCTCCTTCTCGGCAGTTAAAGTTGAAGCATGCAGTAATGCATTTTCAACCTTCCTCAGGTTGGAGCATGGATCATACAACAAGACAGTTCTAGCCCAGTTCGAGCAGGAGATCGTATGATCCAGTAAAGCAGCTGTAGTCAACCCTGAGCCATTGGAAGAATCATGCAACAAGGCAGTTTTCGTTCAAATAAACCTTTGCATGAATCCCACAGGAGAGCGGGTGTAGCCAATTCAGGCTGGTGTGATTCTCAATTAGAATCATAGAGAGACCATTGCAGCATGGGTCCCGCCTTGCTTCACTCTCTCTGGCAGTCCACTTCCTGTGGACACTCTACAGGCCAGAAACATGCTGGTTTTCCCCACTGCCAGGACAGGCAGACTTCATTACTCTTTCAAAAGGGAAAAAAGGGTCTAGGCACCAGGAACACCCTTCAGCTCTTCTAACAAACAGTGCAGAGTTTGGGTGATTTTGCATACATCTGGTAGACAGGGAGTAGGATAGACACCTGACATAGCTACAGAGCAATTCTTTGAATACTCTGCGGAGCCCTCCCTTCCTAGGCCATGAAGAACTCACAACTGGAATAACATGGAGTATTTCTGTTGTAAGTGTTGTTTTAAGACTGCTGGCCAGACTTATTCTTTGTATAGGATTATGCTTCCCAGAGCAAGCTGCAACGCCTACAACATGGGAACAATGAAGTGTCAAGTTTCTGCACCTGGGCGCCATTAGCCTTCCTGAAGCAGTAATCAGGGACATAGGAAAAAAAAATACCTGACCTAAAAACGTCATCACCTTGCACAACAGAAACTGCCACGCCATCCTCAACAGTACCATCAGCAAATGTCAGTGATCAGCACACCCCTGCTAACAGAGTCAACATGGCATTTCTGAAGATAGTCCTGTCCCCCTCTCCCCAATTCTTGCCTGGATCTCCATCTACGATTCATAAAGCGGGTGGTGATGGACAGAGTATCTGAATTAAGCAGAACACTCCTACCCAGTCAAAAGATCAGGGCTTGATCCATCACCGTTTTTTAGCTCACTGCACCATCCCAGCTCAGAACCTGGCTACATGCAAATTAGTCTGACCCTGGCCCAGTGCATCATGGGAACAGGGCAGACCAAACTACCAAGCCAATTCTTTACTGGAAAGGAAACAAGCTTCCGGGGACCGGTTTCTGGCATTACAGCCGGCCCGGCTTGCTTGAATCCTGATGGTGCAGTGAGCAAGGGACTCACATCTGAGTATACCCTTCCACACTTGTGGTGGCCAAAACGATTCATAAAGGGGGTGGTGATGGACAGAGTATCTGAATTAAGCAGAACACTCCTACCCAGTCAAAAGATCAGGGCTTGATTCATCACCGTTTTTTAGCTCACTGCACCATCCCAGCTCAGAACCTGGCTACATGCAAATTAGTCTGACCCTGGCCCAGTGCATCATAGGAACAGGGCAGACCAAACTACCAAGCCAATTCTTTACTGGAAAGGAAACAAGCTTCGGGGGACCGGTTTCTGGCATTACAGCCGTCTTCGGCCCGGCTTGCTTGAATCCTGATGGTGCAGTGAGCAAAGGACTCACATCTGAGTATACCCTTCCACACTTGTGGTGGCCAAAACGATTCATAAAGGGGGTGGTGATGGACAGAGTATCTGAATTAAGCAGAACACTCCTACCCAGTCAAAAGATCAGGGCTTGATCCATCACCGTTTTTTAGCTCACTGCACGATCCCAGCTCAGAACCTGGCTACATGCAAATTAGTCTGACCCTGGCCCAGTGCATCATGGGAACAGGGCAGACCAAACTACCAAGCCAATTCTTTACTGGAAAGGAAACAAGCTTCCGGGGACCGGTTTCTGGCATTACAGCCGTCTTCGGCCCGGCTTGCTTGAATCCTGATGGTGCAGTGAGCAAGGGACTCACATCTGAGTATACCCTTCCACACTTGTGGTGGCCAAAACGATTCATAAAGGGGGTGGTGATGGACAGAGTATCTGAATTAAGCAGAACACTCCTACCCAGTCAAAAGATCAGGGCTTGATCCATCACCGTTTTTTAGCTCACTGCACCATCCCAGCTCAGAACCTGGCTACATGCAAATTAGTCTGACCCTGGCCCAGTGCATCATGGGAACAGGGCAGACCAAACTACCAAGCCAATTCTTTACTGGAAAGGAAACAAGCTTCCGGGGACCGGTTTCTGGCATTACAGCCATCTTCGGCCCGGCTTGCTTGAATCCTGATGGTGCAGTGAGAAAGGGACTCACATCTGAGTATACCCTTCCACACTTGTGGTGGCCAAAACGATTCATAAAGGGGGTGGTGATGGACAGAGTATCTGAATTAAGCAGAACACTCCTACCCAGTCAAAAGATCAGGGCTTGATCCATCACCGTTTTTTAGCTCACTGCACCATCCCAGCTCAGAACCTGGCTACATGCAAATTAGTCTGACCCTGGCCCAGTGCATCATGGGAACAGGGCAGACCAAACTACCAAGCAAATTCTTTACTGGAAAGGAAACAAGCTTCCGGGGACAGGTTTCTGGCATTACAGCCGTCTTCGGCCCGGCTTGCTTGAATCCTGATGGTGCAGTGAGCAAGGGACTCACATCTGAGTATACCCTTCCACACTTATGGTGGCCAAAACGATTCATAAGGGGGGTGGTGATGGACAGAGTATCTGAATTAAGCAGAACACTCCTACCCAGTCAAAAGATCAGGGCTTGATCCATCACCGTTTTTTAGCTCACTGCACCATCCCAGCTCAGAACCTGGCTACATGCAAATTAGTCTGACCCTGGCCCAGTGCATCATGGAAACAGGGCAGACCAAACTACCAAGCCAATTCTTTACTGGAAAGGAAACAAGCTTCCGGGGACCGGTTTCTGGCATTACAGCCATCTTCGGCCCGGCTTGCTTGAATCCTGATGGTGAAGTGAGCAAGGGACTCACATCTGAGTATACCCTTCCACACTTGTGGTGGCCAAAATGATTCATAAAGGGGGTGGTGATGGACAGAGTATCTGAATTAAGCAGAACACTCCTACCCAGTCAAAAGATCAGGGCTTGATCCATCACCGTTTTTTAGCTCACTGCACCATCCCAGCTCAGAACCTGGCTACATGCAAATTAGTCTGACCCTGGCCCAGTGCATCATGGGAACAGGGCAGACCAAACTACCAAGCCAATTCTTTACTGGAAAGGAAACAAGCTTCCGGGGACCGGTTTCTGGCATTACAGCCATCTTCGGCCCGGCTTGCTTGAATCCTGATGGTGCAGTGAGAAAGGGTCTCACATCTGAGTATACCCTTCCACACTTGTGGTGGCCAAAACGATTCATAAAGGGGGTGGTGATGGACAGAGTATCTGAATTAAGCAGAACACTCCTACCCAGTCAAAAGATCAGGGCTTGATCCATCACCGTTTTTTAGCTCACTGCACCATCCCAGCTCAGAACCTGGCTACATGCAAATTAGTCTGACCCTGGCCCAGTGCATCATGGGAACAGGGCAGACCAAACTACCAAGCCAATTCTTTACTGGAAAGGAAACAAGCTTCCGGGGACCGGTTTCTGGCATTACAGCCATCTTCGGCCCGGCTTGCTTGAATCCTGATGGTGCAGTGAGAAAGGGACTCACATCTGAGTATACCCTTCCACACTTGTGGTGGCCAAAACGATTCATAAAGGGGGTGGTGATGGACAGAGTATCTGAATTAAGCAGAACACTCCTACCCAGTCAAAAGATCAGGGCTTGATTCATCACCGTTTTTTAGCTCACTGCACCATCCCAGCTCAGAACCTGGCTACATGCAAATTAGTCTGACCCTGGCCCAGTGCATCATAGGAACAGGGCAGACCAAACTACCAAGCCAATTCTTTACTGGAAAGGAAACAAGCTTCGGGGGACCGGTTTCTGGCATTACAGCCGTCTTCGGCCCGGCTTGCTTGAATCCTGATGGTGCAGTGAGCAAAGGACTCACATCTGAGTATACCCTTCCACACTTGTGGTGGCCAAAACGATTCATAAAGGGGGTGGTGATGGACAGAGTATCTGAATTAAGCAGAACACTCCTACCCAGTCAAAAGATCAGGGCTTGATCCATCACCGTTTTTTAGCTCACTGCACGATCCCAGCTCAGAACCTGGCTACATGCAAATTAGTCTGACCCTGGCCCAGTGCATCATGGGAACAGGGCAGACCAAACTACCAAGCCAATTCTTTACTGGAAAGGAAACAAGCTTCCGGGGACCGGTTTCTGGCATTACAGCCGTCTTCGGCCCGGCTTGCTTGAATCCTGATGGTGCAGTGAGCAAGGGCCTCACATCTGAGTATACCCTTCCACACTTGTGGTGGCCAAAACGATTCATAAAGGGGGTGGTGATGGACAGAGTATCTGAATTAAGCAGAACACTCCTACCCAGTCAAAAGATCAGGGCTTGATCCATCACCGTTTTTTAGCTCACTGCACCATCCCAGCTCAGAACCTGGCTACATGCAAATTAGTCTGACCCAGGCCCAGTGCATCATGGGAACAGGGCAGACCAAACTACCAAGCCAATTCTTTACTGGAAAGGAAACAAGCTTCCGGGGACCGGTTTCTGGCATTACAGCCATCTTCGGCCCGGCTTGCTTGAATCCTGATGGTGCAGTGAGAAAGGGACTCACATCTGAGTATACCCTTCCACACTTGTGGTGGCCAAAACGATTCATAAAGGGGGTGGTGATGGACAGAGTATCTGAATTAAGCAGATCACTCCTACCCAGTCAAAAGATCAGGGCTTGATTCATCACCGTTTTTTAGCTCACTGCACCATCCCAGCTCAGAACCTGGCTACATGCAAATTAGTCTGACCCTGGCCCAGTGCATCATAGGAACAGGGCAGACCAAACTACCAAGCCAATTCTTTACTGGAAAGGAAACAAGCTTCGGGGGACCGGTTTCTGGCATTACAGCCGTCTTCGGCCCGGCTTGCTTGAATCCTGATGGTGCAGTGAGCAAAGGACTCACATCTGAGTATACCCTTCCACACTTGTGGTGGCCAAAACGATTCATAAAGGGGGTGGTGATGGACAGAGTATCTGAATTAAGCAGAACGCTCCTACCCAGTCAAAAGATCAGGGCTTGATTCATCACCGTTTTTTAGCTCACTGCACCATCCCAGCTCAGAACCTGGCTACATGCAAATTAGTCTGACCCTGGCCCAGTGCATCATGGGAACAGGGCAGACCAAACTACCAAGCCAATTCTTTACTGGAAAGGAAACAAGCTTCCGGGGACCGGTTTCTGGCATTACAGCCATCTTCGGCCCGGCTTGCTTGAATCCTGATGGTGCAGTGAGAAAGGGACTCACATCTGAGTATACCCTTCCACACTTGTGGTGGCCAAAACGATTCATAAAGGGGGTGGTGATGGACAGAGTATCTGAATTAAGCAGAACACTCCTACCCAGTCAAAAGATCAGGGCTTGATCCATCACCGTTTTTTAGCTCACTGCACCATCCCAGCTCAGAACCTGGCTACATGCAAATTAGTCTGACCCTGGCCCAGTGCATCATGGGAACAGGGCAGACCAAACTACCAAGCAAATTCTTTACTGGAAAGGAAACAAGCTTCCGGGGACAGGTTTCTGGCATTACAGCCGTCTTCGGCCCGGCTTGCTTGAATCCTGATGGTGCAGTGAGCAAGGGACTCACATCTGAGTATACCCTTCCACACTTATGGTGGCCAAAACGATTCATAAAGGGGGTGGTGATGGACAGAGTATCTGAATTAAGCAGAACACTCCTACCCAGTCAAAAGATCAGGGCTTGATCCATCACCGTTTTTTAGCTCACTGCACCATCCCAGCTCAGAACCTGGCTACATGCAAATTAGTCTGACCCTGGCCCAGTGCATCATGGAAACAGGGCAGACCAAACTACCAAGCCAATTCTTTACTGGAAAGGAAACAAGCTTCCGGGGACCGGTTTCTGGCATTACAGCCATCTTCGGCCCGGCTTGCTTGAATCCTGATGGTGAAGTGAGCAAGGGACTCACATCTGAGTATACCCTTCCACACTTGTGGTGGCCAAAATGATTCATAAAGGGGGTGGTGATGGTCAGAGTATCTGAATTAAGCAGAACACTCCTACCCAGTCAAAAGATCAGGGCTTGATCCATCACCGTTTTTTAGCTCACTGCACCATCCCAGCTCAGAACCTGGCTACATGCAAATTAGTCTGACCCTGGCCCAGTGCATCATGGGAACAGGGCAGACCAAACTACCAAGCCAATTCTTTACTGGAAAGGAAACAAGCTTCCGGGGACCGGTTTCTGGCATTACAGCCATCTTCGGCCCGGCTTGCTTGAATCCTGATGGTGCAGTGAGAAAGGGTCTCACATCTGAGTATACCCTTCCACACTTGTGGTGGCCAAAACGATTCATAAAGGGGGTGGTGATGGACAGAGTATCTGAATTAAGCAGAACACTCCTACCCAGTCAAAAGATCAGGGCTTGATCCATCACCGTTTTTTAGCTCACTGCACCATCCCAGCTCAGAACCTGGCTACATGCAAATTAGTCTGACCCTGGCCCAGTGCATCATGGGAACAGGGCAGACCAAACTACCAAGCCAATTCTTTACTGGAAAGGAAACAAGCTTCCGGGGACCGGTTTCTGGCATTACAGCCATCTTCGGCCCGGCTTGCTTGAATCCTGATGGTGCAGTGAGAAAGGGACTCACATCTGAGTATACCCTTCCACACTTGTGGTGGCCAAAACGATTCATAAAGGGGGTGGTGATGGACAGAGTATCTGAATTAAGCAGAACACTCCTACCCAGTCAAAAGATCAGGGCTTGATTCATCACCGTTTTTTAGCTCACTGCACCATCCCAGCTCAGAACCTGGCTACATGCAAATTAGTCTGACCCTGGCCCAGTGCATCATAGGAACAGGGCAGACCAAACTACCAAGCCAATTCTTTACTGGAAAGGAAACAAGCTTCGGGGGACCGGTTTCTGGCATTACAGCCGTCTTCGGCCCGGCTTGCTTGAATCCTGATGGTGCAGTGAGCAAAGGACTCACATCTGAGTATACCCTTCCACACTTGTGGTGGCCAAAACGATTCATAAAGGGGGTGGTGATGGACAGAGTATCTGAATTAAGCAGAACACTCCTACCCAGTCAAAAGATCAGGGCTTGATCCATCACCGTTTTTTAGCTCACTGCACGATCCCAGCTCAGAACCTGGCTACATGCAAATTAGTCTGACCCTGGCCCAGTGCATCATGGGAACAGGGCAGACCAAACTACCAAGCCAATTCTTTACTGGAAAGGAAACAAGCTTCCGGGGACCGGTTTCTGGCATTACAGCCGTCTTCGGCCCGGCTTGCTTGAATCCTGATGGTGCAGTGAGCAAGGGACTCACATCTGAGTATACCCTTCCACACTTGTGGTGGCCAAAACGATTCATAAAGGGGGTGGTGATGGACAGAGTATCTGAATTAAGCAGAACACTCCTACCCAGTCAAAAGATCAGGGCTTGATCCATCACCGTTTTTTAGCTCACTGCACCATCCCAGCTCAGAACCTGGCTACATGCAAATTAGTCTGACCCAGGCCCAGTGCATCATGGGAACAGGGCAGACCAAACTACCAAGCCAATTCTTTACTGGAAAGGAAACAAGCTTCCGGGGACCGGTTTCTGGCATTACAGCCATCTTCGGCCTGGCTTGCTTGAATCCTGATGGTGCAGTGAGAAAGGGACTCACATCTGAGTATACCCTTCCACACTTGTGGTGGCCAAAACGATTCATAAAGGGGGTGGTGATGGACAGAGTATCTGAATTAAGCAGAACACTCCTACCCAGTCAAAAGATCAGGGCTTGATCCATCACCGTTTTTTAGCTCACTGCACCATCCCAGCTCAGAACCTGGCTACATGCAAATTAGTCTGACCCTGGCCCAGTGCATCATGGGAACAGGGCAGACCAAACTACCAAGCAAATTCTTTACTGGAAAGGAAACAAGCTTCCGGGGACAGGTTTCTGGCATTACAGCCGTCTTTGGCCCGGCTTGCTTGAATCCTGATGGTGCAGTGAGCAAGGGACTCACATCTGAGTATACCCTTCCACACTTATGGTGGCCAAAACGATTCATAAAGGGGGTGGTGATGGACAGAGTATCTGAATTAAGCAGAACACTCCTACCCAGTCAAAAGATCAGGGCTTGATCCATCACCGTTTTTTAGCTCACTGCACCATCCCAGCTCAGAACCTGGCTACATGCAAATTAGTCTGACCCTGGCCCAGTGCATCATGGAAACAGGGCAGACCAAACTACCAAGCCAATTCTTTACTGGAAAGGAAACAAGCTTCCGGGGACCGGTTTCTGGCATTACAGCCATCTTCGGCCCGGCTTGCTTGAATCCTGATGGTGAAGTGAGCAAGGGACTCACATCTGAGTATACCCTTCCACACTTGTGGTGGCCAAAATGATTCATAAAGGGGGTGGTGATGGTCAGAGTATCTGAATTAAGCAGAACACTCCTACCCAGTCAAAAGATCAGGGCTTGATCCATCACCGTTTTTTAGCTCACTGCACCATCCCAGCTCAGAACCTGGCTACATGCAAATTAGTCTGACCCTGGCCCAGTGCATCATGGGAACAGGGCAGACCAAACTACCAAGCCAATTCTTTACTGGAAAGGAAACAAGCTTCCGGGGACCGGTTTCTGGCATTACAGCCATCTTCGGCCCGGCTTGCTTGAATCCTGATGGTGCAGTGAGAAAGGGTCTCACATCTGAGTATACCCTTCCACACTTGTGGTGGCCAAAACGATTCATAAAGGGGGTGGTGATGGACAGAGTATCTGAATTAAGCAGAACACTCCTACCCAGTCAAAAGATCAGGGCTTGATCCATCACCGTTTTTTAGCTCACTGCACCATCCCAGCTCAGAACCTGGCTACATGCAAATTAGTCTGACCCTGGCCCAGTGCATCATGGGAACAGGGCAGACCAAACTACCAAGCCAATTCTTTACTGGAAAGGAAACAAGCTTCGGGGGACCGGTTTCTGGCATTACAGCC
Organism: Lissotriton helveticus; assembly: GCF_964261635.1. Classification (NCBI taxonomy): domain Eukaryota; kingdom Metazoa; phylum Chordata; class Amphibia; order Caudata; family Salamandridae; genus Lissotriton; species Lissotriton helveticus. The sequence goes on from NC_136057.1 coordinate 1,224,800,322, forward strand.
GTCTTCGGCCCGGCTTGCTTGAATCCTGATGGTGCAGTGAGCAAAGGACTCACATCTGAGTATACCCTTCCACACTTATGGTGGCCAAAACGATTCATAAAGGGGGTGGTGATGGACAGAGTATCTGAATTAAGCAGAACACTCCTACCCAGTCAAAAGATCAGGGCTTGATCCATCACCGTTTTTTAGCTCACTGCACGATCCCAGCTCAGAACCTGGCTACATGCAAATTAGTCTGACCCTGGCCCAGTGCATCATGGGAACAGGGCAGACCAAACTACCAAGCCAATTCTTTACTGGAAAGGAAACAAGCTTCCGGGGACCGGTTTCTGGCATTACAGCCGTCTTCGGCCCGGCTTGCTTGAATCCTGATGGTGCAGTGAGCAAGGGACTCACATCTGAGTATACCCTTCCACACTTGTGGTGGCCAAAACGATTCATAAAGGGGGTGGTGATGGACAGAGTATCTGAATTAAGCAGAACACTCCTACCCAGTCAAAAGATCAGGGCTTGATCCATCACCGTTTTTTAGCTCACTGCACCATCCCAGCTCAGAACCTGGCTACATGCAAATTAGTCTGACCCAGGCCCAGTGCATCATGGGAACAGGGCAGACCAAACTACCAAGCCAATTCTTTACTGGAAAGGAAACAAGCTTCCGGGGACCGGTTTCTGGCATTACAGCCATCTTCGGCCCGGCTTGCTTGAATCCTGATGGTGCAGTGAGAAAGGGACTCACATCTGAGTATACCCTTCCACACTTGTGGTGGCCAAAACGATTCATAAAGGGGGTGGTGATGGACAGAGTATCTGAATTAAGCAGAACACTCCTACCCAGTCAAAAGATCAGGGCTTGATCCATCACCGTTTTTTAGCTCACTGCACCATCCCAGCTCAGAACCTGGCTACATGCAAATTAGTCTGACCCTGGCCCAGTGCATCATGGGAACAGGGCAGACCAAACTACCAAGCCAATTCTTTACTGGAAAGGAAACAAGCTTCGGGGGACCGGTTTCTGGCATTACAGCCGTCTTCGGCCCGGCTTGCTTGAATCCTGATGGTGCAGTGAGCAAAGGACTCACATCTGAGTATACCCTTCCACACTTATGGTGGCCAAAACGATTCATAAAGGGGGTGGTGATGGACAGAGTATCTGAATTAAGCAGAACACTCCTACCCAGTCAAAAGATCAGGGCTTGATCCATCACCGTTTTTTAGCTCACTGCACGATCCCAGCTCAGAACCTGGCTACATGCAAATTAGTCTGACCCTGGCCCAGTGCATCATGGGAACAGGGCAGACCAAACTACCAAGCCAATTCTTTACTGGAAAGGAAACAAGCTTCCGGGGACCGGTTTCTGGCATTACAGCCGTCTTCGGCCCGGCTTGCTTGAATCCTGATGGTGCAGTGAGCAAGGGACTCACATCTGAGTATACCCTTCCACACTTGTGGTGGCCAAAACGATTCATAAAGGGGGTGGTGATGGACAGAGTATCTGAATTAAGCAGAACACTCCTACCCAGTCAAAAGATCAGGGCTTGATCCATCACCGTTTTTTAGCTCACTGCACCATCCCAGCTCAGAACCTGGCTACATGCAAATTAGTCTGACCCAGGCCCAGTGCATCATGGGAACAGGGCAGACCAAACTACCAAGCCAATTCTTTACTGGAAAGGAAACAAGCTTCCGGGGACCGGTTTCTGGCATTACAGCCATCTTCGGCCCGGCTTGCTTGAATCCTGATGGTGCAGTGAGAAAGGGACTCACATCTGAGTATACCCTTCCACACTTGTGGTGGCCAAAACGATTCATAAAGGGGGTGGTGATGGACAGAGTATCTGAATTAAGCAGAACACTCCTACCCAGTCAAAAGATCAGGGCTTGATCCATCACCGTTTTTTAGCTCACTGCACCATCCCAGCTCAGAACCTGGCTACATGCAAATTAGTCTGACCCTGGCCCAGTGCATCATGGGAACAGGGCAGACCAAACTACCAAGCAAATTCTTTACTGGAAAGGAAACAAGCTTCCGGGGACAGGTTTCTGGCATTACAGCCGTCTTCGGCCCGGCTTGCTTGAATCCTGATGGTGCAGTGAGCAAGGGACTCACATCTGAGTATACCCTTCCACACTTATGGTGGCCAAAACGATTCATAAAGGGGGTGGTGATGGACAGAGTATCTGAATTAAGCAGAACACTCCTACCCAGTCAAAAGATCAGGGCTTGATCCATCACCGTTTTTTAGCTCACTGCACCATCCCAGCTCAGAACCTGGCTACATGCAAATTAGTCTGACCCTGGCCCAGTGCATCATGGAAACAGGGCAGACCAAACTACCAAGCCAATTCTTTACTGGAAAGGAAACAAGCTTCCGGGGACCGGTTTCTGGCATTACAGCCATCTTCGGCCCGGCTTGCTTGAATCCTGATGGTGAAGTGAGCAAGGGACTCACATCTGAGTATACCCTTCCACACTTGTGGTGGCCAAAACGATTCATAAAGGGGGTGGTGATGGACAGAGTATCTGAATTAAGCAGAACACTCCTACCCAGTCAAAAGATCAGGGCTTGATCCATCACTGTTTTTTAGCTCACTGCACCATCCCAGCTCAGAACCTGGCTACATGCAAATTAGTCTGACCCTGGCCCAGTGCATCATGGGAACAGGGCAGACCAAACTACCAAGCCAATTCTTTACTGGAAAGGAAACAAGCTTCCGGGGACCGGTTTCTGGCATTACAGCCATCTTCGGCCCGGCTTGCTTGAATCCTGATGGTGCAGTGAGAAAGGGTCTCACATCTGAGTATACCCTTCCACACTTGTGGTGGCCAAAACGATTCATAAAGGGGGTGGTGATGGACAGAGTATCTGAATTAAGCAGAACACTCCTACCCAGTCAAAAGATCAGGGCTTGATCCATCACCGTTTTTTAGCTCACTGCACCATCCCAGCTCAGAACCTGGCTACATGCAAATTAGTCTGACCCTGGCCCAGTGCATCATGGGAACAGGGCAGACCAAACTACCAAGCCAATTCTTTACTGGAAAGGAAACAAGCTTCCGGGGACCGGTTTCTGGCATTACAGCCATCTTCGGCCCGGCTTGCTTGAATCCTGATGGTGCAGTGAGAAAGGGACTCACATCTGAGTATACCCTTCCACACTTGTGGTGGCCAAAACGATTCATAAAGGGGGTGGTGATGGACAGAGTATCTGAATTAAGCAGAACACTCCTACCCAGTCAAAAGATCAGGGCTTGATTCATCACCGTTTTTTAGCTCACTGCACCATCCCAGCTCAGAACCTGGCTACATGCAAATTAGTCTGACCCTGGCCCAGTGCATCATAGGAACAGGGCAGACCAAACTACCAAGCCAATTCTTTACTGGAAAGGAAACAAGCTTCGGGGGACCGGTTTCTGGCATTACAGCCGTCTTCGGCCCGGCTTGCTTGAATCCTGATGGTGCAGTGAGCAAAGGACTCACATCTGAGTATACCCTTCCACACTTGTGGTGGCCAAAACGATTCATAAAGGGGGTGGTGATGGACAGAGTATCTGAATTAAGCAGAACACTCCTACCCAGTCAAAAGATCAGGGCTTGATCCATCACCGTTTTTTAGCTCACTGCACGATCCCAGCTCAGAACCTGGCTACATGCAAATTAGTCTGACCCTGGCCCAGTGCATCATGGGAACAGGGCAGACCAAACTACCAAGCCAATTCTTTACTGGAAAGGAAACAAGCTTCCGGGGACCGGTTTCTGGCATTACAGCCGTCTTCGGCCCGGCTTGCTTGAATCCTGATGGTGCAGTGAGCAAGGGACTCACATCTGAGTATACCCTTCCACACTTGTGGTGGCCAAAACGATTCATAAAGGGGGTGGTGATGGACAGAGTATCTGAATTAAGCAGAACACTCCTACCCAGTCAAAAGATCAGGGCTTGATCCATCACCGTTTTTTAGCTCACTGCACCATCCCAGCTCAGAACCTGGCTACATGCAAATTAGTCTGACCCAGGCCCAGTGCATCATGGGAACAGGGCAGACCAAACTACCAAGCCAATTCTTTACTGGAAAGGAAACAAGCTTCCGGGGACCGGTTTCTGGCATTACAGCCATCTTCGGCCCGGCTTGCTTGAATCCTGATGGTGCAGTGAGAAAGGGACTCACATCTGAGTATACCCTTCCACACTTGTGGTGGCCAAAACGATTCATAAAGGGGGTGGTGATGGACAGAGTATCTGAATTAAGCAGAACACTCCTACCCAGTCAAAAGATCAGGGCTTGATCCATCACCGTTTTTTAGCTCACTGCACCATCCCAGCTCAGAACCTGGCTACATGCAAATTAGTCTGACCCTGGCCCAGTGCATCATGGGAACAGGGCAGACCAAACTACCAAGCAAATTCTTTACTGGAAAGGAAACAAGCTTCCGGGGACAGGTTTCTGGCATTACAGCCGTCTTCGGCCCGGCTTGCTTGAATCCTGATGGTGCAGTGAGCAAGGGACTCACATCTGAGTATACCCTTCCACACTTATGGTGGCCAAAACGATTCATAAAGGGGGTGGTGATGGACAGAGTATCTGAATTAAGCAGAACACTCCTACCCAGTCAAAAGATCAGGGCTTGATCCATCACCGTTTTTTAGCTCACTGCACCATCCCAGCTCAGAACCTGGCTACATGCAAATTAGTCTGACCCTGGCCCAGTGCATCATGGAAACAGGGCAGACCAAACTACCAAGCCAATTCTTTACTGGAAAGGAAACAAGCTTCCGGGGACCGGTTTCTGGCATTACAGCCATCTTCGGCCCGGCTTGCTTGAATCCTGATGGTGAAGTGAGCAAGGGACTCACATCTGAGTATACCCTTCCACACTTGTGGTGGCCAAAACGATTCATAAAGGGGGTGGTGATGGACAGAGTATCTGAATTAAGCAGAACACTCCTACCCAGTCAAAAGATCAGGGCTTGATCCATCACCGTTTTTTAGCTCACTGCACCATCCCAGCTCAGAACCTGGCTACATGCAAATTAGTCTGACCCTGGCCCAGTGCATCATGGGAACAGGGCAGACCAAACTACCAAGCCAATTCTTTACTGGAAAGGAAACAAGCTTCCGGGGACCGGTTTCTGGCATTACAGCCATCTTCGGCCCGGCTTGCTTGAATCCTGATGGTGCAGTGAGAAAGGGACTCACATCTGAGTATACCCTTCCACACTTGTGGTGGCCAAAACGATTCATAAAGGGGGTGGTGATGGACAGAGTATCTGAATTAAGCAGAACACTCCTACCCAGTCAAAAGATCAGGGCTTGATCCATCACCGTTTTTTAGCTCACTGCACCATCCCAGCTCAGAACCTGGCTACATGCAAATTAGTCTGACCCTGGCCCAGTGCATCATGGGAACAGGGCAGACCAAACTACCAAGCCAATTCTTTACTGGAAAGGAAACAAGCTTCCGGGGACCGGTTTCTGGCATTACAGCCATCTTCGGCCCGGCTTGCTTGAATCCTGATGGTGCAGTGAGAAAGGGACTCACATCTGAGTATACCCTTCCACACTTGTGGTGGCCAAAACGATTCATAAAGGGGGTGGTGATGGACAGAGAATCTGAATTAAGCAGAACACTCCTACCCAGTCAAAAGATCAGGGCTTGATTCATCACCGTTTTTTAGCTCACTGCACCATCCCAGCTCAGAACCTGGCTACATGCAAATTAGTCTGACCCTGGCCCAGTGCATCATAGGAACAGGGCAGACCAAACTACCAAGCCAATTCTTTACTGGAAAGGAAACAAGCTTCGGGGGACCGGTTTCTGGCATTACAGCCGTCTTCGGCCCGGCTTGCTTGAATCCTGATGGTGCAGTGAGCAAAGGACTCACATCTGAGTATACCCTTCCACACTTGTGGTGGCCAAAACGATTCATAAAGGGGGTGGTGATGGACAGAGTATCTGAATTAAGCAGAACACTCCTACCCAGTCAAAAGATCAGGGCTTGATCCATCACCGTTTTTTAGCTCACTGCACGATCCCAGCTCAGAACCTGGCTACATGCAAATTAGTCTGACCCTGGCCCAGTGCATCATGGGAACAGGGCAGACCAAACTACCAAGCCAATTCTTTACTGGAAAGGAAACAAGCTTCCGGGGACCGGTTTCTGGCATTACAGCCGTCTTCGGCCCGGCTTGCTTGAATCCTGATGGTGCAGTGAGCAAGGGACTCACATCTGAGTATACCCTTCCACACTTGTGGTGGCCAAAACGATTCATAAAGGGGGTGGTGATGGACAGAGTATCTGAATTAAGCAGAACACTCCTACCCAGTCAAAAGATCAGGGCTTGATCCATCACCGTTTTTTAGCTCACTGCACCATCCCAGCTCAGAACCTGGCTACATGCAAATTAGTCTGACCCAGGCCCAGTGCATCATGGGAACAGGGCAGACCAAACTACCGAGCCAATTCTTTACTGGAAAGGAAACAAGCTTCCGGGGACCGGTTTCTGGCATTACAGCCATCTTCGGCCCGGCTTGCTTGAATCCTGATGGTGCAGTGAGAAAGGGACTCACATCTGAGTATACCCTTCCACACTTGTGGTGGCCAAAACGATTCATAAAGGGGGTGGTGATGGACAGAGTATCTGAATTAAGCAGAACACTCCTACCCAGTCAAAAGATCAGGGCTTGATCCATCACCGTTTTTTAGCTCACTGCACCATCCCAGCTCAGAACCTGGCTACATGCAAATTAGTCTGACCCTGGCCCAGTGCATCATGGGAACAGGGCAGACCAAACTACCAAGCAAATTCTTTACTGGAAAGGAAACAAGCTTCCGGGGACAGGTTTCTGGCATTACAGCCGTCTTCGGCCCGGCTTGCTTGAATCCTGATGGTGCAGTGAGCAAGGGACTCACATCTGAGTATACCCTTCCACACTTATGGTGGCCAAAACGATTCATAAAGGGGGTGGTGATGGACAGAGTATCTGAATTAAGCAGAACACTCCTACCCAGTCAAAAGATCAGGGCTTGATCCATCACCGTTTTTTAGCTCACTGCACCATCCCAGCTCAGAACCTGGCTACATGCAAATTAGTCTGACCCTGGCCCAGTGCATCATGGAAACAGGGCAGACCAAACTACCAAGCCAATTCTTTACTGGAAAGGAAACAAGCTTCCGGGGACCGGTTTCTGGCATTACAGCCATCTTCGGCCCGGCTTGCTTGAATCCTGATGGTGAAGTGAGCAAGGGACTCACATCTGAGTATACCCTTCCACACTTGTGGTGGCCAAAACGATTCATAAAGGGGGTGGTGATGGACAGAGTATCTGAATTAAGCAGAACACTCCTACCCAGTCAAAAGATCAGGGCTTGATCCATCACCGTTTTTTAGCTCACTGCACCATCCCAGCTCAGAACCTGGCTACATGCAAATTAGTCTGACCCTGGCCCAGTGCATCATGGGAACAGGGCAGACCAAACTACCAAGCCAATTCTTTACTGGAAAGGAAACAAGCTTCCGGGGACCGGTTTCTGGCATTACAGCCATCTTCGGCCCGGCTTGCTTGAATCCTGATGGTGCAGTGAGAAAGGGACTCACATCTGAGTATACCCTTCCACACTTGTGGTGGCCAAAACGATTCATAAAGGGGGTGGTGATGGACAGAGTATCTGAATTAAGCAGAACACTCCTACCCAGTCAAAAGATCAGGGCTTGATCCATCACCGTTTTTTAGCTCACTGCACCATCCCAGCTCAGAACCTGGCTACATGCAAATTAGTCTGACCCTGGCCCAGTGCATCATGGGAACAGGGCAGACCAAACTACCAAGCCAATTCTTTACTGGAAAGGAAACAAGCTTCCGGGGACCGGTTTCTGGCATTACAGCCATCTTCGGCCCGGCTTGCTTGAATCCTGATGGTGCAGTGAGAAAGGGACTCACATCTGAGTATACCCTTCCACACTTGTGGTGGCCAAAACGATTCATAAAGGGGGTGGTGATGGACAGAGTATCTGAATTAAGCAGAACACTCCTACCCAGTCAAAAGATCAGGGCTTGATACATCACCGTTTTTTAGCTCACTGCACCATCCCAGCTCAGAACCTGGCTACATGCAAATTAGTCTGACCCTGGCCCAGTGCATCATGGGAACAGGGCAGACCAAACTACCAAGCAAATTCTTTACTGGAAAGGAAACAAGCTTCCGGGGACAGGTTTCTGGCATTACAGCCGTCTTCGGCCCGGCTTGCTTGAATCCTGATGGTGCAGTGAGCAAGGGACTCACATCTGAGTATACCCTTCCACACTTATGGTGGCCAAAACGATTCATAAAGGGGGTGGTGATGGACAGAGTATCTGAATTAAGCAGAACACTCCTACCCAGTCAAAAGATCAGGGCTTGATCCATCACCGTTTTTTAGCTCACTGCACCATCCCAGCTCAGAACCTGGCTACATGCAAATTAGTCTGACCCTGGCCCAGTGCATCATGGAAACAGGGCAGACCAAACTACCAAGCCAATTCTTTACTGGAAAGGAAACAAGCTTCCGGGGACCGGTTTCTGGCATTACAGCCATCTTCGGCCCGGCTTGCTTGAATCCTGATGGTGAAGTGAGCAAGGGACTCACATCTGAGTATACCCTTCCACACTTGTGGTGGCCAAAACGATTCATAAAGGGGGTGGTGATGGACAGAGTATCTGAATTAAGCAGAACACTCCTACCCAGTCAAAAGATCAGGGCTTGATCCATCACCGTTTTTTAGCTCACTGCACCATCCCAGCTCAGAACCTGGCTACATGCAAATTAGTCTGACCCTGGCCCAGTGCATCATGGGAACAGGGCAGACCAAACTACCAAGCCAATTCTTTACTGGAAAGGAAACAAGCTTCCGGGGACCGGTTTCTGGCATTACAGCCATCTTCGGCCCGGCTTGCTTGAATCCTGATGGTGCAGTGAGAAAGGGACTCACATCTGAGTATACCCTTCCACACTTGTGGTGGCCAAAATGATTCATAAAGGGGGTGGTGATGGACAGAGTATCTGAATTAAGCAGAACACTCCTACCCAGTCAAAAGATCAGGGCTTGATCCATCACCGTTTTTTAGCTCACTGCACCATCCCAGCTCAGAACCTGGCTACATGCAAATTAGTCTGACCCTGGCCCAGTGCATCATGGGAACAGGGCAGACCAAACTACCAAGCAAATTCTTTACTGGAAAGGAAACAAGCTTCCGGGGACCGGTTTCTGGCATTACAGCCGTCTTCGGCCCGGCTTGCTTGAATCCTGATGGTGCAGTGAGCAAGGGACTCACATCTGAGTATACCCTTCCACACTTATGGTGGCCAAAACGATTCATAAAGGGGGTGGTGATGGACAGAGTATCTGAATTAAGCAGAACACTCCTACCCAGTCAAAAGATCAGGGCTTGATCCATCACCGTTTTTTAGCTCACTGCACCATCCCAGCTCAGAACCTGGCTACATGCAAATTAGTCTGACCCTGGCCCAGTGCATCATGGGAACAGGGCAGACCAAACTACCAAGCCAATTCTTTACTGGAAAGGAAACAAGCTTCCGGGGACCGGTTTCTGGCATTACAGCCATCTTCGGCCCGGCTTGCTTCAATCCTGATGGTGAAGTGAGCAAGGGACTCACATCTGAGTATACCCTTCCACACTTGTGGTGGCCAAAACGATTCATAAAGGGGGTGGTGATGGACAGAGTATCTGAATTAGGCAGAACACTCCTACCAAGTCAAAAGATCAGGGCTTGATCCATCACCGTTTTTTAGCTCACTGCACCATCCCAGCTCAGAACCTGGCTACATGCAAATTAGTCTGACCCTGGCCCAGTGCATCATGGGAACAGGGCAGACCAAACTACCAAGCAAATTCTTTACTGGAAAGGAAACAAGCTTCCGGGGACCGGTTTCTGGCATTACAGCCGTCTTCGGCCCGTCTTGCTTGAATCCTGATGGTGCAGTGAGCAAGGGACTCACATCTGAGTATACCCTTCCACATTTGTGGTGGCCAAAACGATTCATAAAGGGGGTGGTGATGGACAGAGTATCTGAATTAAGCAGAACACTCCTACCCAGTCAAAAGATCAGGGCTTGATCCATCACCGTTTTTTAGCTCACTGCACCATCCCAGCTAAGAACCTGGCTACATGCAAATTAGTCTGACCCTGGCCCAGTGCATCATGGGAACAGGGCAGACCAAACTACCAAGCCAATTCTTTACTGGAAAGGAAACAAGCTTCCGGGGACCGGTTTCTGGCATTACAGCCGTCTTCGGCCCGGCTTGCTTGAATCCTGATGGTGCAGTGAGCAAGGGACTCACATCTGAGTATACCCTTTCACACTTGTGGTGGCCAAAACGATTCATAAAGGGGGTGGTGATGGACAGAGTATCTGAATTAAGCAGAACACTCCTACCCAGTCAAAAGATCAGGGCTTGATCCATCACTGTTTTTTAGCTCTCTGCACCATCCCAGCTCAAAACCTGGCTACATGCAAATTAGTCTGACCCTGGCCGGGTGCATCATTGGAACAGGGCAGACCAAACTACCAAGCCAATTCTTTACTGGAAAGGAAACAAGCTTCCGGGGACCGGTTTCTGGCATTACAGCCGTCTTCGGCCCGGCTTGCTTGAATCCTGATGGTGCAGTGAGCAAGGGACTCACATCTGAGTATACCCTTCCACACTTGTGGTGGCCAAAACGATTCATAAAAGGGGTGGTGATGGACAGAGTATCTGAATTAAGCAGAACACTTCTACCCAGTCAAAAGATCAGGGCTTGATCCATCACCGTTTTTTAGCTCACTGCACCACCCCAGCTCAGAACCTGGCTACATGCAAATTAGTCTGACCCTGGCCCAGTGCATCATGGGAACAGCCGGGCCGAAGACGGCTGCAATGCCAGAAACCGGTCCCCGGAAGCTTGTTTCCTTTCCAGTAAAGAATTGGCTTGGTAGTTTGGTCTGCCCTGTTCCCATGATGCACTGGGCCAGGGACAGACTAATTTGCATATAGCCAGGTTCTGAACTGGGATGGTGCAGTGAGCTAAAAAAAAACGGTGATGGATCAAGCCCTGATCTTTTGACTGGGTATGAGTGTTCTGTTTAATTCAGATGCTCTGTCCATCACCACCCCCTTTTCTGTATCGTTGTGGCCACTATAGGAGTGGCAGGGTATGCTCAGACATGAGTCCCTTGCTCACTGCACCATCAGGATTCAAGCAAGCCGGGCCGAAGACGGCTGCAATGCCAGAAACCGGTCCCCGGAAGCTTGTTTCCTTTCCAGTAAAGAATTGGCTTGGTAGTTTGGTCTGCCCTGTTCCCATGATGCACTGGGCCAGGGACAGACTAATTTGCATATAGCCAGGTTCTGAACTCGGGTGGTGCAGTGAGCTAAAAAACGGTGATGGATCAAGCCCTGATCTTTTGACTGGGTATGAGTGTTCTGTTTAATTCAGATGCTCTGTCCATCACCACCCCCTTTTCTGAATCGTTTTGGCCACTATAGGAGTGGCAGGGTATGCTCAGACATGAGTCCCTTGCTCACTGCACCATCAGGATTCAAGCAAGCCGGGCCGAAGACGGCTGCAATGCCAGAAACCGGTCCCCGGAAGCTTGTTTCCTTTCCATTAAAAATTGGCTTGGTAGTTTGGTCTGCCCTTTTCCCATGATGCACTGGGCCAGGGACAGACTAATTTGCATATAGCCAGGTTCTGAACTGGGATGGTGCAGTGAGCTAAAAAACGGTGATGGATCAAGCCCTGATCTTTTGACTGGGTATGAGTGTTCTGTTTAATTCAGATGCTCTGTCCATCACCACCCCCTTTTCTGAATGGATCTCCATCTACAGCCACAAGATTGCAGACAGTACACTTCCGCTGGCTGGGGCATCATTCTTCATCCTCCATTTTACCCCATGCCAAATCATGGGAATCAAAAATGGATGAAATTATCTTCAGTACTCGTAGATACAAAGAGTCTGACAAGTACATATTTGCTATACACACACTGTGCACACACCCAAACTCAACATACACACATGCTATCAACACCAGGTGTTGGGTTTCACATAACAGTTGAATTTAAAACATGAGAGTTCAGAAAGTCATAGTCTACCTAATATTAATAAAAGGTCTTCCCAGCTATAATATCCCAAAATTTGGAACACTTCAACTATTGCTGTCCACTGTGGAGGCTTTCCTGCTATGCCCGCCCGCCTCCCCCCAGGTCACAGAACTAGGTTTTGAACTTTGCATTGTCAGAGACAGGTCTAGGACTTAGCACATACATCAGATTTGTATGATGCTAGGGGCAAAATAAAAACCAGGATACTATATACACCAGCAGACAGTCAGGGCAGGGGTGCATGTCACCTTCCTGTGGGGGACAGTGCCATCCCAACACCAAGCCTTCCATTTTTAGGCTCCAGGGATCTATAATGCCTTTGACAGCAAAATCCAGTAAGCACTGTCACTCCTGCTCCTCAGAATTGTACTGAATGTACTAAAATGATCCCTATCCTACACACTTCTGTGGAACCCAGGTGGTGCTCCCCATTTTCTTACCTGCATCTTCTCTCTCATCGCTCTTCTGTATTTGTGCTTGAAGATGGATATGTGTTTATTAAATCATCATGCATACATAGGAATTGTTGTATATAATGTTGCTAATAAATTCATGTTCGATACAATTATTTGTTATTATTTTTCAGCTGCTTCATTTTTCGACTCATCGCTTTATTTAGAGTTGGGTAATAATGGGTAATTCGCCAAAAAACAGTGGGCCTTATTATCAAGAAAGGGCGAATCATTATCGCCGCTTTTATCGACAAGAAACTGCCGCTAAAGCGGCGATAATGGGCTTGATAATATGCCCTTGTGAATTCCCATAGAAGCCCAAGTTAACACCAGAACCTGGGCTTCTATGGGAATTCACAAAGGCATATTATCAAGCCCATTATCGCTGCTTTAGCGACAGTTTCCTGCCGATAAAAACGGCGATAATGTATCGCCCTTTCTTGATAATATGGCTCAGTGTTCCTCCATCTCATTTTAAGTGAGTGGAAAGTCAGTTTTGCAGATCTAGCTGGAAATGGCATTTTAATATATTTCCACTTTGCCACTTTTAGGGAAGGTCTCAGATATTACATATTATAGAGAATCCACTTGGAAGGGGAAGGATAGGCATTTTGAATTGGTCTAGAATTGTAGATGCGATGGTAAATGAAAGGCCATATGTCATTTAATTTCATGAAATATCACTTTAACACAAGACTTTTTAGACATTTTATATGGAAATCCAGTGTGTTGACAATATTTCTTCAAAGGCTGTGAAAATTGCAACATTTCCGAGTTGTGGGGCAGGTACAGCCGACAACACAAGAATACTGGAGTATTCTGCAGTGTCTTTTGCAAGTTTTTAAAAATGTGAATTTTTTTTGTAAATGCACAATTGTACCCCATTTACTCAAGTGAAGAAATGCAGAATCCCCATTCAGAAAAGTGAGCGCAATCATGTGTGTATTGTCTTCGTGAAATTTAGGTCACCTGTTTTGCCCCACCACTACTTCCAAACATCTCCAGACATCACTGGCTCCTCAACGACCTTCTGTTTTTAGCTGAGTGGATAAGGAAAACTTTAAAGAAAAAGAGAAAATACATAATCAAATCTGATCTTTCTGAGCCCTGTCTACTTTTATTGTTGATTCTACCGGCATGAGCCCTAACACCAGTGGTAGAAGGGGCAAGTCATGTCTAATACTTTCTGTACTTGTCCCCGCCTAATTAGCATCCATGACCATAAGCCTATGGTGTAAGAACACAGTAAGAAAATCGATTTTTAATAAGCATTTGTAGTACCGGTAGCAAATCTATTTGCTTTTACATTTCATACTCTACAAAAGGTATTTAGAGAAAATATAGAATATTATAATTAGCACAATATTCTAATGGATTGTCCCATTATACACAATAGGATTGTAAATAATATAGTTTTCATTTACTTAGATTTTGATCATTCATTCAGTGTTTACCTTAAACATACTATCTGAGGCTAAATTGCATAGAATGACTTCCCCGAAAGAAATCCGTTGTCTGGTTTAAGAATATCAATACATTAATAAATATAAAGATTCTATAAATCAAACCAGATTTTACATTGATTGTTTTGCATGTGTTTTATGTGCTTGTCCCATTTATAGATATGTTGTTCTTCCTGATACGAGGTAGTTCCTATGGACCTCACTCCACTAATTCTTAAAGTGACAAAAATGAAAAGGAAAATGGGGCATTACACCTTTCACAGCACCAAGACCACATTATACGGTAGCGGCAAGGCAAGATAGGTGCAAATGTCCTGCACTGTCAAAACAATTTTACGAAGACAATCGTTAAGGTTCCACTTCTATGATTGTGGCTATTCCTCTAAGTTACTAGGTAATGTTGAAACAGACTGGTCCTTCTCAGACAGCAGCAGTCCGGCGGGCTCCCAGGAATCGGTACTCATAGGGGCAATTAAACTCTCTAAGGCATTCTAGTGGTCTAAAGTGCTCTGTCCTATGCTGATACTGCTACATTCCTGCCACCAGAGCTAAGGTAGGGTATGACCTTTCGGACTCTATGGAGCTGGGAAGAGCATCCAGAAACCTTTGCTGAAACGGCATCTGACTTAGGTTTACTATATTTCTTAACCTCAAGACTTTCAACAGATTCTGTAAGAGTGTAGAACTGGCCAATGCCAGACAGGCAAAACTAAGAGGCCCATAGGAGTGCTCTACTTCCTGTAACAAGGATTTCTATTTTATCAATAATAATTTTCACTTTTTTTCTTCATACAGCGTCTGTCTTGGAGTAAACATTCTTTGAACTTAACGGGCTTTGAAGATTTACCATTAACGTTACACATTGGCTGCATATCACTGGCATATGCATAACGCTGGATTCCAAGTAAGCATGGGCGGATTTTGCGAATTGGCAATCCGCGAAATTGCGTATTTACGGATTCGCAATCCGCAAAATCCGCAAACTCTCGCGAATTTGCGGATTTTTTTTGTGTTCGCAAGGATTTCTGCCAGTTCGCGAGGATTTTGTACCAGTTCGCAAACGCGAACTTACTTTTCGGGTAGCAACGGTCGCGCACATGTTGTTTCTACATCTGGTTCATCACAGCACCCTCTGTTTCACCACTGCCACCCTCTGTTTCACCACTGCCACCCTCTGGCTCACCCATGCCACCCTCTGGCTCACCCATGCCACCCTCTAGTTCATCACTGTAGATTATGGGTGGAAAAGCACACCTGCCCTGCCTCAACTGACATCAATGAATTAGGGGCTGATTAATGTGTTACTGAATTTGAACTTCCTGGCTGGAACCTGCTTCCTTATCTGTAATTTCTTTCTCTGAGCCTGCTGTGAGGGTCAGAGCAGGGTCATAGAATAGTTGCAAGTAGGCAACTGAACTCTGGAGGGGCCCCTCAGGAAGCACTACAGGGAATGGTTACTAATGATAATATTGAACTTTTGCACCTGCTGAGTGCTTTCAGTTTTGCAAAAATCCAAATATCCAGCTGCATCCACAAAGAGTAATCCTTCCAGGTCAAGATCCCTGGCACCTGTTTCCTTATCTGTAATTGCTTTCTGTTGCAGTGTAATTTTTTTAACAGGACCTTTGTTGTATACTTGTAGCTATTCTCTGAGCCTGCTGTGAGGGTCAGAGCAGGGTCATAGAATAGTTGCAAGTAGGCAACTGAACTCTGGAGGGGCCCCTCAGGAAGCACTACAGGGAATGGTTACTAATGATGAGTTTGAACTTTTGCACCTGCTGAGTGCTTCCAGGTCAAGATCCAAATCAAAGTGACCAGCACATGAAGAAAGCACTGAGAGGAGCCTGCTGGACAGGAACAGGAAGTTGTAGACTGTGGGGCACTTCCTTCCTCCCACCCCCCCCCCCAAAATGGACTCCTTGCAAAAAAAAAGTGCAGGCAAATGTCAACCTGAGGAGTTATTCTAATAAAAATCATAATTTTCAAGGTTTATGCTGCCTGCTGGTGGATTTCTTGTGCGAAATTGCAAATTTTGCAATCTCGCAATTGCGAGATTGTCGCTGCCCGCCGCATCTACGTTTTCGCGAGTGTTTACTCCCGCGAAATTGTATAGTATTCTAGTTGGCAAGTGCGACCAAGCAAAAAAATCCGCTTCGCACGGATTTACGAATTTTCGGTAAGTTTGCGAGAGTTCGCGGATTGCGAATTTACCGAAAATCCGCAAAATCCGCGAGCGGAACGGATTTTACGCCCATGCTTAATTCCAAGGGGCAGATTTACAAGCCCCTTGCACTTCCAGTACGCCACTTTTTATGACGCAGCGCATTTCTTTGCCCCATATTTACAAGGACAGGAAAAGCCACCCTGCATTGCTTTTCCTGTCCTTGTAAATATGGCCCCTTTACACGCAGCACTTTGCATGAAAGGGGCGTTCCATGAGGGTTGCTGTGTGGGTGTTCCCACGAAACACCCATGGAACTAGACACATTTCCAGATTTATGAGAAATCGTGAACCTGGAAATGCGTCAGTATGCTACACCACCCTAGGGATGGCATAGCCAGGCGCAACGGGGAGAAATGTTTAATTTCTCCTCGTTTTTTCCTCTTTCATTGCGTCCTGCATTCTACAGCACACATTGAAAGAGGAAAATGCCTGTAGTGATTGTTTTTGTGCAGGAAGGTACCCCTTCCTGCACAAAAAAAATCTCCCCATGATGCAGGCATCTTTGCACCATGATGGAAGGGTGTGTGCGCCGGCGCATGGCAGCTATTTGTGCGCCAGCGCAGGGGAGAGCACAGGAATCCAACATATCATTGTAGATATGTTACATTTCTGTGCCCTGAAAGTGCCGCAGCGTGGCAAAACCAAAGGGATTGAGGTGCTGCGTGTGGCACTTTCTTGTAGACCTGCTTCCAAATATTCTTATCAGATGTGCCAGGGTTAAAACATAAATAATACAGGCAAGATGGGGAATTGCTAAGTACTCTGGAACTCAAGTAAAAGAACTGAACGAGTAGAAGAGGAGAAATAAAAAACAATGTTCCTCTGTTAAGGAATGATGAGATGCACGGGAGCACAGGAATGCAACATATCTACAACGATACGTCGCATTCCTGTGCTCTCCACTGCGCTGGCCCACAAACAGCTGCCATGCGTCGGCGCAGACACCCTGGAGCACAGCACCAAAGACTGAATTCAGAAACTCCAACTTTTTGGGGTGACAAAGATTTTCAGAATTGTGGTACTGCTGCAAGGATGAAAACATAATTTGAAAGGGAGCAAGGGTTCAGATTTGGAGCCTAATATTGACAATACCGATAACAGCATAGAGATCTCCACCAGACTGGCGGAGATTTCTAAATATATGACAGGTGGTTGCCAGACCAGCGTAGGTTATTACCTCCACTCTGCTGGTGGACAGCGGGACACCCACCAATCTCTAAATAAAGCCGTAGGTTTCTTAAGCAATGTTTTGTCTCAAGTCTGCTTATAATGAGAGATTGCTGATATTTCATGTAGTAGTTTTTAGAAGGAGGGACACTGTGTATTGAATAAAGAAGAAGATCACATACTTAAGGCTACAACCGGTAGAGATTTTTTCTAACCAAAAATGTTTGTCTATTGTATACGAATATTTGTTTTTTTTGGTATCTGATCGATTTTGTCAATGAAGTATTGGATTGAATCATCCCAAGAGTTTGAGATACAGCTAAATTTGAATTGAAATTGACAGTTGTGCTAGCAATGATATGAAACAACAGAACGTGAGCAGTTGTTGCTCGTTGTAATTTCGTTTACATGTGTCCTCACACCAAAAATTAGACATGGGGACACATTTTGTGCTAACATATAGTGTGAAATGACAAATTTGCATTCCATATAGTTAAGTGTATTTTCACATCATGTTGCTGTATTTCGCTTACTAACGGAAAAGTAAACCACGAACAACCCTACTTTTTTGTAGCAATATTTGGTGAGCATAAAATGAGTGCGCCATTTGTGTCCAGCTGTATCCGCATTAAGTTCCAGGAATGCTGCAGTAAAACAGTGAGGGGATTTAGTTGTTCCCTTTCCAGTAATTGGAACATCCATGGCTAGTTCAGCAGTTGATTACGGTAAAGTGCAACAAGCTGTACAACTCTCATTAGGATCTAAAAGAGAAGGGTTTGGTGTCAGTGCTGACTTCAGACTTTGTTTTCTCATTTTGTTCCATTCTCTAGTTTTAATACGTAGAATAGAACTGTTTTTTTTCCTCCAAATCTCTGCATTTTCGGGCTCTGCATAATTAGTTGGTGATCTGTTCTTATCTGCGCATAGAGGTTTGGAGCACAGCCCTTCTCAAAATGGCTGCTCTGTTGAGAAGCTCTGCCTGTGTTTACTGTTTGATCTAAACATGAGTTAATTGGAACCCGTTACAAAGACATAAGTTCGATGGGGAGCAGTGAGAGAACATGCTGGCCCAAGATCCAGATGAATGGCGATCAGGAGTACCATCAAGGCCATGAAGCAGGCCCATCGAGGTGAGAGCAGGCTGCAGATCAGCGGGTGCTGAAACATCATGGAGAATCTATCTCTGGATGGTGGAGTAAGAATGTGGTCTGAGATGCGCTAGTGATGCTGTGCACCTCCTGGTAAGTCCCTTCCTTGAAGAGAAAGCCGAGGGACTTGGCAACGAGACATCCCATCCGATCAGTTTGTATGAGTGGCAGGGAGGTGGAGTGCACTGGTGGCGGTCAGCCAGAGAAGGGACAGATTGGGTTGATCATTGGGACCCACCGTATTGGATGGGGAGTTCAGGTTGGGATGACGTGACACCAGTGATGAGGAGATGCCATTTTTTTAATTTAGTTTTTTTGCTATATCCTACAATTTACTTTTGTTAGTGAGAAATGCCATCTCATGGCGAACCACGAATGCTCCACTTCTCATGTACTACCACTGAAACAAAGCTGTCCTTCCTGCTTATTTCTGCTACTTCCTTCTTCGAAAACCCCACACAAACTTACTAAACATCTACTGCTGCCAAGTGCTCTCAGTAAACTCTATATTCTCAATCCCGAGTGCTGAACATAGTGAAGGTAAAAATATCTGACTATATGGTCGCTCATGTAAATGAAATGATGGAATATATCAAGAGGACAAAAGTACTCTCTCAGCTACCATCCAAGAAACCCAATAATGCTCTCTTGCAAGACACTCACCTTTCCAAAGTAGAATCTAGGAAATTGAAAAGAGACTGGGTGGGAAAGGTAGTCTCCTTTTTCAGCTGTAAACATCTAAATCAAGACTTGCAAGTACACATGATAACTTTCAGGGAAAAACAGAGTTGCCAGTCCTATCCATAAGAATCATGCTGAACCAAGCAGTCAATTCAGAATATCACTTTTGTGTGGAAAACCGTATACACCTCTACTGGTCTTAAAAGGGACTTCTTTTCCTCTCCGTATAGTCTATTCATAGAAATTGGCCAGAGAAAATTATTAGTGGGAGAAGACTGGAAGATAGCGCTGGATTAATCATGGACATATTGAGCCACTCTGATACCCGATGTCACAAAGACAGAAGCATATTACAAGAAGTACCATCCGACCGCTAGATACCGGATGCTTGACCATTATACTATCCCACGACCAAGGAATACACCTAAATCTCTATAGCACATGGCAAATAACCCAGAACCAGTAATACTACACTGATCAGGGTCCTCAAATGTGTCATAGATATCAGCAGTGTTTTGGACCAGGCACTGATCTACGCAGTACAGGCTCTCCATCGTGTGTAGTTGGAGGACATGGGAAAAAAAATATAAGCTGCCAGAGGAAAAAATAAGTGTACCTGGAGGATGAGTGCAACGAAATATAAACTGCAAGGGGGGAAAACTAGGATGCAAGTCATGCTCAGAGAAGATTTGGATCTTAATGAAAACTAAGTTACCTCACCGCAGTTCCTCTGGTCAGTTGGAAAATTGTTATTAAAGGAATGCAAATGAGAGTCTTTCTGTAAAATTTTCACCATAAGACTGCAATATGTGGTGTAGACAACATCCATGTCCTTCAAATGCTAATGAATAGGAAATTTGATTTGACCTACATATTCTCTACCCTAGAAAAGAAGTCATGTTCCATATTAAAGGAAATGCCTAGGAACATCGAGAGAAAACAGGTGGCCCTGTCACTGGAACAATGTTAGGTGCAGACAGCTATCCCTGCAATTTGTGACCTCAGTGGATAAACACTCATGCATCCGATGGACATAATGAAAGAGTTTGCTGCTGTTTATACAAAATTGTACACCTTTAGTGAACACAGTGCTACTGCGCAAGGAGATGCATTTATGGGCTGACCACCCAGCCCAAAATTGTTCCAACATTTGAGTGTGTAACTGGATCAAGATATATCTGCCACAGAGATCCCAGCAGCAATTAATCTGGTGGTAACAGGTAAGAATCAAGGGTCAGATGGCTTTCAATTGAAATGTTATAAAAACTTCCAGGTCCATAATGGTCCCATTCCTGGAGAAAACTTATAAATAAGCTATGGGAACCAATGTCTTCAACTCGGAATTTATCAGTGCCCATATATTCCTAATACCCTAGCCTGAGAGAGACGAACAGCTGTGTTCCAAGTACGGCCAACTACCCTTCTTTTCAGAGAGGTGAAGATTTTGGCAAAAGTAGCATCAATGAGGCTGATCAATGTGATTCCACTGCTGATCCACAGGAATCTAGTGAGTTTCGTTCTAATGGATCATCACTACACCGTATGTGTAAAGTACTATACCTAGCCTGACAGGCCATGCAGGATGGTCAAGAGAAGATAATCTTCTCCCTCATCTTTAGAAAGCACTTGATCATGTGGAGCATGACTATATTTTCTGCAGTTTTAAGAAATTTGGTCTTCGACGTAAGTTTATACAGATGACCAGTTAGCTCTATCAGTACCCATAGCAATGCTACACTGCAACAGATATATCTCTGAGAGGATCACAATCAAAAGAGGTAACAAATAAATGTGTCCTCTGTCACTACTACTCTTCGCAATGGCACTAGAACCTTTAGCAATACCCATTACAGAACCAGCCACTATCAATCGGACGCAAAGGCCAGCAGGCCTTAAATTAATGATCTACACTGCTGATATCTTGCTGAAAATGATCAAACTGGATACTTTCATACCAATTCTGATAGAGGAATTTACTAACTTTTCTGATTTTTCTGGTTATAAAGTCAGCTGGACTAAGAGTGAAGCTATGTCAACGACACATAGTACTACCTAAAAGGCACTGACTGACCTGGCTTTTAAATGGATACACTGCAAATCAAAGCACTTAGGAATTCTTGATAGTGGGAAATTTCAAACAACGGTAACCAAAAACATACAATGAGTACTAGATAAAAAAATTTAAAAATACGTAAATAGGAAAAACTACAAATTTTGCTATGGGGCAACGTTTAAACAGTGAATATTGTGCTGGCATCAAAATATAATGACTTCTTCAAAATGCTGCCATTTAAAATACAAACCCCCTTTCTGAAAGCCATTGATGATTCAATTAGGAAAAAACATTTTGAGCCTGACTGTACTGCAACTGGCAGTAGCAAGGCTATATGCAGCTACCACAGCAGGATTACTAAAACGGTCTCATATAAAGTTATACTGTAGGGTTCACCTCATCTCCTAAATGGAGTACCACTTTAATTATATAAGTCCAGATTGGGTTCTGATCAAATTATCAACAAAATGTCAAAACAGGCTTCCATACCCTTGATACGTGCACTATATTTCTGAGGGATCCAGATTATGCCAAACTAAAGGAAACAATACATATGTGGTCCACGACTCACACAGACTTAGGCGAAAGAGAATTTCTCCACTCCGAGCCCCTCTTAGAAAAATGTTGGCATAACAATAGATGACAGACAGGAAAATATTGGCTTGATAAAGGAATCAAAGATATTGATCAGGTACACTGAGATAGAACCTTGAAATCCTTCCCGAGAATTCATGATGGAGTATTGCCTATGCAGAAAAAAATCCTGGCAATGCCAGCATATATGCCATTTTATGATACCTAAACTGAAACTGCTGCCACAAGACCTGGCATCCCCCTTGGTCTAATTACCTGGTAAAATCGAGCTGCTGTAAAAAGTTAAACTCAGGAACATATGAGAGCATGATAGTGAAAGTCTGCTTGGTGCTTATGAAATATCTCCTTTGGCAGAAGAGACTACACAAATCATACTCTAAGGACTGGTCAACGCTTATGTTAACATATGACAAAAGTCTATGGGAGGCCGGTCTTAAGTTTAATTCTTTCAAAATATTTAGAGACTGGCACTGGACCCCTTACAAACTGCAGAGAGCAAGAAGGTAATTGTATTGGTGCTGGTAGTGGTTCAGTCTACAATTATGTTGGTAACAACTATGTAAAACTATATATGCCATAATTATTTCTTCCTCACGAGAACTAGCCTTCCTAAAAAAACAACCAAGACACCCCAAGAATGACTTTACATGAACAAAAATTCATTGCCTCAGCTCTGTCAATAACAAAATGGTGCATTTTCAGGAAACGTAAACTGCAACCATACCTACACATCAAGATTGGATCGACTCTAAGCCCACCATAGCAGCATGCACAAGACAGATCCATCAGGTTAATGATCAATTGCATCTGTTCTATTATATGTAGAGTCCATTCCCCTCAGCATGGCTGGGAAGGTTGGCTGCTGGAACTACTGTAAATGTCCCAGAAGGACATAGCTTGTGGGTATCAGTATCAACAGGAAACAACCTTTACAACGCAACTTTTACAACGCACTCCCATTACAATGAAACTTTTACAACGCAACATCCATCACATCGCATGCCAGTACAACGCAACCATTGCAACGCATGACACTACAACGCATACCACTACAACGCGTGTCATTACAACGCATACCATTACAACGCATAACATTACAACGCATAGTACCCTTACACTATCCCTACTGTTGCACCTCCTGGAGTTAGAATAGTAATTTTTACCCCTACACTATCCAACACTTACCCTACTGTTGCACCCCCCTGGAGTTAGAATAGTTATTTTTACCCCTACACTATCCAACACTTACCCTACTGTTGCACCCCCCTGGAGTTACAATAGTATTTTTTACCCCTACACTATCCAATACTTACCATACATGCAATGTAATGTTATGCGTTGTAATGGAAAGCGTTGTAAAGGTAGTTTTTTAAAAATTCGTTGTAATGGCATGCGTTGTAATGGAATGCGTTGTAATGGCTGTTGCGTTGTAAAAAATGCGTTGCAAAGGTATGCGTTGTAAAAGTATGCGTTGTAACGTCATACATCCGTATCAACGGTGTCATGAGACTTCTGAGTTTACTAATGGTTTTTGATCATCTACCTACATGTTCGGGCTGTTTAAAAATCAATAGTCTTTGGTGTTATGCTTCTACTCTTCTTTTGCAATCTTCTTCCTTCTTACCATTACTTGCATTCTTAGTTTGCAGCAAAAATTGCATGAATCAAGGAACACCTGGTTTCATGTCCATAGCTAGAGGGCTTTTGCTGAAATGTTAGATGCTATTATTGAAATCCTTATATTGAAACTGAAACTCCAATAAAGATATTCAAACACAGATCAGTATTAGACTTGTATCTCCTATGTATACTTTCATCCTTCTCACAGTCATGTGACTGAATTGAGCATATGTATTATAGTGCTCTAATCAACTTCCAAAAGAATCAATTCATTTGTCTATAGTTTATTTTTCTTCATCTATAAATGGTATTTCTTAGAAAATGTTAGCCTTTTAATCCTAACATTTTTCGAAACATTGCAAAACTAATTTCATTACTAGCCTGTACATTCCGTGCTTCAAATAATGTCCAGCCCAAACTTTGTGAACAAAGTAAATGAGATAAAGGAATAGATTAGCAGTAGAATACAGGAGTGTAATGAAATTAGATGAACGATGTGCCTTCCTGTCTAGAAATAAAGTTATGGACACTGTGATTGTGGACAGTTTTTCTGGTTTTGAAAGTATGACTTATATGGAATGATTTTTAAATGTGACCGATATGAAAATATCAAAAATATTCTGTAAAGGCTTTATGTGCACATTTCCTAGAAATTAATTTATAGATTAAAAAGGTTTAAAAATTGAGAAACCCAATGATTCTTTGGGAATTTGATTAGAATGATATTACGATACTCACAATTGAGGCATTTAATTGTGTAAACAAGGGAAAAAAGGAGAGACATACTTATATAAAATGTAACTAAAAGTGCCTGGATACACAGAGGCCAACATTTTCATGATAATAGTCCAGATCAGTACACATTGCACAGAAACATAGTACTCAATAAATAGTAATGATAAAATGAGCAAGTGATCCTGCTCTGATGAAATTCATGTTCAGTCAACGGACAGAATAAGACCAGAATTAAACGCAATACTTTACTAAATATAGAGAGGCAGATTTACAAGCCCCTTGCGCCACTTTTGCGTAACTTTTAACATGGGAAAAGTGACGCAAATGTAGTGCAAGGGGCTTGTAAATCTGCCCCTGATTGTTGGAAATTTGCCATTTAATCACGGTCACCCCAGATCTTTTGCTGAACCTGTTTTTTGTTGGCGATAGGACTCTGCACACTTTTCTCCTGCCAACCAGGGGAAAGCACTGGTGTTCTCCCTTTTACACAGAGTAAACGTGGCACTTTTAATTTATTTATAAGTTCCCAATATATCGTACAACATGTGACTATGGCTGTAAATGTAATACTACTAGTGAGCTGCAGCACTTACTGTGCAACCCACTAAAGTTGCACTGCAAGACATGACTCCAGGCCAGGTCCTGCAGCCTGAGTAGGCAGTTTTAAACATTCGATAGGCCTAAACCTTCTTTTTTAAATTGTATACATCACCCCTTAAATAGACCCTAAAGAGCATGGTACACAGCATTTAAAAAATGGGACATGTATAATGTTTTAGAGGTCCTGACAGTGTAAAACCTTCAAAGTCATTTTTCACTGTGCCAAGGCTTGCTTTTCTATAGGAAAACACTGGGTTAAACTATTACAGACTATTTTGAAAATAACACTTTTAGACATTTTTCATCTTACCACTTAAGCCAAATGGGCCTTTCTACCAGTGTCCAGTGTAACCAGACTATTGATAGCTTCCCTGTAGTGAGATGTGGATTGCTCCCAGACAGTGGACAAAGGGCTTGGGTTTGGAGATATGTTTTTTCCTCCCTGAGGAGAATGGCCCGGGGGCTGTGCTCAGCCCCTTCTTGAGCTTTCAAAGATGCCTACCCTGTCCCTGGCAGGTGTCGCTCACACCTAGGCCTGCCTCTCTTTTGTCTTGCCAGCCAGCTTGGCTCCATACCCAGTGGGAGTGGAAACTGTCCCAGAACTGCTTTGGGAGGGTTGTCCCATTTCCATACCCACAACTTGGGGTGGGCGCAGGGAGCTCTGATCAGGGGAAGAAGGCTTATGCCTTTATGATTTTAGGGAAACAGAGGCACTGTGGGATAGCTTACAGTAAAACACACAGTAAGTGCTTCAAAAGTGGGCAGTGTCACCCCTGAGAACTGTTATATCATTGATTAGGGAGAGGCCAGGAGTTTCCCCACCCACAGGCTG
Organism: Lissotriton helveticus; assembly: GCF_964261635.1. Taxonomy (NCBI): domain Eukaryota; kingdom Metazoa; phylum Chordata; class Amphibia; order Caudata; family Salamandridae; genus Lissotriton; species Lissotriton helveticus. Next base: position 1,224,826,036 of record NC_136057.1, read on the forward strand.
GCAATGGGCTTAATTGTTATACTACCAATCAATCAGGGCTTATAAATTGTGGCTACTCACCTATCAGTGTCTGAAGGTGCTGGGGGGGGGTCAGCTGATCTGTCTGGGCGTAAGGGTTCAGTCAAAGAGCCAGGCCTTGGGGGGCGTGGCTACGGCGCCAAGGAAGATGGCCGCAGATCCGGAGAGCTCCGTTACGACGTGAGGTGACGGGAGCTCTGCCAGGCGATTTCTTCATTTTTGGATTACCGGACCAGTACTGAAGTACGGCGGAAGGTGCGCGGTGCATCTCCATGTGCTTTCCAGCACACAGAAAGCTGTCCTTACCGGTATTTCCTACTTTTCAGTTCCGGACGGCTCGCATTTGAACCGCGGCCGCCATTTTGGTTGCTTCTTTTTGCCGTTTTTGACGCATTTGCGCTAATGAACTTCCTTATTCTTTGACATGCTGGCTATTTATTTCTATTTTGATGAACTCTGGAAATTGGTTGCTTTTTCCTACGTTTTCCTGTTTTTGTGTCTCTCATGCTGAGTAAATAGCATGTCTCTACTTCTCCTCAAGAAACGGCCGCCATTTTGATTTTGATGCTTTCCTCATTTTGACCTCAGGGTGATCGTTTACAGCCTGCTGTATCTACTGTGACCTCCTCTTGCTACCAAATAGAGCTTAGGTTTGCTCCCTGTCACTATTACTCAGAGGCAGGCGCCCTTGTTTGATCCATTACTGCTTTTTCAAGCAATTTTCTGTCATTTATCCTCCCTATAGTGACGGACTTGTGCTGGTCTCTCCTTTTTGACGCAGTGCGTTTTTCAATTGACTTCTCTATACAATGGCAACGTCACGTACCAACTGTGCTGCTGCTCTTCAACAACACTCTCCTTCTCATGTATCTGTGGAGGATCATAATCCTTACAGTGTTTTGCAGGACTCATTCGATGATTCACAATCTGATACTGTTGCCATCAAGGGTTCTGCTAATCCTACTTCGCGCTCCACAAAGCCAGTTTCCAAAGCTTCCTCTACATCTCCGAATCCTAATTCAGGAAAGAGGCCTAAGACCAATCCTCCTTCTCCTACAGGCATGTCGAATACCATTTCTATGGAGCTTATTTTGGAGGAGATTCGAGCTCTTAAGGTTTATATGTCAGAGACTAATTCCCGCCTTCAGAGTCTTGAAGATAATTGGTCTCACACGCAGCAGAGAGTGGTGGATCTTGAGGGTTCCTTGGCTTCAGCTCAAACGGTCCTTGTCCAGGTTCCTACTATGCAGCATGAGATTGCCTCGCTCAAAAAGCAGGTTGAGAATTTGGAAATTTGAAACAGACGTAATAACCTACGTATTTATGGCCTTGCCGAAAATCTTGAGGGGTCAAATTCCATTTCGTTTTTTCAGTCTTTTCTTCCCACTCTTCTCAACCTTCCAACTTCACCTCCTTTGAATATTCAGCGTGCTCACCGTCTAGGCCCAGCATCTCATTCATCGACCTCCTCTTCTTCCATAAAACCTAGAGGTGTCATCCTGTACTTTCTGGAGTATACTGATCTCCTTCGAGTCCTTCATGCAGCCAAACAAAAAGGAAACATTTCATACAATGGTTCTAATCTTTTCTTCGCTCAGGACTATGCCAAGGCTACTACAGACCGTCGTAAGAGATTTTTGGACATGAGACCAGCTTTACGGTCCTTAAATGCCCGCTACGGACTGTTTCATCCTTGCATCTTTAGGGTCACCTATAATAACAAGACGACATCTTATGAAGATCCTGTTCGCCTGCAGCAGTTCCTGGATTCCTGTCATGCCGAATCGATGGACATACCGCAACCATGATTATTGTTGGCTTTAATGTCTTTCTTTCTGATGTCCCCTCTGTTCCTAATGTTGGTTGTCTTGTAAAGGTGTTATATCATATAGCTGCTGTCTCTTAACCTCATATTTTGTTTAACATATTTGTTATTTTTCTCTCATGTATTCCTTTAGCTGCTGGTCTTGTGGTCTCTGCGTTTTGTTTTTCATTTGTTCTTCTTCAATCGCCCGGTGGTTCCTCCCCTTGCCGCGTCTCCGTGGAGTCTTTGGTCCATTGTGCTCCCTTCCTTATGGCTCCTCCATCCCCAGTGCTTTTGTATTTTTACGGTATGTGTTTTGCTATTACATTGATCTTCTGTTTTTGTCTTCTTTCTGTACCCTTTTTCCTATTTTTTCCTTTCCTTTTCCTTAGCTTTCTTTCTTTCGTTTCTTTTCTTTCTTTCTCTTTCTGTTCTGTTCTCGGCCTACTGTATCATATCTTTCTCTTCCTCCTCTCTATATATTACGTCTTCTTTTTTCTTTTTTCCGATTTCTGGTGGTACTTGCACTTTTTCTTTCTATTCTCACTTGTTATGCCGTTATATTTCTCTTTCATTATTCATATGTTTCAATTACTTTTTAGACTTCTAAATGTCAATTAATGTAGTTTCTTGGAATGTTAAAGGTTTGGGGTCTCCTATCAAGAGACAACGTGTTCTTTCCCACCTAGCTCATTTGAAAGCAGATATAGTGTTATTACAGGAAATTCATGTTAAAGATGTTGAAGTTACTAAATTACGTCGTAATTGGGTGGGTCAAGTTTTTGCTTCTCCGGGGACGGGAAAACGTAACGGGGTTGCTATTTTGACTCATAAGCGTTTGAATGTTCAACTTGTTACACAAGATAAGGATACGGAGGGCAGATGGGTTGTTGTATCGTTGTTGGTCAACAAAATTCCTTTGACTATTTTTAATGTTTATGCTCCTACTATCCCTGATAAGTTGTTCTGGCCCCACATTCTCTCCTCCACGATGCATTATACTGATGATTATTTTATTTTGGGTGGGGATTGTAACACGATTATGGATCCTTTCCTTGACCGTCGATCCTCTTCCCGATTTTCTCCATCTCCAACACATGCTCAGTTCACTTCGGTTATTTCCCAACAGTCCCTAGTTGATTCATGGAGGCTTTGTAATCCGACTTTACAAGAATATACATACTTTTCCCCAGTCCACTCTTCCCAATCACGCATAGATTATCTTTTCATCTCCAAAGCTCTCACACAACTCATTACTCACTCTGATATAGGTTCCATTTTAATCTCAGATCATGCCCCAGTCTCACTTCAACTTGATTTACTCCCTCCTAGTAAAGGTGCTAAACGTTGGAGATTCAACAATTCCCTACTCCTCGATCCTTCGTTTTCTGCTTCCTTTCTTAATTTTGCTTCCCTTTTCTTTAAGACAACGAATCCCCTCAAACATCTCCTCAATTGGTATGGGACACATTTAAAGCTGCCTCTAGAGATTTCATCATTTCATATGTTGCCAAGAAGAGACGTCTCACCACACAATCTATTTCCAATCTTACTTCCCGTGTTAAACACTTGGAACAGGTATATTACTCATCCAAATCTCAATCTGATCTTCATAATCTTATTAATGCCAAACTATCTTTCAATAAAATATCTACTGAGTCCGCGAATTTAATTTTACTTAAGTCCAGTGCTAAATATTATTCTTCACAAAATAAAGCTGGTAACATGTTGGCAAATTATCTTAAGGTTAAAAAAGAACGCACCAAGATTGAATCGATTGTCTCCTCAACTAATACCATTCTTCATAAAGATGAGGATATTTTGGGTGAATTCTCCAATTTTTATCAGACTCTTTACACTCCTGAGTCTCCCCCACTGGCGTCAGCCATTGATCATTACTTATCCTCCATTCCTTCTCCCCCAGTTTCTGATGTGGATTTTTTCCCCTTAGACAAGGATATTACCTCTGTAGATATTTTAGAAGCCATTCGCATTCTTAAGAGAGGGAAAGCGCCGGGTCCGGATGGCTTCTCCATTGAATTTTACTCTCATTTTTCTGCTTTTCTTGTTCCTAAATTACTTCAATTATTTTCTTTTTTTATCTCTTCCCAAAAATCTGAAGGTTCTTTTCAGGAGGCATTGATTTGCCTTCTTCCCAAGGACAATAAAGATCATACTCTTTGTAAAAATTATAGGCCTATTTCCTTGATTAACCTTGATTACAACATTTTTGCTAAGATTTTAGCTTTACGCTTAGACAACATTTTACCTCAGCTCATAGGTAGGGAACAATGTGGTTTTATCAAAGGTCGTCATCTTTCCGATAACACCCGTCCTTAGTAAATCGCAGACTTCTCCTCATTCTTTGGCTGCCATAGCCTTAGATGCAGAAAAGGCTTTTCACAGAGTTAATTGGCCCTTTCTTTTGTCCTCTCTTAAATGGTTCGGTTTTGGCTCTAAATTTCTTTCTTATGTTTCTTTATTATACTCTTTTCCTCGATCCTTTATTTTTGCTAATGGCCTTGTTTCTTCTTCTTTTCCTCTGTTCCGTGGTGTTCGTCAGGGTTGTCCTCTTTCACCCCTTCTTTTTATTCTTGCTTTGGAATCTTTCCTCACAAAAATTCGACTTAATACAAATATCTCTGGGTTCTCTTATGGTGATAAACAAGTAAAACTATCTGCTTATGCTGATGACATCCTCCTTTTTATTTCTAATCCTCAAGTTTCTGTTCCTGCTTTCCTTTCTGAGGTCTCTGATTTTGCAAACGTCTCAGGCTATAAACTAAATGTCGATAAATGTGAAATTCTTCCCCTTAATAAATTTTGTTTTCATGCAGATTTTATAGTCTCCTCTTTTCATTGGAATCCTTCCAAAATCAAATATTTGGGTCTCTGGTTTGCTCCTTCCATTAGAGAAACTGTCGCTCTTAATATTAAACACTTACATACTACTCTCACAGATTCCACAACACGATGGCATCCGCTGTTTTTATCTTGGTGGGGCAGGTTGGATTCAATTAAAATGATGCTAGTTCCTGTTATTTTGTTCTTCCTTTCCAATCTTCCTGTCAACCTCCCACAGTCCTGCTATAAAACTATTTATTCTATCTTGTCCCGTTTCTTATGGCAAAATAAAAGAGCTAGAATGTCTTTTTCCAAACTTAGCCGCCCCAAACACTTGGGAGGAGTCAACTTTCCTAATTTTTCGTCCTATCATACCTCCTTTTTTCTTTCTCATTCGGTTTCTTTTCTATCTGAGACACTACTGGATGACTCCTCTTTTCCCTTGTGGGTTGATATGGAATCCTCCTTTTTTCATCCTTTTTCTTTTAATGAGTTTGTCTTATTGCCTCGTGTTCCAAAACAAATGTCTTTGCCTATTCTTAAGAATTCCAGGAAACTTTTTCTTCCGTTATTTCAGAATGGTCTTGATAATCAGGCTCGATTTTTACAGTCTCCTCTTTGGTATAATCCCCTTATTAAAGTCAATAATAGAACCCTTTTCTGGAAGGCTTGGTATCATCAAGGACTCTTTTGGGTTCATCAACTTTTTCAACATGGTACTTGTATCCCTTTCCCTATCCTTCAAAATCGTTTCTCTCTTCCTTTCTCCTTCCTTTCCAAGTACACTTTATTGGTCGCTGCTGTTCAGGCCGGTTATGACTCTCTTCCCTCTTCTGTCTCTTCTACATCCCCTTCCTCTCCTCTTACCCTTTCTTTTCTCTTATCCTCTTCCTCTGCCTCACGGATTTATAAAAAATTGCATGAATTCTCTCCCAACAGAGATAAATCAACCGTTGAACTGGCGTGGGAATTGGATTTGGGTGAGTCATTCCCTCTCGCTTTGTGGCAAGATATCTGGAATAAGATACGGAAATCCTCTAGAGCAGCTAACACTACTCAAACTTTATTTTTTCTCTATAACCGTCTTCTGCTCACTCCTGCTAGGTTACATACCATTGATTCCTCTCTCCCCTCCAAATGTTGGTCTTGCTCAGAACCCCGAGCGGATCTCAAACACATGATATTCCTATGTCCTCTTGTCCGTACGTTTTGGTCCAGAGTTTGGCAACAACTTAATAATATTTTTTCCACTACTTTCCCGTTTTCTTTTACACACATTTTCCTGGGTAGCCTTTCTGATATATGGTCCTCCTCTCAATTTAATACTTCTATTATTGATCTCCTCCTAGCAGTAGCATTTCAACAGATTACCAAGGCATGGTAGGATACTTCCTCCATACCCTATCAGGCTTGGTGGTATGGTGTTTGTTTTAATCATAGATTAGATAGAGCTTATGTTTATCCTGTTACAGTTGCTATCAAACGTGAGTTACTGTGGTTGCCTATCACTACTTTCTTAGACTCCTCAGCCAACTCTTCTGTACTCCACTCCCCTCGTACTGAGGAAGTACCCAAACCCCCATGATATCTCTTTGTTCACTTTTTTATTACATTTTCAAATTGTGCTTTTTTCACTATGATTCTACACCTTTCTTCTAGATTATTGCAAGTTTAATTTCCAATGATGTGATTTATATATTGATATTGCATTTTCTTTGCTGAGTCTCTCTCTCTCTTCTTTTCTTTTGTTTCCTTCTCTTTCTTTTCTCTTCCCTTCCTTCTCTCTTTCTCATTTTTCCTACTCTTATATATTATAATGTTTGCTTACATGGTTTTCATATCAATTTTTGTATCTATTTTTTCCTTGCTGCATTCTTATACCCAATAAAAAAAATTCTTAAACTTAAAAAAAAAAAAGGCCTTGAGTACCCTCCTCAGAATACTTCTGGACCACTGAAGAATAGGACGAAGGAATTTTCTGCTATCTGAAGAACCTGAAAGAGGACTTGACCAGCTTGACTTGAACCAAGGACCCCAGAAGTTTCTCCCAAGAGTTGGTTGGCTGACCTACTGTTTGAGTTACAGGAATACCACAAAGCTTCCAGAGGCCCTTTGCCTGTAACTGCCCAGCTGACCAGCATGAACTGGAACTGCACTGGACCCTGCTGCTGGCCTCTGATGGAGTGAGCCCTATGGCCCAAGTGGTGTCTCCTCCAGGTCTCTGACCCTGCACGGCTGTTAATTTGCACTGCTCCTGTCCCCAAACTGCAATATGCCAGGGCCAGCAAATAACTAACCTGAATAGTTCCAGGAAACTGCATGAGTGAATTCAAGACCACAAATCCCCCCAAAGGATATCACTCTGCACCCACAACTATGTACAGAGAGCACCCCGCAAGGAGGGAAATAGGAGAGTCGTCTAACTTCTACGAATGGGGCGGATGTCATCCGACTTCCTTGGTCACTAATGTCCAAGGCCGTACCTTTAGTCAAGCTGAGGATCCCTTCTGTTAAGAGGAAGTAGAGGATAGGTTATGTTCCACCAGGTTTCACCTAATCCCCACTTCCCAGTTGTGTACTTTGTCTCTATGAGGGATGAAGTGTTGGGGCTCCTAATTACTCCATCTGTAGCAGCAGGTTTGAGGGCAGCTCGAAGGTGGGAGGCTGCTGATGAGGAGCTGACTGTGTGTGGCTCTTGGTCATTTTTAAATCACTCGCTGTGATTTTTTATAATACCCTATTCATGTTTACCTAAATTTTCGCCTAATTTTTGGAATTTAAAAAAAATACATTGCACAATTTGTACTTACCTGCGGTGGCTGTGGGATAGGGGTGACTCGCCTATTCTCCTCCGGATTTCCCGACTTGGGAGTCCGTCCGTGCGAGCAGACCCGCCATTTTGGGAGTAGCGGAGTGGCGGTCTAGCCTCACATGACCTCCCAGGACTCGCGGAGTGAAAGCGGACGCTGGCGCGAGCGCGCAGCGTTTGAGGGCAGCTCGAAGGTGGAAGGCTGCTGGTGAGAAGCTGACTGTGTGTGGCTCCTGGTCATTTTTAAATCACTTGCTGTGGTTTTTAATAATACCCTATTCATGTTTGCCTAAATTTTCGCTTGATTTGTAGAATAAAAAAAAAATACATTGCACACTTTGCACTTACCTGCGGTGGCTCTGGGATAGTGGTGACTCGCCTATTCTCCTCTGGCTTTCCCGACTTGGGGTTCATCCGTGCGAGCGGACCTGCCAATTTGCGAGTAGCGGAGTGGCTGTCTAGCCTCACATGACCTCTCAGGACTCGCGGAGTGAAAAGCGGACGCTGGCGCAAGCGCGCAGCAGACGCGCCCAGCGGATGCGCGCAGTGGATGCGCCGGCGGCACGCCAAAGGCAAGCCCGTCTGTGCCCGTACGAGCCAAGGACGTGCCTAGCGCCAGTTACGCTGCCCCTCTTGGGATGGGGCAGGGACCAGTTGTTCGATGTGGTCCTAGGTGTTGCTCCAGCAAAGAACTGAAGCACATTGGAGGTCGGGGTAGTGACAAGGGGGCTCTCTTATTTTCTGACACCCCCTTTCCCCTGTCAGACTTTCTGAGGAGTGGCACTCTCGCCTGTGGGCTTCTGAATGTGAGATCCTTACCCAAGCACAGTGTGGAGATCCAGCTGTTGCTCGAGGCTCATGAGCTTGACGTTTTGTTTATGACGGAAACGTGGACGTACCCTGAGTGTGAGGTCGATGCTGGGAAGGCCTGTCCGCCAGGGTATAAAATCCGCCATAGGCCTAGATGAAATGGTAGGGGGGGTGGGGTGAGTGTGATTTTAGAAGAAACGTTGAATTTGACTGTCATTGAGATTGATGTATGTGATGGGTGCAAATTATTTGGGTTTTCTATCAAGAATGCACAGAGGCATCTTTTAACGGGTATTATCTGTTATAGACCCCCTGTGATCTTCACCTTACAGCAGTTGTTATTGGAACTGTTTACCAATATGGCTGCTACTCATAGTCAATTGGTGATTCTCGGAGACTTCAATCTGTGGTTGAATGGCTCCCTGGATGTAAGCTTTTTTAACGTGCTCCATTCATGTAAAGGTCTTGGCCTATTTCAGCGGGTCTCGCAGGCCACCCATATTGGTGGACACCTGTTGGATTTAATCTTCTCTGAGAACAATCTTCTCACGGTGGGGGATATTTTACCCATGGTTTGGACTGACCATTTTTGATGAAAATTTTTGTGAAGTCAGACATGTGTAATGTCAGGACATCTAGTCAAGTGAGGGAGTATGCTAGTAGGGATTGGAAGACTCTTGTTCGGAAAAGAGGCGCGTCGCTCTTGTTCAAGGTCAAGGAGTGCTTCTCCCCTGCTAGGCAGATAGAGGAGAATTATGCTTCTCTCTGCTTGAAGATCACCTTAGTCTTAGATGCTTCCGCTCCTTTAAAACATCATAGGGGGAGACCTTCAGCCCCCTGGTTTACGGATAGCCTCAAGAGCTTGAAATTAGAATGTAAACAAGCAGAGAGGAGATGGAGACATGCATACCTGGATAAGGATAGGCTTATTTGGAAAGCTAGGCTGATGGATTACAAGAAGGAAATCCATAGGGTCAAGGCAGCACACTTTTCCAAGGTGATTCTTGACGCCCGAATAGTTCTTGAAGTATTTTTAATATTCTGAATAGTTTCACTAGTCCGGACTGCTCCAAGAATGAGTTTCCCCCCTCTCAGGAACTTTGTGAGAACCTTGCTGGGTTCTTTCAGGATAAAATTAAAATGATTATTGATGATTTGGGGATGGAGCAGCATCAGATCGGAGCCGATCCCTCAGTGTTGGCTGGCTGTGGTGGTCCTTTGGAGCATGTTGTGGTGGATCTTGGGGCCGGCTCTGAACAGGAGGGAGATAAGTCCCTTTCGGAGTTTGCGTTGCTGACTGCAGACAAGTTCAGTAGAGTGGCCCTTGGTATTATGTCAAGGGAGCGGGCACTCTCTCTAGGTACCTAGAACAGCATAAACTCCTGGAGGAAGCCCAGTTTGGCTTCCCGCCAGCCCATGGAACAGAGACGGCCTTGGTGACCGTGTTGGATGAGCTTCGTTGGCGGGCAGACAGGGTCCAGGCAGGTGTTCTGATCCTGCTTGACCTGTCGGCTGCCTTCGACACTGTGAACCATGGGACCCTGATGGATAGGCTGAGAGAGGTGGGGGTTACAGGTAGTGCCCTTGGGTGGTTTCAGGCCTTTCTTCAGGACAGAAAACAAGCCGTGTCCCTCCCTCCTTATCAATCCGCCTTTTCCACCATCTCGCACGGCGTTCCTCAAGGCTCGGCAATTAGTCCGATTTTATTCAACATCTATATGAAGCCCTTGATTGCGGTCATCAGGCAATATAACATTGATATAGTTAATTATGCTGATGACACGCAGCTGATTATCTCTCTGGAGGGAGATCACTCAACTTCTTTGGAAGTATTCTGCCTGCGAGATACGGAGGGTTGGCTGAAGGCTTATTCCCTGCAATTTAATGCAGGTAAAACGGAGGTGTTATACTGCACAAGGGCCAGGGTTCAATCTGTTCTACCTTGCAACTTCTGGCCTGATGATTTCTCTCCATCGGTTCAGCCAATGAAGGCGATTCAGAACTTGGGCGTCATGTTCAACAGCAATCTCACCCTGGAGGCGCAGGTTTCTAAGATAGTGGCTGGTTGTCTGGCCATTATTAGATTGCTCAGGAAAATCCTTCCTCTGCTGCCTTCCTCTGCCCGGGCGGAGGTGGTGTGCTGCACTGTGCTCAGTAGGTTAGACTACTGTAACTCTCTGCTATTGGAATCCCCAAATTATCTTATGGACAGACTCCAAAGAATCCAGTCTGCGGCGGCAAAGCTAGCCCTGGGGTGGCCCATAAGTTCATCCTCCTCTAGGGCTCTGGCTCAGCTGCACTGGCTCCCGTTGAGAGAGAGAGAGTCCAGTTCAAGTCTCTCTGCCTGGTCTTTAAAGCCCTACATGGGTCGGACCCTGTTCTTTTGCAAAGGAAGTTCACGTGGCATGTGCCAGTCCATAACCTTTGATCCTCTTCGGCTAGATTGATGAAGATACCAAGGTTTAAAAAAGCCAAAGCAGGAGGTAGATCATTTGGTGTAGCTGCAGCGAAACTGTGGAATGCTCTTCTGGGTGAGCTTAGACAAACCTCTGACCTCCTTCCATTCAGGAGGAGTTTAAAAACCTGGTTGTTCCCGAAGTCCTAGATTGTCACCAGTTTTGACCCCCCTCGGTTACGAGTCTGCCAGCGCCAGGATGCCTTTCAGGTGATAGCGCGCTTTAGAAATGGAATAAATAAAATAAATAAATAAATAGGTAGTCAGGCTGATAATCATGTATCTCCCTTCCAAATGAGGGTCTGAAGTTTTGATATTCCCTAAAGACACAAGGAGTGAATTAGCCTCAGTGTTAGTTAAACAATATCATACAAGTGTGTATTCCCTTTTAATCAGTTACTTTTTTGTGGGTTCTTCACAATGTCGTGCCAGTTTTTAAAGTTCAGAGGTGCGACTTACTTTCAGGGTCTGCTTATTTATTCTCTTCTGGTTTAATTGTTGTGGCTTTTTTGCTGTGAATGTCTTTAACCTATATACCTAAAAAATATCTCAGCATACCATCGCCCAACAAGCCTTTTTTCACTGGCTGCGCTCACTTTCCAGGATAGCACAAGCGTTTGCTAATTTGCCTTACCTTGCAAGTAATGACTGCCTCTTTTGTTTTTCTTGCAGTTTATCACCTTGAGCAGTAAACTTAGACTCCTGATGTCAGAAAGGAAGGTAGATTCCACAACAGAGTCTGGTCTGCAGGATCAGGTAAGTGGTGCCAAGTCTTAAATAAAACAAACAGGACTCAGGGACAAAGAGACTCTCTTCATGGGAAGGCTGAAAGCCAAGCAGTTAGAACATGCAGGAGAGCTGCTTTTTTACAGGACCATGCCCTTGATGGTAGCCACTCCCCAAGGCCATGTGATTACGCAGGGTTTCCAGGAGCTCTAGGAAGGAAGCCAAAATTAAAAGGGCGATGGCAGTGTGGGGTGATGGAGCGCTGTACATTAGGAGCAGGATAATGGAGTAGTGGGAGGATCAAGGTAATGGGAGGAAGAGGGAAGACTGGATCTAGGGTGACAGGGGACGTAAGCAGGCAGCACAAAAAACTCAGGCGGAGTAAGGCACAACACAAAATCTGGGACATAGAATTGCAGTTTGATCTCAGCTTGCTTGTTTGTCTTCTGATGAAGATCTGACTTCCAGAAAGGATTCTAAGTCTAAATGTAGGAGGTTTCATCAGGACTTATGCCGAGCAACAACCCATCAACGTAGAGGCCTTCCTGGGCACATACATTGGGTTTTGAATGCTTGGAGCTTTCCTGTCTTCATTGACAACTGTTCCAGGAGCCTGATCTTCAGGACCTTGCTTTCATCGAGCCCTGCTTCAGATACAGCATTCAGCATGCTCTGCTGACAACAAGTCAACAACAAATATTTTTTCGGCATAAACGTTTCTAATTCCGAAGGTAATCTTTCCACTGGGATGAGCCTGGTACCTGCATTCAAACCGTGCTTTTTCACAGTCGGCCTGAACTTTCAACTTTGACCTGGTCTAGCATGACCTGATAACTGCAAGTGGCACTTTATGCTTTTTGATGGTATTTTGAATTCAAAATTTAGAAATTCATATCTCAGGTTCTAGTTATTTGATTCTTGTCATCTTCATATAATTTTATTTATTGAAATGTTCTCTATTTTTCACTTGTGTTGGGTTTTCATTTTATTACTGCTTGAGTACAGAATAAATACCTACAAATTTGCTCTAATGTAAGCCTGACAGCTTTGGGCCAAACTACAAGAGGGTTAATTTGGTGAGTATTTTGGTTCACCCTGGTTTATTTAGTAAATGTACTGGTTCACCATGATAAGGATGGTGGGTATTATTTGAGGTGGGTTCTCATCCCCCTCAACTAATACTCACATTTCTTACATAGAGCCAACAGTTTTATAATATATGATGTTTGTGAACAGTTCTAATGCAATTCTGTATTGATTGTGAACCTCAGATCGTATCTAAACATAGAGAGAACACAGTTCCAATGTAATCAGTAAATAGAGTGTGAGAGGGTGCACTAGCAGCTAATGCTCACCAAGTTTTAGAACACTGACTTTGTTAATTAATATGGAGAAGCAGAACCTTCCCAGAAAACAGGATACTTTGTATCCCCTCAGTTATTTTAAATGATGTGTGTTTAAAACTAAGTACTCAAGATCCCTTAAATGGCACACAGACATTTATTTTCTATTTTCTTTATTATTAGCTCATTTGGGCATTATTAGGAGTGGCGAACACAGGGCTGGTCGCTGTGTAGTCCTGAGGAAGAGCTTGGGGGATGCTCGAAACATGTTGAAAGATAGGAACTAATAGGTACACCTAAACCCATTGTCCTTTAGGCGCAAGAATAAATCATTTGTAGCTTACTAGGCAGGTATTTTAAATCCCTTGCACTTACCCCACTCCATCACATCACAGTTCTCGCACCACACATAGTCTGATTTAAGTGCTCCTACGTAGTTCATAAGTCGTAGCACGCCCCAGTCCTTAGAGGGCTGGGATGACCCAATGATGAAGCATGTCACCGTGGGGCAACCCTGGTGAGTGAGGGGACACTAAGAAAAAGAACAATTTTTATTTTTCTCCTACTAAACACAATTTTTCCAACCCCAGTGAGTGTTGTGAATATTATTATATAAATACAGCTAGGCTCCTGATCTCTTGAACTGTGGAGGGTGAGCCTTATCATTTTCCCTCTATCTCCCCTTTATTTTGAATACACAGACAGAAAACACAGGTGTATCAAAAATGTCAGGAGTACCTGAAGAGGGTCAGTGCCTCTGAGGCTTTGCTCAGAACCAGAGGCTGTGGTGACAGAATGTTGAACTTGTGGGTAACAAGAGACCCACAACAAGCAACAAAGAAAAAGTACTTAGTGCCAGATGTACAACAGTTTTTTGCAGTCGCAAATGGGTATTCAGCCCGTTTGCGACTGCAAAATACGTAAGGCCCATGTACAAACCCTATTTTGGGACTCAGGAACCTTTCACCGACTCGCAAAATAGGGTTTGCGACTCGCTATTAGGAAGGGGAGAGTATAGGGCGCCATTTCCTAATAGCGAGTCTCAATGGTATGTACCATTGTTTTGCGACCACAATTGCAAAACACTAGAAGTTTACCACCTACTTCAAGTGGTTGGTAAGCTACTCGCAAGCCAGAAGGGGTCCCCAGGGGCCCCCTTCCCCTTTGTGACTGGCATTCAAAATATGCCTATTCTTAAAAATGTAAACAGAAATGTTTCATTTTTCTTTTTTAATGCATCCTGTTTTCCTTTAATCTTGATCTTACATGGCGAATTAAAGGGCATTTGAAATAAATATTCTTTTGGATTGCAGGCTAGTTGTTATTGGTATCATAGTACTGAGTTAAATGAGTGACAAGAAACACACACACACATGCTGCTCTCCGGCAAACATTCTTTCAAAGCCAAGGAAACTGCTAATGTGAATAAAGTCTTTTAAAAGTGACCTTTTCCTAATCTGGAAAGTAAAACTGCAAGCACAGTTGATTTGGTGGCTTTGTGCTAGTTTCAGTTTGATAGATGTTAGAGCCATAGGTACGACATACATCTTATTTAGCCAGTTGACACCTTGGGGTTCGAAGTCCTCCCACAAGCTTTTTATTATGTTTTCCTTGAATTCTCATTTTCAGACTGTACTGCCTAAATCGATGCTCTCCTGCCACTTAATCTTAAGAGAGGCAGCAGCTCAGCCGCATCAGCACAGCTATATGATAATCACTGGAGCAAAAATCAGGGTATCGTTTATATGTATGTGTTTAATAAAATCAGGAATCTTTAATTCCCTCCCTAAAAATAGCCTTTTGGAGGCAGTCAAACACACAAACCGTTATTTACTTTTCAAATATACAGGTGTTATTACTGTAGCTAGATGATAGGTTGTGTCACTCTCTCATAAGAAATTGATTTGCAACATTTACTCCCAATTTTAAAAAATATGCACAATGCAGATTGTCATATAAATGACTTTCTGTAAGCACATTCTCAAAGACAGAAAGGGCTGTCTAACCAGCAGCAATATCACTTGTTTATCTAATCAAAAAAGAAAGTGCACTGTGTCGCTTAGTGTAATAAGGATAACTATACATTCTCAATTTTGGCCAGATGTGAGCAAGTGGTGGTCATAAACATTATTTGGTAGATTAAAATGAAATATCTGAAGGGCAGAGCTCGTCAGAGCCAACATTAACCGCCTTTCATGGGGCTTCTTAAACCATCTCTTCTTACATAGCAGGTTTGTAATGCAGAAAGTGATGACAGGTGTATACAAAGTTGTGTTGTTGGTTGCACACCGTTTCAATTTGGGTGACACGTGGCAGCATTGAACGAAGGTTGGATGTCATATCTTTTTTACTCTGGTTTTAAAAATGGTGCCCGTTAGACCTGGCATCATTGGCATGGGTTCCCCCTGTATTTTTGCCCTAACCTCTTGTGTTTTGCTGTGTGTTGGACTTCGTTGTTGCTGGTGTAGATGCTTTGGGAACTTTGCCACTGCAGTTCAGTGCCATAGTGCAAGAGCTCTCTTTGTAAATTATTGTTATGGATTAGTGATTCCTTGATTAGCATATTTGATGTACTAGTCAGTCCCTAGTACAGTGCACTGTTTGTGCTAGGACCTGTAAATCTAATGCTGCTAGTGGGCCTGCAGCACTGATTGTGTCATTCAGATAAACAGCCTGTAAATGTGACTGAGATCTGCTACTGCAGTATCTGTGTGCAGTCTAGTAATGCCATGTCAACTTGACAAGAGCACCCACTTCCCAAGCCCTACCCTTCCCTTTTCTACATGTTAGTCACCCTTAAGGTAGGCCCAAGGTACGGCTGTGGGCAGGGTGCAGTGTAAGTGAAAGGTAGGACATGTCCTGGTGCGTGTGGCATGTCCTGATAGTGAAACACTGCCAATTTCTTTTATCACTATTGCAAGGCTACCTGTTCCTATTGGACAAAATGGGGAGTTTGCTTATAGGATCATTTAAACATAACTACCCCTGGTAACAAGGTAGGAAAATACAGTTTAGTATGCCTGAACTCATAATGTTAAAATGCATCTTTTAGCGAGGGTGAATTTTACATTCTGTGTTTGAAAGGTAGCTTTTTTCTTGCTTAGCCATCTAGCGTGCCTCTGCTAGAGTGTGCATTGACCTTCTGGCTTTGGAGTGACAGGGGCTGGGGCTGTACAGTGGCTCTAGAGAGTCTGGATTAGTCAAGGCTGGGCTGAGTAGACCTGAGCTGCACTTAGAGTAGGGGGAGGAGATCTCCTTTAAGTTGAATGGGCCTGGTCTGCCTTCCACAATGCTGTCTCCACATCCTGCCAGGAAGCTGCACCAGAGAGGACAGAACTGGTTCTGACTGGACACAGAGATTCTCTAGCACAAGAGAACAAATGATTTTGCTGTATAAATATTGGGGCCCAGACCCCAGAACTTTAGATCACTTTTGAACTTCACGAGGAACCTCTGCCAAGGAGAAGAGGTGGAGAAACTGGAGGAGGAGTACTGCCTCTTTTCTATGTGCTGTCTGGGGTTGGCCTGCAGTGGCTGTTTCTGCCAAGTAGAGGAACTGTGTGTGTATCCTGCTTGCAAAGTGTCTCCAAGGGTTTGAGTGAAGCTTGTCCCCTGTTCGAGAGGTCTCAGAAACAGCAAAGACTTCACCGTCCTTATGGGCCCTATATCTGGACTCGCTGGTTTCAGTCGCTGCGGAAGAAAAGGGCAACTGACTCTGTCACTGAGTCTGTTGCAGGATTCCATGTCATAAAGGCACTACAGAGAGCACTGCCTCGCTTCACAACGGAACCCTCGTCTCACCAACTCCGTCAATGAGCCGCTGCTTGCACGGTGTCCTGTGAGCACCGCACTTCACACCACTTCGCTACACGCTGCACAGACGTCACCAACTCCGTTGCTGCCAAACTCACTGTGACCTGCCAGCACCGCATTGAACACCACCTCACCCTGCGAGGCATGCCTTGGTCTCACCGACTATGTCAACGAGCCACTGCCTGAGCCATGAGGACACCACACCCTGCAGCGCTTACATCTCACATCGCAACCACAACAGTTGACCCGACCGACTCGCATCGGCACATTGGCCACAACAAAAAAGGTACTGTCTCTGAGTCTGTCGGAACTTTAGCTGACCCGTACCGACGCTATTGGCTGGAATTGTTCGACTCTTTGGTGTTCAGTATCGTGGTAGCCCCAAACTGAGCTACAGAGTCGGAGAAACTGTGTTTTCACATTATTCCTGTAATTTAAAGGTTTTTTTGCACAATGACTACTTTTACATTAATGTATGTTGGACTTTTGTCGTCTTTGGTCTTGTTGGGTTAGATAAAGTTTTTCTTATTTTTCTGAACCGATGTGGTGTTCATTGGTAGTATTTTCACTGTGTTACTGTATGCATGCACAAAGCTTTATACCCTGCCTCTGAGATAAGCCTGACTGCTCATGCCAAGCTACCAAGGGGGTGAGCAGGGGTTATTTAAGAAGTGTATCCCCCTTACCCTGACGAGGAAGGAGGGTCCCTTCCTGGACAAAGGTACCTACCTCTGCCAACTAGAGACCCCCATTTCTAATAGTGCCTGATTGTGGAGAAAATGCCCAATAGGTCAGGCATCTGGTATGAGGAGGAGACAGTGGGCATGCCTGGGTGTAGCTGTATGGACAAGACCTCTTGAGGTGTGGAAAGTGTTGGTGTACTGCAGGCTGATGCGGCATAACTGGAACTGATGAGCAGGTTGAAAGCGTGACTGACCAGGGGGGTAAAGGGAGGTAATGAGCTGGGAAGTACTATCAGGGAGGTGCAACTGGGACATGACCATTAAAGGTACAAGTCACATTGTGACAGTCATTTCAGAACTGAATAATTAATCAGACTTGAGAAGAAATTACAAAAAAGGAAACATTTGTTTATTTTCAATTAACAGTACCTAAGTAGCCAGGCATGGTAAAGGAGGGAGGTGGTGAAGCTGCTGCTTGAGCTTTAGTGGAGAACAAAAATAAATAATGGTGATTTGAGAATGATCATGCATGCATTGTAGAGGGAAAAGAAAATTAATGGAGTGGCTGAAGCTTTTTGGAGGGTATGAAGAATCTTGGAGATTACATTTGAAATCGCAGCTGTGGAATTCAGGGTATAAGTGATGGAGGGACTGATTGTGTTGGGCCTGGCCTTTTAGTATGGCCACCCAGATTTTTGCCTACTGTTCCTAGAACTGTTTTTGTCGTTATTAGCAATCTGTGCACATTGTCTCTGCTAACCAGTGGTAAAGTGTATGTACTCTCTTCCTAAAACATGGTTCAATTGGTATATGCCTGATTGGTACATTTAATTTACTTATAAGTCCTTAATGAATGGTACTGAATGTACCTGATGCCTATAAATTAAATGTCACTAGTGTTCTGCAGCACTCCTTCTGTCAACCACTAAAATAGCATTTTAAAACATGTCACAGGCATCTCACTGCAGAGTGTAGTGCAGTTTAAATTTTTGATTAGGCAAAATAAACATTTTGCCAGGCCTAAACCTCCCTTTTTAATACATATAAGTCACTCCTAAGGTAGTTCCTAAAGGCTCACAGGACAAGGTGCAATGTATTTAAAACAGCTAAGAGAGAGGGCAACCTGAATCTTTGCCCATTGGCAATGCATCTTTATTGGATTTACTTGGCAGGTTTGTTCCAGGACTCCAGAGGCCTTTTCAGTCTCAGGTTTTTCAGTTATAAGAGTAGCACACTTTGAAACTGTGATTGTCTCAGGACCTGAGAAACTTCACTTGGGGATAAGATTCACTCCAGCAGAAACCACCAGCATTGCCCAGGCAGATTCAGCATGAACTAGTCATATGGGCTCTTTGTGGAAAATGGCCTTCTTGCAGCTTGTTGTGTCCCTGTAGCTTAACAGTAGGTCAGCCAACTGACCCTTGGAGTCCACATTTTTTCCTGGCCATTAGTGGGGGCAATTGCAACATAGGTATGGTCTTTTTCCGTGTTCGACAAGTCCAGTAGTCTTCTGAAGAAAGCACCCAGGGTGCCGTATTAATGCCTGGTATTAGCTTGAAGGTGGGTAGAATCCAGGGTCCTCTCTGACCAAATAAGGAAAATGCCTCCTGGAGTAACCCTATCCTCTTATACACCAGTACCTGTTTTCTTTACAGAGAACAATCCCACACTACACCTCTCGACCTAAATTTAACATGGCAGAACCCTTCTTCCCCTGTTCAGAGCCTGTTTACACACCCAAAGGTGTGCTCATGATAATAATCAGCCCCTTCCTCCTTGATCACTCTAAGATAGCTCTGGGGGCAGATGCCCCCTGCTGGGACTGGTGGCTGCTTCACAAGGTGGGTAAAGGAAGGGGTTGGTCCAGGAGTTAGCTGTTTCTCCTAGTAACCGGGTAGTCCTCTTTGAAGTTATTTAGGTTCCTGGGCCCAGCCCACAGGCCACCCGCTCAAATGGATACCAACATTTCCCCACGCCCATGGCCTTTGTCTCAGCAACTCCACACCTCATCACCGAGGATATTTAGCTCTTTGTTGTTTAGGCAGGAAAAATGTAACTTTTTTAAAGTACCTGTTCCTTAATAGTTATACATAAAATTCCACATGTCCTACTTTTAATACAATGCCTTAGGGTTTATAATGCCTATGTAGAGGTGACTTATTAATAGTTTAAAAAACAAGTTTAGGTCTACCAAGAGAGTTTATTTTGACAAGTGGGATTAGAATTTTTAACCCCTTCGACGCTCATGACGAGCTCAGCTCGTCATGAGGTACACCTCTCGTACGCTCATGACGAGCTGAGCTCGTCATGAACCGCGGATTTTTGAAATCTTCAGCGCACAGCGGGAAAATGTGCCGCACCGATGCAGTTAAGACTGCACAGTCAGGCTACAATGGTAGGTCTGCTGTCATATTTGCACTGTCATCGTAGAGCCTGTCACGATGGAGACTGCAGTCCACTAGTGCCATTTAAAGTGTAATCGCTTAGCACACTGGGAACTGTATATTAGAGACTGATAGGTGACATGTTTAATGGTTAGGTTACTTACACTGGGGCATAGTTAGCAGAGCTCGAGTGCACAGACTGAAAATAAACAGCAACATCAGTCCAAAAAATCAGGGTGATTATGCATAAAAAGACTTATTCTACACATATCTACAGAGAATTATTGACAGGGATGTGCACCAAAATGAATGCTGTGCCTCCTCAAGGCAAGCCTTACTTGTAGAAATGTTTTCATTTCTATTTAATCTTTCCACTTTGCATGTGTGCTGCATTGAACAGTTAGTTAAATCTCTTTTTTGCACGGGAAAGAACACCTTCCAGCACAAAACCTATGCTTCCCACAACACAGACACCCTTTCACTAATCCACAAGAGTGTTTGTGTTGGTGCAAAGCAGCCAAAAATAGGCCAGCACAGGAAAAGAGCAGAAAAGTGCCACATCATAGTAGATGCTCTCCTTTGTACCATTCAAGCATCACAACGCTGCTGTGCATTTGTTGCATTCTGTGTAAATGTTTGCTTGAATGCCTCACACCACTTACTTCTTTGTTTGCTGCTGTACTAGCCAAGATAAATCAACACTTAGGGGCAAATTATGATGGAGGATATTCCGCATCCTCCGGGCCGGCGGAAGCCACCGCCGGCCCGGCAGATGCGGAAAATCCTCTGCGGACCCACCAAAGATCCACCGCCACATTAGGATGGCTGGTGGGTCCTGGTTTCAGTCCGCTGCTTTTCCGCCGCGGTTGGCTTACAACCGCGGCGGAAAAGCTCTCATATGGTGGCGGTGTCTCTCAGACACCGCCAGACATATTAGGATGGCGTAGAACAGATTCTTTTCCGCGGCGGGTTCACCGCCGTGGAAAAGCATACGGATCTTCACTCCGGGGGCCCCTTGCGGGCCACCTGGGTGAAGAGTGGTGGGGAGCTGCACATGGGGGGTACCTATGGTACCCCCCTGCATTTACATGCAGAAAGCGGCAGGCACCGCGCGGTGCCTGCCGCTTTGTGCATGTAAATGCACTGCATGTGTTTTTAACATTGCAATGTTAAATATAGAGGATGTGACCGCCAGGGAGCCGGTCACATCCTAATTGCACAGGAGGGAACACCGCAGCACATGCGGACATTCCCTCCTACACAGGGATCGCGGACGGACGCAAGTCCGTCTGCGATCCTAATGGGCCCCTTAATTAGGTATTGGAATTCAGAGTGCTCCCAGTTGGTCAGTCTTCCGCCATGTGGTGTTTTTTCCAAACTGATCAAATAATCAGTGGCCGTCAGGACCAATGGGGCGTCCTTTTTGTGCCACTGCTGTTTCTAATAAACCAGGAGAAATCAGATCGGGGTGCTGTAGAGAAATATAAGCTCCCTAACGTTTTGGAGTTGTAAAATATCCAAGTTGTACTCAAAGAGAGAATAGAACAATGTAATCACCCCCTTCCATGGTTAAATGCAGAAGGCTAGTGACATTTTTAAAGAGCATACTTTCCATAAAATGGCTGCTTTTCTGAACTAGAAGCAATCACTAGAGAACAAACTACGTTTAAAGTTCGGAAGAGCAAAGATAATTTAAGTATGTCAAGTAAGTGAGGTGGTCTCTGACTAACTACTGGTCAGTGTGTCTTGCCTCTTTGAGTATTGTTCTGCCTCATCACAGCGCTTCACCTGTCTGCCACATTCAGAAAACTCATTTACTGTAATTGATAAAAACTTCTGAAGACATATGGTGCTGACCTTTGTGTGGGAATCTTCCTATTCAACAGTCTTCTAAACAAAGAAAGCAAACGGTAGAGGGTGGTGAGTTTCTTGCCCATTTCATGTAGAGTATGGAAACAGATCTGCATAATTTGTTTGTGGATAATCACTCTCAGGCTACTCTCTCCTGTCCCAATAGCAATCCAAGGTTTCCTTTAAAAATTTGCAATGTCCAAGAATTCCTTTCTTGTAAAATTCCTCAGCAGCGCCAAAAACATTTATATCCAGTGAAAATTTGTGAACAATTCGTCTCATTTCAGAAATTGACATTAGTTGAAAAATCGGAGTCACATCAGAAGTAATGCTCATCATTTATACTGTATTAGAAGTAATGACAATCAAGAAGAGTAAGCCAGAAAAATACTGATATTATTTTTAACAAGAGCAACCCATATATCCTTGTAAACTGGGTAAGTACATTCGTACTAAAAAACAACGTTCACAAGGAACTCATTTAAAAAAATTTTAATAACACTTTTGTGGCAATTAGAATAATTGCCGTACTTGATAGACAATTCTATACTGGTTATCTCTTCTATATATATCAATGAATTAATCATATGACCATTACTGATAAGCTCAGTAGTACAGTGGAGAATCCCACGGTTGGAGGTCTCGTCTCTTAGTCTGAGGCCGAGGATATAGTTTGGGTCCACTAGAATGGCTACACCGCTTAGTTGCAGTAGCGCTTGCGGCATATGTTAACTTCTTATGTTCAAGATGGGGGGGGGGAGTGAAAGATATTCAATCCCACGTGGGTAAAATACCTTGACCACTCAATGGTGGAATGAGTCCGGGATAAGTTCCCTTCGATATGGCTGCAGCAACCACTGGTTTGCGGAGTACTGTCCCCAGATAAACTGTCCTGATGAGACCCGGTATCTAGAGAGGGTCGAAACGCCGTCGACGAAATTAAGAAAAGAGACACACCTTAACAGACAAAAATCTTTTTATTCTTATATGGTGTCCTTTTTGTTTTTTGTTTAATGTACTGATAACCTTTGTTTGAATATGTCACTTTTTCACTGTAAATAGGGTTATGGTCACTACACTTGGGGTTATGTACATTTTTTTTATGTGAAAATTATTTAATTGCTGACTTTTGTATAAATAAAAGCACCTACTTCGGCTGGAGTAGGGTATAACCAATTGAATGTTTAGTGAGCTAGTCAGTAATGGTCATATGATTAATTCATTGATATGTATAGATGAGATAACCAGTATAGAATTGTCTATCAAGTACGGCAATTATTCTAATTGCCACAAAAGTGTTATTTAAATTTTTAAAATGAGTTCCTTGTGAACGTTGTTTTTTAGTACGAAAGAAAAATACTGATAGCACAAGATAGCACAAGGGCGGTGTTCCAATACATATAATTTCTACCAGTATTAGCCTGCCCTAGAATACCTCTCAATACTATTCCATACAGCATCAAACTGGGCTGAATGGAATATTGGTTGAAGACTACACATACTAAATATTACAGACAGCAGTGGTACCGAAACAGAATTTTGTTGCCCAGGCCATTTGAAATCCGTAACTAGGATTCCCAGATTAGCCTACGACCATGTGCCCATGTGCATCATTGGCTTCATTGAAAACAAAATGTGCCTCATAGCATCTACTGATTTCTAAAAGAAAGGCTAGCACTGACAACATGGGCGTATATTATCAAGAACGGCGATAAAATTATCGCCGCTTTAGCGGCAGCAAACCGCCGCTAAACGGCGATAATGGGCTTGATTATATGTCATTGTGAATTCCCATAGCAGCCCAGGTTCTGGTGTTAACCTGGGCTTCTATGGGAATTGACAAGGGCATATTATCAAGCCCATTATCGCCGTTTTAGCGGCAGTTTCCTGCCGCTAAAGCGGCGATAATTTTATCACCGTTCTTGATAATTTGCCCAATGGTGCCTCGGTGACATGGAGTGATCTAGAAACCCTACCCCAAACACCGTAAAACGCAGGCAAAGGTGGCACTAGGAGGAGCTTATGAAGTGCACAGCCCATCCCTGTTGCCTCATCGCCTCCAGAGTACTGAAGCCAGTGGTGGCACCAGCAAATGCCGAGTTAAATATATGGACTGGTGGAGAACACTGCAGTGGGAAGGTGATCTGAACCCAGCTTACTACTTCCCAGTCAACAGAACTTTCTTATTTTTCAAATGAGTTGTTATAAATGTGTATTAATCATTCATTAAAACTTTGAGTGTGGTATTAGTTATACTTTAGATTGTATCATCATTTCTTTGTTATTTACTCATAATAATTGCAAACTTTTGGTCACCTAATATTTTTTGTGCACCTGCACAATTTTAAAAATGGGGCCATATTTATGACTTTTAAGGCGTAGACCAGCACAGCAGGTCACCTTGCTGCACTGCGTCACAGGGAAAGAGCAGGAATGTGCCATATTTATCCAATACAGTGCATTCCTGTCCTTTTCCCTTGAGGTGGTGCCTTTTTTGCAGCCTAGCGCCAAAGCAAGCACTCTTGCACCACAGTGTAAGGGTGTCTGTGTTGTAGGCCGGATTGTTTTTGTGCAAGAAAGGGCACCTTCCTGCACAAAAACAATCCGGAGAGGCGTTTTCCTCTTTATATGTGTGAAGCAGAATAGAAAGAGGCAAAAACTAGGAGAAATAAAGATATTTGTCCTTGTTACACCTTTCCTGGTAAGGGTTTTTTTATGCTTTCCCAGAGTTACCTGTTTTGGTATATCTGGAATTGCGTGAAAATCTATGAATGTAACATGGGAACACCCATGGAAATGCCTCCCTAGAGCAGAGTAACACAGTGGTTTGTGCTGTGCTACATTACTTGGGATTTATGAAGCCATGAAGGGCAACTCAAGCTCACATTGCATAGCTTCATAAATCTCATTTTACATATGTGTCGTTCTTGCATCACGTTGCCTGGTGCAAGAGCGAGGTAGAGGGGCTCATGCTTATGACCCAGGGTTTTTTAATTAATCATAAACACATTTTAGAATAGAAGCACTTGTTTGTTTCATTTGTCACCCTATTATTAATAGTAATTTAAACGGAATTCAAGGACCTCGAGGTAAATCTGAACCAGCAGTCCAGTAATAACTGATGGTGCAGTAGTTCATTGGGTAAAGTGTCTGATGCGTTGACCGCAAACTATCTCATTGGGCAAACTCAAATACACTAGCGGAGATAAAAAAATATAATACACCAAAATAATATGGACTATGCAAGGTCACTAAGGTGAAAGAAATACAATGGTGGTCATTTTGACTACACACTAAATTGCGAGGTAAAACCCAAAAGTGAAAAAGTAATTTTTTTTCAAGGCTGTATTTTCTTATCAATGTCTTTTGGGAGAAAAGTGACGTGTGATATGTAATAACACCACTACTGCATATTATGCACAATTTTACCTGTCATTCACTACCCATGTCATGTTATTGTTAATGGAGCATGGCACTTACATACTGTGATACAGATTTAACTTGATGTGGTAACACTCCATTACACAAGACATTTCACCTTTAAATTAATAATGCCCTCCTATGAAAAAATGGTTTTAGGCACACTGTTGCCATTTGCAACTGTGCTACTTTGGGGCACATTTACAAAGAATGCCACCGACATTGCTTTGCTGTGTTATGTAAAAGGGAAAAATAACAGCACCATACCTACTAAGATACGGTGCTGTTTTTGTTTCTCCTAGGGCTGCCTTGTGAGATCATACACCATTGCACCATAGTACAGGTGGCGGTACATGACCTCAAGCACAGGTTTTGTACTAGAAGGTACCCTTCCAGTACAGAATACAATGCTTTGACATAGTTGAACATTTTTATAACTTTGTATCTGCTGTGTAGTGCGGCAAACATGTAAAGCCAAAAATGGTCGAGAAAAAAAACTTTCTTTAAAATTATGCCTGCCTCAGGCAAGTTTAAAATCTTTTACACAAATCACTGCTTATCAATTAATCAATCAGGAATTATAGAGTGTGGCAAATCACCTGTGAGGGTCGCAAGGTGCTGGAAGTTGCAAGCTGCTACGTGGTGATCTGTTAAATTGAACTGCCAGAATTTTGAGTCCTTTCCAGCATTCCTGGAGTGATGAGCTGTTCCTGAGTTCAAGGGAAGGTTTTCCAAGCTTTGGCCCCCAAGTGAGAAAAGGAGCATTCCCCGCTGTTGCTTCTGCAAGATGTCTGTGAGAAAAAGGGAGGCAGAACATAGATGTCTGGTTGGTTGTAAGAAGGTGATTAGTTTGCTGATGCATGCTGGTACTTTGTTCTGCAGGGCTTTGTAAGCATACGTCAGCATTTTGAATGTTCATCTCCACTGGATCATGAGCCAGTGTAGGTTCTTGAGCTGCAGAATGAAGTGGGTCTTTTTGGGGAGGTTGAGGATGAGTCTTGCTGCTGAATTCCTACGTAGAGTAAGTTCACATAGTCCAGCCTGCTGGTGATGAGGGGCTGCATGACATTTCTTCTGGTGTTGACAGAGAGCCACTTGAAGATTTTCCAGAGCCTGTATAGGGTGTTGAAGCAGATGGAGGAGACCATGTTTACCTATTTCTTTTTGGAGAGCTTGCTGTCCAAGATGATGCCAAGGCTACGAGTGTGGTCTGTGGGGGGGGGAAGGCAGTTTGGCTTGCCACCATGCATCATTATATTGCTAGGTTTTGTACCCAAAAATGAGGACTTATGTCTTGTCCAAGTTGAGCTTGTGACAGTTGTCCTCAAGCAGTTGGTGATGTTCATCCCACATCTGTGGAAGTTGGATCTAGTGGTGGAGCCGTTTTCTGACAACAAGAGGATGAGCTTGGTTTTGTCAGCGTAGATGATACTGAGACTGTGCGATCTGACTGAGTAGGTTAGGTGGGCCATGTTTGTATTGAAGATCGTGGGGCTAAGGGATGATCTTTGGGGAACCACAGATGGTCTTTTTGGGTTCTCAGGTGAAAGGTGGGTGACTGATTCCATGTGTTCTTCCAGAGAGGTATGAGGCAACCTACTTGAAGGCATCTCCCTAGTTTCCAATGTGGTGGAGTCTGTTAATCAAGATGTGATCTGGCATATGATGGCTGACAGGTCCAGGAGGATGAGGTCTGCTGTGTTGCTGCAGTACATGAGGGCCCTGATGTTCTCAGTGGCTGCGATCAGGGCAGTCTCGTGCTTTCTTTGGCTAGGAATCTGGTTTGAGAGCAGTCCCCAGGTTGTATTCATCCAGGTTTTCGGCAAGTTGCTGGTTGATTTCTTTCTCAAGAATCTTTACTGGGAAGGGGATCAGGGAGATGGGCCAGTAGTTCTTTAGTTCTGCTGGGTTGGGGGATTTTTTTTTTAGGTGGGGCTTGACTTCAGCATGTTTCCAGAACTCAGGGTAGGACGAGATGATGGAGATGTTTAGGATTTTCTTACGCTCGTCGTCAATCAACTTGCTCCTGAGGCTGAAGATGTGATGGGGCATGGGTCCTTGGGTGCACCAGAATGTTACAGGAGTTCATGATGGAGATAGTGGCATGAGAAGTGAGAGGGCCCTAATGAATTGGCAGGTGTTCGGGTATTAAGGGGTCGATTAGGATCGCGGACGGACTTGAGTCCGTCCGCGACCCCTGAGGAGGAGGGAACGTCCGCATGGGCTGCGGCGTTCCCTCCGATCTGATTAGGATGTGACCGCCAGGGTGGCGGTCACATCCTCTATCTCTAACATTGCGGCGGGTGCAGCTTCAAGCTGCACCCGCCCCAATGTAAAAAATGCATGCACAGCATTTCCGTGCACAAAGCGGCAGGCACCGCGCGGTGCCTGCTGCATTGTGCACGCAAATGCAGGGGGGTACCATAGGTACCCCCCATGTGCACTCACCACCACCCCTTCACCCAGGGGGCCCGCAACGGGCCCCCGAAGTGAAGGTCCGTATGCTTTTCCATGGCGGCAATGCCGCCGTGGAAAAGCATATTTACACACACATCATAATATGGCGGACGGTGTCTCATAGACACCGCCTGCCATGTTATGGCTTTTCCGCCGCGGTCGGCTCCGACCGCGGCGGAAAAGCGGCGGACGGAATTCCAGACCCACCAGCCATCCTAATTTGGCGGTGGGTCTTTGGAGTCTCCGCCGCGGTTTTTCCGCATCCTCCAGGCCGGCGGACACTTCCGCCGGCCCGGAGGATGCGGAAAAACCGCCATCCTAATCGGCCCCTAAGTTTGTGGGTTTGAGCAGACCGAAGCTGTCAACTGTGGGAAGGTTTAACGTTTCCTAGATGACTGAGATCATGTCATGGAAGAACCTTGCTAGGGCATCACTGTTCCTGGGAGGGGGTTCTGTTGTTTTCTGTGGATGTGGGTTTTCAGAACCCCTTCACAATGGTGAAGAGCTCCTTGCTGCGGTTTGTGCTGGCTTCTATGCTTTCAGCTAGGGGTGTTCTTCTTTGTCCTTTTCAGTAAGTGGTGGTATTGGTTGAGAGCTGTCTTGAAGGTGCTATGTTCTCCTGTTTCTTTGAAGGTGCACCACATTCTTTCTGGTTGTCGGCATTTGCATTTGGTGGCTTTCAGTTCCACGGTGAACCGGCTGGCTCTTCCTGCAGGTCCTTTGGATTTGGCTGGCTTGGCGGGGGCGATTGTGTCGAAGCATTCTAATTTACACTGGTGGAAATTCTTCACAGCCTGTTCTGGGTTGGCTGTTGTGTCTGGGAGGTGGTTGAGAGCGATGTACCACTGGTGTTATGAAATCTTGTACCAGTTTCTGGGCATGGAGCTGGGGGGGCATAGCGCCATTGTTGGTAGGCCCTGAGATGGAGAAGCGGATGATGTAATTGTCGGTCCAGGTGAGCTTTGAGATGTCGTTGTACGTGACTTGGTTGCTGTACGTGAAAATGGGGTCAAGCATGTACTATGCGATGTGGGTAAGGTAGGTGACAAGTTGCTCGAGGACGATGTTGATTATTCTTTCAAGAAAGTTTTTTTTTGGTGTCAGTGAGGTTGTTGAGGTGGAAGTTAAGATCCCCTAGGAAGATGTAGTGCTTGAAGTTGATGGCGAATGGGGCAATGATGTCAGGAATGGTGTTGCAGAAGTGAATTGTGGTTCTGGTGATTTGTAGGTGAGGGTGCCTCTGAGCATGCTTTTCCCGTTCTATGTGAAGTTAGAAGTTGAGATGCTCCATCATCAGGGTTGAGTCAGCCGAAGAGGACATGCAGCGGATGGTGTCCTTGTAGATTATGGCAATTCCTCCCCCATGTGTGTTGGCTCGGTCCTGTTACATTATCTTGTAGCCTTCTGGGGTGGTGATAGCGATGCATGGTGTGGAGGAAAGGTTCAGCCAGGTCTCTGTGATGAAGAGGACATTCAGGGTGAGGGATGAGATTGTGTCCCAGCTCTGCATTGTGTGTTTGCCAAATGATGGTGCTTTGAGTAGAATTTACTTGAGGTTTAACGTGGCTGTCTCAATCAGCGTGGTGGCTGCCGTCATGTTTGCGGTGTTTCTGGTGTTGGTTGCTTTGGTGTTGCAGGTGAAGTGGCAGTGCTGGCAGGAGATTGGTCTTCTGGTGGTGCATGGAGATGTACAGCAGCAGTTGCTGTTGTTGCACCCAGGGCCAGGGCTCAGTGGTCTGTGGTGATGTAGCTGCGAGGGGTGGAAGAAAAAGGGTTCCTGATGCAGGGTGCAGTACAGGCACAGATGGTCATAGGCGGGCTTGCCTTTGGTAATAGATGTGGATTTGCCTCAGAATTGACCACATTGGAGTGCATAGGAATGCTCATGTACTTCCTGTAGTACACCCCTTGACAAGGTATAGTGAACAGGAGCCCAAAGAGCTACTTTGTGTTACTGTGGGAACACTTTCCAGCACAAAACATGCATTTCACTGAAAAGTAAATACCAACATCAAAGATTTCTGCTATTTTGTGTCACTTTTGTGATGCAAACCCAATGCAAACCCAATGCAAAGTGTTGATAATTTTGGCCTTTGATTACAAGAATGCCTGAAGGAAAATGAATGGAAATGTATTTTAATCATAATTTGGAGTTGCCATTAAATACAGTCCTTATGTAGTTTGAAAAGCTCTTAGTTTGAAACCAAACAAGGGCTTGCTTTAAACAAAGAATGATTAAATTGTCATTTTGACCTTGAAAACCTGCCCCAAATTTTAAATAATATGTAGTTGTTGATTTTTCACTTTTCTAATATCTTTGTTCTGATGGCACTTCAGAATGAATAGACAATTTGATTCATTATATTTCTATTGCTGCTAGTATATTATGAATCATTTAGCTTTTAAAGCAAGCAGATGTTGAAGTTGCATCTCTGGGTGAATTCAGAGAAGAGCAGCTACATCACAGATTTTCATAATAAAAGAATGAATGATTCAAAAGTGTGTTAACATGTTGCCGACTTTCATTGAACACATAGCAATTGCTGCAAGGAACAAAACAAAATTATTTTGTTGCTCATTCTCCATGTGAATTGCTCCTAGATTAGTTGGGGGTGCTGCAGCAACTCTGGAACCTAGATTTCCTGTCCCTTCGAATCACATATGACCCCCTTGAATAGAACGGAGTTCTTGAGGTTCACCAGAGATGCACAGCTGGCAGCCATGAAACTGTAAGGCACCAAAATCAAAACCATAGGGAGCTCAGACAGGTCCTGTAGTGCCACACTATCTCCCTGATAACTCTGGCTAGGGTAGTAAACTTGTTGGCTTCTTCCACTTAAGCCATTACCCGAGACCACCTTCATTTACAGCAGCTGATGATCAGACAACTTCAGAGGGATCTGATTTTTTCAGAGGGTTTTTTTTCTATCAGGAGAGGCCAGGATGAAGCAAGAACCTCTGGTAAGAGTGCAAAGGCTTATAAACTGTTCACACTGGGAGCAAGACTAGAGGATATTTTAAAATTAGCAAACTGGTCTTCAACCATGACATTTTTTTTTTTTTATTCGAACCCCATATGAGAACTCACAACATAGGTGGTTAGTAGGCTTTAAAAAGGACATAGTATGGGCCTCCGGTCTTGAAATAGAATGCAAAACTTCCTAACTAATACGATGGAATATTTAAATTCTATTAAGGATGCAGGGGGTGAAGAATGTCCCACTCAATTGCAACAGGTGTACAGTGTGCCCTCCCCAGTTTTTATCAGTGATCATGTGTGGCATTGTATTTTCTTCTTTGCTTTGTATTGCACTGGAATTAGTAATATGTTTTGCCGGCTATAATTGTCTGAGCTAACTATAATTCACGTCCCCGCAATCACATATTACATCACTTATGACAATGCCATTGACATCACAAATAACATCACTGATGGAATTACTGATGACATTATGCTGAGTGCTGCAAAGAATCACAAAAGTTGATTATGTTTTTGCCCCTCAATAGTTTTCCCACATTTTTGAAGTGCTTGTGGGAGCTTTTCCACACCACGTTGCCATTTTTGTTACATCTAAAAAACAAAAAACCTTTAAAAAAAATCTTTACAGTTAAAAAAGATAAGCTGAATGAATGAGTGAGTGGATGAGTATGTCAATGGTGGTTGAACAAATGCATGAGTGGTGCATACATGATGGAATGAGTGCATGACTGGTGTATGGCTGACTGAATGATTGCATGGGTAGTAAATGAATGATTAAATATGTGCAGGAAAGGTGCATGAAAGATTAAACAAGTGCATAACTGGTGTATGGATGATTGGATGCGTAAATGGGTGGAAAATGTATGATTTAACCTGTGCATGAAAGGTGCATGGATGATTCAATGAGTGTATAAGTAGTGTATATATGATTGAAAGAGGTGTGAGTGATGTATGGATGATTGAATGTGTGTATGATTAGTGCATGCATGATTGAATGAGTGGTACATGGATGACTGATTACACTTTTGAGTGGTGCTTGAATGATTCAATGAGTGCATGGGTGAGCCAACTAATGAATGAGTGGTGCACAGATTTTAGAATGAGTATATGAGTGCTGCATGGGGGATTTGATGAGGATGTGAGTGGTGCATGGATGATTGCATGAGTGGATAAGTGGTGCATACATGATTGAATGAGGGTGTTACTGGTGTATGGATGAATGAATGAATTGAATGAATACAAGAGTAGTGCATGCATGATTCAATGACTGAATAAGTGTTGCATGGATGACTGAATGAGTGCACAAGAGGTGCATGAATTATTGAATGAGTGGTACAAGGATGACTGAATGAGTGACTGAGTGATACATACATGCTTGAATGAGTGCATGAGAGGTGCATGGATGTTAGAAGGAGTGCATCAGTGTTGTATGAGGGGTGCATGGGCGAATATATGAGTATATGTATGGTGCATGTATGATTGAAAGAGGTGTTTGTTCTGTATGGCTGATTGAATGAGTGTTGTATTGGTGCATGCATGATTGAATGAGTGCATGTATGGAATGTATGACGTTACAATGCATACATTTACATTGCGTTTCTTTACAACATATTGTTTAAACTACATTTACAACGCATTCTATTACATCACATTATACCGTTACAGCGCATACCATTATATTGCATTTAAGTTAAGCGTTGGATAGTGTAGAGGTACAAATTACTATTCTAACTTCAGGGGGTGCAACAGTAGGGTAAGTGTTGGATAGTACTACGCGCTGTAATGGTATGCATTGTAATGACATGCGATCTAATGCCTGCGTTGTAGTGACATGCATTGTAGTGCCATGCGTTGTAGTGACATGCAATGTAATGGCTGCGTTGTAGTGACATGCGTTGTAAAGGGTGTTGCGATGTAATGACTGCGTTGTAAATGTAGTGCGATGTAATGACTGTGTTGTAAAGGTTGTTTCCTGCATGAATGGTACATAGATGATTGAATAAATGTATGAGGTGTACAAGGATGATTGAATGAGAGTATGATTGTGGTATGGATGATTGAATGAATGTGTGAGTGGTGTATGGATGATTGAATGAGTGCATTACTAGTACATGGGTAATTCGATGAGTGCATGAGTCAAAATTGTCTCCCACCACACCCTCTTTGCAAGACTCAATCATGTCAGCTTCCGCAACAAAGCCCTATGATGGATCCTCTTCTCTTCACTGCAAGAATGCAAATAGTCCGACCTACGTGATACAACTCAGATCACACAGAGATCAGCTGCGGAATGTCTCAGGGCTCCTCCCTGAGCCCCACCCTCTTGAACATCCACAAGACCCCGCTTGCAGCCATCATCAGAAGCCACAGACAAAACATTATCTCCTATGCCGATAACACCCAGCTGATTCTCTCCTTCACAGACGAACACACAGCTGCCAAGAGCAACTTTCACAGTAGGATGAAGGCAGGCATCACCTGAATGAAGGACAGTAGCCTCAAGCTTAACTCAGTCAAGACTGAGTTCTAATTCTGGGCTCAACCCCTCTACCTTGGAGGAGTCTCGGTGGCCCGCATTGCTCAGAACCCTCCCACAACCAGAGACAACACACAAGACCATAGCATCATATTGGACTCCTAACTCTCTATGACTCGCCAAATCAACGCAATATTGTTCTCCTGCTTCCACCCGCTCCACCTGCTTCATAAAATATTCAAGTGTATCTCCACCGAGTCCAGAGAAACAGTGACCAATGCACTCGTCAGCAGCAGTCAATGCACTCAATGCCGGCACCACCCAGAAACTCCAGAAAAACGGCAGAACGTCTAGAACGCCTCTGCCAGACTCATCCTGAACATCCCATACCACAACCACATCACCAGCCACCTGAGAGATCTACACTGGCTCCCATTCAACAAAAGAATCACCTTCAAGCTCCTCATCCATGCCAACAAAGCCCTCCACAGTTCCGCACCTGCAAACTTCAACCACCACCTCTCCTTGTACACTCCCATCAAACATCTCCGCTCTGCCCAATTGGCCCTGGCCACCATCCCACGAATCCACAAGACCACAGCTGGAGAAAGATTCTTCTCCTACCTCACTGTTGAGACCTGGAACTCCTTGCCTCTGCGCCTCAGACAATCACCATTGCTGCCACAATTCAGGAAGGACCTCAAGATCTGGCTCTTCGACTGTATCACAGACCCTCCCACTTAGTGTCTTGAGACCCTCACAGGTGAGTAGCCATGCTTTTTAAGATTACTGATTGACTGAGTAATTGATTAGCAGGGTCTGGTGGCACAGTGGACTACTGCATCCACTTGAGGGGCCTGTGTTCAACCTCATGGTTACGGATTCTAATCCCGGTGGGTCCACTCAGCCTTTCATCCATCTGAGGTCGATTAAATGAGTACCATTGAGTTGGATAACAATATACATCTGTTATTCGGCGCCTTGAGACCCTTGGGTGAATCATGCGCTTTACAAAAACACATGTTATGTTATGTTATGTGTATGATTTATTGCATGGGTGAGTCAATGAGCGAATGAGTAGTGCATAGATGTTGGAAAGAGTGTATGAGTCTGGCAAGGATGATTAAATGAGGATGTGAGTGGTGTATGGATGATTGAATGAGTGCATGCGAGGTGCATGGATGATTGCATGAGTAGATAACTGGTGCATGCATGATTGAATTGGGGTATGAGTAGTACATAGATGATTGAATGAGGGTGTTACTGGTGCATAGATGAATAAATGTGTGCATTCATGATTCAATGACTGTCAGAATGGTGCATGGATGCTTGAATGAGTGCATGAGAGTGGCATACACGATTGAATGATGAGTGCATGAGTGATGCATGGATGATTGAATGAGTGCAGGATTGGTGCATATTTATTTGGGTAAGTGCATGAATGGTATATGGTTGATTTAATGAGTGCACAAGTGGTGCATGTGTGATTGAATGAGGGTGTTAGTGGTGTATGGATGATTGAATGAGGGTGTTACTGGTACATGGATGATAAAATAGGTAAATAAGAGCTGTGTGAATGATCCAATGAGTGCATCAGTGGTGCAATGATGATTAAATGAGGGTGGGAGGTATATGAATGATTGAATGAGTGTATGAGAAGTGTATGGTTGATTCAATGAGCGTATAAGTGGTGCATACAACTTTGAATTAGGGTATGAGTAGTGCATGGATGACTGAAATAGTGAATGAGTGGGCCATAGATATTAAACTAAGTACATGAGTGGTACGTGGATAATTGAATGAGTGCACAAGTGGTACATGTATGATTGAATGAGGGAGCGAGGGGTGTATGGATGATTGAACAAGGATGTTACTGGTGCATGGATGAAAGAATGAGTACATGAGAAGTGCATCCATGATTCAATGACGATGAGTGGTGCATGGATGAGTGAATGAGTACATGAGTGGTGCATGCATGATTCAATAACTGTATAAGTGTGCATGGATGATTGAATGAGTGTATGAGTGGTGCATGGGTGATTAAATGAGTGCATGAGAGGTG
This sequence comes from Lissotriton helveticus, assembly GCF_964261635.1. Classification (NCBI taxonomy): domain Eukaryota; kingdom Metazoa; phylum Chordata; class Amphibia; order Caudata; family Salamandridae; genus Lissotriton; species Lissotriton helveticus. The sequence continues at coordinate 1,224,860,971 of NC_136057.1, forward strand.
CATGGATGACTGAATGAGTGGTGCATACATGATTTATTGACTGCATGAGAGTTGCATGGATGTTAGAATGAGTGAATCAGTGTTGAATGAGTACATGAGTGATGCATGGATATTTGAATGAGTGCATGACTAGTATATTAATGATTGAATGAGTGCATAAGTGGCAAATGGATGATTCAAAGTGTGCATGAAAGGTGCATGGATGATTGAATGTGTGCATGGGTGATTGAAGGAGTGTATAAATGCTGCACATATGATTAAAACAGGTGTGTGCGCTGTATAGATTATTGAATGAGTATAGGATTGGTGCATGCAGGATTGAGTGAGTGCATACGTGGTGCATCCATGATTGAATGAGCGCATGAATTGTACGTGGAAGACTTAATAAATGCATGAGTTGAGTTGTGTATGGAGGATTGAATGAGGGTGTGAGTGGGGTATGGATAATTGAATGAGTTTATGAGTGGTTTATGGATGATGCATTGATATTAGAATAAGTACATGAATGATTGAATGAAGGTGTTACTGGTTGACGAATGATTTAATAGATGCATTAGAGCTGTATAAATGATTTAGTGAGTGCATCAGTGGTGCATGGATGATTGAATGAGGGTGTGTGTGGTATATGATGAATTTAATGAGTTCATGAGGAGTAGTGCACAGATGATTGCAAGAGTGTATAAGTGGTGCATACATGATTGAATGCATGTGTGAGCGGTGCATGCATGACTGTATGAGGGTGTGAGTGCTGCATGGATGATTGAATGAGTGCATAAGAGGTGCATGCATTATTGAATGAGTGTATTAGTGGCGCATACATGATTGAATAAGGGTGTGAGTGTGCATGGATGATTGAGTGTATGAGCACATGTAGGGTTGAATGAGGGTATGAGTGCTGCATGGATGATTGAATGAGTGCATGGATGATTGAATGATTGTATAAGTGGTGCAGCATGATTGAATGAGTGCATGAGTGAGTGAATGGGTGTTTGAGTGTCTGTATGGAAGTGATAATGGTGCATCAGTGCGAGTTCTGTGTATGGTTGAGTAAATGATATTTGAGTGCCTGTATCAGTGAGTAAATAGGTGCAATAGGGCATGTATGGTTAAGTAAATGGGTGTATTAGTTAAGAATGCGCGCAAAAACTGTTCCGCTCACGGATTTTGCGGATTTTCGGCAATTTCGCAACCCGCAAATCTCGCGAAATTGCCGAAAAATCCACAAATCCATGCCCGAGTTGAAGCTCAAATTCAGTAACGTTTTAATCAGCCCAAAAAATTAGCGAGCACGGTCGAGGCTAGGGGCAGGTGTGCTTCCTCCCTATATCTTCTGTCTACATGTAGATGTAATCCTTGATGGGGGTCTTTGCATTCAAGAGTTTCTCGGGCCCAATCACCATGTACTTCCTGTGACCAGGAGGCTGCTTCCTTCTCATCTGCTGCTCTGATAGGTCTCTGACCCTTTATAAACAAGAGGCATGTGAACTCGCATAGAAGCCCTGCCCGTTTGGCCCCGCCCCACACACACTAGGGTATGCAACATCTTCCCACCCTTTTCTCCACTGTGATGGACAGCTCACTCGAGGGACCTCGGCACCTATGGGCGTGGTGGCAAAGTTACAGACACACGTGGTCACTGGAGACAACTCTTCTGGCCCTTTATGCAGCTGTATTGTAGGAAAAGCACTATAAATTTACTCAACGAGGTAGCACTTACTGATTAGCCAGTAGAAAGTACTCCAGTTGAGTAGAGGTATGGCACAACACGGTGGCATCTTCGTGGATAAATATGCAGGCAGGATTCATTCTGGCACGATGCTCCTGTCAAAAAAATTAAACCTCAACAGGAAGCACTTACAGATATAAATAAAGCAGGTGCCCGAGTTGAAGCTCAAATTTAGTCACGCATTAAAATCAGCCCAAACAACTAGTGAGCACGGTCTAGGCTAGGCAGGTGTGCTTCCTCCCTATAGCTACCTCCTACAATTAGATGTAATCCTTGATGGAGGCTGCTTTCTTCTCATCTGCTGCTCTGATCGGTCTCTGACCCTTTATAAACAAGAGGCATGTGAACTCGCATGGAAGCCCCACCCATTTGGCCCCGCCCCACACACACTAAGGTATGCAATGTATTCCCGGCCTTTCCCCCACTGTGATGGACAGCTCACTCGAGGGACCTCAATGCCTTTCGGCGAGGTGGCAAAATTACAGACACACGTGGTCACTGGAGACAACTCTTCTGGCCCTTTACGCAGCTGTAGTATAGCAAAATCACTTTACATTTACCCAACGAGGTAGCACTTACTGATTAGCCAGTAGAAAGTACTCCAGTTGAGTAGATGTATGGCATAACATGGTGGCATCTTCGTGGATAAATATGCAGGCAGGATTCATTCTGGCACGATGCTCCTGTCACAAAAACAGGAAGCACTTACAGATATAAATAAAGCAGGTGCCCGAGTTGAAGCTCAAATTCAGTAACGTATTATAATCAGCCCAAACAACTAGTGAGCATGGTCGAGACTAGGCAGGTGTGCTTCCTCCCCCATATCTACCGCCTACAATTAGATCTAATCCTTGATGGAGGTCTTTGCATCCAGGAGTTTCTTGAGCGCAATCCCTGTGTACTTCCTTGTGACCAGCCCAAACAACTAGTGAGCTTGGTCGAGACTAGGCAGGTGTGCTACCTCCCCATATCTACTGCCTACAAGATGTAATCCCTGATGGAGGTCTTTGCATCCACGAGTTTTTCGAGAGCAATCCCTGTGTACTTCCTGTGACCAGGAGGCTGCTTTCTTCTCATCTGCTGCTCTGATCGGTCTCTGACCCATTATAAACAAGAGGCATGTGAACTTGCATGGAAGTCCTGCCCGTTTGGCCCCGCCCCTCACACACACTAGGTTATGCAACGTCTTTGCGCCCTTTCCTCACTATGATGGACAGCTCAGTCGAGGGACCTCGGTGCCTTTCGGCGCGGTGGCAAAGTTATAGACACATGTGGTCACTGGAGACAACTCTTTTGGCCCTTTACACAGCTGCAGTGTAGGAAAATCACTATACATTTACCCAACGAGCTAGCACTTACTGATTAGCCAGTAGAAACAGAACTCTAGTATATATTTATGCAAATCCGCGAGTTCGCGGATTAAACTCGTGGATTTTTTGCCAATTTGCGAGATTACGCGGACCGCAAATCCGCAAAATCCGCCCATACTTAGTATTAGTGCTGGTATGGGTAAATAAATTGGTATATGAGTGTATGCATGGGTTATTTAGAGCATGTATCAGTGAAGGAATGGGTGTATCAGTGTGTGTATGGGTAAGTTAATGGGTGCATCAGTGTCTATTTGGGTGAGTGAAAGGGTGCTTCAATTTATATAAGGGTGAGTGAAACAGTGGATGAGTGCCTGTATGGGTCAGTGATCGGCTGTGTGAGCACCTGTATAGGTGAGGGAATGGGTAGAGGCATGCATGGGTGTATACATGGGTATATGAGTGCCTGTATGTGTGAGTGAATGGGTGCTGTAGTTTTCTTATGACTAATGAATCTGTCTATGATAGAAAAGTGATTTGACACATACAATCTTGCTGAACTCCACCCACTCTGGAAAAATACAAATAAAAATAAATACAAGACATGTTAGTATTTGATCTCCCATGACAGCCCAGAGGGACGTCCGGAGTACCGATGGATAGAGCGGTGCTCCATTTACCTGCGCTGTAGCCAGGTGAGGTGGAGTTTTTCTCTCCTGCCACATAGTCAGGAGAAGGATGAAAATACTAATACTCAGGTGATAAAATACCTTTTTACACTTTTTATAGCAGTAGCGTTAATGGTCCTGATGAAGCATCAGGATACCTGTTGGCTCCGGTCAGTCTGCAGAAACATGTCGACCTTACATACTTATTAGTGGTTAATTGTTTACACCACTTCGCACTTTTTATTGGTTTGGGAGTGAAGGGGTGCATAATAAAGATCTTTACCCCTCTACTATTCAATTTTACCTTTTCAGTTATACACTTTTTCACTTACTTAGGAGAAAAAAATCAGCAGATTGTAAAAAAAAAACAATGCTGCATTGTACATCTTTAAAAATAAGTAATATTTTCCATAGCACTGACAACAAAACTTACTACAATAATCTAAGGAAACGTAGGTTATTACTGTTTCTTATATTGTTATATCTTGTACAATATGATATTTAATTGTGAAGCAGTCTTCAATTTTGCAGATTCTTTCAAAAACTTCCTTTCTTATAGGTGAATTAATATGTAAAATGGTGATGCTCTATGTAGACAAAATACTACAGAGGTGTATGTAGACATTCCTATTGTAGAAACAAATGTTTTTTTGTTTGTTTTTGAAGCTAGTTTTGGGTGGTAACTGAAAGGCTGCTTTTATTGAACTATATCCATTCAGTACTTAACTATATTAACAGAATGTAGTATTTAGATATCAACTCGTTTGCTGAAGGAAAAGGACTGTTGCATTTACAACAATGTTTTGAAGACATTACCCAAATAAGCTGAATTATGTCTAATAAACCATAAAGCATGTAATAAAAGCACCTTACACCAGTTTTCAATCTACAAATAATCCTCAGAACTTTGGTTGAAGAAATAAGAGGTATGAGTTTGGTAATCCCCTAGGTAGTCTTGCTTTGATTTATAAAAATTGAGTTAATTGCATTCTCTCTTCCTGATTGGCATCGTACATAGACAGGATAGTGTCCAACACTTGTATTTACACCTGTATGAAAGATGATTACCAAAGTAGTAAAAGTCCTTCCTAGAATTTATATTTGTTATTTCAGTATCCAAATTTGACCATCTGGTCTGCATCGTTGTCACAATATTATACTTTACTTCCCTGTTCTTGGTTGAAACAATGTACATATAAGTTCTGATCTGCAGTTTGGCCAGGTCATATTTTGATTGGCGTTTTGGTCAATTGCTGAAAAGGCACAGTTTTACAATATGGTAATGTCAAGTAAAGGAATCATTCTGATGTTATTACAGTGCTGGAGGTGAATTCACAATCTTCACACTGGATGTACGGCTTTATGACACGTGCTTTTACACCGCGTGCCGTTACAACGTGGTTTTTTCAACGCAACTCGTTACCACGACTTGCGTTGCAGGGGTGCGGACTTCGGAATTTTTTAATTTACTATTCTAACACCAGCCTACTTACAGTAGGGAAGGTGTTGGATAGTAAATTAAAAAATTCCTTGTCCTGCAGCCCCCTCCAGCGCAAGTCGTGGTAACGACTTGCATTGGAAAGACCGCGTTGTAACGGCGCGGCGGTGTAACAGCCGCGTCGTAAAGGCTGTTCCCCTCTTCACACTTATTCTCCCATTTGTAACTTAATCCAAATAACTCATAAATATTTACTTCTTCTTCCTTTAACACTCCTAGCATCACCATAGTAATTGTTTGTGCATCTTGTTGAATATTTACAGAAAACACTACTGATCCAGTATATGGATCTACAAGATCTTGCATTCCTGAATCAGATTCTTTTGTAGTGCAGTTGCTGAGTGAATGTTGCAGCAACCCATATAGTGTAAAACAATTCTCTTATCTCTTTTTTGTTTGATCTCCGTAACAACATCTGGAAAATGGAATAGTACATTCACAGCAATATTTGCATTGCAGTTGATCCCTGAACTGTTGTCGAACTGGTAATCTACAATTTCTCCATCAATTCTCGGTCTCCTTTTTGATTGCTGGGGATTTTCTTTCTGTACTTTGATTTGTTCAGCATCTATATATTTTTTTGTTATCTTCCACGTTGGACAGATTACTTGTTTCTCATAAACAGGGTACTGGCCGAAACGAGGGGCAAATGGACTATTTAACCGACTGAACTACCTTACACAGCTAGCATCAGCACTCATTTTTTTCTCATCAAAGTAAATCATAACCAAACTGGTCAATGTTCTAATTCATGATGATGCTACATATGACATTCTATCTTTGAATACAGTACTTCCAATATTCACAAAAGCTGCATCTACACTTAACCCCTGTGATTCGCAGATTGTTACAACATATACTAGTAAAACGGGAAACTGTTTTCGCTGCACATATAAGTCTTTCACTAACAAAGAACGTAACACGCGTCGGCCAATCTGCTTGACACCATCAGCCTCATCAAATATTAGCACCTCATCTCTGTTTAAATAATGAACAAAATGTATAACTTTACCCATTTCACCATTCACTCACCTTTCTTCAACATTTTGATTCTGACGTTTTTTGAGAGATGTAAATTCCTCTCTAACCCTGCTGTTTTTTGTTAAAGACTTTTCCAAAGGATCCAGTTTTGCTTGTATTTTATACGTCAGTCCTATTGTCGCTCCCTGATGTTCCATTTTATCTGTAGCTGTAATTTCCAAAATATCTTCTTTCTCCAGTTGGATTAATTGTTCATTGAATGTAGAGCATGCTTGTAGGGCTGGAATTAAACAAAGTGTAGATTTACTTTCTTTAATAAAATTAAACATTAGTTCCACTGGTGTAATATTCAACTGAAATAATTTGTTGATAAGGCACGTTTTTGAAGCATGCTGTCCTTGTTTTATAAAAAACTCCTACTCTAATGTCCTTTAGTATATCTCCAGATTCCACATATTTTTCACTAATTCTTTGTATTCGAAGTATTGGCAATAATTCATGTTCCCAATACTTCCTAAAGAATTACTTGTTTCATTATGTAGTAGTGTTTTGAAAACAAGCTGTCCTTTTACAGGTGTTAGTTGTACTAGGTCACCAAATCCAATTAAATGTTTTCAACCAAACAGCACATCTTACTTTGTTTTCAATAGCTGCTTCATTCTTAAATGTCTGAAGGCAAGCATTAGGATCAACCCTATGCTGACTTCATCAATCAGTAGAAGCTTCAGTTTTTTTAATACTCTTGCTACCTCATAAGCAGCGTTACCTTTTGGGTGTTCCAGTTTGTTGTCATGTTCCACATGTATCAATATTAGTCAATGAAGAGTAATTTCTTTAATGTTATTTGTAGCTAATCCTGTTGGTGCAGTTACTACACCAACAGGCACATGACAAATTAGAATCTGTAGTCTTTTGTGGATAACTTGTGAGTACTTTAATAATGAATCTTTTTCTGTGCCAGCTCGACCACTTATGTATAATAGAACTGGTTTAAAAGAAGAACAATCACACTCTTTCTTCACATGTAGGTATCCATGCTCTATGTTACCTTTAACTTCATTAAAAATGCGCTGTTGATCATTATTCAGTTTGTGTACTAACAGTCATAACTCTTCAGTTTCTGCTCCTGCACACTGCATTGCATTCTCAGCTAAGGCTGCTTAATTTTTAATCATTGGCTCTCCAAGAGGATCTTGACTTGCTGATGCTGAACTTTGCCTGCTCTGAGAACACCCTCTGGCTATCTCAGCAGCAATATTTGCCTCATGTCATAGCTTCCAAGTAATTGTGATTCTATATGCCATGGCTTGAACAACTGCAAAAGTTCTAAATGGATTAACAATTTTTTGTCCAGTGTTTGACAACTCAGCTTTCTGTGGTTGATTAGATTTCCTTTATTGTGTCTAATCAAACAACTGTCACATCCTAGGAGTGCACATCTTCCTTCTATTTTTTCAGTAGAGTTACTTCTATATGTATAATGCGAAAGTACTTCATATAGACACATGCTTTCAAGATGTGGACTTCTTCTTGGGTAGTATGTATCAAGCATGTTAGTCTTCAGAATGTCTGTACTCTTGTGTTCAAATTCCACTATATATTGAATTTTTGTGAAAGAATTTAATACTCTATCTTGAATGTAGTGGAGAAGTGTGGCTCACTGGTTAGAGGAGGTAGACCCTGAAGCAGAGGTCAGACCCGGGACCAGGGTTCAATTCCCGACGCGGCAGGGTCTTGAGCCCAAATATCCACGGACTCGATAATTCTCGTTTCGGTGCCTACTCGAATCACGGGTTCAGACTCTGCAGCTCTGGGCATCAGCTTGCTTAATCTCCACTACGGCCCCCCCCCCGCGGCGGGATGCCTGGCTTTCACCTTGGGGATGCCCAGTACGGGTATCTCACAGGGAAAAGCCAGGACGGGTTCCCAAGGCAAGCGCTGAGATGCCTACGGGTAATCGAGCGCTATATAAGAACGCATAATATTAATAATAATAATAATAATGTTTGTGAATCCGACGCTCACTCACACATTGACTTCTGACTTAGAGAATAAACTAGCTGAGCTTAACCTGTACGAGCATTCAAATGAAGCTATTTCTATGTAGGAAAGCATTTTCAAACTAAAACAGTACAATTTCTTTGTAAGACTCCTTTCAGCAGAAATCTCCACCCACATCTCTTTTATGGCTGTCTTCTCTGACTGTGTAATATATAAAGTGTCATACCAAGCAATAGCAATAGAGTTGTCTGCAACAAATTGTAGATCCATATTTGTGATCCACATCTTCAGAATAACAGGGTTGTAGTCATTGATGTACTTGGAGGCCTCTGCTCTTCTCAGTTTGTATGTGTTTTTCTGTGATTTCATTGTAAGTGTGTTTCTGACTGCAGACAAAGAGCTGGTCACTCTTTGTTCCGCGATGACAGGTCATGGGAATCCAAAATGACATCTTATGTAAAATTTGATCTGTATTTTTGACTAAACTATTTTCCATTTCTATGAGTTTGGAATCGTAAAACATGTTGTCTTACCATCTTGTCACCACTATTGTTTGGAATTGTGCAGGTCAAATACTGGTCTATGAAAGACAACACAGACTCATCAGTGTCTGTTCCAAACTTTGGGGCATATTTGACCCATAGCAGCATGTAAATATGTGGAGCATCTCTAGCTTGGATTAGTTTTTTTTGGTATAAAAGCCATCATGGCTTGAAATCTGTGGCTAAAATATCTTCAATCAATTTTAGGGTCCAATGAGAAGAGTTATCCTGGTGTCTTCAGATTGAGGGGGCATATTACCAAGCAATAGCGATAATTATCGCTATTGCTTGGTTAGAGACAAAAATTTACCGCTGAGCTGCGGCACTTTTTATCGCAGATAAACCTTGGTATTACCAAGGTTTATCGCAAATGCGATAAAAAACGGCCGCAATGCATGAATATCGCTGAAAAGTCAGCGATATTCATGCATTACCGAGCTAATGCTCTTAGCCATGTTATCCACCTCCCATTGGATAACATGGCTAAGAACTGCTCAGGGCAGGTGTTAGCTTTTAGAGATATTCACGCTTAGCGCGAATATCTCCAAAAGTTGGTAATAGGAGATAGCGATGTTAGCGACTGTTTCCAGTCGCTAACATCTTGGCACGCCCACTTTGCATGTCATTAGTGATAAATATCACTGACATGCAAAGTGGGGCCCAAGATGGTCGCTATCGCCTACTAGCTGTCGCTAACTGGTGTTAGCGACAGCTAGGTAATAGGGAGATAATTTTATCTCCGCTTTCTTGGCTTTTAAAGCCAAAAAAGCGGAGATAAACCCCCTTGATAATATGCCCCGATGTCTTTTATATTTGAATGTGCCTCTCACAACAATTACAGTAGGTCATCCCTGGCATACTCAGCACACCCAAGAGTTAGAAACCATGTGGGTGCTTCTAGGTTTCTTAAGGTGCATTTGAGCTCATCATGTCAACGATACCAATACCCATTGGAGTCATATTGACATGCCATGAGCTTTATCCAGCTGCATTCCTGCTGTCCATCTTTTCTTTGAAATGTTCTCAACAAAATTCCCTTGCTGATAGATTTTGCAGATGCACTCCTGTTTTCCCAATATGATTTACAGCATAAAACAACCCAGACAAGTCACTCTCAAATAGTAGATGCAACATGTAAGGGATACACTGGCAACATCTTGGCTCCTCTGAACAAATGCAGAAAGCAGCGAGCTTCTAAACCTTTTTCCCACACGCTTCAGGGAGCTCCTTTTGCTTCTTTCAATCAATACAGATGAATAGCATCACACATAATTTCTTCAGCATGCAGGGGATGGATGCTGCAGTGTTCATAAATATCTTCTGATCTGGATTCATCCATCTTTTCAATCTGACCTGTCGATAGTGATGTGTCATCATCCATGTGCTTGATATATTCAAGAATATGTTCATTTGTATAGTAAATAGTATTTTGTACCAGAAATAAATTACCTTTTTTTACTTTACCAACAACTACTAACTCTTGCCCTATCTTTTTGCTCTTGTCAGGGATACCATTTACTAGAATTATATGTCCTTCTTCCAAATCTCTTTGCACACCTATAGTTTCAATATTTAGCTTTAATCCGAGGTGCACAGCTCTCCCTTTAAGACATTTTGAGAGATCAGTTGGAGTTAATTTTCCTGTCTTTAGCTCCATATGGACTAAAGCTTGAAATGAATGTATTCATTGGATTAGTTCAGATTCATAAACATTAACATATTTAAGTACTTATGGAAAAGGTACTATTTGTAACTTGTTATGTACTACTGTAGCAGACATTTTGTTTTTATCTAACTAAACATAGGAGTACCTACATATAACTTGTCATGTGGACAAGTGAAACTGTTACTCTACTAATAAGTAAACTGCAAATCCATGCAACTTATTATTTTTCTGTTTTTTACTTTTAATGTACAAGTCAACATTGCGAGTTAGACTGTTGTAGTCAGTGTGTCAACAACAAATACAAACACAGTTTGGTTTCCCTGAGCAAGCACTATTTAACTTTCTAATCTCTTCTTCAAAATTATCAACACTAATACCAGTGTGCTCTTCTGCTACTACTGCACATTTCAAATCCTAATTTTCCTGTTCAGGAAAAAAGAAACAAAACTCTACATCATTACAAAAGTTTCTTCCTCCGCCAGAGTACCAGGCAAAAGAGTTATATTCATTTCTCCTAAACACAGAGGAGGATTTTTGACATAGGAAAGACTCCTCACTAAAGTTCGTATTTTTGAGTGGTGTACACCTAACATTCTGAAATGATAAAAGGTGCTTTGGCACATTTTCTTTGATAGACATGCTAGTAAATTTCCCTTTAGACTTGCATTGTTCCTTTCTTTGCATGGATCTAAACCTTGAAAAACAATACTACAATTACATTTTGCACAGGGGCCTGTCTATGCCTTCCTTGCACCTCTTCAGCAATCACTTCCTCTACATTTCTATGCACCATTACTTCTTTTGCAATAGGGTTAGTATTCTTCATCTCATAAAACCGTCCAGATTCATCAACTGCATGCACTAATGTGTTGTCCTGCAAGTAACCTTCTACGTTAAAGAGAGGCTCACTGCTAGAATTACGTAACCATTCACCACAAAATTCCTTGCAAAGCTTAGTTCTATTGACAAGAGTTATTTTTTGCTACGTCTTCTCATTGACAATACTATTTCCTCAACTTTCTTCATTCTGTTCAGTATCAAAATAAATAGGTTTCCTTTTAAAACCCATTAGCCATTGGGAAAGGGGTTTACTTTTCCGTTTAAGGATTGATACCATGAAATGTATGCTTTATTTTCCATTGGGTTATAATTTTAATCTTGATCACCTTCCTTGCCCTTGCAATAGCCAACATAATCAATCTATGCTGCATTTTCAATTTTTTTGTAGTTTGTATCTGATACTTACTGAAAGGTTTTTGATACCTCTTTTTAAGAGAAGATTTGTGACTGATTACAAGGTAGCCTATGGGATGGTTATTGCTTTGGAAGATGATGAGCTAATTTTTCGGGTTGGCTCCTTCTTGAAAGCGGCTGTGAGTACCCACACGTCTAAATGTCCCCAATGATTTTGCTCCATTCACCTTGTTTTCATTTTTTGGTATATTAATATTCTGACGAAATTTTTATTCCCAATAAGTTTTCTTCTATGCACATTGTAATACTGGAGGATCAGTTTTTAAATTGGAATTTTTTATTATACTCTCTGATGCTGGACAAACTTGTACTGTAAATGTTGCGACCTGTTTGTATTTTTATGGATATATATTTTTTATCTGAATATTGCATATGCTGTTGTCTGTTTGTACTTTTATGGATATATATCTATATCCGAATAAAGATAATAAAATGAAATGAAATGATAAATAGGTTCCCATTGAGAGCAAAGGTTTATCAACTACACCCTCAGCACGTTCTTTTGTCTGGCTGCATCTCTTCTTCTTTTATACTTCTTCATAGTTGTAATTACATTTTGCATTACTCTACTAGGGAATATTCTAAGTCTGATTTCCCTAAACTGCTTCTGCCTCCTACTTAAAGTCCCTCCTTTTCTGTTATGTTTTTCAGTTTCTTTCCATGTATTTGTTCAACTTTCTTATTGCATCTGGTATGTTTTTGTTTATTGGCTCTATTTCCAACTTTTTCAAGACGCAATTTTAAGAAATGTCTTTGTCCTCTTACCAGCAGCTCTTTACTCTTTTACCACATTTCCTTATTTTGGCCCTTTTATTTCTCAGTTCTGAGGAGATGTTTTTTCATTGCTGTTTCCTTCTGCTATGACTTATCTGGCATGCTATGTGTCACTAGTTAACTTACAATTGATGTCTGAAAAGAAAAAATTAACATAAGCATAGTTACCTTTTAATGATTGACTATTAGTTTATTTTTTTCAAATATTTAACTAGTTTCATAAACAGTTCTGTTTCTCTACTATATACATCATTGTATCATTTATTTGTAATAGGGTCTGTAGGATGATATATAGCATATAGAAATATCAGGTGTCATCTGTTATCTTTTAAGCACCTAGCACCCTGACATAAGACCTAGCTAAAGAGTATCCCAGGGGTAACCTATGTGTGGATGAAGAGCAGTTTATGCCTTGTGTGGGACTTTTATATCAGATGGTTGGTCCAGTTGTAAAAGTCCATGCAGTGGCTCAGGTGTAACAGGACTCAAATATGATGGAAGGGCAACTTGTCTGCATGTTAAAGTAGACAATTTCAGTTCTTCTGTCGATATCCAAATGACTATCTCTGCCCCTATCTGGGCATGTGTTTGCATGTGCATGTAAGTTACTGGGAAAATTGCTGCCTCTGCTTGTGACCTCTCTGGTTAACCCAAAGGGAATTAAACAACCATCATGGTTTGCCTCCTGGCTGTGTTAGTGAGTATTTGGTTTTTGAAAGTGTGTACAACTACCTCACTTAGCGCTAGATATATCTCTGTTGTGCCTGTCTGTGCGACTAAATGTGTATGTGCTTCTGCAAGTATTTTTCTGGATGTTTAACTGTCTGCCTCCTTTTGTACTTAGGTATGTCAGATTAAATTCTAGATTGCAGGGTGCAAATATTGAGCACATAGGTCTCTAGCAGTGCATATAGATCAAAAAATATTGAGAGTACATGTGGTAACTTTTGAGCACATACTATTCTACCCTATAGCATAGCTAGAGGCTACATCAGTGGTGATTTAAGTATGGTAGAAGACCAGTTTCTGCATTATGTAGGAGTTATAAATCTGAAGAATAGCCTGGCTGTAAAATTGCATGCACTCGCTCAAGTGTGCCAGCTCCAAAACATGATGAACGGGCTACTTCCCTGCATGTTAGACTAAAAAGTGTCAGTTCTTTAACCCACTAAAAAATGACTCTATAATCCTCTATCTAGGGCTCTGATTCAATGTGCAGGTTATATGTGAATAAATCACTGCCTCTGTTTGGAATATGAGGAACAGTCACATAAATTGTGTAACCTGACATGCACAATTAAAACAAAGAAAAAAGAGAGGGAAGAGAGAGAAGCCTCTAGGATCATAAATTCAGCAAGAATTTATTCAAAAAATGGGGGGATTTATAATTTATTACACATTTTTAAAGGTTAAAAAGAACAATTGCGCTCAAGATAGAGTGTTGGTATACAGAAAAACACACATACCATAAACCAAACAAGTGGCTAAACAAAAAAACATTACAAGTGTAAAGGATCAACACACATAGACATAATAATGTGTCCTTCAAAAATGATGGCCACAAAAAAGCGTCAACGGCGTTTCAACCGCTGTATTACTGTACGGTCATCGTCAGGACTTGAATTTACTTGAGCGTTACACAGCTTTTCCTTAAAATCAGTGGACAGACCAAACGATAATTGATGACTGTCAAAATAGTTCCAACTTACAAAGGTAGAATTACACCATGTCCAGGGATTGTAGTTCAATCAATAATGGATGGTAGTTACACCGTATCCAGAGACGGTAGTTCACTCAGTAATGGATGTCCAAAATCCACCATAAAACGCGCCCAATAAATCGGCGGAAAAGTTTCCAAGAATCCCGCTACTGATCCACGCCTGCCTCGATAGAGTTCTCGCTTCCGAGAACTCTATCGAGGCAGGCGTGGATCTGTAGCGGGATTCTTGGAAACTTTACCGCCGATTAATTGGGCTCGTGTTATGGTGGATTTTGGACATCCTTTACTGACTGAACTACCGTCTCTGGATACGGTGTATCTACCATCCATTATTGATTGAACTCCAATCCCTGGACATGGTGTAATTCTGCCTTTGTAATTTGGAACTATTTTGACAGCCATCAATTATCGTTTGGTCTGTCCACTGATTTTAATGAAAAGCTGTGTAACGCTCAAGTGAATTCAAGTCCTGACGATGACCGTACAGTAATACAGCGGTTGAAATGCCGTCAATGCTTTTTTATAGCCATAATTTTTGAAGGACACATTATTATGTCTATGTGTGTTGATCCTTTACACTTGTTTTTTTTTATTTTTTTTTATTGGATTTTGTACAGAAAAAGGACAATACAACACATAAGACAACACCCCCCCCCCCCTCCGATCGGGCAGATTAAATGTGAAACAAAAAGAATTTCAAAAGCATATATGTTATAATAATAGATAAAAGTAAATATATGAATTAACACATGATTCTTCAAGAGACAAATAAACATTGAATTAGATAGGTACACATTGCAACTAGACGATTGTAACCATGTTATTGTTATATAAGTGACTAGGATTCAGACCATTCTATTAATGGAGACCAAATTTCTAAGCCTTTTATTCTACGTTTTCTACCTTTAGTTTTATATATTGCCATTTCTAAATTAAAAATTGCTAACAGTCTTGAAAACCACTGTTGGTATGAGGGGGCAATAGGATCTAGCCAAGCTGATGCAATACAAATTCTTAATACGGCCATCGAAATAAAAATCAATTCATGACCAATATTCTGATTAGTACAATTTGTTAGGCCCAATACAACTGTTTGATCAGATAGGATAACCATAGTTTTAAGGATCAATGAGAGGAAATATTAAATTTTTGATTTAAGAGAAGTTAAAGAGGGACAAGATGAAAAAATGTGTATACAGTCCGCATCTTGTAAGTTACATCGAAAGCAGCATGTTCCTTTCCCATTACCCCATTTCGTGCTTCTATCTGGAGTATAGTACATAAAAAACATATTTTATAAAATTGTGTTTGTAGTTTGGTGGACATGAGTGTAGTTTGTGATAGCACATGTACATACTCAAATTCTTCTGCAGAGATTATAAATTTCTTTTGCCATTTCTGAATTATCTTCTGCCTGTCATCCGATAAATGTGTCAGTAATAACTGGTATAACCCCCCGATCCGTATTTTTTCCTGATGATGACTGAGAGTTTCAGCTAAGGTGCTTTTAATCATAGTGTCTTCTCTCCTCACACGTCGTGATAGAAAATCTCATATTTGGAGATATTTAAAGAAATCTCTCCATTCCAAATGATACTTGTCTTTCAAAAATTCAAAAGAATATAGCCCTTCTGAGGAAAAAAAACAACCTATATATGTAATTCCGGCTATAATCCATCTATCAATATAGGAATCTTTAAATATGTCTGGTAAGAGGGGGTTATTTTGTATAGGTGTATAGAAAGATAACCGTCCCAGACCTATCATTTTCCTCACAGATTTCCAAACTTTAAACGTTGCTATGAGTGTTTTTAGTCTTACTTTTTTATGGTAACTATCGAAGAGATATCTTCAAAAATAGCCGGTGCTTCTGTCACCTAATATTATTTGATGAATTGTTGGAGCATCTTTATCCCCAGTTGTCCCTGTTCCATCAAGAAGAAAAAGCTCATGGTTATATAGTAAGACTGTTGCCCAATAATATAGCCTAAGGTTTGGAAGGCATAAACCTCCTCTTTCTTTGGGAAGTGTCAGTAGTTTATAGACACAGCGGGGCTGTGTATATGACCAAATAAAGTCCGTAAAGATATGTTCCATTCTTTTAAGCCACTGGTCTGAGATTTCCAGATTAATGGCTCTAAATATATACAAAGGTTTTGGAAAGTAGACCATTTTTAGTGCATTTACCCTTCCGATCAAAGAAAGATGTAAATTATTGATACGGCGGAGATCTTTTTGCATTTTATTTGATATAGGTTTTAGGTTCAGGTCGACTAGATTCTCTAATTCGGAGGTTATTGTAACCCCTAGATAAGTAGCTGAAATTGTTATACGTGGATCTGTCATAACGCATTTGTTGTTAATAATTATTTGGGTTTTCCCTCGATTCAGAACGTATCCTTGAGATTGGGGTTCAGGGGGCGGCCCTGGGGCTCCTCTCCTCTTTTCTCGACCATAGAGAGCAAAGTGTGATGCTGGGTAAATTTCTATCTCCATCCCTGTCTGTGCAATGTGGGGTACCTCAGGGGTCGGCGCTTAGCCCCATCCTTTTTAACATTTATGTGACCCCCCTTGCCAGACTTATTAGATCTTTCGGGATGGAGGTAGTTTCCTATGCGGATGACACCCAGATCCTCGTCTCTCTCTCCCAGTCAGTTATGTCAACTGCCTCCAATTTTAGATCTTGTATGGAGGCAGTCGGCCAGTGGATGATTCACAACTCACTGAAACTGAACGGGGAGAAGACTGAGGAGATGGTGTTTGGAGGAAAGGAAGAGATTTGGTCAGCTGCGTGGTGGCCGGACTCACTGGGTGCCTGTCCTGATCCCACTTTTTTAGCTAAAAACCTTGGGGTCATGATTGATCCCACCCTTAGTATGTGCCAACAGGTTAACAGGACTGTATCAACCTGTTGGGGCATCATCCACATACTAAGGAAAATTAGGCACTATCTCTCTTTGCAGGCAAGAAAGCAACTTGCCGTTGCCCTCCTGGGCTCCCGTCTGGACTACTGCAATGCGCTGTATGCGGGACTGAATAAAAGTCAGCTGCAGTGCTTGCAGGTGGTCCAGAATGCAGCAGCCAGATTTGTCTTGGATCTACCTTGACGTGCCTCTGCCACCTCGGCCAGGAAGCAGCTTCATTGGCTTCCTGTTGAGGACCGGATACTTTTTAAAACCATGTGTATGGTCTATAAGGCTTTGGCTAAAAATAGCCCTACTGGCATTGGATCCATTCTGTCTTATTATAATCCTGGCAGGAACCTTCGCTCTTCAAACAGACTCCTTCTCTTTGTTCCGCGTATTCGGAAAACTAGGTGGGGTGGGAAAGCTTTTTCTCATTTGGCCCCAAAGTGGTGGAACGCTCTCCCGCTTGAATTAAGGTCTCTCTTTCCACCTTACAATCATTTAGATCTGCCCTCAAGACCCACCTCTTTGTACGTGCGTACTTGTAGTTGTGCCCTGCATTTCTGATCTTTTTTGGTAGGCGCCTTGATACCTTCGGGTTTAGTCCGCGCGGTATAAATTGCATAATAAATAAATATCCTGAAATAATACCAAATCTTAATGCCTCCTGTTCAATAATTGGCATGGCCAGGTTTGGGTTAGCAGTGACAATGGCGATATCGTCTGCATAGGCGAGAATTTTTGTTGAGTATTTATTTGTCAAAATGGCAATTATATTCCTATTATTTTGCAGTCTCCTGATAAATGGGTCAATATAAAGAGCGAACAACAGCGGGGAGCAGGGGCATCCCTGCCTAGTTCCTCTCGAGATTTTTAGTTCTTTTGAGTTACCTCCATTAACCATCACCATAGCCTGAGGATTAATGTAGAGTTTTTGAGTTGCCTGTATGAAAGCCTGGTTGAAACCGACCCTGGACATTGCCTGCCACAAAAATGACCAGGAGACCCGATCAAAAGCTTTCTCGGCATCGAGTAGAATTAGTGCCATCGGGTCTCCTGCGACCTGGGTATGGTCAAATAAGCTAATTACCCTCCGTGTATGGTCGGTAGTGTCTCTCCCAGGGATAAAGCCATGCTGAACTTTAAATGTAACTTTATGAATTATTGATGAGATACGGTTGGCGAGTAGTTTGGAGTAAATTTTAGAATCTGCATTTATTAATGTGATGGGTCGATAAGAACCCATCTGGTCAGGGGGTTTATTTTTCTTAGGGAATATCACGATTTTAGCCGTAGACCATGAGTTGGGGGGTTGCCCTCCTCTAAATAAATGTAAGCATAGATTCAACAAAATTTCTTGAAGTTGATCCAGAAATACTATATAAAATTCAAGGGGGATAGCATCTACTAAAGTTGCCTTCCCGCGGGAGAGATCTTTTACCGTTTTTCTTATTTCCTCAATGTCGGGGGCCTTTTCCAAGATTAGCTGGTCTTCAGTGTTGAGTTTGTCACAGGTATCTATATCTAAATATTCACCAATTTTCTCTTGGTCTATTTCTCCCTCTTCTGTAGAGAGAGCACTGTAAAAACGCCAAAATGCTTCTCTGATCTTCTCTGAGTCAGATACTCTACCAATTATAGGGTCTTGAATTTCCTGTATTACATTTTGTGTAGTCTGCAGTCTCATCCGAATCGCTAATTGCTGACCAACTAACTCACTAACCTCGTATATTTTTTCCCAGTGAACAGTAGCTTTTTTAACGGCTTTATTGATATATATATTTATAATTGCCGCCTTAGCTATTGCAACCTGGGTTTGTGCATTACTTATCTCTTCTGTGTAAAAGAGCTTCTTGTTACCCTTATAAGATCTTCCTCCACCCTCTTTAAAGTTTCCTGTAAGAGTCTTAGTGTTTCTCTTGCACACTTGTTAGTCCGGAGTGAATATTGTATAGTTTCACCCCTAATGCCTGCTTTTAGGGCGTCCCAGACGAAATCTATTGTTGTGCTGCCGTTATTAACCATCAAAAAGTTTGAGATCCAGCTTCTCATATGTTTACAATATTCACTCTCGAGGAGCAAAGACCTCTCAAAGGTCCAAGCTTGTGGTGTCTGTGTCAAAGATGTTGTTTCCTGTCAGGACCCAAACCCTGGGTTCCATCCTCTACAACCCATCCACAATGCCCACTGGACGCAATGCCTGGTCGAAGAAGATGCAGTCCTGGAGACTCAAGATGGCCACCGCTGTGGCCGTGGAAAGGGCTAAGTAGGCACGCTAGTCTTTCAGGCTCTTAGCTTTCTGAGAACCAATGTGAAGCGCGAGACCCCAGAGAAATGCGCACTTCACCAAAAGATTACCGCGAGAGAAGTTCGTTCCACGTTCCCCTGATAATTCCTGTCAGAAAAGTGACTGAATATAGTGTGATGTATTCCTATAGGTTCTGTATCGATCCCCCTATTCCTGACCCTGTTCTGGTTAACAATTAACTAGCAGCCATCCCATGATGCAAAAACCGTTATCTGATTAAGCCACACCACGGCACAGGAACGCGTTATCTGATTAGGTCATAACGCTTGCCATCTAATTAGGCAAGCAATATTCCTCCAGCCCTGATAAGGCATACGGAGTTCTCAAAACAAATCAAACCTATGACAACCTGGGAAAATCCCTGCGGCCATTGTTTTGATTTCACCGAGAACTTCAGTAAAGAATGTGCTAACGACCAGTTCGTATGACATCCTTATTGACGTATCTATGTCCATCCTTACATCAATCTCGGCACCTTACAGGTATAAATATTACCGACATTGCCTTAAGCAAACACACGCGGTGGTGACGAGATCGGAGCAGCGAGACTTGCCAAAGAGGCCAGCACAGAGCGGACCCCGCTGGCGCTGCCCCGCCTTCCTGACGCGCTGAGAACGAGACGCTGCTTTCTCCTGCCGAGAAATCCAGCTCCGGCGCTTCCAAGCAGCCCTTGCAGGCAGCCTGGAATATCGAGACCAAAGACGAGAGATACCAGCCCTCAACCATTCTAGATCTCAGGTACAGAACTGAATAACCCCTTACAGAGAATTCTTGAGTCAGTCACTTGGCAAAATAAACTTAACTTAAACTGCTACTTATCTACTCCCGCCCACGTATTAGGCTTAGGTCAGGTACACTGGGGTAGGCGTAGTTAGAAGCACCAGTTGAGTACGATTAGTCAAATGTATATATGTATGTATCTATTTCATCCATTTTAAACAACCATATGGCTTAGAAACCATATCAATGTTTTTACAGTATTATTTTATACTTCTGCTTTTATTGTATGCACTTTACTTAACCATAAGTATTGCAATAATATCGATTCATTTCTCTTGTACGAGAACAGAGACTGATCAATAAATAACATCTTTTATTGAACACGCCCGTCTCTTCCTTTTCTCTACAATCTGGTGAAACTAAGAATGCACTGAACTGACTGAGTAAAATAAGTTGTCTTTTGTTTTCACACGACTCTAGAGATACACTCTTGATGAGGGGAGAGCAAAGTTGTCATGTTCTATGGTTGTCAGAAACTAAATCCCTTCTTGTCTATCCAGGGAGGTTCAACTCCTCCTTGCCTATTCGAGAAAGTTTCTAGTGAACTCTGAGCTAGCTGGCAAACCCAAAACTTTAAGTCTAATATCGTCAGTAGAAGACCTAGTTAACCTCCGTCCTAGGTCTATACTATTGAAGGTATTATTCCAATGCGCAGAGCCTATTGGGATAATAGGAACTACACTACATGGCGCCCAAACGTTTGGAAAGGCGATAACACTAACGCAAGACATTAGAGTAACTCAGTCGTGCTTTTTCACACAGAACCCTTTTTTTCCCATAATACTCCAAAGACGTCTGGAGTGGGTGAAAGGTCATATCCGCCAAACCTCGCAGGAGGAGACGCCTATGTATGGTTTTTGGTTTAGTCAACGTTGAAGGATACACTGTTCCAAAATATTGTGCATCTAATCTTTGTTTCCATAAGAAACCTGATCTGCAAACAAACGGAATAACCTTCCTGTCGGTAAAATGGTAGACAGTGAAGAAGAAAGAGAGACAGCTAGAATAGCAGCTGATCTAGAAGCAGCTGATAATACTATGCAAGAAGCAGACCCGGATATAATACTCATCCCGGTCAACAAAAGGAAATCTGTAACTTTAAAACTTATAGAAAATGGACTGACACCTAGAGGTGGCACAGTCATATTTGTAATTGAGGCACACGAATATCGGCAGACAGAGGTATTCTATTCATGGATAAACTTTCCAGCAGCTAATGCTGTAACAAAGGTCTTCCACTATTACAAAACAGAGGAACCTCCGGAAGAGTACATTCCTTTCGAGGAGGTGGAAGTACCACTCAAATTCCAAGAGCACCTGCTCTTGTTTAATGGCGCCCTAAAACATAATAATCACATCACCAGGCTCGGTCCACTAGGTAGACCAGGAGCAACGTGGCCGGTCCTAGCCGGATACACACCACATCCAGACATCGACGGGATGTCTGCAGCAGCTCTTTTAGTACAACTAAAACAATTAATAAAAGTACATAGACAATTATTCCAATATGTAATGCGGACTTCAACAATCCAACCGGCAATCAAAATTCCACAGCTGACCCCTCATCAGGGGAACACAAATAAAATTACACCACAGAACATACAGTCCTGTCTAGGTAAAGTACCCGCATAACGGGAACAAATACCTTTCTGGCGAGCACAAAAAATCACTCCAATAGAGGCGGTGTTTCCAGACACCACTCCTCTTGAGAAACACAGGATTCTGACTAGCTGTCTTCCAATGGGAATCGCACCACACATAGAGGACTGTGACACTTGGGGTACAGTCTTTGCTTCCATCTACACAAAAACACATGGTGTACCATCCATGTCAGTAATACCAGATGTGCTAAAACAAATTCAAGATGAATATGGTCCAGAACCCGCTTTAACTCTTGGTATGAAATTACTGAAAGACTTCAAGCAGGTCTCGGCTATATTACTAGCCAACATAAAGGGAGAAGCAGCAAACGTGGCGATCCGCCAAAGGTTAAAAGAAACAGATATAGCAGACCAACCAGCTGAAATTGCCAGAATCATAGAAAAATCCTATGAAGAACTAGGTAGAGATAGTCTGGGTGGAATACCGGTGAAACCACAACTGATTGAAAGTCCTGAAAAGGTATTCATTAAAAATAATTCAACAACACAAAAAAAGAGCTGGGAAGGAAATAAACAATCCTATCAAAAAAGAAAAAAGATTCCAGACCAGAGGAAGGTCTCCTCGGCGGAGAGAAAGATCTCCTGACCAAGGACGCAAGTCTCCCCAAAGGGAGCCCTCTGTGAAAAAATACAACCTTAGAAATAGGGATAATATAAAGAAACCTGATAGATATCAAGATAATGATACATGTCCCTCTCAATCTTTTCAGACTTCCTCGCAGAAATCGGAAAGAAGAGGACGATCAGAACACAGGGAAGAGCACGTCAAGTCCAAAGACAAGGAACCTGCTCATCCAAATAAAAAATTACAATTTCCTAAAAAGAAGGTAGCCAGCATTAAAGTAATCAATAATGCCGAGAATACTGAGGACACAACTGAAAAACGGAGAATGGGCTCAGACAATGCTAGACAGCGCAGCAGAAGTGAGCATAGCTCGCAAAGTCCTTATGAATCATCTGGAGACAGTGGACACGAATGAATATATTCAAGTGGAAACTGCAGACACCAGAGTTAGCAAACCTCACAAAATATATGAAATAACATTACGTATAGAGGGGGATAAGACTAGAAAAATAATGGGTCTATTTTGGGATAATCTCTCACAGGGCTATGACATCCTTCTAGCTGAACGAGACTGGCCACCCGAGTTTGTCAGGGAGTGCCCTCATGGCGAAGAAATAATTATGCCTGCCTTCTCAAATCACATTCCAATTCATAAAAAATATACACTTGCAAGAAAGTGGGCAGTAGCTCTAGCTCCTGCTTTATATAAAAATCATGTAGGATGGGATAAGGACTCTCCTCCTCATAAAATCCAGTTAAAATCACAACCTACTGCACAAAGGCAGTACCCAATTAAGCAAGAAGCTAAAAAAAAGGTAAAAGAGATCCTAGATCAACTTGAATACCAGGGGGTGATTGAAACTTGCACCTCACAAATGAACAACCCTTTGTTTCCTGTCTCCAAACCAGACAACTCATATCGTCTAGTTTTGGATTACAGACACCTTAACTCATGTTGCAAAACTTTTGCAGTGCAAAACTCGCATAGTGCTGCACTAATGAATAACATAGTGCGCAAAAAATACAAAACAACATTAGACATCTCTAATGGATTCTTTTGTCAAAATATAGCACCAGAGAGCAGATATTTGACTGCGTTCTCGGTAAATGGCTCGCAAAAAACTTTCTGCCGTTTACCCCAGGGGCACAAGAACAGCCCAGGATTATTCTCAGCGAGAGTAACAGAATTACTACAAACATATGATGACGAGGCATTATCTTATGTCGACGACATTTACCTAACAGATGATGACTTGGATACTCACTTGAAGAGAGTGAACACCATAATACTTGGGTTCGCATCAGAGGGTTACAAATTCAACTTTAAAAAGTCAAGAATTGCCCATCTGACAGTCCTGTTTTTAGGATATGAATTATCAAGTGAAGGCAAAAGCCTGGCTGACAATTTCCTAGAGAAATGTGCTGTACTCCAAGCACCTAGAACACTAAAAAACCTACAATCAATTCTAGGCTTCCTAAATTTCGGAAGAACATACATTGCAAATTACGCAGAAAGGGTAAAACCCCTTTATGATCTAATAAAACCAGATTTTAAAAGAATCAATTGGACTCAAAAACACACAGAAATTGTGAGATCTTTACAAACAGACATGTTAATTAAAACAAAATTAGAAACACGTGATAACACACGCAATCTTGTGATTCGAGTCATCCCAGGAAGATGCGGATTCACATACCTGACCTCTAATGAGGGAGAAAAGGTACCAATTGCATACAAATCACACTTGTACACAGAAGCTGAAAAGAGTTTCAGTATTAAAGAAAACATTGTTCATGCAGTTCAAACGGCTATAGCAAGATAAAAAGACAACGCTGACGGTAGACGTATCACAGTCAGAACAGCGGAGTCAGCCTTTGAGGCATTAACAACCTCATGTAATTTACCAACAACAGCGTTGAATCCAGAATGGATACAATGGGTGAATTCAATTACAACGGACAGAGTAAAATACTACTTTGATCCAGAATTAAAAGAATTAAAATATCTAGAATATGAAATGACATACCCTCTGCCAATCGACATTCGGCCCTTACGACAGTACGCCTGTGTAATCTATACAGACGGCCATGCTCAACCACCAGGGTGGGGAGAACAAGCATACAACCCCACATGTGAAATCACAAAAAAAGTGTGGCACGGAGGGAAACTGAGACCTCTGCTGATAAAAACACACTCAGTAGAAACTAATTCAGAAGAACAAACTGAAATAATAGCATTGAAAATGGCGCTAGATAATGCAGATCGCGAATTCCCGACACTTATAGTGTCCGATTCATATTACTGCGTCAAATCATATAACAACGATTTGCAGAAATGGATTCAAAACGGTTACAAAGATGACACAGGTGCAACAATAAAGCAAAAAGTGCTTTGGAAACAAATAGTTCTTTTACAGAAAGAACTACCAAAGACTCACGTGATACACTCACTGAGTCATCAGCGTGATGGCGTTCACGTTGCAGGGAATTCATTGGCTGAGAAAGCCACAACGGTAGCAACTGAATCGGCTTCCGTAGTTAGAAAAAAGCGTGCAGTAAAATACATTGACGGTGAAACAGTGCTGGCGGTGAAAACGTCATCAAAAGGCGACTGCTCAGCACTAACGATCAACTATCCACTCAATTATGCATACATAATCGATGCAAACTCCATTCCTTTTGCTCGAATCCCTGGGGTGGGGGACAGAGTAATTCCAAACACGGACAGGAGAGGCTTGTTAATAGCAGACGCACATATGGGTGAGGGTCTCAGACACCTCAAACTAAAAGATTCTCTGGAAGAATTACAATCAAAATACTGGTGGCCAGGCATGAGCCTGCATCATCACATCTTTGTAAAGAACTGCCCAGACTGCAATAGAGATCGCAGTGGCGAGAGAAACGGTATATTACCATGGCGTTTCACTCCAGAATGGATCAACAATAAAAAATAATGCGTCCAATTAACATATAAAGACTAGTTTCCACTTGTAATGTAGACCCCAGCACTCGGCTGACGTCTGGACTGTTATAAAAAGATTTGCGAGTCTATAATGGCATATACGCTAGAAGCATGCTACGTTGGGCTAATGTTTTTTCCTCTTGCCCTAAAGCGTGTGGAAAAACATGGTCAAATGAGCATAGCATAGCGGGACTCTTCTCACTTCCTACCTGAGGGAACGGGATGGTGTAAAGAAAAAACCAAAGGCATAAAGTAATCTATAACAGCGAAGGTATTAGGTTCGGGAGCTGGGTGGGTCAAACATCTAATAAGTGTCCAACATAGTCTAAACAACCTGCCAAGAAATTCTCTGAGGGGATTCAGTCCGTACGAATTATTGTTTGGGACTAGAATGATGGTCTTAGATCTTGACAGTCAGACTTCAGTGGTTAAAGAAAAAAGCTTTGATATCAAAGATCGTTTGGCTATTTTACAGGACTTAAACGAAACAAGGAAAGACCTGAGCAACATAAAGTTGAAACAACAGCCAACGACCACTGAAGAAAAACCACCTTTCCCAGCAAGACCTGTCTGGATTCCAAAAGTCGGGGATCTAGTCAGAGAAAAGATCGCGGTAAAGAAGGAATTTGGGCCTTCTTACAGAAAAGCAGTTCCTGTCTTGTCTATCAACGGGACAAGATCAGTAGTACTACCGCCCCTTGCTGGTAAAAAGGAGAACAGAGTTGTATCAATCGACCTGGTAAAACCACAATCATGTGGCCGATAACAAACAGTAGGCCAAGTGGACTCCCGATAAGTAGTAGAACACCAAGGTTTGCTACAAACACAGAGGTTCAATCTAAGAGGCTACTCACATTTGAAATGCCTACAGAACAACGACAAGGACTATGCAACAATGCTATGGAACTTAAACCTCTAAAAACCCAAATAAAAACATTTAGCAGAGACACACCAATCTACAATGAAGTAACAAATGACTATGCTGCTGCAACAAAACACACTAATAAAGCAAACAGTAATCCTGAAGCAATTGGAACAATAGACAGAACGGCATCCGGCTACTTCATCAACTTCAATGACTCATCTGAAGATCTGAGTGAATCAAAGGAACAGACATCAACAAAAACATTTAAGGATAAAGCTAAGGAACTTTTTAAAGAACTGAAAGACACCTATCTGATTTCTCCATGGATTGAATTCTGGGTGGGCTTAGGTGCACTTATCCTCATACTTTGGCTCATCATGGTACTATGTTTGGGACATTTCATTGAGGGAAAATATGCTAAAATGGACACAGCAAGCCAGAAAATCAACTTGGTCCTCAAACCACACACGTCTTCACACGTCGAGAAAAGAGAACTTTCTTCAGTCAACTTCACAGCCAATCCTATACCCGGTGGGGTAGCATGGGACAATACTGATTATGAAATCTATGGTCCGGTTGAAATCCTGAAATATCCACATCAAATCAAGATCTCATTGAGTGACTTTGTAAAACCAAGCTCATTTGCTGATGATTGGGACTTTGAAAGTATTAATGATATGATGTCTGACCTAGTAATGTCTGCTAAATTTACAAAACATGATTATTTGCAGGGTTCGTCTAATTATGATAAGATGTTCTGCTATAATCTCTTTGGTAACCATTATCTGCATAAATCTGCACAACCTAGAAATGTTTTAAATTATAATCAATGGGAACACTGTGCAACCCCTCCAAAAGGTAGCTCAAGAACTTTTTATGACAAATATTCATATTTTTCAGGGTTCAAAACAAGTAATGCAGAAACATTTTATTTCAAATTGTCAAATAAGACAGGTACGAAAACCATGCTTACAAACACTAAATTGATATATTCAGACTCATTTTTTGAACAAATGAGTACATTTGGTTTTGATTATTGGGACAAAAATGTTGAAGTAAAAAGTGTTTGGGGTACAAAAGAATGGCAAGTACAAAGTATAGAATCATTGTTTAGAGCCTGCATGATCCCAGAACAAATTATATTTTTGAATGATACTGTTCAACAAACTACCTGTCTTGGCCTAGCCAAAATTAAAGACTTAAACAGACCGTCTATTCCAAAGCCAACAATGAACAGTAATAGCTCTATAGATGAGGAGATAGACGTAAACCATATATTAAGCCAAAACAGAACACATCCTGATTGGAAACAGTGGTTGATCTGGCCCACAGATACTAATAACTGTCAAGACAGATTCCTGAACAAAATACAGGGGTTCACATTGACCAGGCCAGACCCTAGGTATTCCCAAAGACAACACCCAGGGATAATTACCACGTGCAGTGTGGGCAAGCTCTGCCTTCAATGGCTACAAACTTCCACACTGGCAGAAATTAAGCAACACCTAACTTTACTTACTGATGGTGCTGACTTGCGTGATTTCATTATGGGACCGCGCAAACAGCGTCAGAAACGCTTCATAGCAGCCTCTGTATATGCAGCTTATAACGAAGCCTGGAAAATAACTCAAATTGAAACATCAGAGAGAATACGGGAAATTGACCGTATTAATTTGAAAAAATCACTTTCTGTAGTGGACAATGGGTTAATGACTCTGTCCTCCAGAATATACTCTTTGGACAGCATTGTGTCTTCAGCAATCGACATAATATCGCAAGACTTACTGTTGTTACAACACGGTCAGTCCCAATTGCGTTCTATTGTACAGCTTGGCTGGACGTTACAAAATCTGCGTTCAGGCTATGTGCCTTGGCGTTTAATCAACACAACGTCACTATTCAATATCTTTAACCTTACTGATAAACAAATCAGTATGGCACAGAAGGGTGCTGATTATACAATCCTGAGCATTGAGAAACTCGAGAGATTACCAGTGACAATGTTAGAACGACCTGTCAGTGAATGGATAATACATGGGATAATTAATATTCCAATATCTACTTTCAGGTTTCAATACTGCCAAAAATATATACAGGCTGGCATGTACGAAAAATTGGGTAAAGGGTACATTAAGTCAACATGGAACTTGCCCTATTCACATGCATGTGTCAGTAATAAAGGCCAGAAAGTGTTTCTTAGTGGCAATAATTGTGCGATGTCACTAAGCGGTACACTTCTGTGTAATGGTATTAGTTTACACGGAGCCTGTGAAGGGTCCTCAAATAACCTTTCATGCCACCAGCTAGGCACACCTGCAACACAAATAGAACCATTCTTTAGGAGACTATCGAACGGGAGTTACATTGTAATTGTAGACCGCAGATGTTGTAGTTTGGTGCCCGGAGTACCTTATCTCGTAACTACGACTGCGAAGGTCATGTGCTGTGAACAAGTATTGTTCCCCAGCGCAATGCCAGACAGGGAGGCAAGGTTATGGTCGAACTTGAAAATTGCTTCTATTCGAATTGATACTTTAAGCAGAATGAAAACAGTGCTCCTTCAGACGCCGACCAGGCTCACATCATCAAAAGAAACGTATGATCTCCAAGTTGCAAGGACAACGGCAGAGATTCATTCATTGTTATCAACTAATTCCCCCATACATTTCGCAGAAATCCTGAACGAAATCTTAAATATTTCTGATACCAGTGGAGTCTCAAATGTATTTAAGACAGTGTTTTCGGGGGCTTTAACACCATTTAAAGCCATTCTGGGTATTTTTCCGGACTTCGTCCATTCCATCTTTGGTGGACTTCCTCTCCTTTTGGGACTAGTGTCAGGAATCCTATTTTTGATCCTGTTATTTCGCTATGGCAGACCGTGTCACAGACAAAACACCTGCGACAAGGGAAGAAACAATCCTAGCCATTGGATACCGGGACCGGATATCTAAGATCCTTGGACTATCCCGGCTTAGAGACCTGAACATGACTTGGTTTCTTTCATTTAGACCAATGTGGCAAAGATGTGTTTTACCTGTATTAAGGTGCTTGCTATGCGGAGAAGAATGCGTGTTGGACACCTGTCTGACGCTACAATCGGATGCGCCAATGGATGCAGAAACTTTGTTGGGTCCGGTCACGGCTCATGCATTGTGCTGTCCCCAGCGGCTACCAATCCTGATGACGGCATTTGTGGAAACTTCACCACTACGATTGAGGGTTAGTGAGGTTCAAGATGAAAGCAGCATCGATCAGGTGCGACCTTCTGTCAGCTATGCTGATCAAAACATCAATGGAGGCAATCATGCTCATGAATGCATGGTGACCACTTTTTCCGAGTTAGTGGAACTTTCACAGGAAGCTGTTGACAGCTTTTTCGACAGTCTAAATGAAATGATGTTCTCACCAGAGCAGAAATAATGACTTTTGAGCAAGCTAGCACGCGGCGTTCCAACCTCCGTGAATTTGGCCTTCAACTTTAATGATAAAGTAACGTGAACAAATTTTTCTCCAGTCTACGAACAGCAGTTTTTTCACAACCCCCAAAATATTTTATGATTTTTTCGGGACACTTATCTTCTGCTTAAAGTAGAAACTATTCTTAGAGAACTAAATTTCTATTTTAGGAACTTTAGAGACATTAGCTGTCTTCTGGCATGTTCATGGATATTTTATTTTGTGATGAAATGGTCTCGCACTTTTTCTTCTGTATTAAGAGCCATTTCATGTGTCATTTTCATATCTTATTAATAATGATGTATACATATGCGTGATTAATTTAGCATTCCTCTACTGCTTATGTGCATATAGTGCATATGATTATATTTTTCTCATATATTACATAATTTCATAATTTCAAAATGCATATGGATGTATTTTGGGGTGGTACGGTATACACATACACTACTGTATATTTACTATGCCTAGATTTGTAAACATGGACATAGTCTGCGTGGAGTGGGTGTGATGTATTCCTATAGGTTCTGTATCGATCCCCCTATTCCTGACCCTGTTCTGGTTAACAATTAACTAGCAGCCATCCCATGATGCAAAAACCGTTATCTGATTAAGCCACACCACGGCACAGGAACGCGTTATCTGATTAGGTCATAACGCTTGCCATCTAATTAGGCAAGCAATATTCCTCCAGCCCCTGATAAGGCATACGGAGTTCTCAAAACAAATCAAACCTATGACAACCTGGGAAAATCCCTGCGGCCATTGTTTTGATTTCACAAGAACTTCAGTAAAGAATGTGCTAACGACCAGTTCGTATGACATCCTTATTGACGTATCTATGTCCATCCTTACGTCAATCTCGGCACCTTACAGGTATAAATATTACCGACATTGCCTTAAGCAAACACACGCGGTGGTGACGAGATCGGAGCAGCGAGACTTGCCGAAGAGGCCAGCACAGAGCGGACCCCGCTGGCGCTGCCCCGCCTTCCTGACGCGCTGAGAACGAGACGCTGCTTTCTCCTGCCGAGAAATCCAGCTCCGGCGCTTCCAAGCAGCCCTTGCAGGCAGCCTGGAATATCGAGACCAAAGACGAGAGATACCAGCCCTCAACCATTCTAGATCTCAGGTACAGAACTGAATAACCCCTTACAGAGAATTCTTGAGTCAGTCACTTGGCAAAACAAACTTAACTTAAACTGCTACTTATCTACTCCCGCCCACGTATTAGGCTTAGGTCAGGTACACTGGGGTAGGCGTAGTTAGAAGCACCAGTTGAGTACGATTAGTCAAATGTATATATGTATGTATCTATTTTATCCATTTTAAACAACCATATGGCTTAGAAACCATATCAATGTTTTTACAGTATTATTTTATACTTCTGCTTTTATTGTATGCACTTTACTTAACCATAAGTATTGCAATAATATCGATTCATTTCTCTTGTACGAGAAAAGAGATTGATCAATAAATAACATCTTTTATTGAACACGCCTGTCTCTTACTTTTCTCTACAATCTGGTGAAACTAAGAATGCACTGAACTGACTGAGTAAAATAAGTTGTCTTTTGTTTTCACACGACTCTAGAGATACACTCTTGATGAGGGGAGAGCAAAGTTGTCATGTTCTATGGTTGTCAGAAACTAAATCCCTTCTTGTCTATCCAGGGAGGTTCAACTCTTCCTTGCCTATTCGAGAAAGTTTCTAGTGAACTCTGAGCTAGCTGGCAAACCCAAAACTTTAAGTCTAATATCAGCAGTAGAAGACCTAGTTAACCTCCGTCCTAGGTCTATACTATTGAAGGTATTATTCCAATGCGCAGAGCCTATTGGGATAATAGGAACTACACTACAATAGAGTAATCTCTTGCCCCCTAGTTTACTTGGAAAAATACGTCTTAAACCTCGGAACCCGGCGCACGACTCAAGCGCGGGTTGTCAGGACTTGGAGAGCGGCTGTGTGAGGAGCCGCTCTCGAGAGTTATTCAAAGGAGGAGGAGGTGTCCAGATATCGAGCGAGGAAAAGAAAGAGAGAGAGAGTTAATTGACGGTCTCGGACGAGGCAGGGCCAAGTTACAGCTTCTGAGTGCCGAGATTAAGCGCTGGAACACAGACACACATCAAGCTAAGTAACAAGATAAGAGTTATTGATTCTCACCACAAGTAAAATCATTTAAAGCTATCGTTCATTCTACCTTGAAGGAAAAGAGAATTACAGTCATATGCTAGTACCTGAAGAGAAACAAAAAAAAGACATTTTAAATTAATATGGTCAACCGCAGTTCAGCAACAGCAATGTAAATACAATGTACATATGTTAGAAAAACACGCTAAGGAATTAGGAATGTAAATGAACTTGGCAAACCAGTTTAACACAAGAAAAAGACAGGATTAGAATTCAAGAAGGAGTTCTACTGAATACAAGAAAATTCCAGAAACCCCAATAGACAGCATTCTCCATCTATAGTGAGGTAAGGGCACCCACAGAGAGCAATACCCAGCAGTTAGGAATCATTAGAGGGAGAGATATACATATATATATATATAAATCAATACTTGTTCTTTTCTTTTTCACTAGTAACAACTGATAGAGGAGAACAGATTCACAACACATATAAGAAGAGGAGCTATGGTTCAACAGTAAAATGGTGGGTGAGAGAGAATAACGGATTAGAACTCAGTAGGGAGAGTAGGAGGTTAAAGTTATAATGATGTGTTATTATTTCTATGTTTCTCCCCCAACGGCAGCGCCAAGAGTAGCTGACTGAGGAGGCCAACGCTGGACCAGTCCCTTCTCTGTTTGTTATTTTATCCTATTCCCCCGTCCCTTGAGGTAATGATGGAGGGTTCTGTGTAAGACCCACCCGCATTGCTAAGAGGGGCTTGGGTTCTAGCATCTCTGTTCCTGTGCTGTAGCTGAGAGCCAAGAGTAAGTTTTAAGGTCCTGACAGAGTGAAGTGCCCAAGTTGCCTTCGCACCCGAACAGAGATGGCGGAGGGAATTGATCTCCAATCCTTAGGAACAATCTTAGATGCAATACAAAAAGAATTGGGAGCGGTTAGGGAGGAGAATCGAAACCTGAGGCAAGAGGTAGTTAGTGCCAGAAAAGAGACAGCTGAATTGACGTTAAGGTTACGTCAACCCAGTAGTTTAGAGAGGGAGGCCATGAATCCAGTATTAGAAACCACCAATAGGACAACCACACAAGTAATACACTCCCTCTCCCCAGTTATACCATTGGCAGCTCCAGAGAGATTTAGCGGGGACCCACAGAAGGTGCAGATATTCCTCTCCCAATGCTCATTACAATTCATGTGCCGCCCTTCGATCTTCCCAGACGCGCAGTCTAGAGTAGCTTTCATACTCTCTTATCTAAGTGGAGATGCGGCTTCATGGTCCATGCCGTTAGTCACACGGGATGACCCTTTGTTGCGGAATTTTGAAGATTTCAAAAGAGAATTCTTACGGATATTTGATCGAGAAGTGGTGGATAACGAATTGCTCGACTTACGACAAGGAAACCGAGACTTAATTGCATATCTGGCGCAGTTCAACAAGTTAGTGGTGGAGACCGATTGGCCAGAAAGCAAGAGAGCGGCAATATTCTATCGCGGATTGAGAGATGAATTAAAAGACACCTTGGCCCAGATTCCAAATCGGCCCACCGAGGTCTCAGCACTCATAAATTTGGTGTTGGATATCGATTTCTGCCAGGGGGAGAGACGAGGAGAAAAGAAAAGGGATTTCAAGGTGATTCCTCCAAGATTTGATCGGGCTCGGTCAGATGGAGCTAGAACCTCAGAGACTCACTCCGGACCTGAACCAATGCAAATCGGAACAATAAGAGGCCCATTGACCAATGAAGAGAAGGAGAAAAGAAGGGCTAATAATCAATGCATGTATTGTGGGTCCGGAAACCATTTAGTTCGAGATTGCCCAAGAAAGCCCAAGAGTACCTTCAAACCGAAGGAAAACTAACTGCACTACCTGTGGGAGGAGTTGAGCAGGTGAGTGCGATTCAAGGAATAACTCCGCATGAGTATCAAGTGGCAAATACACTACAGTCGGCGGCTCCGCATTTAGTCATGACCATGAAAGTGAAGTTCAGGCAAACCACCTTAACAGAAGTATCGGTCATGATAGATTCAGGAGCTACTGGTAATTTTTGCGATTTAAGGTTTGCCGCTAAGGTGGGAATCCAGGCAATCCGGAAGTCAAAGAGCGAGCCTGTTCGTGCAGTGGATGGGACGAATCTTTCTTCAGGACCGATCGTAAGTCACACGGAAGTAATCCAATTAACAGCCAATGACGGTCATCAGGAAAAGATCCAGTTTAATTTAATAGATGCTCCCCAGTTTCAGCTGATTCTTGGTCTTCAGTGGCTGACAGAGCATAATCCCACGATCAACTGGAGTTCCAGAACGGTAGTAATGGATTCGTGTTACTGTCGAGAGAATTGTTTAGATTCCAAGTCTGAACGGGTAAGGAACAACCCAGCCTTATCCTTATGCTCCATCGAACATTCTATGTGCGTGATTGACGTCCAGGAGATTCCGGAAGAATATAAAGAGTTTGCGGACGTCTTTAACGAGGTGGAAGCAGAACAGTTACCTCCACACAGAGTTTACGACTGCAAGATAGTACTGGAGCCGGGATCCAACTTGCCATGCAGTCGTGTCTATGCCTTGACCGAGAAAGAGCACCAACATCTAAAAGAGTACCTGGACAAATACCTTGCCAATGGTTTCATCCGACCGTCGCAGTCTCCTGTTTCATCTCCTTTATTTTTCGTGCCGAAGAAGGAGGGAGAATTGCGAACGTGCATTGATTACAGAGCCATAAACAAGATAACTAAGAAGAACCGGTATCCATTGCCATTGATCTCGGTGCTTTTGGACCAAGTGAAGGGAGCGCAAGTCTACACTAAGCTCGATCTGAGAGGAGCCTATCATCTAGTTCGAATGCGAGAGGGGGAAGAGTGGAAAACAGCGTTTCGGACTAGATTTGGGCTTTTCGAATATCAAGTGATGCCCTATGGACTGTGTAACGCTCCTGCAGCCTTTCAGCATTTCATCAACGACGTCCTGCAGGAATTCATCGACCAGTGTGCGATAGTGTACATTGATGACATCCTCATTTATTCCTCTGACGTGGAGAAGCATCACGAACAAGTGAAGAGAGTGTTACGGAAGCTGTAGTAGAACAAATTGTTTGTCAAGCTAGAAAAGTGTGCGTTTGACGTATCACAGGTGGAGTTCTTGGGTTTCGTGTTGTCGCCCTCTGGAATTCTGATGGATCAACGTAAGGTGGAGGCGGTGAAGAGCTGGGAATCCCCGAGGAGCGTAAAAGAAGTTCAAGGTTTCATTGGATTCGCCAATTTCTATCGGAGATTTATTAGCGAGTTCTCCAGAAAAATTCTTCCCCTTACAAGACTATTGAGGAAAGGAACTAAGTTTGAGTGGACAAAGGAGTCGGAGGAGGCCTTTCAATCTTTGAAAGAGGACTTCACTACAGCACCAGTCTTGTTGCATGCTGACCCACCAGAGCCATTTTATGTGGAGACCGATGCATCGGATCAAGCTGTAGGAGAAGTGTTATCATAGCGACATAAGACCACAGGCCAACTACATCCGGTAGCTTATCGATCAAGAAAATTGACTCAGGTGGAGATAAACTATACGATTACTTAGAAAGAGTTGTTGGCTATTAAGGACGCCTTTAAGGAGTGGAGACACTACTTGATGGGAGCCCGGCACCAAGTAACAGTGTTCACCGATCACCGAAATTTGAAGTTTCTGAAAACAGACAGAACTCTTACACCGCGACAACTAAGGTGGTCCTTGTATTTCGCTGACAATGATTTCGTGATCACATTCCGTCTTGGAGCCCAAAATGGAAAGGCAGATGCCTTGTCAAGGATAGGTACGGAATTGCAGAAGACCGTTCCCGATATTCAGCCATCATTCCCAGTGACAAAATCATAGGAGCCATCACCTCCATCAAACTGCAAGAATCGATTGCGGACACCATGAGCCCGGAGGCCATGCAGAGTTGGGCGGAGGGGGGTGCCAACAGAAAAATCATTCAACAAATGCCTTATCACCAAGATGCCTTGTATCTTCCAACCACAGAGTTGCAGCAGCAAGTCATGCATGAATGCCATGATAATAAATTAGCTGGTCACAAAGGAGAAGCCAAGACCCCGGAGATAATTAAAAGACATTACTGGTGGCCTAGGATGACAACAGATATTGAGAGATATGTTAAGTCTTGTGAGATTTGCGCGCAGGGGAAGTCTGAACGGCAGGCTCCTAAGGGGTTACTACAACCTTTACCCACACCTCCCCATTCATGGCACACAGTTACATTAGATCTTATCACGGACCTACCTGATAGTCAGGGGTATGACACCATCCTGGTGGTGGTGGACGCCTTTTCAAAAATGGCCCACTTTACAGCCTTTACGAGCGAGGAAAAGAAAGAGAGAGAGAGTTAATTGACGGTCTCGGACGAGTCAGGGCCAAGTTACAGCTTCTGAGTGCCGAGATTAAGCGCTGGAACACAGACACACATCGAGCTAAGTGACAAGATAAGAGTTATTGATTCTCAGCACAAGTAAAATCATTTAAAGCTATCGTTCATTCTACCTTGAAGGAAAAGAGAAATACAGTCATATGCCAGTACCTGACGAGAAACAAAAAAAAGACATAATAAATGAATATGGTCAACCGCAGTTCAGCAACAGCAATGTAAATACAATGTACATATGTTAGAAAAACACGCTAAGGAATTAGGAATGTAAATGAACTTGGCAAACCAGTTTAACACAAGAAAAAGACAGGATTAGAAGTCAAGAAGGAGTTCTACTGAATACAAGAAAATTCCAGAAACCCCAATAAACAGCATTCTCCATCTATAGTGAGGTAAGGACACCTACAGAGAGCAATACCCCAGAAGTTAGGAATCATTAGAGGGAGAGATATACATACATATATATATATATATATATATATACATATATATATATATATATATATATATATATATATATATATATATATATATATATAAATCGATACTTATTCTTTTCTTTTTCACTAGTAACAACTGATAGAGGAGAACAGATTCACAACACATATAAGAGGAGGAGCTATGGTTCAACAGTAAAATGGTGGGTGAGAGAGAATAACGGATTAGAACTCAGTAGGGAGAGTAGGAGGTTAGATTTATAATGATGTGTTATTATTTCTAGGTTTCTCCCCCAACGGCAGCGCCAAGAGTAGCTGACTGAGGAGGCCAACGCTGGACCAGTCTCTTCTCTGTTTGTTATTTTATCCAATTCCCCCATCCCTTGAGGTAATGATGGAGGGTTCTGTGTAAGACCCACCAGCATTGCTAAGAGGGGCTTGGGTTCTAGCATCTCTGTTCCTGTGCTGTAGCTGAGAGCCAAGAGTAAGTTTTAAGGTCCTGACATCTCCACTGTAAGTATTAAGGGATTATGATCCGACATAATTCGGGGTAGCTTTTCTACTTTGGAGGGAGTTTTGATTGAGCTAGAGATCAAGAAGTAATCCAGTCTAGCATGTGTATGATGTGGATTTGAGTAATATGTATAACCTGGATCATCGGAATTACTGTTTAAAGTCTGCCAGGCGTCAATTAACCCATGGGTAATACATAGTTCCTTGATTGCTTTAAAGACTTTTGATTTCCGTCCATGGTAATACCAGTCATCTTTTGTTGACCAATCATGAGAAAGATTTATATTGAGATCGCCACAGATTATAAGAGGTAGCGGCCAATTAGTAAGTTCATTGGAGACATTATTAATTACCAGGGGGTCATCGTTATTGCTCCCATAAATTGTGCAGATGGTCATTGATGAAGATTGCCCTGAATGCACTATTGTGATCACCCATCTTCCCAATTTATCGGATTTAGTTCAAATAAAATTAAACCCTCTTCATCTAGCTAAAAGTGCTACCCCTCTTGCCCGCATACCCTGTGTAGTTGCACCAATCAGATTGTATCCAAGTGAGTTTAGTATTTGTGATTGTGACCCTTCAATATGGGTTTCCTGCAAACATACGATATTGGTAGCAATAGTCTGTAGGCCTACTGCCACCATTTGTCTCTTCTTGATGTCATTTAAACCACAAATATTTAATGATAATATTTTTAGTGGACCCATCTATCAATCCATTTTTTGTGTCGATAAGTTGATGCTTTTCTTTCAGTTCGCTGATGAGTTTGTCCAAGATCTGCCCGACCACCCCCCCTCTTGCCCACCCCCCACCCACCACCACCTTTGAAGGTTACCTGGTCTCGTTGCGACCAGGGGTGTGACATCAGTGTAAGCGAGCCCGAAGGGCAGGGCTGGTTTGGTAATGTATATTACATATTTATCATATCTCAAATAAACTCGGGTCTAACTAATTTAATAAGGTATCACTTTATAGCAGTTAAATAGGCTTGTTTTCCAGCCTATTCAACCAATAAACAAATTTTTCAGTTATGCCTTGAACTTTATACATGAATAGGAGGTGGGATAATTAATTTGGTTTATCTTATCCTCTTACATGTCCTGATATAAGATTTATGTTATTTCCCTGAGTTTCGTGAATAAATCTCTGTAATTTCTCGTAGATAATCCTCCGCTTGTATTTCGCTGTTGAAGCTTCTTGTTGAGCCCTTGCATATGATTTTCAGGCGTGACGGATTTTGCAAGAATACTTTCGCTCTGAGTTTTTCAAATGGATCAAATAGTAGGCGCATTTTCCATCTGCGCTCTACAGTAGAGTGAGCGTAATCCGGTCTCGCGAAGAACTTGAATCCCTTATGTTCTCTTTGTGTGTTTGGTCTTACAAGATCATAAATTGCTTCGCGGAGAAGAAAGTTACCAAGGTAGACCACCATTGCTCTGGGATATTGATTTTGCTTGTTGGAATGTTTTGAAAGAGTTAAGGGGAAGCGATGGGCCTGTTGTATCTCCCTTGCCATATCCCAGGCTTCCAGTTCCGGGAATGATTCTTTAAGGATGTTAATCATTGCCCCTCTGGCATCATCTCCCTCAAATTTCTCTGGAATTCCAAGGAACCTTAGATTGTTCCTTCTAGATCGACTTTCATGATCTTCTACTTTAGCCATTAGATCCTTTATGATTCCATCTTGCTCTTTTTCATTTTTTTGAAGTTTCATAACATCCGTTTCAAGGTTCTCAGTGCGAGTTTCAACCATGACCATTCTGTCCGACATTTCAGAGCAAATATTGGCAACTTTTTTCACAGCACCTTGTAATTTTTCAATGGCCATGCGGTTTTTTAGGCTGTCTTTTTTATCATCCTCATGGAAATTCTTTATAGAATTAAGCACCTCGCTCAATGAGGGTTCAGTTGTTTTATGCCTCGAAGTATCTCCCGGTGATTTATTTATTGGACTTTTTCAGGTAGGATTGAGTCTGATTTTGTCGTAGTCGGTGTTGTTACCAGGGTCTGTGGTCTCTTCGCTCAGCAGATTTTTTCCGCCCCTTTTATGTTTTATCCGTTTTTTTCCGCTCCCACGCCTTTTTTTCCCCCTGAGGCTTTTCTCAGTGTGTAGTCTTGAGTCA
Source organism: Lissotriton helveticus (assembly GCF_964261635.1). Lineage (NCBI taxonomy): Eukaryota > Metazoa > Chordata > Amphibia > Caudata > Salamandridae > Lissotriton > Lissotriton helveticus. Next base: position 1,224,900,227 of record NC_136057.1, read on the forward strand.
CTGGAACCAGTGATTTCTAGAGGTGCTGACTCTTTTTGCATATCAGGACTTAGTTCGCTTGAGTCGCTTAGTTCGCTTGAGTCACTGGAAATAGACATGCCGGTTTCATATATTTCGGATTCCGAATCTTTGTTGGAGATTGATAACTTCGCTAAGTGCGAGTCTTTCCCTGCTGAAGAGCATTGCATGTGGTTAACAGATTGTAAAAGCTCTATTTTCTGATTTGACTTCTTTTGATCAAGCAAATCTCCTTGGTTAATTGTCTTTGTGTCCATCTTTGTGTCCACTTCCATGGGTAGCCTTGTCTCTTCATTCCCAGTACTTGGATCTTCATGTGAGTTTCCTTCTCCTGTAGTGAGGGTATGGTTCATACTGGAGCTATTTTCATTTGAAGGTATGTTTTGAGTATCGTTACAGCTATCATCTGGTTTCCAAGAGTCTTTGGTTTGCTGTGAGCTCTGTGGTAAATCCGGCAGTTTTTCATTTTTTGATACATTGCTTGAAGGCTCTTTGGGTCGGGGGCTGAAAATATTCGATATTCGAGGCTGGGATGTCTCCGGAAGACCAGTATTCTTAGCTGTAGCTTTTACGTTTTTTATCGTCTGTAACCTTTGTGCTTTGTTTGCCAATAGCTCCAGTTTGGCGCTCTCCTCGACTTCCTCTTTTTCTTCCCCTGTCTCCCTCTTATCACCTGTCATCCGCTCCTTTTCTTTTTCTATCTCCTTCTCCTTGCGTCTTATTTTTTCTTTTTCCTTTTCCAGTTTTTTTTCCCGAGTTCTTGTCTTTAGTCTTTGTTTTCTCTTTTTCTTTCTCTTTTTCTTTCTCTTGAGGTTCAATCTTAGTTGTAACTCTTTCCTTTGCTCTGGCTCCTCTAGTTTCAGGGCCTTTATGCCTCATAATTCTGGTCCTGTTTGAAGGGTCCTCACCCTCAACCTCTTGAATCTCTTCATTTGACAGGTTTTGGCGGTCTAGACAGAGTCTCTCTTCTTGTGAGGAGATAACATCAACTCCAACCCCATCGACTTCCACCTTATTAAGGGCCATATTGTTGGGTTGCATTGTTGATGTCTGTATTTTCTGATTTTGTGTTCTTTTTGGCCCCTCTGTTCCTTTTGTGCGGGCTGTTCTCCACCTCCGTCTACTTCGTCTACTCTATACGCTTCGGAGGTTCGATCCTTATCCATATCCATATCCGCTGTCGAAGATGTTGGAGATGTCTTCCAGTAATATCCTTCTAGGGCTCTCTTAAAGCAGAAAATATGTTTTTTCAACGCGTTTTCACCATCTTTTTCTCCAATTTTACCGTCAGATTTCCTCGGATAGCCTTCTAGGACAATATGCGTGAGATCAGACAGAGCGGACTTGAGAATTTGATTTTTTGCTGATGGTTCAGCACATAAGGCAATTAATGTGATATTAATTATTGAGTTGAACCGAGTAGAGGAGGACAAAGTGCCAATGTCAGTTCGGTTTTTAAATTTACTAAGTTTGCATCTCCACTTCTTCAATTTAAGTCCTGATAACATTCGGCTTGTTCAGCTTACTAAGCTTATTCAGCTTATTCAGCATATAAAGGTGCACTTTCCGTTTTAAATCTGTTTCCTAGCAGCATTCATCTTATAATATTAGACTTTCCAGTCCTTTCCGGTACTCCCTCTCTCTCTCTCTCCTTTATTCCCCTTTATTTTTTATTCTCCCCGCTCCCCTGCCGCCAATTGTCAGAAACTTTCACCGTCTCCCCGGTAACAAGAAACAGGAAACGCGGAACACGCAGCGTGCGTGAGCTTTTAAACCCTGCCCTCGAGTTCGCAGATGAGATCCTTTACACTTGTAATGTTTTTTTGTTTAGCCACTTGTTTGGTTTATGATATGTGTGTTTTTCTGTATACCAACATTCTATCTTGAGCGCAATTGTTCTTTTTAACCTTTAAAAATGTGTAATAAATGATAAATTCCCCCATTTTTTGAATAAACTCTTGCTGAATTTATGATCCTAGAGGCTTCTCTCTCTTCCCTCTCTTTTTTCTTTGATTTAATTGTACATGTCAGGTTGCACAATTTATGTGACTTTTCCTCCTGAACCTTCTGTTAGGTGTATCGATTATCTGTCCCTGGTTCAGGGTTGTTGGACAGCCCCTGTAGTTTTTGAATGATCTGTTTGGAATATGGTACATAACAATGCGATGCATTACATTGCGTGCTTTTACAATGTGGTTGTTACAACAACCGCGTTGTTAGTACACAATGGCTTTACATTGTAAGTCATTACAACGACTTTCACTAGGGAGTGTGCGGGACTTAGGAATAGTATTATTTACCATTTCTCCTCCACTTTGCGCAACAGTAGGGAAGGTGTTGGAATTCATTTCCAGTACCTTAGCGGCCCCTAGTGCAAGCAGTTGTAATGACTTGCAATGTAAATGCATTGTGTACTAACAACGCGGTCATTGTAACGACCCAGTTGTAATAGTACCGTGATGTAATGACAGTGTTGGAAACGATGTTTGCCCTCTGTTTGTGACCTCTCTGGTTCTCTAAAATGAAACAAAATAGGCTGCATGGACTGTGTTGTGGGTGTGTTAGTAAGTGTTAGGTATTTGAAGGGTATGTGAAACTGCCTACCTTCGTGCTAGATACATATCAATTGTGCCTGTCTCTGTAAGTGTTTAGGTGCTTCTGTAACTATTTTACTGGATGTTTAACTGTCTGCCTCTTTTGTAATTAAGTATCTCAGATTAAACTCTGGGCAGAGCATATGTATTATTAAGAACATTGTTCTGTAGTAGTGCATATAGATCAGAAAATATACAGAGTACATGCATTATAAATCAAAGCACATAACACCCTGCCGTATAGGGTAGCTAGCAGTCTCCTGATATGTTTATGAAAATGTGCGTGTGTGAGTGTTTGATTTACTATCCCTATCTCTCACTAAATGTGAGCATACAAAGCTGAATAAATACCTCAGTAGTTGTATGAGGAACTTGAAAGCTACATACAACCTGCTGCTGTTCTGTTTGCCCTCCGTTGGGGGCTTAAGGCCAGGAAGAGGAATGGAGACTGGGGAGTTCAGGACTATACTCCCCAGTGTCCACTGCGGCAACCAGCATCCAGCCACCAACGCTCCCCTTGCGCCAGGAGACACCTTTAAAACCTTGCAGGGGCTCCCGCAGTGCAGGAAGCCCTGCTGCTGTTCTGTTTGCCCTCAGTTAGGGGCTTAAGGCCAGGAAGAGTTACGGAGACCGGGACTGGGGAGTGCAGGACTACACTCACCAGCGTCCCCTGTGGCATCCAGCGTCTAGCCGCCATCGTTCCCATTGCGCCAGGAGGCACCTTTAAAGGGGTTCCCTCAGCATGGGACGTGCGCAGGAGTACCCTTGCCGTTCCACGGTGAAGCCTGTGCCAAGGGTGGACCTGTCTGCGCCCATCATAGACCAAAAGAGGCTGCTGGGCCTCCCCCTTAACATCGACGCATCTTCCTGCAAGAATGGGGAAGCATAAACATCCTGCAGTCAGGATCAGGGGAGTGCTAGAGTGAAGGTACCCAGGAACTCCGCCTCCACTATATCTTATCTGACCTCTGCAGTGGGGGCTTTGAACAAGGAAATCCAAACTGTGGAGGTTGAACTGGGTCTTAGCTCTGATCATCCAGGGAGTATTATCCTACCAGTTATCCCCCCTAAAAATCCCATCCCCATTGAGCCAAGAATGTTGTTAGCTGAACAGGGAACAGCGGGGGAAGGTGTCACACACACTGATTGACTGTAAAGGGGGGCAGAGGGAGATACGAAGGAAGCTATCCCGAGAGAGGCTGCACCCGTGCAGAAGGTCTATCTGACCCATCCAGGAAAAAAGAGGGGGACAACTAGATCAAGTAAATCTGGACAGTTGTCTACTGATATGTCCGCCAATCAGTTCAGAGACTTGGACTCATGTGTTCAATTAGCTGTTTGTAAAGCTATGTTGGAAATGTTTAATTCATGACTGGAATCTGTACTTTCGAATATTGTTAAAGATATTACTGACTCGTTGAACATTTTTGTAAAAGGGATTATGGCGAAATTAGAGCATCTAGTGACCTATTTAGGGGGTCCAAAAAACGCCTGAGTATGATAATAATAATGTCAACCCCCAGGCCCAAAACACTGCCAACTGTTAAAAATAGGGAGGGAGGCCCAGTACATCAAATGCCGCAAAAGAACAGGTCAGTATCAAATTTTATATCCAACGTAGACACTACTCTAGGGAGACAGCAGAGGACATCACACACTGCGATACTGAGACCCTTTGTTCAATTACAATCCTTTGAATCAGAGTAGGCACATGATTATATAGTGATTCATAAAGTGATAAATGGCTGTAGACTCAACCTGCCCCCAGAGGCCACTCCTTTAGTCACCATTCTTACAGGGGTTACCCCACTCAGAGAGCAATGTTCGGAAACAACTATGGAGCTGTTATGTAAAACAAAATACTATTGTGATCAACATTCCAGTAGTCGGACCAAGGTTTCCTCACACATTATAATGGCCAGACTAGTGGGGTGAGTTGACCATGGACCCAAACAGGCTGCTGAAGACTTTATTGTCGTTAATTTTGACAGTGAGGACATATCAGGCAGTTATTTAGTGATGGCCCCAATGAAGGTCTGGTGGGAATCAGGGCCCTACTTCTGAGATTTTTCTATCCACCACCCAAGCTGATACAGCCATCGGGTAGTTCCTCCAGGGGGCCTAGGCCCTTAGTGATCAGGCAGGGTTGCTCCTCTCTCCGTCCAAGCCCCGTGGAGGAGATTTGCACGTATATGTCTAACAGGAGCTTAGCATGTGCCCCGAAAGTACCAATCCTGTCTATTGGGAAAGCTGAAGTAGGAAATAGTCTAGCCTGTCAAAATAGATTCCTCCCCCTGTCCTTACTAGATGAAAATTATTGACTGGAGCAGCCTTGCTGCCAACAAAGCTCCACCAGCGAATCTACTAAAGGGCAGTGGACAGAAAAAAATAAAATTCTTAAATGCAAGATTATCAGCTGGAACATTGCGGGCATGAGAAGCGTAAAAGATGATCCCAGGTGGATTAACTACCTAAAAGATTATGATATATTTACTCTACAGGAGACTTGGGACACGGAAAACATTTTCTGGGTGGATGGGTTCAAATCATACAGTTTTCCTGCCCGACCTTCTCAGTCAGGTAAAGCAAAATGTTATTTTCACTCAAATTATCAGGTACACTTAGGAGGGTGGACATGGGGTCCCATAATTGTCTGACAATTAAATTTACTACTCTTAATTCAGGCAAATTATTGTTCATTCATTTTTATAATTTGGGAGAGAGTAGCTTTTTAAAACAACATTAATGTAAATTAAAATGTTTTTTAGAGGAGTACAGATCGAAGCAAACCACTCACTATTCAATTACAATTATGGGTGATATTAATATTCATGTTTGTGAGGTGAACTGCCAGGTAAATAATTTTTTAGGGCCGAGATCTCCTCCACTCCCCATTTTGATCATAGTCAGTATGGGGAATGTTTGGAGGAGATTTTGGCCGCAGTTGACCTTTTTGAGCTGAGTTGTATTGATCCAGATGAGAGGATTTCCACCTTTAAAGCACAAGGGCATGATACTAATATAGAGTTTATATTGATCCCCCCTAATTTACTATCTCAAATAATTTTTTATAGTGCCAGGTGGTCCCAATTTAGAGATCACAATCCTGTACTTCTTGTGTTGGAGAGCGGTTGTGGTCTAAAAGGAAAATTAGAAAAGCTATGTGGTGACACTGGTTTGAAAATCTCTGATCAAGGACGAACGCTAAACAGGGCCAAAATAATCCCGGAGCTTTTCTTTCAGGACCTCTGTTTGAAGGTTGATGAAAAGCTTGTACATTGCCTTGATAATTCTCTACACAGAGGGTGAAGGTAATTACAGTCTTCAAAGGTATCTGTGCACAGGTAGCGTGAGACCTTTCCTTCCCAACCAGATTTAGGCATAATAATGGCAAGAGTTGGTTTGATAGCAATTGTTCAGAAGTACACCAAAAATTGATAGTAGCTCTGAAACGGGTCCCACGAGACAAGGTCCACATAGCCATGTTTAGAAAGCAGTATAAGCTTGATTTAACCACATGTAAAAAGGAATTAAGGGGGATGCATGGACTGCTTTATTAGCGGTGGAGGTCCTAAAGGACATCTCTAGATTCTGGGCTATTGTAAATAAACCCATCTCTGGAATAGAGAATGTCTCACTGGAATGCAACATCACAGAATCTCAATGGCTTTCTCATTTTGAAGTGCTATACAAGGCCACTGCTACCTTGGCTGTACCCGAGAGTTTAGAACATAGAAGGGAATCACCCAAAATTGCTTTTAATGAGGGTGAAGTAGAACTAGCAATAATGCAAATGTCTAATAATAAGGCCCCTGGTCCAAGCAGTGTCCCAGCTGACTTATACAAACAAAATACAACCTTTTGGGCCAAAATTCTGACAAATGTCTATAATGCATCAATGCAGCAGGGTTTCCTGGCATCATGTGCGTTGTCTACTATTATTCAAGTTTTTGAAAAAGGGCAGAGAGGAGACCCATGCTGCTATAGACAGTAAAGGTCTTAGGGAGAGTGATTTTAAATAAGTTAATGGACTGGCTGAATGAAAACGAGGTTTTAACGAACCTCCAATATGGTTTTAGACACGGGAGGGGCAGTCTAGACCAGTGCCTAAATTTACTTTTAATAGCAGGAAGATATACATTAACCAAAGTAGGACATTACAGCTGACTTTCATGGATCTCTCCTCAACTTTCGACCTGGTAAACAGATCTAAACTTTGGCTTATCCTACTTGACATGGGCATAGATTCAAGTCTACTTCACTTCTTGGCTGACTTACATAGGAATCTCTCCGCAAGGGTGAGGGTCAACTAAGAAGATTTTTTCATACAGCACTTTAAATCTGGTAGAGATTTGCGTCACGGATGTATTGTAGCCCCATTGCTTTTTAGACTATATATAAACAATTTAGGAAAGTTTTTACACTTTGCGAGCCTAAATATACCGTGAGTAGGAGACAGGGTTATCCCTGTTCTCCTATACACGGATGATGCTGTTTAATTAGCACGTACAGCTGTAGGGCTCCAGGGGCTTTTGGTTACCTTTGGGACTTATATGAAATCATTGGACCTAGTGGTCAACATAGCTAAATCACACACTACGACTATAGGCCAAAAATTAAAAAGACCTAAATCATTTTAGTGTGAAGGTGTAGACCTGACCAAGGTGACCTCTTTTACCTATATGGGGGTACTATTTGATAAGAGGGGCTCCTAGGTTCCCCAACAGAATTAAAAAACAAATGCAATGGCAAGGTCACTGGCTGAAGTACATGGTTTTGCACAGCTATTGGGGGCCAGGCCATTCCAAGCCATGCTTAACATCTACAGGTCTAAATGCAAAGCCATCACACTGTATGGATCATCCATCTGGAGTTACAAGCCATCAGAGGGGGTACGGACAGTCGAAAACAAGTTTTTACGTACCCTCTTGTCGGTCCCTCAATCTACCTCAACTTATACATCAAGAGACAGGCGTTAGTTACGTATCAGACTTGTTGAGGTTGGCCCCAGTGCTTAAGACATGGCTTAACCCAGAGCTAACCATGAATCATAGGATTATTAGGGACTGTGTCACCCAGGAATGAGTCAACCATATCCTGGGGCTATATTATGCAAAGCACATCTTAAATAAACTAGGTCGCCCAGATCTATAAGATTTCCCGGATAAAATATAACAAGATAATTTGGCCTGGGTAAAAACACTTTTTCTGAGCCTAATGACGGCTGAGAGAGGGGTGTCTGAGTTAATGAAACTGTTAGTAAAAGCCTATTTTTTGTTAAAATCTTCCCCTCAGATTGAACCTTACTTGAGAATTGATACAAAGCCCTTCCATCGCCTGCTTTTAACTAGGTTTTGTTTTCATTTAATCAACCTCTTCTTAGGTAATCAGCTAGGCTGTAGTAGGGTGTGTGATTTAGGTCCTTGCACTTGTGACGATTTTTCGAATCAAGACACGATGCACTTTATAATGTTCAGTGAGCATTACAATGCTATGGGTAGGAGGTTTTTAATTACTATTCTAAGGGGAGAAGGCTTTATAAAGGTAAAACTCGCCTTAGTCTATCTTCAGCTGCTGAATGACCCGTGGAAGATTTTTAATATTGCAAGTTTTTTTGTTGCAGCTGTTAGAATTAAGAAAAAACGGCACCCCATGATAAATATTTAAAGAGGATCCATTGTGTCTACATGATTATTGTTTTTATGCTGGTGTTTTTAATCTTGATTCGTTTTTATTGGGGTGATATACTGCTATATATGTATTATTGGCAGCCAGGGCTTTTAGGTGATTTAATAAGTTCTGGCTTTGTAAATATTTTTTTTTTCCAGGTCGCCCATATTTATCAATGATTTATATTTTAGATGTTTTATTGTGTAGTGTATTTCGATATAAATGAACAAAGTGGAATCCACTGGGGATTAGAAAAGTGGTCCCAACTGTGGTGGGGAGCACTCCGTGTTGTTAAAATACCCCTCACACACCAAAAGGGCCCTTGGTGTCATTCTACCATCATTGGGGTCTTCGCACCCCTCTACGGGATGCGGCGTGCTGCGACCAAACGATTACGCGGGAGCACTTAATCGTGTTGACTATGTGTGGTGGTGTGTGGGGTACTGAATGTGAGTAGTGAGGTGAGGGTGATGTTTAAAAACACCTGGCACAGGGTAAAGACATTTTTTAATTTAAGCCCTGGCTGGTATTGTTAAAAACGTGCTAGGCGAGGTAGTGGCTGTTAGATTATGTACAGTTACCTCTTAAGTGCGTCGACATGGACATGTTTCGGAGTATCCAACTCCTTCTTCAGGACGGGAAAGCACTCTAATTCCCTCCTTACTCACATGAAATGTTTATTTGAAAGTGTATTATACAAAAAATATATATAAATTAGGTGTATGTGTGCCTAATATGTATATAGGTGAAAAAGTCCTATCGCCCAATTGGCGAAGAAATTCAGACCTGGAAGAGAAACAAAGTGTTGAATCAGTATCTACATATGTCGCGTAGATGTCCAGGTCAATAGCAATAACCTAGATAGGAAAATATACTAACACATATTAAAACAGGGAGGGATGAATATAAGCCTCCATTCCTGTAAAAAAATTGAAAAAGACATACAAAACACACACAACACTACTGTGACAATGGACATTGAGATGGTGTTGATAGACATAACCTGAATGTAAAAAGGTTATCTTACTTATTGTTATAGGTTACTTCGCCTCATGAGCTTTTGCGCATAACAATCTATGTATATTGGGGCGTTCCATCTGGCTAAGAATCAGAAATCTGTGGGTATGAGGAGAGTCAGGTTTTAATATCCATTCCATACCTTCAGACAGATTTTTGGTCATCTACTGCCCCCATAGTAAAACTCACGGTCTCTGGAGAAATTGTTCTCCTCCTGCCCCTCAGCGCTGCTCCGTCGATAGTGAGGGCCCTTGAGTTGTTCGCGCTTATATACCATTCCTAATTGGTTAAATACGCAGAAAAACGATCAATTACCGGTCGGAAAAGGCCTAAATATGGGTGTGCCGGTCTTGTGAGTCGTAAGTAGTATTATCTCTCTCTAGCGCATGCTCATTTGTGCAGATAGGTTATGCGCATGCACGAAAGAGATGTGTTCCGCTCGCGCCTGCGCAAGGAATGGGAGGACAGACGCTGCGCTCTGAATGGAGCGATGTCGAGCCCATGATAAAGTACAAGTGTCTACGTCTTCCTGTACACCGTGTAGACCTCCAGTTAGCGATTGTAACAGGAGGATAAGGGGTTATTAAAGGTGGTTTGTACAGGGATATAGGTTTAACAGTAATTTACAATGAAACACAGGCATGGTGCTAGTACATATTGTACAGGGATATAGGTTTAACAGTAATTTCAATGAAACTCAGGCATGATGCTAGTATATTTGCCAGACCACTATGTAAATACATCGTTGATGGTTTTTACTAGGGGATCAGGAGTTTTTTAAGGAGACTCAGGCATAGTGGATCTTTCAATGAAAATCAAGCATATATATAAGCCTCAAGGAATCAAGCCTGCCAGACAAAAGGGTGGGTGTATCATGTTAACTGGGACCATGGTATGGCATCATTGAGTCCGACCACATGGGTACCCAGACGGAACACCCAACGTTGCTCTTTTTCAAATAAACCAGCCTCAGATGTTAATTGCTCAATGACTGTCCAGGCCAATTCATTGACACAGTGTTGTCTTTCAAGAAAATGGGCTGCCATCTTCGTAGTGGCTTTTCGACATCTCACATTACTTTTATGTTCATTTATCCTCACCTTTATTGGTCTGGTGGTCATGCCCACTTACTCTAAACCACAGGGGCACGTGATCAGATATATCACGTTCTTGCTATTACAATTTGTGAATTTTCTTTGTTCCCACACGCTCACGTTCCTGAAAGATAGTGACAGACTCTTTTTGGTCAAATGGCAACTGCTACAGTTGCCGCAGGGGTAATGCCCATGTATCCCCTGTAGTCTTGGTTGGTCATTGTTCTTGGGACGGGGTCTGGTGTGCACCAGGGTGTCTTTTAGGCTTTTTCCTCGTTTATGGGCAAACAGAGGTTTTTCAAGATTGAGTGTGCCACTGGTCAGGGTTCTCCAGTGTCTATTTACAATTTTCGAAACCATGTTCGATTGTGCGCTGAATGTGGTCACACAGACTGGCCTTTCCAAAGTCTCGTTTTTAATGACCTTTTCCTCCAAAAGGGCCTCCCTGTTATTGTTCCTAGCCCTCTTCATGGCTTTATCTATCACTTTGTTAGGATAGTGTCTTTGCTGAAGTTTCTTTTTCAGGTCTTGTGCCTGTGCCTTGTATCTGCTGATATCACTACAGTTTAGCCTCAAACGGAGGAACTGCCCAAAAGGTAAATTCTCACGTAGGTGGCGCGGGTGGAAACTGTCGAAACGCAGGAGGCAGTTCCTGGCTGTAGGTTTAAAGTGGGTTTCTGTTTTCAGAGTACCTGCCTCATGGTAGATGTTAAGATCCAAAAAGACCATGCTTTCTTTGGACATTGTGTGGGTGAACTTCAGATAGGCGTTCTGTTGATTTAGCCAAATTAGAAAAAGACCTACTGTATCCATGCCCCCATCCCAGATAACCAAGACGTCGTCTATATATCTTTTCCATAGTGATATATGGTTTTTGAACGGGTTTACTGGGTTTAGGATTTTAGTTGTTTCCAAATGATGTACATATAGGCCCGCCAGGCTCGGCGCAAAAGTACTGCCCATGCTGGTACCATGGCATTGTAAATACAAGGTTCCTTCATATTCGAAGAAGTTTTTAGTTAGGGCTGTGGAAATGCATTCCATGACAACTGGACGTGGTGTCTGATACCTCCATGGGGTGGAGTATAGTATCTCCTCGATAATCAGTAGAGTCTCATGGTGTGGTAGACTGGTATACAGACTCTCCACGTCCAAACTCAGCAAAATTTGGTAGTCTGGGTTGAACGGGAGGTCTTGTAGAAGTTGTAGTACAGAGTTTGTGTCTCTCAGATACGTATCTGTTCTTTGGACTAACGGTCTGAGGAAGGCATCCGCAAATCTTGACAGGGGCTCTAAGATGGATGAGATACCTGATACTATAGGCCTTCCAGGTGGTTTTATTAGACTTTTGTGAATCTTGGGTATGCTGTAAAAATAAGGGATGCGAGGATTCTTTTGTATTAGAAACTCTCCCTCTTTCTTAGAAAGTCAGTCATGAGCCAGAGCCTCTTCGACCATCGCTCCTATGCTTATCCGTAGTTGTTCAGTTGGATCACTCGGTAGGATACGGTAGTTCCTCTCATCAGACAAGAGACGTCTACATTCTTGATCGTAGGCTGTGGTGGTCTGCAAAACTATTGCTCCCCCTTTGTCTGCTGGTTTAATTGTTATATCCCGGTTCTGTGATAGTTCTCTTATAGCCTTTGTTTCTAGTTTGCTCATATTCTGGAATGTTTGTTGGGTAGTCGTATTTATTTTACTCAGTTCTGTCATTAGAGCTTTTTCAAAGGCTAATACCTCCACCGGTAGTGTCTGATCAGACGGGGTAAAAGTTGATTTTGGTCTTAGGCCAGTATCTGATCTTTCAGGAATTTCTTTCTGATTTTGAAAAAAAGCCTTGAGTTTGATACTTCTAATGAATTGCTGTATCTCCGTATTCAAGCGGAAAAAAACGGTTTTGCTGGTTGGTACATAACCCAGCCCTTTATTAAGAACTTCATTCTGGAGTTCCGTCAAAGGCCATGGAGTGATGTTAATCACTAGGTTCCCCCTCTGCTGGTGGATGCTTGGTTGGGCAAGGATCCCGTCATGCTCCTCGTGTGGACCCTCGGGTCGGTTTCTTCTATGGGTTGCCATGTCACATTCGATCCCCTCCTGTTCCTGCCTCTTTTGGGTCCCTGGCCCCATTCTAAAAAATGTTGTTGTTGGTTGGGGACCATTGTTGATTGGTCAGGCACCCATTGTGGATACATTGGGCCCCTTGGTCCCATTGGTGGTGGTCCATAGTGATACTGTGGGTATTGTGGTTGGTTCGGGAAAGGGACAAATTGGGGGGGCCTTGATAGCCTCTCCATCCTCTCTTTCGTGGGTATTGTGCCCGCTGTTGTCCATACCCTCCTCTTTTGTAGTTCATATGTTGGCCTTTGTTTGAATTTGAACTAGAGGTACTATTCCCAGAGCCTGTACTGTCTGTATCACTGGTATCCTTTGAAACATAGTCAGCTTTGGTATATGGGTAGGTCCCTTCAGGGGTGAACCTATCTTTATCTTTTTTAAGTTTATTAAATTTACTTTGTTTGAGTGATATCTCAAAATCTGTCATCTCCTTGTTCAGCTCTTCCAACCTCTTTTTTAAGACAGTTGGGGTTATATAGGTCTTCAGCTGAACCTCGATTTTCTGAATGTCAATTTTGAGTTCCTGAGCTTTCCTAGCTGCTGTTTGCACAATAAGGACCAACCAGTCTCGTGTGCAATGCCAGGAAACCAGGGACCAGGCTTTTTTGAAGACCAAATCATCCTGAAAAATAAAGGGCTCATTTTTTACTATGAGTCCCTGAGGAGCTATCTTATGCCTTAGGTACTCCGTCATGAGAAGGCCATGCAATGCTGTCCTGATCTGTACTTTTCGTAAATTGCTGAGTTCATCCCAGTCTGCGCCTGCAGATCCCGGGTCGTTGTTACTTAACCCCTCGAAGGGATTTACCGCTGTCAAAATTCGGTCAATTTCGTCTTCTCCAAAGGTTAGACCATGTTCGTCTTCGATTGTGTTATCACTAGTGTTAGACTATGTGTGTCCTGAAAAACTAAATAAGGGGGGTGGCATGGCACTCAATGTTAGTATTCAAAAGTTCAAAATGTTTAGAGTTTTAGGTGCTGGCCGGTCTGCTCCCTCTGCCCTTTGGGGAGTTGTTGCAATAAAAATAATAAATGCTGCCTGGATTGACAGTTTGGCCAACCGCACTCTTTTGGGAGAGTTACCTCTTGTGAAGTCCTCAATCGTTAAATTCAAATATTTTATGAACAAGTGTCAACGCTGTGTTTCAAAGTTCAATTTATACATTGATCTTTTATTAACTGTAGTTCACTTTGTGGCAAGTAACGTTGTTACATCACAACTATGAAGAAGTTCATAAATTGTTCTTTTTGAAAATGTACATTTCAAATGATTCACATCAAATGGTTAATCCACATGCCCAATGCATTTCGTGCTTGAAAGCACTTCGTCAGGGGAAATACATTTCTGTGAAGTAAATGAAACATGGAAAGAAATTGGTGCAGGGAAGCAGGTCACAGTTTGCGTAAAAATAAACAATACAATGCAGTCAGAACTAGTTGAACAATAAATCATGATACATTAGACGGAATCAGGAGCAAATAATACTCATATTGTGAAAAATGTCTGAATTAGTCAAACAGTGCAACAGTTAACCCAAATTCAGGTGTGATTCTAAACGCATTACTAGATGGGAAGTACGCGCTGTCCTCAAGCGGCTGCATGTCACTTACGCAGAATGTTTAAAAAATTCAACGTTTTAGCGTCTAAACTTGGCATCACAACTGGGCTGTAAACCAGACTTGTTTACTCGTTCTTAGCGTTGCTAGTCGCTGTGTTTGCACTCACCGGGTATTCGGATAGTGAAGGCGTCTAATTCCAAACCGCCATTCTCAGCTTCTGCCGGGTTAGGATATTCGCACATGCGCATTGTGCGTATAATATGTGATTATCGGGCATGTAGTATCAGTGATTGTAAAGTAAGCACGCCCTGTCTTTAGGAATCAATATTCACAATCGAGTGAAGACAAATATTCGGCATGCTTGGTGTGATGGGCTTGTTGAAATATCACGAATAAAACTACATTAAAACCACAAACATGTGTGTGATTTCTTAGTAATAAGCGCGGCCATCTTAAGATGGTTATTTGTGCATGTGGTGCCTATCTAAGCAGTGAGTGTAATGCTATCAGGTGAAATAGCTGGGTCCTGTTAAAGTATATAAACTCCATCCTTATGGCATATACTCATGCTCAAAACAGTTACTAAATTATTAAATGCAGAAAAAACATAATATCAGAAATTCAATGAAATTCACATCACACAACTAATGTCAAACAGTCAGAGTTCATGATATTACTGTGAGTTTACAGGAAACAACTGTATTCAAGTCGTTCATTAAGCCCCGTGGGGTGGCAGGAATTCAGCTTTTTGATCCAAAACATCTCACGTTGGATCAGTCTTTTTTTGTTATCACAGCCTTGTTTAGCAGGAACACACTCCAAAACCAAAAAACGAATTTGGCTGATGTTATGACCATTGTTGATGAAATGTACAGCTACTGGTGCCTTTGTAGATTTGTTCCTTATGGTGCTCTTATGCTCTGTCATTCGAATTTTAATTTTTCTCTCCGTTTTGCCCACATAGGCTAATCCACATGGGCATTTTACTAAATAAACCACGTTTTTTGAATCACATGTGGCGTTAGTACGTAAGTTTATGATTTTACCTGTGGTTGGATGGTTCACAGTGTTACCACGGATGATGTTATTACAATGCCCACAATTGGCACATGGGATTGTGCCCGAAATCAAGATCCTATCAAAGGAAGATTTAGATAAGGCGCTTGAAGACATATCCATTCAACTTGACAAGTACACAAGAGAAATAAACGACAGAAAGATTCGCAAATATAAGCGAGATACTGTGGATTACAAACTCGGGGAAGTGTACAACTGGGCAGAGGTTTATGCTCAGAGACGACAACAAAGGCCATCCCAAAATCCTTCCTCGGATGAAGGCAGTTCGACATCATTTGATTCCACGCAAAGAGAAACACAGAGAACGGATAGACGGGGTAAACAACAGGACAACAGAACTGATTCTGCTAGTACCTTCACATCAACCACAACTGAAAGGCCTTTTTTAGGGAGAGGCTCAAGCCAACACGTCGAACCAGGAGGAGCAAGAACACAAAAAGACTCAGGTCCGTCAATAGCCCAATCGACACGCAGCAAAACAACTTAGTGATTAATATTTCAAAAGTGAAATTATCCAAGAATCAAATTTCAGCATTACAACATGGCTTAACTTTTGTACCCACGTATAAAGCAACTGAACTCGAGGTTGAAGTAAGTTTTTTCAAATTCATGAGGACCCTGCGGTTGAGGCATTTTTTTACAAACGTAGTAATTGAACAAACATCCACTTCACAAACCGAAGACACCCTACTGGGTTTAAGAAGCAAAAGCACATATCAAGCGCCAGTGAGCCACAAAATCTTGGATTCTTATGAAACAATCACGTTGAACGAAATAAAGGAACTTTTTAAAAAACCCAGTTCAAGGCGTTCAAACTTATCCGTACATGAAACTCGAGCCATCAAACAAATCTCTGAAAATCCAAGAATCAAATGCTGCAAAGCTGATAAGGGAGGTGCAATTGTTGTAATGGACATGGAGTACTACACAGACAGTGTGCAGAAACACGTATATGATGAAAACCTTTACATGACACTTCCCAATGACCCCACTAACACCTTTAAGGAAACTCTGACTACCATCATTGACAAAGCTGTTGAGATGGGCACCATAACTGACAAGGACAGACGTTTTCTGATCCAAGACCATCCCAAGTGTCCTAGCATCTACATGCTTCCGAAGATTCATAAAGATCCGATTACACCCCCCTTCAGACCGATTGTGTCGACAAGGGGTTCCATTCACGAACCTATTGGAAAATATCTAGATAAGCATCTCCAACCACTTGTCCAGAAAATGACCACCTATGTGCGGGACACCACCGATTTTCTAATTAAACTCAAAGAGACAGAATTGGATGACACCACAGAAACAACCATCTGCACTATAGATGTATGTTCACTTTATACCTCTATTCCTCATAATAGAGGTATTGAAGCGCTCGAGTCATTCTTAGTCAATCATAACATCAATCAAGAACTAAAAATCTTTCTGTTAGAACTATTACATTTTACATTGTATCACAGCTATTTTTCATGGAACGATCACCATTTTCAACAGTTGGCAGGTACCTCAATGGGGAACTGCGCAGCGCCTTGCTACGCAAATCTCTTTATGCACAGACTGGAACTCGACCACATTCTTGAAAATCCCAGATGGCAACATAAGATTCAAAAATATTGGAGATATATCGACGATATATTTCTTATATGGAAAGGTCCACCGACTGACATGATGGAATTCATGAATGATATAAACAGCATTGATGATCATATACAATTCACCCACAACATAAGTACAGGCTCGATCCCTTATTTGGATGTTCTAGTATCCATACAAGACAATCGTTTCCAAACTGATGTCTATTCCAAAAAGACCGACAGAAATAATCTGCTGATCTTTGACAGCTGTCACCCGCTGTCACTTAAACGTCACTTACCCTACTCCCAACTTCTGAGAGTGAAACGAATTTCATCATCTGACCAAATTTATGAAAGAAATGCAGAATCAATGATCACAAAATTCAGAGAACGGAAATATCCTGTGACAATCTTAGAAGAAGCAAGAGTCAGAACACAAGCCATCCCTAGAGAAGAATTGTTAAAATTCAAACATAAGGAAACGAATCAGAACAGACCAGTATTTGTATCAAAATTTTCAAACTCAAGCAACCAAATCAAGAAAACCATTTTGAAAAATTGGGATATGATCGAAAAATAACCTGATTTTAAAGGAATTTTCAGCAAACCACTATTTGCTTACCAAAGATCAAGGAACATAAAAGATCTTATTGAAAGAGACACGTCTAACAAAACAGAGAAATTTTCGGGCACAATCCCATGTGCCAATTGTGGGCATTGTAATAACATCATCCGTGGTAACACTGTGAACCATCCAACCACAGGTAAAATCATAAACTTACGTACTAACGCCACATGTGATTCAAAAAACGTGGTTTATTTAGTAAAATGCCCATGTGGATTAGCCTATGTGGGCAAAACGGAGAGAAAAATTAAAATTCGAATGACAGAGCATAAGAGCACCATAAGGAACAAATCTACAAAGGCACCAGTAGCTGTACATTTCATCAACAATGGTCATAACATCAGCCAAATTCGTTTTTTGGTTTTGGAGTGTGTTCCTGCTAAACAAGGCTGTGATAACAAAAAAAGACTGATCCAACGTGAGATGTTTTGGATCAAAAAGCTGAATTCCTGCCACCCCACGGGGCTTAATGAACAACTTGAATACAGTTGTTTCCTGTAAACTCACAGTAATATCATGAACTCTGACTGTTTGACATTAGTTGTGTGATGTGAATTTCATTGAATTTCTGATATTATGTTTTTTCTGCATTTAATAATTTAGTAACTGTTTTGAGCATGAGTATATGCCATAAGGATGGAGTTTATATACTTTAACAGGACCCAGCTATTTCACCTGATAGCATTACACTCACTGCTTAGATAGGCACCACATGCACAAATAACCATCTTAAGATGGCCGCGCTTATTACTAAGAAATCACACACATGTTTGTGGTTTTAATGTAGTTTTATTCGTGATATTTCAACAAGCCCATCACACCAAGCATGCCGATTATTTGTCTTCACTCGATTGTGAATATTGATTCCTAAAGACAGGGCGTGCTTACTTTACAATCACTGATAATACATGCCCGATAATCACATATTATACGCACAATGCGCATGCGCGAATATCCTAACCCGGCAGAAGCTGAGAATGGCGGTTTGGAATTAGACGCCTTCACTATCCGAATACCCGGTGAGTGCAAACACAGCGACTAGCAACGCTAAGAACGAGTAAACAAGTCTGGTTTACAGCCCAGTTGTGATGCCAAGTTTAGACGCTAAAACGTTGAATTTTTTAAACATTCTGCGTAAGTGACATGCAGCCGCTTGAGGACAGCGCGTACTTCCCATCTAGTAATGCGTTTAGAATCACACCTGAATTTGGGTTAACTGTTGCACTGTTTGACTAATTCAGACATTTTTCACAATATGAGTATTATTTGCTCCTGATTCCGTCTAATGTATCATGATTTATTGTTCAACTAGTTCTGACTGCATTGTATTGTTTATTTTTACGCAAACTGTGACCTGCTTCCCTGCACCAATTTCTTTCCATGTTTCATTTACTTCACAGAAATGTATTTCCCCTGACGAAGTGCTTTCAAGCACGAAATGCATTGGGCATGTGGATTAACCATTTGATGTGAATCATTTAAAATGTACATTTTCAAAAAGAACAATTTATGAACTTCTTCATAGTTGTGATGTAACAACGTTACTTGTCCTGAAAAACTCCCACAGCTGTGCGCTGTCTAGGACATACTTATAACAAGGGGGGAGAGAGAGTCTATAGTGGATTCAATCTCCCTAGGCAATCTAAATGAACAAAGTGGAATCCACTGGGGATTAGAAAAGTGGCCCCAACTGTGGTGGGGAGCACTCCGTGTTGTTAAAATACCCCTCACACACCAAAAGGGCCCTTGGTGTCATTCTACCATCATTGGGGTCTTCGCACCCCTCTACGGGATGCGGCGTGCTGCGACCAAACAATTACGCGGGAGCACTTAATCGTGTTGACTATGTGTGGTGGTGTGTGGGGTACTGAATGTGAGTAGTGAGGTGAGGGTGATGTTAAAAAATATCTGGCACAGGGTAAAGAAATGTTTTTATTTAAGCCCTGGCTGGTATTGTTAAAAACGTGCTAGGCGAGGTAGTGGCTGTTAGATTATGTACAGTTACCTCTTAAGTGCGTCGACATGGACATGTTTCGGAGTATCCAACTCCTTCTTCAGGACGGGAAAGCACTCTAATTCCCTCCTTACTCACATGAAATGTTTATTTGAAAGTGTATTATACAAAAAATATATATAAATTAGGTCTATGTGTGCCTAATATGTATATAGGTGAAAAAGTCCTATCGCCCAATTGGCGAAGAAATTCAGACCTGGAAGAGAAACAAAGTGTTGAATCAGTATCTACATATGTCGCGTAGATATCCAGGTCAATAGCAATAACCTAGATAGGAAAATATGCTAACACATATTAAAACGGGGAGGGATGAATATAAGCCTCCATTCCTGTAAAAAAATTGAAAAAGACATACAAAACACACACAACACTACTGTGACAATGGACATTGAGATGGTGTTGATAGACATAACCTGAATGTAAAAGGGTTATCTTACTTATTGTTATAGGTTACTTCGCCTCATGAGCTTTTGCGCATAACAATCTATGTATATTGGGGCGTTCAATCTGGCTAAGAATCAGCAATCTGTGGGTATGAGGAGAGTCAGGTTTTAATATCCATTCCATACCTTCAGACAGATTTTTGGTCATCTACTGCCCCCATAGTAAAACTCACGGTCTCTGGAGAAATTGTTCTCCTCCTGCCCCTCAGCGCTGCTCCGTCGATAGTGAGGGCCCTTGAGTTGTTCGCGCTTATATACCATTCCTAATTGGTTAAATACGCAGAAAAACTATCAATTACCGGTCGGAAAAGGCCTAAATATGGGTGTGCCGGTCTTGTGAGTCGTAAGTAGTATTATCTCTCTCTAGCGCATGCTCATTTGTGCAGATAGGTTATGCGCATGCGCGAAAGAGATGTGTTCCGCTCGCGCCTGCGCAAGGAATGGGAGGACAGACGCTGCGCTCTGAATGGAGCGATGTCGAGCCCATGATAAAGTACAAGTGTCTACGTCTTCCTGTACACCGTGTAGACCTCCAGTTAGCGATTGTAACAGGAGGATAAGGGGTTATTAAAGGTGGTTTGTACAGGGATATAGGTTTAACAGTAATTTACAATGAAACACAGGCATGGTGCTAGTACATATTGTACAGGGATATAGGTTTAACAGTAATTTCAATGAAACTCAGGCACGATGCTAGTATATTTGCCAGACCACTATGTAAATACATCGTTGATGGTTTTTACTAGGGGATCAGGAGTTTTTTAAGGAGACTCAGGCATAGTGGATCTTTCAATGAAAATCAAGCATATATATAAGCCTCAAGGAATCAAGCCTGCCAGACAAAAGGGTGGGTGTATCATGTTAACTGGGACCATGGTATGCATCATTGAGTCCGACCACATGGGTACCCAGACGGAACACCCAACGTTGCTCTTTTTCAAATAAACCAGCCTCAGATGGTAATTGCTCAATGACCGTCCAGGCCAATTCATTGACACAGTGTTGTCTTTCAAGAAAATGGGCTGCCATCTTCGTAGTGGCTTTTCGACATCTCACATTACTTTTATGTTCATTTATCCTCACCTTTATTGGTCTGGTGGTCATGCCCACGTACTCTAAACCACAGGGGCACGTGATCAGATATATCACGTTCTTGCTATTACAATTTGTGAATTTTCTTTGTTCCCACACGCTCCCGTTCCTGAAAGTTAGTGACAGACTCTTTTTGGTCAAATGGCAACTGCTACAGTTGCCGCAGGGGTAATGCCCATGTATTCCCTGTAGTCTTGGTTGGTCATTGTTCTTGGGACGGGGTCTGGTGTGGACCAGGGTGTCTTTTAGGCTTTTTCCTCGTTTATGGGCAAACAGAGGTTTTTCAAGATTGAGTGTGCCACTGGTCAGGGTTCTCCAGTGTCTATTTACAATTTTCGAAACCATGTTCGATTGTGCGCTGAACGTGGTCACACAGACTGGCCTTTCCAAAGTCTCGTTTTTAATGACCTTTTCCTCCAAAAGGGCCTCCCTGTTATTGTTCCTAGCCCTCTTCATGGCTTCATCTATCACTTTGTTAGGATAGTGTCTTTGCTGAAGTTTCTTTTTCAGGTCTTGTGCCTGTGCCTTGTATCTGCTGATATCACTACAGTTTCGCCTCAAACGGAGGAACTGCCCATAAGGTAAATTCTCACGTAGGTGGCGCGGGTGGAAACTGTCGAAACGCAGGAGGCAGTTCCTGGCTGTAGGTTTAAAGTGGGATTCTGTTTTCAGAGTACCTGCCTCATGGTAGATGTTAAGATCCAAAAAGACCATGCTTTCTTTGGACATTGTGTGGGTGAACTTCAGATAGGCGTTCTGTTGATTTAGCCAAATTAGAAAAAGACCTACTGTATCCATGCCCCCATCCCAGATAACCAAGACGTCGTCTATATATCTTTTCCATAGTGATATATGGTTTTTGAACGGGTTAACTGGGTTCAGGATTTCAGTTGTTTCCAAATGATGTACATATAGGCCCGCCAGGCTCGGCGCAAAAGTACTGCCCATGCTGGTACCATGGTATTGTAAATACAAGGTTCCTTCATATTCGAAGAAGTTTTTAGTTAGGGCTGTGGAAATGCATTCCATGACAACTGGACGTGGTGTCTGATACCTCCATGGGGTGGAGTATAGTATCTCCTCGATAATCAGTAGAGTCTCATGGTGTGGTAGACTGGTATACAGACTCTCCACGTCAAAACTCAGCAAAATTTGGTTGTCTGGGTTGAACGGGAGGTCTTGTAGAAGTTGTAGTACAGATTTTGTGTCTCTCAGATACGTATCTGTTCTTTGGACTAACGGTCTGAGGAAGGCATCCGCAAATCTTGACAGGGGCTCTAAGATGGATGAGATACCTGATACTATAGGCCTTCCAGGTGGTTTTATTAGACTTTTGTGAATCTTGGGTATGCTGTAAAAATAAGGGATGCGAGGATTCTTTTGTATTAGAAACTCTCCCTCTTTCTTAGAAAGCCAGTCATGAGCCAGAGCCTCTTCGACCATCGCTCCTATGCTTATCCGTAGTTGTTCAGTTGGATCACTCGGTAGGATACGGTAGTTCCTCTCATCAGACAAGAGACGTCTACATTCTTGATCGTAGGCTGTGGTGGTCTGCAAAACTATTGCTCCCCCTTTGTCTGCTGGTTTAATTGTTATATCCCTGTTCTGTGATGGTTCTCTTATAGCCTTTGTTTCTAGTTTGCTCATATTCTGGAATGTTTGTTGGGTAGTCGTATTTATTTTACTCAGTTCTGTCATTAGAGCTTTTTCAAAGGCTAATACCTCCACCGGTAGTGTATGATCAGAAGGGGTAAAAGTTGATTTTGGTCTTAGGCCAGTATCTGATCTTTCAGGAATTTCTTTCTGATTTTGAAAAAAAGCCTTGAGTTTGATACTTCTAATGAATTGCTGTATCTCGGTATTCAAGCGGAAAAAATCGGTTTTGCTGGTTGGTACATAACCCAGCCCTTTATTAAGAACTTCATTCTGGAGTTCCGTCAAAGGCCATGGAGTGATGTTAATCACTAGGTTCCCCCTCTGCTGGTGGATGCTTGGTTGGGCAAGGATCCCGTAATGCTCCTCGTGTGGACCCTCGGGTCGGTTTCTTCTATGGGTTGCCATGTCAAATTCGATCCCCTCCTGTTCCTGCCTCTTTTGGGTCCCTGGCCCCATTCTAAAAAATGTTTTTGTTGGTTGGGGACCATTGTTGATTGGTCAGGCACCCATTTTGGATACATTGGGCCCATTGGTCCCATTGGTGGTGGTCCATAGTGATACTGTGGGTATTGTGGTTGGTTCGGGAAAGGGACAAATTGGGGGGGGCCTTGATAGCCTCTCCATCCCCTCTGTCGTGGGTATTGTGCCCGCTGTTGTCCATACCCTCCTTTTTTGTAGTTCATATGTTGGCCTTTGTTTGAATTTGAACTAGAGGTACTATTCCCAGAGCCTGTACTGTCTGTATCACTGGTATCCTTTGAAACATAGTCAGCTTTGGTATATGGGTAGGTCCCTTCGGGGGTGAACCTATCTTTATCTTTTTTAAGTTTATTAAATTGACTTTGTTTGAGTGATATCTCAAAATCTGTCATCTCCTTGTTCAGCTCTTCCAACCTCTTTTTTAAGACAGTTGGGGTTATATAGGTCTTCAGCTGAACCTCGATTTTCTGAATGTCAGTTTTGAGTTCCTGAGTTTTCCTAGCTGCTGTTTGCACAATAAGGACCAACCAGTCTCGTGTGCAATGCCAGGAAACCAGGGACCAGGCTTTTTTGAAGACCAAATCATCCTGAAAAATAAAGGGCTAATTTTTTACTATGAGTCCCTGAGGAGCTATCTTATGCCTTAGGTACTCCGTCATGAGAAGGCCATGCAATGCTGTCCTGATCTGTACTTTTCGTAAATTGCTGCGTTCATCCCAGTCTGCGCCTGCAGATCCCGGGTCGTTGTTACTTAACCCCTCGAAGGGATTTACCGCTGTCAAAATTCGGTCAATTTCGTCTTCTCCAAAGGTTAGACCATGTTCGTCTTCCATTGTGTTATCACTAGTGTTAGACTATGTGTGTCCTGAAAAACTCCCACAGCTGTGCGCTGTCTAGGACATACTTATAACAAGGGGGGAGAGAGAGTCTATAGTGGATTCATTCTCCCTAGGCAATCTAAATGAACAAAGTGGAATCCACTGGGGATTAGAAAAGTGGTCCCAACTGTGGTGGGGAGCACTCCGTGTTGTTAAAATACCCCTCACACACCAAAAGGGCCCTTGGTGTCATTCTACCATCATTGGGGTCTTCGCACCCCTCTACGGGATGCGGCGTGCTGCGACCAAACGATTACGCGGGAGCACTTAATCGTGTTGACTATGTGTGGTGGTGTGTGGGGTACTGAATGTGAGTAGTGAGGTGAGGGTGATGTTAAAAAATATCTGGCACAGGTTAAAGAAAATTTTTAATTTAAGCCCTGGCTGGTATTGTTAAAAACGTGCTAGGCGAGGTAGTGGCTGTTAGATTATGTACAGTTACCTCTTAAGTGCGTCGACATGGACATGTTTCGGAGTATCCAACTCCTTCTTCAGGACGGGAAAGCACTCTAATTCCCTCCTTACTCACATGAAATGTTTATTTGAAAGTGTATTATACAAAAAATATATATAAATTAGGTCTATGTGTGCCTAATATGTATATAGGTGAAAAAGTCCTATCGCCCAATTGGCGATGAAATTCAGACCTGGAAGAGAAACAAAGTGTTGAATCAGTATCTACATATGTCGCGTAGATATCCAGGTCAATAGCAATAACCTAGATAGGAAAATATGCTAACACATATTAAAACAGGGAGGGATGAATATAAGCCTCCATTCCTGTAAAAAAATTGAAAAAGACATACAAAACACACACAACACTACTGTGACAATGGACATTGAGATGGTGTTGATAGACATAACCTGAATGTAAAAGGGTTATCTTACTTATTGTTATAGGTTACTTCGCCTCATGAGCTTTTGCGCATAACAATCTATGTATATTGGGGCGTTCTATCTGGCTAAGAATCAGCAATCTGTGGGTATGAGGAGAGTCAGGTTTTAATATCCATTCCATACCTTCAGACAGATTTTTGGTCATCTACTGCCCCCATAGTAAAACTCACGGTCTCTGGAGAAATTGTTCTCCTCCTGCCCCTCAGCGCTGCTCCGTCGATAGTGAGGGCCCTTGAGTTGTTCGCGCTTATATACCATTCCTAATTGGTTAAATACGCAGAAAAACGATCAATTACCGGTCGGAAAAGGCCTAAATATGGGTGTGCCGGTCTTGTGAGTCGTAAGTAGTATTATCTCTCTCTAGCGCATGCTCATTTGTGCAGATAGGTTATGCGCATGCGCGAAAGAGATGTGTTCCGCTCGCGCCTGCGCAAGGAATGGGAGGACAGACGCTGCGCTCTGAATGGAGCGATGTCGAGCCCATGATAAAGTACAAGTGTCTACGTCTTCCTGTACACCGTGTAGACCTCCAGTTAGCGATTGTAACAGGAGGATAAGGGGTTATTAAAGGTGGTTTGTACAGGGATATAGGTTTAACAGTAATTTACAATGAAACACACGCATGGTGCTAGTACATATTGTACAGGGATATAGGTTTAACAGTAATTTCAAAGAAACTCAGGCATGATGCTAGTATATTTGCCAGACCACTATGTAAATACATCGTTGATGGTTTTTACTAGGGGATCAGGAGTTTTTTAAGGAGACTCAGGCATAGTGGATCTTTCAATGAAAATCAAGCATATATATAAGCCTCAAGGAATCAAGCCTGCCAGACAAAAGGGTGGGTGTATCATGTTAACTGGGACCATGGTATGGCATCATTGAGTCCGACCACATGGGTACCCAGACGGAACACCCAACGTTGCTCTTTTTCAAATAAACCAGCCTCAGATGTTAATTGCTCAATGACCGTCCAGGCCAATTCATTGACACAGTGTTGTCTTTCAAGAAAATGGGCTGCCATCTTTGTAGTGGGTTTTCGACATCTCACATTACTTTTATGTTCATTTATCCTCACCTTTATTGGTCTGGTGGTCATGCCCACGTACTCTAAACCACAGGGGCACGTGATCAGATATATCACGTTCTTGCTATTACAATTTGTGAATTTTCTTTGTTCCCACACGCTCCCGTTCCTGAAAGTTAGTGACAGACTCTTTTTGGTCAAATGGCAACTGCTACAGTTGCCGCAGGGGTAATGCCCATGTATCCCCTGTAGTCTTGGTTGGTCATTGTTCTTGGGACGGGGTCTGGTGTGCACCAGGGTGTCTTTTAGGCTTTTTCCTCGTTTATGGGCAAACAGAGGTTTTTCAAGATTGAGTGTGCCACTGGTCAGGGTTCTCCAGTGTCTATTTACAATTTTCGAAACCATGTTCGATTGTGCGCTGAACGTGGTCACACAGACTGGCCTTTCCAAAGTCTCGTTTTTAATGACCTTTTCCTCCAAAAGGGCCTCCCTGTTATTGTTCCTAGCCCTCTTCATGGCTTTATCTATCACTTTGTTAGGATAGTGTCTTTGCTGAAGTTTCTTTTTCAGGTCTTGTGCCTGTGCATTGTATGTGCTGATATCACTACAGTTTCGCCTCAAACAGAGGAACTGCCCATAAGGTAAATTCTCACGTAGGTGGCGCTGGTGGAAACTGTCGAAACGCAGGAGGCAGTTCCTGGCTGTAGGTTTAAAGTGGGTTTCTGTTTTCAGAGTACCTGCCTCATGGTAGATGTTAAGATCCAAAAAGACCATGCTTTCTTTGGACATTGTGTGGGTGAACTTCAGATAGGCGTTCTGTTGATTTAGCCAAATTAGAAAAAAAACTACTGTATCCATGCCCCCATCCCAGATAACCAAGACATCGTCTATATATCTTTTCCATAGTGATATATGGTTTTTGAACGGGTTAACTGGGTTCAGGATTTTAGTTGTTTCCAAATGATGTACATATAGGCCCGCCAGGCTCGGCGCAAAAGTACTGCCCATGCTGGTACCATGGCATTGTAAATACAAGGTTCCTTCATATTCGAAGAAGTTTTTGGTTAGGGGTGTGGAAAGGCATTCCATGACAACTGGACGTGGTGTCTGATACCTCCATGGGGTGGAGTATAGTATCTCCTCGATAATCAGTAGAGTCTCATGGTGTGGTAGACTGGTATACAGACTCTCCACGTCCAAACTCAGCAAAATTTGGTTGTCTGGGTTGAACGGGAGGTCTTGTAGAAGTTGGAGTACAGATTTTGTGTCTCTCAGGTACGTATCTGTTCTTTGGACTAACGGTCTGAGGAAGGCATCCGCAAATCTTGACAGGGGCTCTAAGATGGATGAGATACCTGATACTATAGGCCTTCCAGGTGGTTTTATTAGACTTTTGTGAATCTTGGGTATGCTGTAAAAATAAGGGATGCGAGGATTCTTTTGTATTAGAAACTCTCTCTCTTTCTTAGAAAGCCAGTCATGAGCCAGAGCCTCTTCGACCATCGCTCCTATGCTTATCCGTAGTTGTTCAGTTGGATCACTCGGTAGGATACGGTAGTTCCTCTCATCAGACAAGAGACGTCTACATTCTTGATCGTAGGCTGTGGTGGTCTGCAAAACTATTGCTCCCCCTTTGTCTGCTAGTTTAATTAATATATCCCTGTTCTGTGATAGTTCTCTTATAGCCTTTGTTTCTAGTTTGCTCATATTCTGGAATGTTTGTTGGGTAGTCGTATTTATTTTACTCAGTTCTGTCATTAGGCCTTTTTCAAAGGCTAATACCTCCACCGGTAGTGTATGATCAGGGGGGGTAAAAGTTGATTTTGGTCTTAGGCCAGTATCTGATCTTTCAGGAATTTCTTTCCGATTTTGAAAAAAAGGCTTGAGTTTGATACTTCTAATGAATTGCTGTATCTCCGTATTCAAGCGGAAAAAATCGTTTTTGCTGGTTGGTACATAACCCAGCCCTTTATTAAGAACTTCATTCTGGAGTTCCGTCAAAGACCATGGAGTGATGTTAATCACTAGGTTCCCCCTCTGCTGGTGGATGCTTGGTTGGGCAAGGATCCCGTCATGCTCCTCGTGTGGACCCTCGGGTCGGTTTCTTCTATGGGTTGCCATGTCACATTCGATCCCCTCCTGTTCCTGCCTCTTTTGGGTCCCTGGCCCCATTCTAAAAATGTTGTTGTTGGTTGGGGACCATTGTTGATTGGTCAGGCACCCATTGTGGATACATTGGGCCCATTGGTCCCATTGGTGGTGGTCCATAGTGATACTGTGGGTATTGTGGTTGGTTTGGGAAAGGGACAAATTGGGGGGGGCCTTGATAGCCTCTCCATCCTCTCTGTCGTGGGTATTGTGCCCGCTGTTGTCTATATCCTCCTCTTTTGTAGTTCATATGTTGGCCTTTGTTTGAATTTGAACTAGAGGTACTATTCCCAGAGCCTGTACTGTCTGTATCACTGGTATCCTTTGAAACATAGTCAGCTTCGGTATATGGGTAGGTCCCTTCGGGGGTGAACCCATCTTTATCTTTTTTAAGTTTATTAAATTTACTTTGTTTGAGTGATATCTCAAAATCTGTCATCTCCTTGTTCAGCTCTTCCAACCTCTTTTTTAAGACAGTTGGGGTTATATAGGTCTTCAGCTGAACCTCGATTTTCTGAATGTCAATTTTGAGTTCCTGAGCTTTCCTAGCTGCTGTTTGCACAATAAGGACCAACCAGTCTCGTGTGCAATGCCAGGAAACCAGGGACCAGGCTTTTTTGAGGACCAAATCATCCTGAAAAATAAAGGGCTCATTTTTTACTATGAGTCCCTGAGGAGCTATCTTATGCCTTAGGTACTCCGTCATGAGAAGGCCATGCAATGCTGTCCTGATCTGTACTTTTCGTAAATTGCTGCGTTCATCCCAGTCTGCGCCTGCAGATCCCGGGTCGTTGTTACTTAACCCCTCGAAGGGATTTACCGCTGTCAAAATTCGGTCAATTTCGTCTTCTCCAAAGGTTAGACCATGTTCGTCTTCCATTGTGTTATCACTAGTGTTAGACTATGTGTGTCCTGAAAAACTCCCACAGCTGTGCGCTGTCTAGGACATACTTATAACAAGGGGGGAGAGAGAGTCTATAGTGGATTCATTCTCCCTAGGCAATCTAAATGAACAAAGTGGAATCCACTGGGGATTAGAAAAGTGGTCCCAACTGTGGTGGGGAGCACTCCGTGTTGTTAAAATACCCCTCACACACCAAAAGGGCCCTTGGTGTCATTCTACCATCATTGGGGTCTTCGCACCCCTCTACGGGATGCGGCGTGCTGCGACCAAACGATTACGCGGGAGCACTTAATCGTGTTGACTATGTGTGGTGGTGTGTGGGGTACTGAATGTGAGTAGTGAGGTGAGGGTGATGTTAAAAAATATCTGGCACAGGTTAAAGAAAATTTTTAATTTAAGCCCTGGCTGGTATTGTTAAAAACGTGCTAGGCGAGGTAGTGGCTGTTAGATTATGTACAGTTACCTCTTAAGTGCGTCGACATGGACATGTTTCGGAGTATCCAACTCCTTCTTCAGGACGGGAAAGCACTCTAATTCCCTCCTTACTCACATGAAATGTTTATTTGAAAGTGTATTATACAAAAAATATATATAAATTAGGTCTATGTGTGCCTAATATGTATATAGGTGAAAAAGTCCTATCGCCCAATTGGCGATGAAATTCAGACCTGGAAGAGAAACAAAGTGTTGAATCAGTATCTACATATGTCGCGTAGATATCCAGGTCAATAGCAATAACCTAGATAGGAAAATATGCTAACACATATTAAAACAGGGAGGGATGAATATAAGCCTCCATTCCTGTAAAAAAATTGAAAAAGACATACAAAACACACACAACACTACTGTGACAATGGACATTGAGATGGTGTTGATAGACATAACCTGAATGTAAAAGGGTTATCTTACTTATTGTTATAGGTTACTTCGCCTCATGAGCTTTTGCGCATAACAATCTATGTATATTGGGGCGTTCTATCTGGCTAAGAATCAGCAATCTGTGGGTATGAGGAGAGTCAGGTTTTAATATCCATTCCATACCTTCAGACAGATTTTTGGTCATCTACTGCCCCCATAGTAAAACTCACGGTCTCTGGAGAAATTGTTCTCCTCCTGCCCCTCAGCGCTGCTCCGTCGATAGTGAGGGCCCTTGAGTTGTTCGCGCTTATATACCATTCCTAATTGGTTAAATACGCAGAAAAACGATCAATTACCGGTCGGAAAAGGCCTAAATATGGGTGTGCCGGTCTTGTGAGTCGTAAGTAGTATTATCTCTCTCTAGCGCATGCTCATTTGTGCAGATAGGTTATGCGCATGCGCGAAAGAGATGTGTTCCGCTCGCGCCTGCGCAAGGAATGGGAGGACAGACGCTGCGCTCTGAATGGAGCGATGTCGAGCCCATGATAAAGTACAAGTGTCTACGTCTTCCTGTACACCGTGTAGACCTCCAGTTAGCGATTGTAACAGGAGGATAAGGGGTTATTAAAGGTGGTTTGTACAGGGATATAGGTTTAACAGTAATTTACAATGAAACACACGCATGGTGCTAGTACATATTGTACAGGGATATAGGTTTAACAGTAATTTCAAAGAAACTCAGGCATGATGCTAGTATATTTGCCAGACCACTATGTAAATACATCGTTGATGGTTTTTACTAGGGGATCAGGAGTTTTTTAAGGAGACTCAGGCATAGTGGATCTTTCAATGAAAATCAAGCATATATATAAGCCTCAAGGAATCAAGCCTGCCAGACAAAAGGGTGGGTGTATCATGTTAACTGGGACCATGGTATGGCATCATTGAGTCCGACCACATGGGTACCCAGACGGAACACCCAACGTTGCTCTTTTTCAAATAAACCAGCCTCAGATGTTAATTGCTCAATGACCGTCCAGGCCAATTCATTGACACAGTGTTGTCTTTCAAGAAAATGGGCTGCCATCTTTGTAGTGGGTTTTCGACATCTCACATTACTTTTATGTTCATTTATCCTCACCTTTATTGGTCTGGTGGTCATGCCCACGTACTCTAAACCACAGGGGCACGTGATCAGATATATCACGTTCTTGCTATTACAATTTGTGAATTTTCTTTGTTCCCACACGCTCCCGTTCCTGAAAGTTAGTGACAGACTCTTTTTGGTCAAATGGCAACTGCTACAGTTGCCGCAGGGGTAATGCCCATGTATCCCCTGTAGTCTTGGTTGGTCATTGTTCTTGGGACGGGGTCTGGTGTGCACCAGGGTGTCTTTTAGGCTTTTTCCTCGTTTATGGGCAAACAGAGGTTTTTCAAGATTGAGTGTGCCACTGGTCAGGGTTCTCCAGTGTCTATTTACAATTTTCGAAACCATGTTCGATTGTGCGCTGAACGTGGTCACACAGACTGGCCTTTCCAAAGTCTCGTTTTTAATGACCTTTTCCTCCAAAAGGGCCTCCCTGTTATTGTTCCTAGCCCTCTTCATGGCTTTATCTATCACTTTGTTAGGATAGTGTCTTTGCTGAAGTTTCTTTTTCAGGTCTTGTGCCTGTGCATTGTATGTGCTGATATCACTACAGTTTCGCCTCAAACAGAGGAACTGCCCATAAGGTAAATTCTCACGTAGGTGGCGCTGGTGGAAACTGTCGAAACGCAGGAGGCAGTTCCTGGCTGTAGGTTTAAAGTGGGTTTCTGTTTTCAGAGTACCTGCCTCATGGTAGATGTTAAGATCCAAAAAGACCATGCTTTCTTTGGACATTGTGTGGGTGAACTTCAGATAGGCGTTCTGTTGATTTAGCCAAATTAGAAAAAAAACTACTGTATCCATGCCCCCATCCCAGATAACCAAGACATCGTCTATATATCTTTTCCATAGTGATATATGGTTTTTGAACGGGTTAACTGGGTTCAGGATTTTAGTTGTTTCCAAATGATGTACATATAGGCCCGCCAGGCTCGGCGCAAAAGTACTGCCCATGCTGGTACCATGGCATTGTAAATACAAGGTTCCTTCATATTCGAAGAAGTTTTTGGTTAGGGGTGTGGAAAGGCATTCCATGACAACTGGACGTGGTGTCTGATACCTCCATGGGGTGGAGTATAGTATCTCCTCGATAATCAGTAGAGTCTCATGGTGTGGTAGACTGGTATACAGACTCTCCACGTCCAAACTCAGCAAAATTTGGTTGTCTGGGTTGAACGGGAGGTCTTGTAGAAGTTGGAGTACAGATTTTGTGTCTCTCAGGTACGTATCTGTTCTTTGGACTAACGGTCTGAGGAAGGCATCCGCAAATCTTGACAGGGGCTCTAAGATGGATGAGATACCTGATACTATAGGCCTTCCAGGTGGTTTTATTAGACTTTTGTGAATCTTGGGTATGCTGTAAAAATAAGGGATGCGAGGATTCTTTTGTATTAGAAACTCTCTCTCTTTCTTAGAAAGCCAGTCATGAGCCAGAGCCTCTTCGACCATCGCTCCTATGCTTATCCGTAGTTGTTCAGTTGGATCACTCGGTAGGATACGGTAGTTCCTCTCATCAGACAAGAGACGTCTACATTCTTGATCGTAGGCTGTGGTGGTCTGCAAAACTATTGCTCCCCCTTTGTCTGCTAGTTTAATTAATATATCCCTGTTCTGTGATAGTTCTCTTATAGCCTTTGTTTCTAGTTTGCTCATATTCTGGAATGTTTGTTGGGTAGTCGTATTTATTTTACTCAGTTCTGTCATTAGGCCTTTTTCAAAGGCTAATACCTCCACCGGTAGTGTATGATCAGGGGGGGTAAAAGTTGATTTTGGTCTTAGGCCAGTATCTGATCTTTCAGGAATTTCTTTCCGATTTTGAAAAAAAGGCTTGAGTTTGATACTTCTAATGAATTGCTGTATCTCCGTATTCAAGCGGAAAAAATCGTTTTTGCTGGTTGGTACATAACCCAGCCCTTTATTAAGAACTTCATTCTGGAGTTCCGTCAAAGACCATGGAGTGATGTTAATCACTAGGTTCCCCCTCTGCTGGTGGATGCTTGGTTGGGCAAGGATCCCGTCATGCTCCTCGTGTGGACCCCCGGGTCGGTTTCTTCTATGGGTTGCCATGTCACATTCGATCCCCTCCTGTTCCTGCCTCTTTTGGGTCCCTGGCCCCATTCTAAAAATGTTGTTGTTGGTTGGGGACCATTGTTGATTGGTCAGGCACCCATTGTGGATACATTGGGCCCATTGGTCCCATTGGTGGTGGTCCATAGTGATACTGTGGGTATTGTGGTTGGTTTGGGAAAGGGACAAATTGGGGGGGGCCTTGATAGCCTCTCCATCCTCTCTGTCGTGGGTATTGTGCCCGCTGTTGTCTATATCCTCCTCTTTTGTAGTTCATATGTTGGCCTTTGTTTGAATTTGAACTAGAGGTACTATTCCCAGAGCCTGTACTGTCTGTATCACTGGTATCCTTTGAAACATAGTCAGCTTCGGTATATGGGTAGGTCCCTTCGGGGGTGAACCCATCTTTATCTTTTTTAAGTTTATTAAATTTACTTTGTTTGAGTGATATCTCAAAATCTGTCATCTCCTTGTTCAGCTCTTCCAACCTCTTTTTTAAGACAGTTGGGGTTATATAGGTCTTCAGCTGAACCTCGATTTTCTGAATGTCAATTTTGAGTTCCTGAGCTTTCCTAGCTGCTGTTTGCACAATAAGGACCAACCAGTCTCGTGTGCAATGCCAGGAAACCAGGGACCAGGCTTTTTTGAGGACCAAATCATCCTGAAAAATAAAGGGCTCATTTTTTACTATGAGTCCCTGAGGAGCTATCTTATGCCTTAGGTACTCCGTCATGAGAAGGCCATGCAATGCTGTCCTGATCTGTACTTTTCGTAAATTGCTGCGTTCATCCCAGTCTGCGCCTGCAGATCCCGGGTCGTTGTTACTTAACCCCTCGAAGGGATTTACCGCTGTCAAAATTCGGTCAATTTCGTCTTCTCCAAAGGTTAGACCATGTTCGTCTTCCATTGTGTTATCACTAGTGTTAGACTATGTGTGTCCTGAAAAACTCCCACAGCTGTGCGCTGTCTAGGACATACTTATAACAAGGGGGGAGAGAGAGTCTATAGTGGATTCATTCTCCCTAGGCAATCTAAATGAACAAAGTGGAATCCACTGGGGATTAGAAAAGTGGTCCCAACTGTGGTGGGGAGCACTCCGTGTTGTTAAAATACCCCTCACACACCAAAAGGGCCCTTGGTGTCATTCTACCATCATTGGGGTCTTCGCACCCCTCTACGGGATGCGGCGTGCTGCGACCAAACGATTACGCGGGAGCACTTAATCGTGTTGACTATGTGTGGTGGTGTGTGGGGTACTGAATGTGAGTAGTGAGGTGAGGGTGATGTTAAAAAATATCTGGCACAGGTTAAAGAAAATTTTTAATTTAAGCCCTGGCTGGTATTGTTAAAAACGTGCTAGGCGAGGTAGTGGCTGTTAGATTATGTACAGTTACCTCTTAAGTGCGTCGACATGGACATGTTTCGGAGTATCCAACTCCTTCTTCAGGACGGGAAAGCACTCTAATTCCCTCCTTACTCACATGAAATGTTTATTTGAAAGTGTATTATACAAAAAATATATATAAATTAGGTCTATGTGTGCCTAATATGTATATAGGTGAAAAAGTCCTATCGCCCAATTGGCGATGAAATTCAGACCTGGAAGAGAAACAAAGTGTTGAATCAGTATCTACATATGTCGCGTAGATATCCAGGTCAATAGCAATAACCTAGATAGGAAAATATGCTAACACATATTAAAACAGGGAGGGATGAATATAAGCCTCCATTCCTGTAAAAAAATTGAAAAAGACATACAAAACACACACAACACTACTGTGACAATGGACATTGAGATGGTGTTGATAGACATAACCTGAATGTAAAAGGGTTATCTTACTTATTGTTATAGGTTACTTCGCCTCATGAGCTTTTGCGCATAACAATCTATGTATATTGGGGCGTTCTATCTGGCTAAGAATCAGCAATCTGTGGGTATGAGGAGAGTCAGGTTTTAATATCCATTCCATACCTTCAGACAGATTTTTGGTCATCTACTGCCCCCATAGTAAAACTCACGGTCTCTGGAGAAATTGTTCTCCTCCTGCCCCTCAGCGCTGCTCCGTCGATAGTGAGGGCCCTTGAGTTGTTCGCGCTTATATACCATTCCTAATTGGTTAAATACGCAGAAAAACGATCAATTACCGGTCGGAAAAGGCCTAAATATGGGTGTGCCGGTCTTGTGAGTCGTAAGTAGTATTATCTCTCTCTAGCGCATGCTCATTTGTGCAGATAGGTTATGCGCATGCGCGAAAGAGATGTGTTCCGCTCGCGCCTGCGCAAGGAATGGGAGGACAGACGCTGCGCTCTGAATGGAGCGATGTCGAGCCCATGATAAAGTACAAGTGTCTACGTCTTCCTGTACACCGTGTAGACCTCCAGTTAGCGATTGTAACAGGAGGATAAGGGGTTATTAAAGGTGGTTTGTACAGGGATATAGGTTTAACAGTAATTTACAATGAAACACACGCATGGTGCTAGTACATATTGTACAGGGATATAGGTTTAACAGTAATTTCAAAGAAACTCAGGCATGATGCTAGTATATTTGCCAGACCACTATGTAAATACATCGTTGATGGTTTTTACTAGGGGATCAGGAGTTTTTTAAGGAGACTCAGGCATAGTGGATCTTTCAATGAAAATCAAGCATATATATAAGCCTCAAGGAATCAAGCCTGCCAGACAAAAGGGTGGGTGTATCATGTTAACTGGGACCATGGTATGGCATCATTGAGTCCGACCACATGGGTACCCAGACGGAACACCCAACGTTGCTCTTTTTCAAATAAACCAGCCTCAGATGTTAATTGCTCAATGACCGTCCAGGCCAATTCATTGACACAGTGTTGTCTTTCAAGAAAATGGGCTGCCATCTTTGTAGTGGGTTTTCGACATCTCACATTACTTTTATGTTCATTTATCCTCACCTTTATTGGTCTGGTGGTCATGCCCACGTACTCTAAACCACAGGGGCACGTGATCAGATATATCACGTTCTTGCTATTACAATTTGTGAATTTTCTTTGTTCCCACACGCTCCCGTTCCTGAAAGTTAGTGACAGACTCTTTTTGGTCAAATGGCAACTGCTACAGTTGCCGCAGGGGTAATGCCCATGTATCCCCTGTAGTCTTGGTTGGTCATTGTTCTTGGGACGGGGTCTGGTGTGCACCAGGGTGTCTTTTAGGCTTTTTCCTCGTTTATGGGCAAACAGAGGTTTTTCAAGATTGAGTGTGCCACTGGTCAGGGTTCTCCAGTGTCTATTTACAATTTTCGAAACCATGTTCGATTGTGCGCTGAACGTGGTCACACAGACTGGCCTTTCCAAAGTCTCGTTTTTAATGACCTTTTCCTCCAAAAGGGCCTCCCTGTTATTGTTCCTAGCCCTCTTCATGGCTTTATCTATCACTTTGTTAGGATAGTGTCTTTGCTGAAGTTTCTTTTTCAGGTCTTGTGCCTGTGCCTTGTATGTGCTGATATCACTACAGTTTCGCCTCAAACAGAGGAACTGCCCATAAGGTAAATTCTCACGTAGGTGGCGCTGGTGGAAACTGTCGAAACGCAGGAGGCAGTTCCTGGCTGTAGGTTTAAAGTGGGTTTCTGTTTTCAGAGTACCTGCCTCATGGTAGATGTTAAGATCCAAAAAGACCATGCTTTCTTTGGACATTGTGTGGGTGAACTTCAGATAGGCGTTCTGTTGATTTAGCCAAATTAGAAAAAAAACTACTGTATCCATGCCCCCATCCCAGATAACCAAGACATCGTCTATATATCTTTTCCATAGTGATATATGGTTTTTGAACGGGTTAACTGGGTTCAGGATTTTAGTTGTTTCCAAATGATGTACATATAGGCCCGCCAGGCTCGGCGCAAAAGTACTGCCCATGCTGGTACCATGGCATTGTAAATACAAGGTTCCTTCATATTCGAAGAAGTTTTTGGTTAGGGGTGTGGAAATGCATTCCATGACAACTGGACGTGGTGTCTGATACCTCCATGGGGTGGAGTATAGTATCTCCTCGATAATCAGTAGAGTCTCATGGTGTGGTAGACTGGTATACAGACTCTCCACGTCCAAACTCAGCAAAATTTGGTTGTCTGGGTTGAACGGGAGGTCTTGTAGAAGTTGGAGTACAGATTTTGTGTCTCTCAGGTACGTATCTGTTCTTTGGACTAACGGTCTGAGGAAGGCATCCGCAAATCTTGACAGGGGCTCTAAGATGGATGAGATACCTGATACTATAGGCCTTCCAGGTGGTTTTATTAGACTTTTGTGAATCTTGGGTATGCTGTAAAAATAAGGGATGCGAGGATTCTTTTGTATTAGAAACTCTCTCTCTTTCTTAGAAAGCCAGTCATGAGCCAGAGCCTCTTCGACCATCGCTCCTATGCTTATCCGTAGTTGTTCAGTTGGATCACTCGGTAGGATACGGTAGTTCCTCTCATCAGACAAGAGACGTCTACATTCTTGATCGTAGGCTGTGGTGGTCTGCAAAACTATTGCTCCCCCTTTGTCTGCTAGTTTAATTAATATATCCCTGTTCTGTGATAGTTCTCTTATAGCCTTTGTTTCTAGTTTGCTCATATTCTGGAATGTTTGTTGGGTAGTCGTATTTATTTTACTCAGTTCTGTCATTAGGCCTTTTTCAAAGGCTAATACCTCCACCGGTAGTGTATGATCAGGGGGGGTAAAAGTTGATTTTGGTCTTAGGCCAGTATCTGATCTTTCAGGAATTTCTTTCCGATTTTGAAAAAAAGGCTTGAGTTTGATACTTCTAATGAATTGCTGTATCTCCGTATTCAAGCGGAAAAAATCGTTTTTGCTGGTTGGTACATAACCCAGCCCTTTATTAAGAACTTCATTCTGGAGTTCCGTCAAAGACCATGGAGTGATGTTAATCACTAGGTTCCCCCTCTGCTGGTGGATGCTTGGTTGGGCAAGGATCCCGTCATGCTCCTCGTGTGGACCCTCGGGTCGGTTTCTTCTATGGGTTGCCATGTCACATTCGATCCCCTCCTGTTCCTGCCTCTTTTGGGTCCCTGGCCCCATTCTAAAAATGTTGTTGTTGGTTGGGGACCATTGTTGATTGGTCAGGCACCCATTGTGGATACATTGGGCCCATTGGTCCCATTGGTGGTGGTCCATAGTGATACTGTGGGTATTGTGGTTGGTTTGGGAAAGGGACAAATTGGGGGGGGCCTTGATAGCCTCTCCATCCTCTCTGTCGTGGGTATTGTGCCCGCTGTTGTCTATATCCTCCTCTTTTGTAGTTCATATGTTGGCCTTTGTTTGAATTTGAACTAGAGGTACTATTCCCAGAGCCTGTACTGTCTGTATCACTGGTATCCTTTGAAACATAGTCAGCTTCGGTATATGGGTAGGTCCCTTCGGGGGTGAACCCATCTTTATCTTTTTTAAGTTTATTAAATTTACTTTGTTTGAGTGATATCTCAAAATCTGTCATCTCCTTGTTCAGCTCTTCCAACCTCTTTTTTAAGACAGTTGGGGTTATATAGGTCTTCAGCTGAACCTCGATTTTCTGAATGTCAATTTTGAGTTCCTGAGCTTTCCTAGCTGCTGTTTGCACAATAAGGACCAACCAGTCTCGTGTGCAATGCCAGGAAACCAGGGACCAGGCTTTTTTGAGGACCAAATCATCCTGAAAAATAAAGGGCTCATTTTTTACTATGAGTCCCTGAGGAGCTATCTTATGCCTTAGGTACTCCGTCATGAGAAGGCCATGCAATGCTGTCCTGATCTGTACTTTTCGTAAATTGCTGAGTTCATCCCAGTCTGCGCCTGCAGATCCCGGGTCGTTGTTACTTAACCCCTCGAAGGGATTTACCGCTGTCAAAATTCGGTCAATTTCGTCTTCTCCAAAGGTCAGACTATGTTCGTCTTCCATTGTGTTAACACTAGTGTTAGACTATGTGTGACCTGAAAAACTCCCACAGCTGTGCGCTGTCTAGGACATACTTATAACAAGGGGGGAGAGAGAGTCTATAGTGGATTCATTCTCCCTAGGCAATCTAAATGAGCAAAGTGGAATCCACTGGGGATTAGAAAAGTGGTCCCAACTGTGGTGGGGAGCACTCCGTGTTGTTAAAATACCCCTCACACACCAAAAGGGCCCTTGGTGTCATTCTACCATCATTGGGGTCTTCGCACCCCTCTACGGGATGCGGGGTGCTGCGACCAAACGATTACGCGGGAGCACTTAATCGTGTTGACTATGTGTGGTGGTGTGTGGGGTACTGAATGTGAGTAGTGAGCCGAGGGTGATGTTAAAAAATACCTGGCACAGGGTAAAGAAAATTTTTAATTTAAGCCCTGGCTGGTATTGTTAAAAACGTGCTAGGCGAGGTAGTGGCTGTTAGATTATGTACAGTTACCTCTTAAGTGCGTCGACATGGACATGTTTCGGAGTATCCAACTCCTTCTTCAGGACGGGAAAGCACTCTAATTCCCTCCTTACTCACATGAAATGTTTATTTGAAAGTGTATTATACAAAAAATATATATAAATTAGGTGTATGTGTGCCTAATATGTATATAGGTGAAAAAGTCCTATCGCCCAATTGGCGAAGAAATTCAGACCTGTAAGAGAAACAAAGTGTTGAATCAGTATCTACATATGTCGCGTAGATATCCAGGTCAATAGCAATAACCTAGATAGGAAAATATGCTAACACATATTAAAACAGGGAGCGATGAATATAAGCCTCCATTCCTGTAAAAAATTGAAAAAGACATACAAAACACACACAACACTACTGTGACAATGGACATTGAGATGGTGTTGATAGACATAACCTGAATGTAAAAGGGTTATCTTACTTATTGTTATAGGTTACTTCGCCTCATGAGCTTTTGCGCATAACAATCTATGTATATTGGGGCGTTCCATCTGGCTAAGAATCAGCAATCTGTGGGTATGAGGAGAGTCAAGTTTTAAAATCCATTCCATACCTTCAGACAGATTTTTGGTCATCTACTGCCCCCATAGTAAAACTCACGGTCTCTGGAGAAATTGTTCTCCTCCTGCCCCTCAGCGCTGCTCCGTCGATAGTGAGGGCCCTTGAGTTGTTCGCGCTTATATACCATTCCTAA
This sequence comes from Lissotriton helveticus, assembly GCF_964261635.1. Taxonomy (NCBI): domain Eukaryota; kingdom Metazoa; phylum Chordata; class Amphibia; order Caudata; family Salamandridae; genus Lissotriton; species Lissotriton helveticus. Next base: position 1,224,940,300 of record NC_136057.1, read on the forward strand.
TTGGTTAAATACGCAGAAAAACGATCAATTACTGGTCGGAAAAGGCCTAAATATGGGTGTGCCGGTCTTGTGAGTCGTAAGTAGTATTATCTCTCTCTAGCGCATGCTCATTTGTGCAGATAGGTTATGCGCATGCGCGAAAGAGATGTGTTCCGCTCGCGCCTGCGCAAGGAATGGGAGGACAGACGCTGCGCTCTGAATGGAGCGATGTCGAGCCCATGATAAAGTACAAGTGTCTACGTCTTCCTGTACACCGTGTAGACCTCCAGTTAGTGATTGTAACAGGAGGATAAGGGGTTATTAAAGGTGGTTTGTACAGGGATATAGGTTTAACAGTAATTTACAATGAAACACAGGCATGGTGCTAGTACATATTGTACAGGGATATAGGTTTAACAGTAATTTCAATGAAACTCAGGCATGATGCTAGTATATTTGCCAGACCACTATGTAAATACATCGTTGATGGTTTTTACTAGGGGATCAGGAGTTTTTTAAGGAGACTCAGGCAGCTGAAGACCTATATAACCCCAACTGTCTTAAAAAACAGGTTGGAAGAGCTGAACAAGGAGATGACAGATTTTGAGATATCACTCAAACAAAGTAAATTTAATAAACTTAAAAAAGATAAAGATAGGTTCACCCCCGAAGGGACCTACCCATATACCAAAGCTGACTATGTTTCAAAGGATACCAGTGATACAGACAGTACAGGCTCTGGGAATAGTACCTCTAGTTCAAATTCAAACAAAGGCCAACATATGAACTACAAAAGAGGAGGGTATAGACAACAGCGGGCACAATACCCACGACAGAGAGGATGGAGAGGCTATCAAGGCCCCCCCCAATTTGTCCCTTTCCCGAACCAACCACAATACCCACAGTATCACTATGGACCACCACCAATGGGACCAATGGGCCCAATGTATCCACAATGGGTGCCTGACCAATCAACAATGGTCCCCAACCAACAACAACATTTTTTTGAATGGGGCCAGGGACCCAAAAGAGGCAGGAAGAGGAGGGGATCGAATGTGACATGGCAACCCATAGAAAAAACCGACCCGAGGGTCCACACGAGGCGCATGACGGGATCCTTGCCCAACCAAGCATCCACCAGCAGAGGGGGAACCTAGTGATTAACATCACTCCATGGCCTTTGACGGAACTCCAGAATGAAGTTCTTAATAAAGGGCTGGGTTATGTACCAACCAGATACAGCAATTCATTAGAAGTATCAAACTCAAGGCTTTTTTTCAAAATCGGAAAGAAATTCCTGAAAGATCAGATACTGGCCTAAGACCAAAATCAACTTTTACCCCCCTGATCATACACTACCGGTGGAGGTATTAGCCTTTGAAAAAACTCTAATGACAGAACTGAGTAAAATAAATACGACTACCCAACAAACATTCCAGAATATGAGCAAACTAGAAACAAAGGCTATAAGAGAACTATCACAGAACAGGGATATAACAATTAAACCAGCAGACAAAGGGGGAGCAATAGTTTTGCAGACCACCACAGCCTACGATCAAGAATGTAGACGTCTCTTGTCTGATGAGAGGAACTACCGTATCCTACCGAGTGATCCAACTGAACAACTACGGATAAGCATAGGAGCGATGGTCGAAGAGGCTCTGGCTCATGACTGGCTTTCTAAGAAAGAGGGAGAGTTTCTAATACAAAAGAATCCTCGCATCCCTTATTTTTACAGCATACCCAAGATTCACAAAAGTCTAATAAAACCACCTGGAAGGCCTATAGTATCAGGTATCTCATCCATCTTAGAGCCCCTGTCAAGATTTGCGGATGCCTTCCTCAGACCGTTAGTCCAAAGAACAGATACGTATCTGAGCGACACAAAATCTGTACTCCAACTTCTACAAGACCTCCCGTTCAACCCAGACAACCAAATTTTGCTGAGTTTGGACGTGGAGAGTCTGTATACCAGTCTACCACACCATGAGACTCTACTGATTATCGAGGAGATACTATACTCCACCCCATGGAGGCATCAGACACCACGTCCAGTTGTCATGGAATGCATTTCCACAGCCCTAACTAAAAACTTCTTCGAATATGAAGGAACCTTGTATTTACAATGCCATGGTACCAGCATGGGCAGTACTTTTGCGCCGAGCCTGGCGGGTCTATATGTACTACATTTGGAAACAACTAAAATCCTGAACCCAGTTAACCCGTTCAAAAACCATATATCACTATGGAAAAGATATATAGACGACGTCTTGGTTATCTGGGATGGGGGCATGGATACAGTAGGTCTTTTTCTAATTTGGCTAAATCAACAGAACGCCTATCTGAAGTTCACCCACACAATGTCCAAAGAAAGCATGGTCTTTTTAGATCTTAACATCTACCATGAGGCAGGTACTCTGAAAACAGAAACCCACTTTAAACCTACAGCCAGGAACTGCCTCCTGCGTTTCGACAGTTTCCACCCGCGCCACCTACGTGAGAATTTACCTTATGGGCAGTTCCTCCGTTTGAGGCGAAACTGTAGTGATATCAGCAGATACAAGGCACAGGCACAAGACCTGAAAAAGAAACTTCAGCAAAGACACTATCCTAACAAAGTGATAGATAAAGCCATGAAGAGGGCTAGGAACAATAACAGGGAGGCCCTTTTGGAGGAAAAGGTCATTAAAAACGAGACTTTGGAAAGGCCAGTCTGTGTGACCACGTTCAGCGCACAATCGAACATGGTTTCGAAAATTGTAAATAGACACTGGAGAACCCTGACCAGTGGCACACTCAATCTTGAAAAACCTCTGTTTGCCCATAAACGAGGAAAAAGCCTAAAATCAATCAATCAGGAGTTTGTTAAAGCGCGACTACTCACCCGTAAGGGTCTCAAGGCGCTAGGGGTGGGGGGGGGGTTTGGGGGGGTGCAGGTTCCATTCCATCAAGGAGGGGGTCTGTCGAAGAGCCAGGTTTTGAGGTTTCTTGCGAAGATGGGGAGCGATGTTGTCTGTCTGAGGTGGAGCGGAAGGGCGTTCCATGCTTTGGCCGCGAGGAAGGAGAAGGAGCGGCCTCCCGATCTGGTCTTTCTGGTGCGGGGGACCACAGCGTAGGAAAGCTGGGCTGATCGTAGGGTCCTTTGGGGTGCGTGGAATTTGAGTCGACTGTTCAGGTATGCTGGTCCGGTGCCGTGGAGGGCCTTGTGTGCGTGGGTGAGCATCTTAAAGGTGATTCTCGCCTCGACGGGGAGCCAGTGGAGTGTGCGCAGGTGCTGGGAGATGTGGCAGTGTTTTGGCAGGTTGAGGACCAGTCTTGCGGCGGCGTTCTGGATGTTCTGTAGCTTGCGGATGAGGTTTTTGTTTATTCCGGCGTAGAGTGCGTTGCCGTAGTCGAGTCTGCTGGTGACCAGGGCGTGAGTGACTGTCTTTCGGTGTTCGAGGGGGATCCATTTGAAGGTCTTACGAAGGAGGCGGAGGGTGTGGAAGCAGGAAGATGAGACAGAGTTGATCTGGCGGTCCATTTTGAGCTCGGAGTCCAGTATGATTCCCAGGTTGCGTGCGTGGTCTGTGGGGGTTGGCGGGTTTCCGAGGGCGGTGGGCCACCAGGTGTCACTCCAGGCGTCGGGGTTTGGGCCCATGATGAGTACTTCTGTTTTGTTGGTGTTTAGTTGTAGGCAGCTGTTTTTCATCCATTTGGCGACGGCTTCCATGCCTTCTCGAAAGTTGCGTCTGGCGGTGTTGGGCTCGTTGGATAGGGAGAGGATGAGCTGGGTGTCAACTGCATATGACACGATGTTGAGTCCGTAGGTTCTGACGATGGGGGCAAGTGGAGCCATGTAGACGTTGAAGAGCGTCGGGCTGAGGGAGGAGCCCTGGGGGACTCCGCAGGTGATAGGTGTGGGGTCCGAGAGGAAAGGGGGGAGTCTGACCCGCTGCGTCCTGCTGGAGAGGAAGGAGCAGATCCAGTCGAGGGCCTTGTCCTGGATTCCTGCATCGTAGAGTCTGCGTATTAGGGTGCGGTGGGAGACTGTGTCGAACGCCGCTGATAGGTCGAGGAGGATGAGGGCTACTGTTTCTCCTTTGTCCAGTAAGGTGCGGATGTCGTCTGTTGCGGCGAGGAGGGCGGTTTCCGTACTGTGGTTTTTTCTGAAGCCGGATTGGGAGGAGTCGAGGATGTTGTGTTCTTCAATGAATGTGGCGAGTTGGCTGTTGATGGCTTTCTCGATGACTTTCGCTGGGAACAGGAGCAGGGAGATGGGTCTGTAGTTTTTGAGGTCGGTGGCGTCCGCTGAGGGTTTCTTTAGGAGGGGGTTGACCTCGGCGTGTTTCCAGTCGTCGGGGAATGAGGCGGTCGCCAGGGAGCGGTTGATGGTTTGGCGGAGCATGGGTGCGATGGTGTTGGCGGCTCTGTTGAAGATGTGGTGGGGGCAGGGGTCCGTGGGGGCCCCTGAGTGGATTGACTTCATTGTCTTCAGTGTGTCTTCGGTGGTGAGGGCTGTCCAGTCATCAATCGCTGGTTTCCGGGTGTCGGGGGTGGTTGGTGAGGGTTCAGTGTGTTGGTTGTCTTTGTCGAAGTTGTCGTAGATGCTCTTGATTTTGTGGTGGAAAAAGATGCTGAGTTTGTCGCAGAGGTCTTGTGAGGGAGGGATGTCGGTAGACTCGCTGGTGGGTTGGGCGAACTCCTTGATGATGCTGAAGAGTTCCTTGCTGTTGTGTGCGTGGGTGGAGATTCTGTCTTCAATCGCTTTTTTCCTCGTTTCTCTGATGAGTTGATGGTGGGCGTTGGTGGCGGCTCTGAAGTTGTTGTGGGCTTCTGTGGATTTGGTGTTTCTCCAGGCCTTTTCGAGGCGGCGGCATGTGCGCCTGGACTCTCGAAGTTCGGTGGTAAACCATCTGGCTTTCTTGGCACAGGTATTGTTGTTTTTCTTGAGGGGGGCTATGGTGTTGGTGCTGTCCGAGATCCATCTATGCAGGGTTCGGGCTGCGGTGTTGGGGTTGTCGTTTTCCGCGATGGTTGGGGTGGAGTTGTTGAGTGAGGAGGTGAGCTGGTCATCGGTGATTTTGGTCCAGTTTCTTTGTGGAAGCAGGTGCTGGTGTCTGTGGATGGTGGGTGTTCTGAAGGTGAAGTGGACGCAACGATGGTCGGTCCATGGGAGTTTGGTGGTGTGGCTGAAGGTGATGGAGTTTCCTGTAGTGAAGAGGGGGTCGAGGGTGTGTCCTGCTGAGTGCGTGGGCTCGGTCACGATCTGGCGGAGTCCAATGTTGTGGAGGTTGTCCAGGAGGGATGTGGTGTTGGAGTCCAGTTGATTGTCGAGGTGGAAGTTGAGGTCTCCCAGCAGGGTGTAGTTGGTGGATGCGATGGCCTGCGGGGAGATAATGTCCGTAATGGAGTTGGCGAAGGGTCCGCGGGGTCCAGGGGGTCGGTAGATGAGGGTTCCTCGGAGGGCGGCGGTGGGGCTAGCCAGTATCTTGAAGTGAAGGTGTTCCATCAGTTCTGTGGACTCGTCAGGGAGTGTGCTCAGGCGGAGGCTGGACTTGTGGACGATGGCGATTCCTCCTCCTGGGTGGATGGGGCGGTCCTTCCTGGAGATCTTGTATCCTTGGGGGATGGCGATGGCGATGTCCGGTCCTGAGGTGGTGTTGGTCCAGGTTTCGGTGAAGAATGCTACGTCTGGGGTTGTGCTGTCGAGGAGGTCCCAGATTTCTGTGGCGTGTTTGTGGAGGGATCGGACGTTGAGGAGGTTGCATTGTAGGGTCTTCGGTTCGGTTGTGTTCTTGTGGGCGGGTTGTGCTGGATCCGTGTTCTTGGCGGTGCTGCAGGTGTGCCGGCAGCGGTGACAGCTGAAGGGTCCATGGGTGTCGGCTGGTGATGCTAGCTTGCAGTTGTTGTTGCAGCCTGGGTTGAGTGCGTGGAGTGCTGCTGGGTCGTAGCGTTGGCGGGGCGGAGGTCCAGGGTTCCTGGTGCTGGTCGCGGACTGGTCGCAGACGGGCGCAGACGTGCTTGCCTTTGACGCGCCTTCGGTGCACCAGCGGCGCGCCCGCAGCCCGCGGCCGCTGCGCGGCCGCGCAGTGGCCGCCATTAAGTAGGGGTCGGGGAGGGCTGACAGCTGGGAGGCGGGAGCGGGGAGGGGAGCTGGATTGGGCCGGTCGTGCTGGGGGGGGGGGAGGGGCCGCGGGGGCAGCAGCGGCGGGGAAAGGTAAAGGGAGGAAAGAAGGGATAAAGAAAAAAGGGAAAATAAGCAGAAATAAGGCACAAAAGAGCAGAGATGCAGAAAAGAGCAGAAAGGAGAAAGATAGAAAGGGTAAAAAAACGAGTGAAAACGGGTGAAGGAGCAGAGGGAGAGAAAGGGAAAATGGGCAAAAATAAGGCACAAAAGAGCAGAGGTGCAGGAAGGTGAAAGATAGAAAGGGAAAAAAACGAGTGAAAACGAGTGAAGGAGCAGAGGGAGAGAAAGGGAAATGGGCAGAAATAAGGCGCAAAAGAGCAGAGGTGCAGAAAGGTGAAAGATAGAAAGGGGAGAAAAAGGAGTGAAGGAGCAGAAAGAAAGAAAGGAGACAGAGGTCCACTGGACCACCAGGGATGAGGCGCAGGGAAACCTGCGGGTGGAGGAGGGCCTCGATCACCAACACTCAAGAGTGCAGGGGCAGGGGCACCTCACTTAATGGTGGAGCTGCGAGGGTGGGAGAGCAATTTCACTGACAATGAGTCAGTGGTCTTGCTCGCCTGTCCCCGCAGTGTCCGCCATTAAGTAGGGGTCGGGGAGGGCTGGACAGCTGGGAGGCGGGAGCGGGGAGGGGAGCTGGATTGGGCCGGTCGTGCTGGGAGGGGGAGGGGCCGCGGGGGCAGCAGCGGCGGGGAAAGGTAAAGGGAGGAAAGAGGGCATAAAGAAAAAAGGGAAAATAAGCAGAAATAAGACACAAAAGAGCAGAGATGCAGAAAAGAGCAGAAAGGAGAAAGATAGAAAGGGTAAAAAAACGAGTGAAAACGGGTGAAGGAGCAGAGGGAGAGAAAGGGAAATGGGCAGAAATAAGGCGCAAAAGAGCAGAGGTGCAGAAAGGTGAAAGATAGAAAGGGGAGAAAAAGGAGTGAAGGAGCAGAAAGAAAGAAAGGAGACAGAGGTCCACTGGACCACCAGGGATGAGGCGCAGGGAAACCTGCGGGTGGAGGAGGGCCTCGATCACCAACACTCAAGAGTGCAGGGGCAGGGGCACCTCACTTAATGGTGGAGCTGCGAGGGTGGGAGAGCAATTTCACTGACAATGAGTCAGTGCTCTTGCTCGCCTGTCCCCGCAGTGGCCGCCATTAAGTAGGGGTCGGGGAGGGCTGGACAGCTGGGAGGCGGGAGCGGGGAGGGGAGCTGGATTGGGCCGGTCGTGCTGGGGGGGGGGGAGGGGCCGCGGGGGCAGCAGCGGCGGGGAAAGGTAAAGGGAGGAAAGAAGGGATAAAGAAAAAAGGGAAAATAAGCAGAAATAAGACACAAAAGAGCAGAGATGCAGAAAAGAGCAGAAAGGAGAAAGATAGAAAGGGTAAAAAAACGAGTGAAAACGGGTGAAGGAGCAGAGGGAGAGAAAGGGAAAATGGGCAAAAATAAGGCACAAAAGAGCAGAGGTGCAGGAAGGTGAAAGATAGAAAGGGAAAAAAACGAGTGAAGGAGCAGAGGGAGAGAAAGGGAAATGGGCAGAAATAAGGCGCAAAAGAGCAGAGGTGCAGAAAGGTGAAAGATAGAAAGGGGAGAAAAAGGAGTGAAGGAGCAGAAAGAAAGAAAGGAGACAGAGGTCCACTGGACCACCAGGGATGAGGCGCAGGGAAACCTGCGGGTGGAGGAGGGCCTCGATCACCAACACTCAAGAGTGCAGGGGCAGGGGCACCTCACTTAATGGTGGAGCTGCGAGGGTGGGAGAGCAATTTCACTGACAATGAGTCAGTGGTCTTGCTCCCTGGTGCACACCAGACCCAGTCCCAAGAACAATGACCAACCAAGACTACAGGGGATACATGGGCATTACCCCTGCGGCAACTGTAGCAGTTGCCATTTGACCAAAAAGAGTCTGTCACTAACTTTCAGGAACGGGAGCGTGTGGGAACAAAGAAAATTCACAAATTGTAATAGCAAGAATGTGATATATCTGATCATGTGCCCCTGTGGTTTAGAGTACGTGGGCATGACCACAAGACCAATAAAGGTGAGGATAAATGAACATAAAAGTAATGTGAGATGTCGAAAAGCCACTACGAAGATGGCAGCCCATTTTCTTGAAAGACAACACTGTGTCAATGAATTGGCCTGGACGGTCATTGAGCAATTAACATCTGAGGCTGGTTTATTTGAAAAAGAGCAACGTTGGGTGTTCCGTCTGGGTACCCATGTGGTCGGACTCAATGATGCCATACCATGGTCCCAGTTAACATGATACACCCACCCTTTTGTCTGGCAGGCTTGATTCCTTGAGGCTTATATATATGCTTGATTTTCATTGAAAGATCCACTATGCCTGAGTCTCCTTAAAAAACTCCTGATCCCCTAGTAAAAACCATCAACGATGTATTTACATAGTGGTCTGGCAAATATACTAGCATCATGCCTGAGTTTCTTTGAAATTACTGTTAAACCTATATCCCTGTACAATATGTACTAGCACCATGCCTGTGTTTCATTGTAAATTACTGTTAAACCTATATCCCTGTACAAACCACCTTTAATAACCCCTTATCCTCCTGTTACAATCGCTAACTGGAGGTCTACACGGTGTACAGGAAGACGTAGACACTTGTACTTTATCATGGGCTCGACATCGCTCCATTCAGAGCGCAGCGTCTGTCCTCCCATTCCTTGCGCAGGCGCGAGCGGAACACATCTCTTTCGCGCATGCGCATAACCTATCTGCACAAATGAGCATGCGCTAGAGAGAGATAATACTACTTACGACTCACAAGACCGGCACACCCATATTTAGGCCTTTTCCGACCGGTAATTGATCGTTTTTCTGCGTATTTAACCAATTAGGAATTGTATATAAGCGCGAACAACTCAAGGGCCCTCACTATCGACGGAGCAGCGCTGAGGGGCAGGAGGAGAACAATTTCTCCAGAGACCGTGAGTTTTACTATGGGGGCAGTAGATGACCAAAAATCTGTCTGAAGGTATGGAATGGATATTAAAACCTGACTCTCCTTATACCCACAGATTGCTGATTCTTAGCCAGATGGAACGCCCCAATATACATAGATTGTTATGCGCAAAAGCTCATGAGGCGAAGTAACCTATAACAATAAGTAAGATAACCCTTTTACATTCAGGTTATGTCTATCAACACCATCTCAATGTCCATTGTCACAGTAGTGTTGTGTGTGTTTTGTATGTCTTTTTCAATTTTTTTACAGGAATGGAGGCTTATATTCATCCCTCCCTGTTTTAATATGTGTTAGCATATTTTCCTATCTAGGTTATTGCTATTGACCTGGATATCTACGCGACATATGTAGATACTGATTCAACACTTTGTTTCTCTTCCAGGTCTGAATTTCTTCGCCAATTGGGCGATAGGACTTTTTCACCTATATACATATTAGGCACACATAGACCTAATTTATATATATTTTTTGTATAATACACTTTCAAATAAACATTTCATGTGAGTAAGGAGGGAATTAGAGTGCTTTCCCGTCCTGAAGAAGGAGTTGGATACTCCGAAACATGTCCATGTCGACGCACTTAAGAGGTAACTGTACATAATCTAACAGCCACTACCTCGCCTAGCACGTTTTTAACAATACCAGCCAGGGCTTAAATTAAAAATTTTCTTTACCCTGTGCCAGATATTTTTTAACATCACCCTCACCTCACTACTCACATTCAGTACCCCACACACCACCACACATAGTCAACACGATTAAGTGCTCCCGCGTAATCGTTTGGTCGCAGCACGCCGCATCTCGTAGAGAGGTGCGAAGACCCCAATGATGGTAGAATAACACCAAGGGCCCTTTTGGTGTGTGAGGGGTATTTTAACAACACGGAGTGCTCCCCACCACAGTTGGGACCACTTTTCTAATCCCCAGTGGATTCCACTTTGTTCATTTAGATTGCCTAGGGAGAATGAATCCATTATAGACTCTCTCTCCCCCCTTGTTATAAGTATTTCGATATATGCATTGTACTTTTATGGTTTTCATTAACCAAATAAAGTGGTTTCACTGACTACTCAATCAATAACTATTTAGTGACTATGTTAATGAATGTATAACTGTATATGTTGCTGCAAGAGTGGGTGACAGGTGCTATATGCTTTGGAAACATGTATGTGAGTTGTGTTATGGGTGCTACACTGTATGAAGTACTTGGCATAATAGTATTAATATGTATGACTAAGGGAATAAAACTCAAGTAGATAATTTTCTTTGTACATTGTTTTCTGTGACTTGGTTCAAGTCAAGTCACAAGATGGCTACCAACACTTCCTGGTTTGAAGTTCTGGTAGCCAATGAGGTTTCAGCACGAGGTCAGGAGGGGTCACAGATCCACCACGTCCCTAGATATACAAATTTGGATTTTCGTTAATATTTCAAAAACTACTGAATGGATTTACACCAATTTACAAAAAGGTCGCTTTCTGGACCAACAGCTCCCTTTCTGCCAGATTTGGGTAATTCTGTTAATCCGTTCAGGCTGTAGCCATGAATAAAGGTCCTATGGAAATTGATATGAGGAAAATAAACCCTGAAGTCAAGAAGTTAGTATTATTTGTGCTTTACAGAAGTGGAGCTTCCATTGGGCACCTGCCTTGTTTATATTTGTAAGTTCTTCCCTTTGAGAAATAAGTATCAGTGCCAGAATGGCAGCTCATTTTTACCAAGAAGTGTCCAAGAAGAGTCCATAGTTTAGCTGAAAATGCCTACCCAACTGGAGTACTTTCTACTGGTAGTTGTTTAGTGCATATTCTTCACCAAAATTGGCAGCAAAGGCACTCAGGGGCTTTTGTATGCTGTCCATCAACATGGGAAAAGGCGTTAAGACACAGTAAGGAAAACAGGACGTGGCTAAACAAGCGGAGCTTGCAGATGATTTGGGTATTTGCATACTCTTGGTAATTAAAAGGGTCACCCATGGTCTCTGATTTTTTTTTCCAAAAGAAGGGGGGGCCATGTGGGTTTATTTCAGCAGTGGGGACCCCATCCCCCAGGACCTGGTCAAGAATCAATGGGAGAGGGAGGCTGCATGACCCACCTCCCGAAGCTGATATCGACCCTGTGGACCTCATCCCAGGGACCTGTAATTTTCATGCTTGGTGCCCTGAGGAAAACCAGGAAATCACATCCACAGCATTGGGGACCGCGGGACGACCCTTAATGCCCCTGTGGTCCCTGCCTCCAGCAGGAGCCAGCGATGCTACCACACAGAGGGAGAAGCAAAAAACACTGTTTCCTGCATGTGGGAGCAATTTCTCACCTGATTTCGTGCCCGCAGGGAAACAGATGAAAAGTACACTCAGAAGGAGTGGGAGCAAATTATCTGCTCCTACTCAGGTGGAGCAGATTTACAGTTTGCTCTTGATTGGGGGAGCTGTCAAAGCTTAGGTCAAGTGAAAGAAAACTGCTATCTCCCAAGAGTGGGCACCTCAGGAGCTAGGAAGCGGGCCCTTGGGGGTGGCAATCCCGAGGGCCATTAATGGGTCCAGGAGAGGGACACATTACCCCATTGTTTCATTATCAAGTGCCTTCCCCGGGGAGCTGGGGGTCCCTGTGGCTCTTTGGAGTCCATGGAGGGGGGTCCAAATGGCCCACCTCCTCCATATAATAGAATCCCTGGGGAGGTGCTGGTCCCTGGAGCTCTTTTAAGTAGTACACAGAGGGGGTGCTGCGTGCACCCCCTCCCATTGAAATCCCAAAATGATTACCAAATTTGATGAAATTTCATCCAGCGGTTCGGGCTGCAGTCATGTTCAAAATCCCAATGGGAAACTGCCTGTGGAAAACGCATTTTGCCCCCCCTTCTGTTTTTATTTTTTGAAAACCTTATAAATACACAAAAAAAGCAAAATTTAAAGTAACACTATAGTTGGTGAATATGTCAGTGACAACATGTTTGTTTTGTTCTAAAGAAAAACCCTGAAATTCCCAGTCATTGTTAGCAGAGCTAACCATAAGTTGTGCCCGCCATTCACTGCTTATGACCTCACATTCTTGACATTTCTGTTACATCATTAATCACATCACTGATGACATTTTAAATTAATCAAATGACATCATTGATGGCATCACTGATGACATCTTCCAAGCTTCTTTTGTACACATTTTTCTCGAAACAGGTATATCATTAGAGCTATGAACGTAAACACAAAATGGCTCAGCATATTCTGAAATATCATTACTGCTATCATATATACAACCCCCATAAGTAAAGCAAGCTTGTGTTATGTGCAACAATGACCCGATTCTACACACTTCATTGATATCCGAGTTCATGTCCACTATGAATCACAGATGAAAGGGTAAACTTTCCAGTGCAAGCAATGTGTTTAATCTGTATACAACTGTTCAGAGAGCATGTTCCTCCAGATAAGCAAACCCTGTTACATAACAAATGCCCTACTAGGGATAGTCTTTATCTGTATCAAATCCCTGACAGTCACTGAACCTACATTCAGAAATTAAATGGATGCAAGTAGAAAAGTGGGTACTGAAAACAGTGTTTACTATATGGAGAAAGTTTACTCTGTTCCACACTGTTTGCAGACAGTGAAACTCTCATGAGAAATATGTAACAGAGTAACAAAAAGTTTCAACTAAACACAGTCTACACTTTATACAAAACATGTCCAAAGAGGGACTATTCACTTAAAACTAACAAGGTCTGAATGTGCTAAAGCTCATACTACCTGCACCCTTCATACGGTGGTGCAAACTGTACAGATACTCCATTTTCTGAAGCAAAACAAGCATATGTACATAGGTTTTACCTGGTCTACACAGTTTTTTATGTGATGTACAAATTGTCATGGTGAGTCAACTCTCTCTAATAACTCCAGGGTGCTTACAATACTTAATATGTTTTACATACAATATTTGCTTGTTGGAAACCTTTTCTGCAGAGTCATAAAACTTGTGTGAACATGCTGAACACAAGTCATCAACTGTCACCTGCACAGAGAGTAAGTCTTCAATACAAAGATTTATATTGTGCTCAATACCTCTACACACCTAAGATGCATTAGGAACACTTGTTCGGTAAACACTTACACCCATTAGCTGGACACAGGCTGTAAAAAATTAATTTACCTACCACTTTGTAAACCATAAATAACTAGTACACATATTGGATGATATCATCAGTATTTTCTTAAATTATGTCATAGAACATGTCATGAGTGATGTAATATGTTAGGTCCTAAGAAGCGCATGGTGGGGGCTCAAGTTATAGTTAGCTCTGCTAACTATAACTGGTTATTTTTTGAGTTTTTTTAGTTAAAATATTGATATTGTCACTGACATATTCATCTACCTATAACTTTACTTTGTTTTCGTCAGTGAAGATATATTGATTGATTGATTGATTGAAAGACAGACAGACAGACAGACAGAAAGATAGATAGATAGATAGATAGATAGATAGATAGATAGATAGATAGATAGATAGATAGATAGATAGATAGATAGATAGATAGATAGATAGATAGATAGATAGATAGATAGATAGATAGATAGATGTGAATTGGAGTACTGCTGTGCATGTAATCGGGTCAATACTAGAATGCAATGTTCTTTTTTCATATATATGTGTATAAAAACCATAACAAACGGCGTAGTAAAACCTTAGACATTGGGCCCCGTGGAGTAGAATTGAGTGCAGTAGCTAACCAATTAGAACATGATGAAAACAAAATCCACAGTACAACATTGGATGTTAACGTTGTATGTCAAAATAGATTTTAGGTCCTTGAAATAGAGGATGCAGAGGTGGGGGCGGTGGGTGTTGACCCTGTAGTGGCATGTAAAATCAGTATTGGTGAAACCTAGTCACTAAAAGATCTCTCAAAAATTTGAGGGATGAGGTAATTTTACTTAAAAACTAGGTTGATGATTTGCTGGAGAGGGCCAATGTTGGGACATTACTGGCTCCGGAAACTATGCCACCACAAATGCGTAGGGCAGCCTCAGGGGCTGCAGTATGTAGCCAGGTCAATGCAAGACAAATCTGAAACCTCAAGGGACCAGGGCACATTGAGCCATCACCACAGGCCTCTGGGGATTGTAGTTCACAAGTTATTGTTAACCAAACTCAGAGGAACAGCCCTGGCCCCATACAAGGCAGAGGTATAGATAGAGGAGAAGTTGTGTTGGATGAAGGTAACACTCATAGACAAGAAGATGGGATGATACCAAACAGGGGGATTGTATGGGATGGTGTCTATATGAGACCAAGAGTTAAGGAAAAATGTACAGTGATGTATCTTACAGAAGTTCCTAAACTTCCCTTTAGGAGCCAAGAAGACAAGGACTCCCTGAAGAATAAGGTCATCTATTGGTTCCACGGGCCAGCCACATCAGGGCTGCTGCAATCAAACATGGGTGAATGGAGAGGGTACAGTCAGCCGCGGCCGGTGGTGGGAATACCTGCGGACGGTGACGTAGGGAGGGGGAGGGGCAGGGTGGGGGGTAGTAATGTATGGATTACGGAGTTTAACAGGTAAGTAAACATATAAATAAATAAAATGAATTTTGTTGCCCGCACTGCATCGCATTTGGTGATGCAGTGCATGCAACGAAATTCGTTTTATTTATATATATGTTAACTTACCTGTTAAGGTCCATAATCCATACATTACTACCCCCCACCCTGCCCCTCCCCTTCCCCACGTCACCGCCCGCAGGTAGTCCCACCACCGGCCGCGGCTGGGTACAGTTGACCATTGCCTGAAGTGCAGATGACACTTGTAAATAGTAGAGGATCTTTAAGCCCCCTGGTAATGGCACTCATAAGCCCACCTTTAATTATAATTCCTCCACCTGTTGACCTGGGTCTTGACCCAGAAGCTAATATTAAGATTGTTCCTTTGGTGGATAGTGGGGTTGTGGCTGCACTACCCTTGGGAGATGTAGAAGGTGCAGTGGGGGAGAAATGGCAATTCACTTGCTAAGGGTACCCGTATGGAATGTGGCCGGAATTTCCAAGCTACTGGGGGACTCAGAATGGTGCTTCTTTGTAGACTCACTTGGTGTAATCCTCTTTCAAGAAACCTGGAGTTTGCAATGGCTGTACAGAAATATTTTTTCAACCTATGCCATTAATGCAAAAAAAAGAGCTGGGTAGACCCTCAGGGGGATTAGCAGTATGGGTGAAAAATTGACCCAGGGGTTCAAGTTACACTCCTACAGGTTGATACTGAAGATATTCTAGCAATGGAGCTCACTTTTTGTAGTGGTCCAAAAATGAGGATATTTAATGTCTACAATAGGGTGCTGTGGGCACAAATGGAAAACAATACATTGTGCATCCTAGATCTTGCCTTGTCACATTATGCAGACAACTCGCCTGCATTAGTGGCGGGTGATTTTAACTGTACATTTGAACCCCTTGCCCCAAATCCTGCAGAATTTTCTGATGAGTGGGATAGAATATGGCATATCCCACTGCTCGATCTCCCTGTAGTAAGATAGTCCAAGAGAGGTGCCCAGTTAATGGCTCTCATGATGCAACATGATTTGAGAGCCATGAATGGAAGGACATCCTCTGATCCAAATGGGGATCCCACTTTCAATAGGCTAGGTTATGAAAGTAGGATAGATTACTGCCTGGTATCCCTCAATCTGTGACATTCAGTAAAAGACATGGCAGTGGTTAAAAGGGTCGATAGTGATAACGCCCTAGCACTTACCTTAATTAAGCAGGGTATTGCAAAGCCTGCTAAAAGAGGCTTCCCAGACCTTGGTATCCTAACAATATTCAATAATTGCAAGACAATTAAATGGGATTGGGTGGAGGCTCATCCAGGGGTCTTAGATATGGCCAAGAGCAAGGTTTGTCTGCTATTGAAGGAAATAGCTGGCTCTACTTTTGATAATGTTGTAGAGATAATGGGCTCTAGACATGAATCCCTATATAATGAATTTAGGGAACTACTTGGAAAATCATCAAATCCTCATAAGCAGGAAAGCATTAGTACACAACGGAGGTCAGCACAGCAGAGCGTCTGGCATAATAAGGATTGTAGGCTCCATACGATGGCGCTCTTGAAGGAAGTTCAGCAAGAAGTACATACTGAGATAGTGGCCTGTAGAGCTAAATATAAGCAAGCAATTGAATCCACAAAGAAGGAAGTGGGAAGGCTCTCTGTGGTCATCCCTATGTAATGCACTGTCAGCCAAAGACTCAAAGAGCTTTAGGTGCATAGCAGAATACAGGCTAAAAGGAGAAGAGAGAGCCCTAGAACATACAGTCCAGCCAGAAGACTGGGTAGAATATTTTGGCTCTCTCTATGAGTCTAGGGGTGCTATAATTGGGGAGACATCTCAGGGTCTCGGTCTGGGGTCTGTAAATGAGGGTAGAGGTCTTTCTTTCTGTAATGAAAAAACAAAAGTTGCAATTCACCCGTGTATCTCTGCCCATGCCCCCGGTCCAGACAGGATCCCAAATGATCTTTATAAGGCGAATACAACACTCTGGGGTCTTTATATAAATCTCCTGACCAACTCAATTCTCAATGGTACCCCTATCCCTCCATAATGGAAGAATGCAGTTGTTCCCATTTATAAAAAGGGGGACAGAATGAGGCCATCTAGCTATAGGATCATTAGTTTATTAGACTCCCTGCAGAAGATCATCTGTAAGCAAATATTGGGTCGTATAAAGGACTGGTTCTAGAGTTTAGTACCCCGAGTGATATTCAAG
This sequence comes from Lissotriton helveticus, assembly GCF_964261635.1. Lineage (NCBI taxonomy): Eukaryota > Metazoa > Chordata > Amphibia > Caudata > Salamandridae > Lissotriton > Lissotriton helveticus. Next base: position 1,224,957,167 of record NC_136057.1, read on the forward strand.
CAATTTTTTTACCAAAAATAAGTACCCTGGATCAAACTTTTCGCCTATTGTGTATCTATTGGAAACAAGTGCAAGTCAAGGTAGGAAAGCTCTATGTGGCCTTCCCTGATTTGCGGTCTGCCTTTGACCTTGTCCTGCATGCAAGTCTTTGGAGGGTTCTAATGGAGCAGGGCACACCAAGCAATATTCTAGACATATTAATTAGATTATATTCATCAAACACAGCACAGTTGAGATGGGGCGCGAATCATCAAATTACAGATCCGTTCTCCGTCCAGTGTGGAGTAAGACAAGGGTGTGTTCTAGCCCCCATATTTTTGTTATTTTTATAATGGTGTTGTTAATTTTTTAGGATGGATGTGATGTCCCAAAAATTAGCACTAAGAGCGTGCCTGCCCTTCTCTTTGCTGATGATACCCTTTTAATCTCAAAATCACTGCAGGGATTGCAGCAGCTTTAAGATGATTTTATCAAGTTCTGCAATGGGGGAAGCCTGGTGCTAAATTAATCTAAAACTAAAGATACGATTTTTAGAAAAGGAGCAGCAAACAGCGCTAAAATACCTGTGCTAGTTGGCAGAACCAACCTGTAGCAAGTTTGGGCCTTTGATTATCTAGGCATTCATCTGACACCAACACTTAATTGGGCAACACATATCGTGGAAGTTAAAATGCAACTTATACACCAGACTGCCGACATCACTAAATTACACAAGCAAACTTTGTCAAAACAACTTGCACCGGCTCTGGAAATCTATAACACAAAAGTTTTAGGTGAGGCACTTTATTGAGTCGAACTGTGGGGCATTGGGATGACAAATTGTTTGTCTACAATTGAGAAACGCTTCATTAGATCTTTGGCAGATTTACCTGTAAGTATCCTGCTGCTGCTAGTGTACTTGGATCTCCTACAAAGGCAGCTAGCACATAAGCTAAGCTGTAAACTTCTCATGTTCTGCACAGGCTGTGCACTGTAGACAAACTTTTGCCATATAGAGAACAACTTCTTGAGCTATTGAGGTCACCTTCAATAACCTGAATCCCCTGGTTTAGATCGAGAGTTACCGGTGAGACTTGGGATGGAGGGCTTTTGGATTGACCCAGACAGTCTGGTAGATATATCTCGAAAGAGCATGAAAGAAAAGTTTTGGGAAGTAATATAATTGCTAATCTTGGCTAAAGCAGAGGGCCGATTGACTACTGAATTTTTCAACTTTAAATCGGTTCCCTGTTTTGAGGAAACACTAGAAGAAATTGTCCCCCCTTTGACTCCTAAATTATTCTTTCAGTTTCGATATAAGACTGTACCTACATAAGTTTTTAGCAAAAAGTGGCGAAATAATGTCCCAATAGATGATCTCTGTCCGGGATGTAATGCTTGCTCTGAATCTATTGTTCAGCGTTTGTTTTTCTGTCCTAACTCTAAACGTCTTAGGAAACAATGAAGGAAGAAAGGCATGTTTATGAAATGCTGAAACCCAGGTTACTTTCTGTAATGAAAGTTAAACAACTCATTCACTATAGCAAATTTTCAGTGTATGTCTGGTATCCTAAATCCAAATATGTGTCTTAAAGGTAATATCCTGCCTTCAGAAAGAGACACTTCATGTGTGCACATCGAAGGGCCAAACTCTCGTACAATTTAGTTTCTCATAGCGGGTAGAAAAGCAATGTAACTTATGATGATAGATGCAATGGTAGCCTGATTAGAATATTCAAAGCACTACCAAATAATGCACCTGGAATCACAGGGTAATATGTGCATTTTGCACATCCAAGCAGAAATTAAGTGCTAAATGAGCTGGATCCGGAAAGATCTCCCCTTTATATTATTAAACTCTTCATGGATCCTTCCCAAACCATGACTTTTCCTAAAGATTTACTGCATGCAATTAACTTTTGAGTGACTAAAGTGCTATTAATTGCATTTATGTTCTTTAAATTAAGTATACGGATTGCTTTCAGCTGATGACTTGTCAACCAATTTGCATTGTAATGAGTGAAATACAAATGATAAAAAAATATGTTGGCGAAAGAATGTGATCAATATTCTAGTGTTTGTCTTAAAGCATTTGTGTTTTCCTAAATACTACAGAATTCACTTTAAACGACAGATATTGAGAATTACTTGTAAACATGATTAAAATTAGCATTTAATCATTAAACATCGAGACAGAATTCATTGTCAATTATTGCAGTCATAGCGCTATAAAGTTCACTTTTCACTGACTTTTGAATAGGGACAATTCAGATTGTGCTAAGTGCGACTGGGACTCAGCATCAAAGCAGGTGCATGCTTGTTTAAATTGCATAAAGCCTGCAAATTGTCAAGTGGAGCAATTCTACTTCGTAATTACCCCCTAAACATTAATTTCTCTCTCTTTGTTTCACTGAAGCAAAATCTCAATATATTCAAAGACTCGAATAATATTTTCCTTTACATCCTTCACAAAAAAGATAGCTTTTCACTAGTGATACGGCTGAAAAGCGCATACATCACCAGCACAATGAAAACACTTTTCATACTTAAATATGATTATTTCCTGTGCTCTTCGTTCAGATTGCTGTACTACTTTTTAAAGTAGTTTAAAGTTTGAGGTAAGTGATTTCAAAGACATAAAGATTTTTTATTTTATAGATTTATATCGTAAGAAACTGAACGTTGGCAAACATGTATGGAAATCAATTAGGGAAAAAGTCGGATAGGCGTTATAATACCTGGCTTACTGTTTCGTACCTTGTCTTGCCCTTGATACCTCTCGTGGTAGGTAAGAAGGCAGTAACACAGACAAACAAGCACAAGCAAAGCCAACGGGTATTTCTTAGTCAATTCTGAACAAAGCAATGCAATAAGCTTTGCCAGTGCCCGACCAACTAAGTTAAATTTGCAGAAAATAATTTTCTGTACTTTCAAGATGGCTGCCGTTGCATGATGCAATCTGTGGGGTATCGTCACACCACTTCACACAATCCATTGCCTTGATAACAGTATAGGAAACAATGTTTTCTATACTTTCTAGATGGCATCAACGTTGATGATCAGTAACAATGCATGTTACGTCACATGTGGTGGCCCTTTTGAAAGCATAGAAAACAATGATCTTCTAATGTTTTAGATGGCCATCGTGTTGCGTGATGAGATGTGATGTAACAACACGGCTATTGTTGCATAATGTAACATGGTGGCCATCTTGAAACTGTATAAAATAATGGCCTTCATCTGACATTTCAATCATTTTGGTAGAAGAGAGATGGATCAATAAAAGGAGGATATTGTTTTCCATTTTAAAATGAAGCACTGTTTCAGAAAACCATATGCTGCATTGTGCATACTGTTGAGCCTTTATGAGGAAATCATCCAAAGAATCTAATCCAAAAGCTGAAAAAATCTAAAGATAACTGCCAATCCTTCACTTGTTGGGCCACAAGCATTTACAATGCCACCCCAGTCCAGATTTTACAAGCACCATTTTGCCTCCCTTTCTGGAAAAAGTTAAATGCCCACCTCTTCAGACAACATCTTGTTATAATGTAAACTTACAGCTACTGGACCCCTTGGAAGAGACTCTCTGCTCTACCCTTCACAACTAACTTCACCAAAAGGTTCTGCTTCTCAATAATATAGTTTGATTTGTCTTCATATTATGAATACTTTCTTATCAATGGACAATGAGCACATTCCTCCATTCTTCCTGCTCCCATCCCTTTGTGTGACATCCATCTACTTCTAACCTTACTCTCCTATACACTGCCCGTTGTCTTGCATCCCCTTCATAAGTCCAACATTCCCCTTCTCCTAGTTCAACATTGGTCCTTAACTCTATCCACCATCATCCGGTAATCAGTCAATCAAACCGGACTTGTAAAGCGTGGCTAATCACCTGTGAGGGTATACAGGTGCTGAGAGTCCCGGTGCAGAGGTAGGGCTCAGTTGTATATCCAGCTTTTGAGTCCTTTCCTGATTTCTAACAGAGGGGATGAGGTCCAAAGGGGTAGGTTGTTCCAAGACTTGGTGGCTAGGTAGGAGAAGGAACATCCTCTGCTTTTACTTTGAAGGATATGAGGGTTATTGGCGAGGGAAAGGGAGGTGGAGCACACGTGTCGGGCAGGTAGGCGAAAGTTCAGGCAGTGTTGAAGTATGCTAGTCTGTGGTCAAGCAGAACTTTGTAGGAGTGGATTACCATCTTGAAGTGACATCTCTTCTCCACGTCCGTATTGACGCCTTTCTGTGCTCACCGCTGGTGCTCCCTGCGGTGGCCCGCACCGAATACCTAGCGCGCACGCTATCAGACCATAACCCCCTGCTATTGTCGCTCGATTGGATAACCGAAATATCCCGAGTCCTGACATGGCAACTGAGGCCGGACACATTGGATGACCCACCATTCCGCGAGGCACTGGGGGAAAGAATTGGCCAATACTTTGCGGAGAACGAAGGCTCCACTGACTCCAGAGCCACGGAGTGGGACGCCTTCAATATAGTGGTAAGGGGACACTGCATAGGAAAATACGCTGGGGCTCGTAGAACTTTGCTGGACGACCTGGACAGAGCGGACCGCGCGCTACGGGAGGTTGAGCTGGCGCGCCCTAATCGTCCCGAGCTCCAGGAGAGTCTCTGCGAGGCGCGTGAGGCGGTGGCGGTGGAAATTGAGCGCCTCCGCAGTTATGATTACAAGACTTATCTAACGAAAACGCATGCTGAGGCTGATAAGGCTGGGACGCTACTGGCTTGGCTGGCCAACCCCGCCAGACGCAGCCACCCGATCCTAACCATATTAGAGGAAGGGGGTCACACGAGTGCCACGCAGCCGGAGATACTTGATAGCTTTATATCCTACTATGAAAAGCTGTACGAAAGTGCGCTAGGCGACAGGGGCGAAGAAATAGATGCATTCTTGGATGACCTGCATTTACCACACTTGGAGCAGGCGCAGGCGGATGCCTTGGGCAATCAAATAGACCTAGCTGAAATCAGATGTGCAGTGAAGCGCATGGCTCGCAATAAGACCCCAGGGCTAGATGGACTGCCAATAGAGTTCTATGGGCGATACATAGAACAGCTGGCCCCACAGCTCCAAATGGTCTACAACTAAGCTAAAGACAAGGGACAGTTACCGCACTCTATGCGCGAAGCTCTGATGATCCCCCTATTAAAACCGCGAAGGGAGAGCACCAACACGGCGTCATACCGACTGCTATCTATGCTGACAACCGACTATAAGATTCTGAGCACTGTGCTAGCGTCCCGGTTACTACAACACATGCAGGAACTGGTCCACAAGGACCAGTCTGGGTTCATACCCACGCGTAACACCACTCACAATATCCGAAGGTTAACCCGATTAGTGAATAATCCGCCACCGGAAGCTAGAGCGCCCCTAGTGCTGGCAGTTGATATAGAAAAGGCTTTCGACAGCTTGGAGTGGGGATACTTGTATAAGGTGCTGCGGCGCTTTGGTCTAGGGGAGGGCTACATAAAGTGGACTAGGGTATTGTACACGGAGGCGAAAGCAAGAGTGAGGGTAGGCACCCTAATATCAAACCAATACGACGTGTGCCGCGGAACTAGACAGGGGTGCGCTTTGTCCCCGCTGCTATTTGCCCTAGCGGTGGAGCCTCTCGCGGCGATGGCTAGGAAGGGTGGCTACTACAGGGGTCTGGAACACAGAGGAAGTCGCCACTTTATCTCGCTGTACGCGGACAATCTCCTCCTCTTTTTAGAGAATGCCGACGAAGCTGTGGAGGGGGTGGAAAGGCTCCTTGCGTGCTTCGGCGAGCTGTCCGGCCTGAGAGTCAACTGGGCCAAGACCTGCCTGTTTCCCCTAAGGAAGGGCGAGATACAGCCCTTTATCCACCCACTGCTTCGGTGGGACCCTGACTGTTTAGAATATCTGGGAGTATATGTGTACCATGATGCCGCGAACATGCTGGAGGGCAATGTGGGCCGCTGTCTCCGTACCCTAAAAAGCAATATGTCCTTCTGGGCTACTCTCCCGTTATCAGTGACAGGCCGCATATCCCTACTAAAGATGATAGCCCTACCCAGGCTGCTGTATTACTTCCGGACACTACCTATATGGGTGCCGGGTGCGATATTTCGGCAGTTGAAATCGATGATTATATCCTTTCTGTGGGGAACGGGCAGACGCAGAATAGCGCTGACCACGCTGACCCGCCCGAAGGATGAGGGAGGCCTGGCGGTCCCTGATTTTGAAATCTACTACTTAGCGGCCCAGCTACAGACCTTTACGCAATAAATTGCGAAGGTGTACCTCGGCCCGGAGCAAGAAAGGGACAGCGGCACCCCCCGACATGTGCTGGCCTATATTGCCCTACAGCAAAGATTGGCGCTCAGAGACCTATCCCTGGAGGAAAAAACTTTCCGTCTTTGCTGGAACCGATCACAAAGACGAGCGGGAGTCAAACATCCATACGCACCCGAGATCCCACTGGGCATGGTGACAGCGCTCCCACATGGTGGAGATTGGTTGCACTTGCAGTACTGGGAGGAGGCAGGGCTACAGGTGCTGGGGGACTTATACGACGATGGAGCACTAACCCCGTACCAAACGCTGCAAGAGCGCTACGGCCTCCCACGGGGGGACTACCTACTGCACGCGGCGGTGGTGCGAGCCATTCAGGCACATTGGGGTGAGGGGCTAGTGGAACCACCAACGACGCTGGCCTGCCAGTACATTATGATGTCTGCAGGTACCTACAAGGCGGTCACATGCCTCTATTCCAGAATACTGAATGAAACCTTGCAACCTTTGACCGGGCTGAAGGCCAAGTGAGAATTAGATCTGCAGACGGAAATCCCAGACACCACGTGGGCGCAGCTGGTGAGACGCGCTAGAAAGAGCACGAGGAACGCACGATTCCAGCAAATTCATTTCTATAGTCTCCACAGGGCCTACCTTACCCCAAGCAAAATAAGGAAATACTTTGGGGCGGAGGAGGCAGCTTGCCCACGTTGTAATAGCATAGGTGCGGATCTGATCCACATGCTCAGGGACTGCCCTCACCTACAAGATTACTGGGGGGAGATTGGCGACACACTGAATGAAGTGGCAGGTAGGGACCTCCAATACGATACAGCCGTCAGCATTTTGCACTGGTTCCCACACACGCCCAAAAATAAGATGTCAAGCAAATTCATTGACATGGGCCTCCTCTTAGCCAAAAGAGAAGTGACCAAAGGCTGGAAGTCGAAAACGGGCCCCACGCATCGGAGGTGGCTAAATGAGTTTCTGAAATGGGCGGCGAGCGAGAGCACAATCAGGTACCAATTGGCACGCCGAAGGGCGGACGAGAGAGCTCAGGAGGCGGCAATGGAGTGGGAAATTTTGGTTGTGTGAATATCGCAACCCAATTTTGACAAATTCTAATGAAGGGGAAGGTGAATTCAAAAAGGAACAACACAATTAAAAGTACTCTGATTCATTTAATAAAAATCATATTAAAAAGCAGCCATAACATGTACTGCTAACATATACATTGAAATAGTCAATAAAGAAACAAAATAAGCAATTTCAATACAATACATTCACATCAAATAACAAAAGGCAAAATATAAGTGGCAATGATTATATTTCGACGCGAGTTTCGGCGTTACAAGAAACGCCTTCTTCAGGAGCCACAATTTCCGTCTAAAAAAATAGAAAATGTACATAAAATCAACATTACATATACAAAAGAAGTTTTATACTCACAATATCACATTAATAACAAACAAACAAACAAAATGGGAAATTTTGGTGCAAGCCCTGCGAGATAGCTCGGAAGAGGAGGAGGAAGGAGAGGGGGAGGCACCAGACAATGCGACCGACACACCCATAGCAATAGCGCCCTCACCAAGCACACACATCCAGTAGACGATTCTGATCTCCTGCTAGTCACTACACAGACACACATATGCTGGCCAGGTGCAAGTGGGGACATTTGCGGAGGGGGGAGTAAAAGGGGAGTGGGGAGGGATTCTAGATCAAAGTAGTGTAGCAGAGACGAATGTTTCATGAGACACCGGGGGGAGGGGGAAATGAAAAACTTAAAAGCAGACAGCGGATCTCCTCATACGACACACACAGCGACTGACGAATGTAAAGATTTTCTTGTTTATGAGTATTGCCGCCCGGCCTCCGGGATGTGGGCTGAATGGCTGTGTATAAAGTGTGGATACACGGACAAAGGGGCGAGGACTCCGCGCTGATGACAATATTCCTGATTGAGGTGCTATGCATTTGGTTCTGCAGTAAAAACGGTTTAACAAAAAAAAATTGAAGTGACATCTCTTCTGAACTGGGAACCAGTGGAGCTTTCTGAGGTGGGGGTGATGTGGGTCTGCTTTGGGAGTTTGATGATGAGACTGGCTGCTGAATTCTGTATTGTCTGTATCTCTTTAGGAGGTGCGAGGTAATTCATGCATAGATTGTGTTGCCATAGTCCAGCCGGCTTGTTACTAGGGCTTGAGTTACAGATCATCTGGTGCTGATAGGGTGCCATTTGAAGATCTTGCGGAGCATGCAAAGAGTGAGGAAGCAGATGGAGGAGACTGCATTCATCTTATTTTTTATGGTGAGCTTGGTGCCCAGGATGATGCTGAGGTTGTGGGCATGGTCTGTTGGTGTGGGGGAGTGTCCTAGCCTGGAAGGCCACCAGGAGTCATTCCACAAGGATGTTTTGTTCCCAAAGATCAAGACTTGCATTTTGTCTGTGTTGAGTTTCAAGCAATTATCTTTCATCCAGTCCACTAAGCTTCTCATGCATCTGTGGAAGTTGGTCCTGAGGTAGAGGGGTATTCTGATAGTGAGAGGATGAGCTGGGTGTTACCGGCATAGAATGTGATTTTTAGTTTGTGGTTCTGACGATGTCGGCCGGGGGTTTCATGTATGTGCTGGACAGAGTAGGGCTGAGGGATGAGCCTTGAGGGACCCCACAGACGATGCGCTGTTTCTTTGAACTTCAATGTGATGAGGCCTCTTGATAAGAGTGTGGTGGGATTTATTTTGAATGCTGCTGAGAGGTCGAGTAGGATCAGGGCTGCCGATTTTCCTCAGTCAAGGAAGACTTTGCTGTCGTCGGTGGCAGCAACTGGGGCTGTTTTAGTGCTGTGCTTGGTGCAAAATCTTGACTGGGAGAAGTCCCAAACATTGCTGTTCTCCAGGTGCTCCGTGAGTTGGCAGTTGATGAATTTCTTGAGGACTTTGGCATGGAAGGTGAGCATAGAGATATTGTTGAGTAAACTGGGGTTTGTGGATGACTTTTTGAGAAGGGAGTTAACTTCTGCGTGATTCCATTCTTCAGGGAAGGTGGCCATCTGGATCTACGCATTGAGGAGGGCGAAGAGTTGGTTGCCTTATTGACTTGCTCTCTAGGTTGAAAAGATGAAAGCACAGGGGTCCATGGGTGATCCTAAGTTGATGGAGCGTATGATGTCATTTGAGTTCTGTTTGGTGAGCTGGTCCTAGGTAGTCAGCAGGTGGCCTGGGTTAACGTCTAATGGGAGTGATGTGAATGAGGATGTTAGTGGTGTTGGACTGCCATTCGAAGTTTTTGTAGCTGGAGGAGATCTTGTTATGGTTGCAGTCCACCAGGATTTTGCAGAGTTCCTGGGAAGGGGTGATGGTGTTTTTGGTGGCTGAGGGATTGGAGTACTCTCTAACAATGTTAAATAGTTCTTTAATGCAGTTTGGACTGGCTTTTATGCAGTTGGTAATGGAGCTCTTTTTCGACTTTTTCAGCAGTTGGTGATATTGGTTGAGGGATGATTTGAAAAAGGTTCGGTCTGTGGTCTTCTTGCTGGTTCACCGCTTTCTTTCAAGTTGCTTGCAGTTGCATTTTGTAGTTCTTAGTTTGGTGGGATGCCAGCTGGCCTCTTTTTAGGCTCTCTAGGGCTTTGTGGTCTTGAAAGAGGTGACTCTGTTGGCACAATTGGTGATATTGTCAGAGAAATTCTTGACAGCCTGCTCCAAGTTGGCTGAGTGGTCTGGGTGGGGGGTGTTGAGGCCATTGGTCCATTCTTTCTCAGAAACACTGTTCCAGCTTCGGTGGGAGGTGTCAGGAGGTTTGGTGGTGGTGCACATGAGGTCGTGTGTGTGTCCTGCTATGTTAGTGGGGTTCATGATTAGTTGAGTGAGGCCAATGTTGTTCATGCTTGTAAGGAGGCTAGTTGTGTTTGTGTCTTCAGGATCATCAAAGAGGAAATTTCAGTCTCTGAGGAAGATGTCGTGTTTGGAGTCAATGGTGAGTGGAGAGAATAAATCGGGGATGTTATTGCAGAAGCTGGGGTGAGGTCTGAGAGTCTGATGGCAAGGGTGCCTCTGATGGTGGTTTTGCCATCAGTATGGAGTTGGAAGTTGAGGTGTTCCATTATAGGGTTGGCGTCATCAGTGGTGTTAGTCTCAGTTGTTGCAGGAGAAGAGGTAGTGGCAGCAGGTGAACAGTTCTACAGTGGATCAGGGAGCAGTGCGGCAGCAATTGTTGTTGCGCAGTCCTGGGTGCAGGGCTCGGAGCTCCGTGGCTGTATAGCTAATGATGACGAGAGGGCCAGGGTTCCAGGTAATGGGCACAGTCCAGGCGCAGATGGGCACAGACAGGCTTGAATTTGGAATGCCGGTGCACCAGATGTGCAACCGTTCTGCACTCTCTATAAGTAGGTCCTGGAAGGAGGAAAGTGTTCATGAGCGATGGTGGGTGGGGCTAGCTAGAGGTGGGAATCAGGAGAGAAAAAAGGGAAAAAACTGTGGAAAAATGAGTGGGTGGAAGGGGGAGTGGCAAAAACAAGGAACACCAAAAGAACATTTACAGTTCAAAAGTGAACAACAAAATTATTATAAAAAGAAAAACAACCTAATCAGCATACACAGTGTAAAAACAAACTATGAGGGGCTAAGCAATAATAGTGTTTCCAAAAGCAGGGAATACAGTGGAAGTGGCTATGCATGGGAAACAGTAACAATAGTGGCAATAACTACCAGAATGACAAAATGACAATAGCTGGAGAATAAGAGAGACCTCAGCAGAGAGGGGGAGCTGGTACTAGTGCTTCTGTATCTACTCAGGGACCATTCTTTCTCTTATGCTTCACCGTATTACCACTCTTGTGCAGTATAGCACTTATTACTAATGAAGCTTGCTATTCGCAAACATCTGTGTAGGAAATTCTAGAAATACAAAAAACAGTTAATCAATAAAAAAAAAATTTCATGGCTCTACAGCCAGCAGCCATAATCCTTCTGTACCAGATATGACATCAGCAAAATTTCAACTACAATATTGTCACTGTGCATCATTTTCATTTTGAGATTTAAATTCACTTATTTTAAGGTAAATGGGATATCTGTCATATTTGAGATAGGATAGCTGCAGAGAAGAAACAAAGGGCCTATATTATAGCCTGATTCTGTATTTTGTTGATGAATTATTATATTACATATTATATTACATATTATATTATTATATTACAAAAGTCACAGATATTGTGTCCGTAATATTATTTTAATAAAGCAGATGTGAGCCTTAGATTTCTGACTTATATTAGAGGCTGTAAGGGATGTTTAATAACAGCAGGGAACGTTTTATATGTCAATAAACGAACCCCTTGTCACTGCTCCTCCATAGCCTTATGTTCCAGATTCACCTCCAGAAAATGCTACAAGCAACTCATGCTCACATCTTAAGAAAAATGGCAGCATAATTGATACATTTATAGTACAAGCAGTGGGGATTTTAAAGAAAGAGATTGAATTAGCAGAGATGAGACTTTCCACAGAGGGGCTCATTCAGGGGAGTTTATTGACCTACCTACTACCACAAATATGGACCCACCATGTACCAAAACAGGTACTGTCCGGCCCAATTGTTCCCCAGTACATCAAGTCACAATATTCCCTAATTAGCTGAGCCGGTGGTAAAGAGAAGAGAAAGGGAAATATTTGACTGTCAATTGTGATAAGGACACAAACACAGAAGACATGGTTCCTAGTGCTTTTTTGATGGAAGACATAATGTTGAATCACCTTTGTAAACATTTGGTGCTGTTTTAAGTACACTTCTCAAGCCACTAACAGAAAGGCAGGATTGCATGGATATATCCCTCAATAGTTTAGATCCCTCAAGAAATCAGGTTTCCATGAACATAATTGCATTAGCTCCTGTAAGGCCAATGGCAACAAAGGGAGATGTGGAAATAAATCTGATGAAGATCATCCCTTCTTGCCTGCACCGCCAGGCACCAAAACTAATCCCACATGCTCATAAATGAGCTTGATAGGTGATAAAAGCAAGGACTTACTTGATAGGAGGTTTGCCCTGCACCAACTATCCACAAAAATTCCTCTTTTCGTCATACACCAATTTGCTTACCCAAGCCAATGTTCCGTCATTAAAAGAGGTAGCAATAGAAACCTATACACAGCTTAAGAATAAGGTTATATATTGGCTGAGTAAGTATTTGGACTATAATCCTGTACTATCAAACTAAATTATCTTTGTGAGGAGAGAATTGTGGATCAGGCCCGCTAACAAATCAGTTGATATCGATATTATTGTTATTAATTTTAATCCTCGCCCACTGCATGAGCCATTTGCTCCTACTTGTATGCAACCTCTATAGCACAGCTATCGATATCCTGGTACTTCTCTTGTGCTACTACTACTAACACATATTTTGCCAAACCAAAATGTCTTCAAATTCTAGGTGGCCAACAATGGCAATGAGTGACAAGGTAATTTCATTACATGATCATTGTTCACCTTTACAAGATGTCACAGACATTGACTGATAACCATGCTTGACCCTCCCACCAGTCACAGTGTTGAAGTCATGATTGTCCATAGGTAGTTCAGTAATGTGGTCATCCTTCATTTAAAGCTACAATATAGTGTTGCTACAAGAGACCTGGGAAATATCTGCTGTCAATAGCTACAGTTGTTATTCTATGCCTGCACAACCATCAAGTTCAGGGAGAGAAAACTGGGGGACATTCAATGTGGGTGAGATCATCTCTGAAATGTGAAGCTATTTCTGTCGCTGTAGACAGTTGCATAATTCAGGTTCTTAAATGACAAATTCATTTTAAACTCTTCAATCAATTTTTATAATAATTAATTTTTCTATTCAAATGTTGTCAACTATAAATACCTACTTAAGGTTGTAGATTCTGCAAAGAAGCATCTGAGTGAGGGGATGTTTTTTGCTAAAGTAATTTTATTTGAAGATGTTAATGCTGTATTGAATCTTTAGACCTATTCCCAGGATGTCATAACCTACAACGTATTCAAATCACAGGGGTACTGAATTAGGTAATTCGGTTTTAGAAATAGACCTGATATACATCCCCGACCTACAGTCTGATGAAGTTTCTGGTGTGCCCACTTTCTTTGGTCATGGGTGTTTCTCTATTATAGATTATATTTTTATTCCCAGATCAATAATTACCTCTGGAACACACTGTGAAACAATCTATTTGGGTACTGGAGATCACAATCCTCTCATACTGTGCCTAGATCTGTGCCACACCATGCACCTACTCCTTGCCCTATCATTTGCTTGCGGCCCAAAGGCAAAAACGTAGGTTTAGTATGAAAAATGACCAAAACCGGTACTTCTTTTTGAAAGGTTGATCAAGTGAGGGAGACAGTGGCACAAATGTAGAGTATTTTATAGAGATTTGCAAGAAGAAAAGGGTTCAATCTTATATCCAGTTTCCCATTATGATTCCCAGAATCCTAAATGATTAGACTCAGCCTGTTCCTTGCCAAATCGTAACTTGAGATTAGACTAGGGTATTGATCCAAGAAAGTTTGAACTCAGAAGGAGATGTAAGTCACATAACAAACACACCTGAATGAAGAGAAAGAAGGACATTAGAAAAGGGACCCTCTAGATTATTATGGAAGCTAGTAAAAAGAAATAGCACAAATAATTCTGGCTAACGGTCTGAAACTTAAGAAATTGTAGTTGAAATATGAGCCCACACAGTAACCATATTGTAGCTAATGTGATTGGATCAAACAATTTTCTGGTGTATGCTGACTAAACTTCAGTGAGGCTATTTCTGTATTCTAGAAGGCTGATGGAGGCTCACGAATAAACCTGCAGTTTAATGTAGATGAGGTGGTGACCATGCTTACAGAATTCCCTCCTAATAAAGTCCCTGGACCAGATGTGGTACCTAATGATTTATTAAAGAGCAATTTGATCATTCGGACACCAGTATTAATGAATATTTTCAATAGATTAAACTCTGAAACCCTACCAGCTTCATGGTCTTCCTTCATAATTGTACCAATTTTTAGGAAGAGAGATCGATCCAACCCAAGATGCTGTGACCAATCTCTCTCATTTATTCTATTGTAAAAGTGCTGGGGAGAGTGGTCTTTGACCAGATCAGGGAATGGAACAATGACAAGAATGTATAAAGTTTGTGCTAATATGGGTTCAGGGAGTGTCATGGTACAGCGGAAAAGTGTTTGAACCTTTAATTGATTAGCAGTAAACTTGTTGTGGCTAAACACTGCCCACTGTACCAGGCCTTTATGGACCTGTCCACTGCATTTGACTGCATGAATAGATCTAAATTGTGGTCACTACTTACTGTGAAAGGCATGGACACAGGCTATGCCTTCCTTTAACCGAAATCTAACTGCTAGGGTCAGATTTGAACTGAATAGGGAATGCACATAACTGTTTAACCTTGATACAGGAGTCGTTCAATGGTGTATTATAGTCCCAATTTGATTTTATGTTCTATATTTATGAGTTGTGCCAATATTTGAATTACTGTGGACAAGATGTACAGATGATTGGAAATTTACAGATGCCGGCAATATTCTTTGTCAATGGTGCAGTATTGGTGGCTTGTACGCCAAAGAGTTTATGGAATTTACTCCAAGGTCTCTCAAGATATATGAAGGACTTAGCCATAGATATTTTTATGCTAAATTGCATGTTATCGTTTGTGGCTGAAAGAAATTGTGACTGAACCCCATGTACGTCGATTTTAATATGTTATCCAAGGTGTTAAGCTTTCCATACCTAGGAGTTAGATTTGAGACATCTGGCTTATGGCATGCCAATATTTCTACCAGATATATGAAATATATCTAATCAATTGGTGCACTTATTAGATGTCTATGAAACACAATATGTTCCAGAAGCAGCATTAGGTGCCGGTGTTTGGGGATTTGCCAGTGTGAATAGTGTCTAGGTTGAAGAAAAACATTTCTGCAAGAGACTTTTATCACTGCCTCCAAACTGCCCTCATTTTGTCTGTCATGAGGAATTGGGTCTTACCTCTATGGAAGACCTCATTAGGCTTACACCGCTTTCATTATGGCTATCACTATATTTGGAGTAATCTCCGTGCCTTGTTTAATCAACAGGATCGATGGTTGAGCATACCATAACTATCTTACTTCCAACCTTCATTCTGTCAGTTGGGCAGGTCTAAATGTTTTTACAAACTCTGATCATATACTGAAGTCTGATAAACTTGGGCTCAATCATGCATTTAGGAATGTTATGCGCCGCAAAAGAGACCTCAGAGAAACTTCCACAGTAAGAACAAAAAATACCTATATTTACAGACTACCTTAGATTTAGAACCCTACTTGCTGTATACCACAAGCCAGTCGGAGAGATATTTACTGCTGAGATTTAGAACGGATTCCATTTGTACTTTGCTCTGCTTCCCACTGGGCTGCTTTTGGAGTGATAACCCCCCTCCTTGCCCTTGCAACCAAGTATCACAGCAAACTCTGATCCCTTTACCTTTTTTTGCAAATTTTATGAAAAATACACTAGATTGCTTTTATTACCTTTTGTAAAATTGCACAGTCTTAGGTTATGTAGACCAGCACATCTTTTTTTAATGACTCTTAAGGATAAAAAAACACATTTTGCTGTTTCTAGATTTCTAAAAAGTACTGTATGTTGAAGCAAATCCGTGCGCATTAACTTTATATATCTGTTTGTTTCTATTTATTGCTGTAATGTAATCTGTTTTTCTTAATGATTAAGTCTCTTAATCAACTAAAGTTTGGTTGATTGAGTCGATTGGTTCATTTTACTTTCTCTTACATTGATGCACAGATATCTCAGTCCTCCATAGTGCCAATTTACATAAGGGAGGTATTGATGGAGAAGAGAGAATGTCCACTTTCCAATCATACCTCTCCCTAGTGGATTCCTGCATTGACATCATTATAGGAGAGTGATGGTGATCTGCAAGTAGCGATTCACCCACAAAGCACGAGAGATTTGCTTATGAGTGGGGAGTGCCCCCCGGGCAATTCAATAGTCTTACTGCTCTGCAGGGGCATATAGTAAGACTTTACCCCAATCTGCCTCCGGGGGGCTGAAAAACTACTAGACATATGCAGGAGAGACCAGAGTATTGTGCCTCATGTGGATCCCACCATATTTCTTTACACAAAATGCCCTGCAAACCTCAAACATTACCTAAAATAATGCATTTCCCTTTAATTTCTATACCAAAAACTTACCATATCTGCAGAGATCCTCAAAATTTCTACGACTCAGCATTCCCACACTTGCTCTGATAAAAACACTACCCCACTTGTGTCAGTGGGCCTCGCACAAGCGACAGGAAAGACCCAAAAACACAACGTGGAGACATCAACATTTCCAATCAAGCGAAGATCTGGGGTGGCAATGGTCTAGCTGTGGTAATTGCCCCCAGAATTGGCTGCTAACCAAGGGAACCCTACCAAATCCAGATATGTCTGAAAACTAGACACCCAGTAGAGTCTGTGGTTTTCTTACCCACAATGGCCCCCAAACCTCAAACTTTCCTAAAATCACACATTTTCCTTGCATCTCAGTGACATAGTCTTATGGAATCCTCAGGGATCCACAAAATTCCTACCACCCAGCATTCTCTTAATTGTCCAAATTGTAGGAAATGTGGTTATTAGTTGAGAAAGGTGGGAACCCTACTCAAATAATAAATGCAATCCTTGTTAGGTGAACCACAGAAGTTATTAAATTAACTTGTGCTTAACTCCCTGATAGCAAAGCTTTTAGGAAAAAAATGCTCACAGAAACACAAAATACCACTTTTGGTGATCTGGTCACCCTAGACTGGGGGAAGAGTCCCAAGTTTAGGCCGACTACAATAGAGCATGTGTCAGATATAGGGACATGGTTAGACCCATTGAAGAGATCTGTTCAAGTTGGATGAGGTTTCCAGGAGGAAGCCTTTGAAGCAAGGAGATGGTCAAGCATTGCAGACATTCATTGTCGTAGTGTGTTAGACCTGGCACATTGGCGTGGGTCTCCTTTCCATTTTTTGCTGTTGCCTCGTGTTTTTGCTGATTATAGATGCTTTGGGCACTATGCCACTGCTGTGTAGTGCCACAGTGCAGGTACTCCTTATGGTAAATTGATGAATGGATTAGTAATTCCATGATTGGTTGGTTTTGGTTTACTTGTCAGACACTAGTACAGTGCACTGAGTGTGCCCAGGGCTTTTAAACCAAATGCTGCTGGTGGGCTTCCAGTACTGGTTGGGCCACCCACAGAAGCAGCTTGTAAAAGTGTGTCTCAGGTTTGCCATTGCAGAGCCTGTGTGCAGTCTGGTACTGCCATGTTGACTGGACAAGTGCACCCACTTGCCAGTCCCTAAACCTTCCCTTTTCTGCATATTAGTCACCCCTATGGTAGGCCCATGGCAGGGTGCGTTGTAGGTAAAAGGTAGGACAAGCCCTGATGTGTGTGGCATATCCTAATAGTGAATTACAGCCATTTTCGTGTTTCACTATTGCAAGGCTACCTTTTCCCCCATAGACCAGAATGGGCAGTTTGAATATTACATCTTATAATCCTAACTGACTCAGGGAACTAGGTAGAAATTCGAGTTTAGTATGCCTGAACTCAAAATGATAAAATGCATCTTTTAGTGAAGTTGGTTTTAACATTTTGTGTTTGAAAATACCACTTTTAAAAAGTATGCATTTTCTTGTCTAACCATCCAAGCCTGCCTCTGCTAGGTTATGTATTCCCTGTCTGGAGTTTGAGTGACAAGGGCTGGGGAATTCCAGGAGACAGGGTGAGACAGCACAGGGTTGAATAAAGAGATCTGCCTGCAGATGGGAGGGAGGAGTTGCACCTGGGACCTGAATAATGCTGGCTCCACCTCCTGTGGTGAGTCAGATGTCCCTGCCCTGCACTGTGGAAGGAAAGAAGGAGTCCTGTAAACAGAGTGCTCCAGGATTGACCAGAACTGGTTTGGACTAGGCAAAGGCCTCTCTGCCTTTAGAGAGCAAAGAGAAATGGTGTATAAAAGAGGGGACCCATACCCCAAAACCTTAGATCACTTCTGGGAAACAAGAAGAAACCTTTGCTGAGGTGAGGAACCAGAGAGACTGAGGAGAGACTATCCCTAAGCTGAAGTGCTGGTTGGGGGATTGGTCTGCAGTGGTTGCCTGACTGCCAATGAAAGGAGTGAGGAACTTTGTGTGTACTTTCATCAACTTGTGAAGGATCTCCAAGGGCTTGAGAAAGAGCTAGCCTCCTTCTGAAGTCTCAGGGACAACAGACTTCACCCACCAGCTCCCCAAGAGTTCTTTGGAAGTGCCTGCAGTTGTGTTGGGCTTTCTGAGGGACTGTGTGTCGCAAAGAGCTGGAAGCGCAACTCACGAAGGAGAAGCGTGTCACCGAACTGTCGCAGTCGCTTCACAACGGAAAAGCGCCTCGCATCACCAGAGAAGATGATCAGCCTCGCACCAGATGCCGCTGCATCAACGGAGAATTGTGTCGCCGCTGCAGCCGCTGTCGTCGCATCCCTGGGAAAGCGTGTCACAGCTGCAAGCTGTCGCATCATTGCCGAAGCACCTCGCATCGCAAGAGAAGAGGATCGGCGTCACATCGGACGCTGCCGCATCACCGGGAAGCGTGTTGCAGGGCCTGTCGCGGCTCAGAAGAATCATTGAGTTGACGCATGGCCGTCGGGCGTACACGCATCATGTTGCATCCAAGAGAAGACTCCATCTTTGTTTCCTTGCACCAGATCTTCATCGCATCACGGTGTTGCAGGCTGCATTGCTAAGGAAGCGCAGTAAGAAACCGATGCATCACCTCCCCTCGCAGAGAAGAACCGATGCATCCCCTACGCATCAGTAGGGACCCGACGCATCACCGTTCTTGCGTGTAAGGAACCGACGTATCACCTTCCCTGAAACACTTTCATTGTATAGTGTTATGCATCCTAAGGTACATTGACTCAAAGTGTCGCATTTTGCATCTTAAGAGAACTAAGCTATTTCCACCATTTTTAAAGTACAGTATTGTGGATTTTTGTTGTTTGTGGTCTTGTGTATGAAGTCTATATAAAAATACTTATTTTTATACTACAACTTGTGTGGTGTCCATCTGTAGTGTTGTCACTGGGTTACTGTATGTGTTCACAAATGCTTTACACACTCCCTTTGAGATAAGCCTGTCTGCTCGTGCCAAGCTACCAAGGGGGTGAGCAGGAGTTATTTAAGGAGTGTATCCCCTAACCCTGACTAGACGCAAGTGTCCCTACTTGGTCAAAGGTACCTACCTCTGCCAACTAGAGACCCCCAAATCTAACATAGTGCAAAGAGCCAGTCTTCGCCGGAGCTTCACTTTGGCTTCTCCTGGTGGATGGTTGCTGTCAGCACCAAGGACAGGTCCCATTTTACTGATATGTGCAGAGTGCCTCTGGTCGCATGATGAGGAGGTACTGTTGGAGCTTTCCATTGGCTGTCTTTGGGTGTGTATTGTTTCACAGGAGGAAGGGGCACTAAGGACATGGTATTGTCTTTGCCGATGGTGTTGCCTACCCTTTCTTCATCCATAGTCAAAGTGTTGGTTTCACATAGCACAGATAACATATAGGTTGTAGGTTTAGTTTGTAAATAGAAGGGCAAATCTTTGATTTTGATCATGTTGGAAGATATACAAACCTGAGAAATGTGCTGTTTTTGAAATTATGTTTTACTGTTCTGTTGTGTTGACACTGGGACCTTTATGTAGTATGGTTGTTTAATGTATGAATGAGGATTGGATGGTTTTGGCCAAATTTGCGGAAGAGGATAGCTGTGTTGGTGTGCCAATTGAAGGAAGTTTGGATTGTAATGTATATATCTATTTGTATATAGTTTGTTTCAAGTATTTTGTATGTATTGTTATGCACAAAAAATCACGTATTTTGCAAAAATAATGAAGGCAAAAAAAGTTGAATAAATAATTGGATGGTGCAATTTAAAAAGCAGACTTTTATGTTTTGTTCGTAAAGTCTTCTGAAAAGAATTTCTAGAAGTTATTCTCAGTATTGGCAATTGTTTTGTTCTATAGTGTTTGCAGCAGGCAGGAAGATGCCAGCAGTAATGAAGGTGTGCTTGTACAGAAGTTTGTCATTTGTTATCTTTCTGTTTGTCTTTCTGTTGATATTCATATTGAGTGAATTGGTAAAGCGCAACATATTCCCTGAGACGTCTTGGCGCTGAATGTGATCAATGAGGAGAGTGCATTAGTTGGAGAAAATACAGGTTTTCAGAGATTTTCTGAAGGCCAGGAGAGGGGTTGAAAAATTCAGGGACTGAGGGAGACTATTCCTTTTAAGGGCAGTACATCTGATGAAACTCCCACCTCCCCAGGACATACACTTGTGGGGAGGGACTACCAGATTTGTCGAGTTACTGGAGCATAGAACTCTGCTTGAGGAATACCATTTATGGTTATTCTTGAGGTAGTTAGGGCCAATTTCATGAATTGCCTCGTATGCTAGGCAGAAAATCTTAAAGGCAATATGCCAATCAATACGCAGTCAGTGTAGCTTACTTAAGGCCTGGGATGCTGACTCAAACCTGGGAATGTTAAAGAGCATCCCTTCTGTAGTGGTTTGCATTGTCTGGAGTTTTTTCAGTGATATTTTCTGTAAATTTTGGAAAAGTCCGTTACAATAGCCCAATCTTGCCAGAATTAGAGCTGTAACCATGGTCTTTAATGATTCGAAGGCCATGAAGTGTGCACTTTTCTTTATTATCCTCAGAATTAAAAAAGAGGACGAGATGACCGAGTTAACTTGCTCTTTATATGTTAGCTTGTCATCTATAAGAACACCCACATATTTCACCTTTTTCATGGGTACAGGTAGATCCCCAAGATCACGAGGCCATGAAGAAGGGGACCAAAACGAAACATCATTCCTGAAAAGCATCACTTCCGTTTTGGTTGATTTTACCTTCAGACAATTGTTGCTCATCCAATTACTGACTACCACCATGCAATTGCAAAATGTCTCAGCTGTGTTTTGGATTTCATTAGTGACCAACATAATTATCTGGGTGTCATCAGCCCTGGCGCTGGACGTGGGTAGGTCCCACTCTGTAGAGCTCCAATTTGGAGGCTACTGCCTTCCGTCACTGCTGCAGTTGGTTTGGATGCCCTGGTTGAAGCCCTTCTTCTAGAACTTAGAGGTTCACAAGAAGGACGTTTACTCCCACTCCGGAATACTGTCCCCCTTTTTTGGAATATCTCGGAATCCATACCGTAGGAACGGTATACCTTAGGAAAATATATTGACTGTTTCCTCCATCACAGAGTAAATTAGGTATCCCTTCACCCCGGTCCTGCAGAAACACCACTCATCCGTTAGGAGAATATAGGCGTGAAACATGTTGACCTTTTAACCAGTCCATTCAACACTGTCACTCCACACCACACGCACTGAGCTGCAGCAGGTTTAATTTTCCTTGCCAGCCTTGACTCTTGCAGTCCTTTTTTTAGCCATAGCATTAGTGGCCAGCCATTAATGTACTTTGGTACACTCATAGCTATTTTTAAAAACACCACTTACACCACTCTACTCACTATTCCCCTGCCCCACCTGCCTCATCACACAGGGCCTACCGGTTTACCAACAAAAAAGACCTCCTGTAAAGACCCCCCTCCGGGGCCCAGTGCGCATTGCAGTGCTGACCCAATGAGCAGCTGCCCTGTGATGAAGCATGACACCCCTCGGGGTGTGTGAGGGCCCTTGCTCCTTTTGGAGCTCTCCCCTCCCAGATGTGTGACCTTTCTCTGACCTGGTGATCTCCCTTCCCCTTTCTTCCCCTTCCAACCATGCAGGAACTGCATACTAGCTTGGTTAAACTGTCATCAGCGTAGGTCACCAATGAAAATCTGAAGGACTTTATCAGACTGGCCTGGGGGGTAACATAGATATTGAAGTGGGCCGGGCTCAATGATGAGCCCCGAGGAACCCCACACGGCACAACAAACAGCTATGAAGTGAATCCCTTGTGAGTTGCTGTTTAAGTCCTGTCTGTAAGAAATGAGTGAAGAAGTGCAATGGCTGTGCCTTTAATCTCAATGACTTGCAAAGAGTCAATCAGACAAGTATGATTGCCCATATCAAAGGCTGCAGACAGGTTCAGTAAGAAAAGGGCTGCTCTGCTACCCTTATCTAAGAATGATCTAATTTCCTCTGTGGCTACAGTAAGCGCAGTATCCAAATTGTGGTCACTCCTAAAAACAAACTGAGTCTCATCAGTTAGTCATTTGTTTCAACATATGAAGACAGTTGGATATTCATAGCTCTCTTGAATTGTGGTCACTCCTAAAACCAAACTGAGTCTCATCAAGTTAGTCATTTGTTTCAACATATGAAGGCAGTGGGACATGCATAGCTCTCTTGACTAACTTCGCTGGAAATAGGAGTCTAGAGATAGGTCGGTCGTTATTGGCATCCTTTGGATTTTGGTTGCGTTTTTTTAACACTGAGAGTACCGCAGCCTTTTCCATGGCTTCAGGAAAACTCAAGTGTCAAATATAATATTGAAAATTGTCATTAAAAAATGTGTGACGGCATCGGGCACAAGTAGAACTATGTGAGGTGGACAGGGATCTGATGGGGACCCAGACTTAATGGTGTAAATCATCTGTCTGACTTGATCCATGGAAAGGTGAATGAATTCTTGGAGAGTGGATTGTTCGCCTTCCGAAAGTAGGTCAGAGACCTGGTCACTAGGAGTAAATGTATACATTTTTTTACCTTTACTTCATTCTGAAAGAACGTGGCAGGGCATCACATAATTCCTGACTGCCATCAACTGTATTTGCAGCAGATGGTGTGGTAAGTTTGGTGATCGTTTGGAAGAGTTCCTTAATGGAGTTTTTAGAAGACTCGATTTGCTTGGTAAAAAATTACGATTTTTCTTTTCATAGTAGGCTTTTATAGTCTACAATGCATGTATGTGTACTTGACATTTATAACTGTGTAATGTTTCCTATTTTTATTTGATTTTCTGTGCTACCTCATTTAACACTTCTTCAAACATTTGAATAGTTGTTTGCTTACATTTGAACCTTCTTTCAGTGTGACCAGGAAAATGACCTGGGTTTTTCCCACCCTCAGAGTTATTTAATACAGGGGTATTGGAAGGTTTTACTTGGGGAAAATCGTGGCCATCACTAGTTCGACCCAGCTGGTCCCCTTTAGAAATTAGGTATTACAGGAGGAAACAGAAATCCCAGTCGGATTTCCTAGGTGATTCCTCACTTTCCACTTGATTTTCACACAGAAAGTTCAGCTACTTTCAGCAGCTAAAACCTCAGAGTGAAAATAAACAGATCTTTGGAAACAATAGGTGTGGGACAGGAAGGCAAAACTGAACCAGATAGGGGCCCGCGATGAATGCCTCCCGAGGGTGAGACCACCAAGGAAAGGGGCCAGCGAAGCCCACACAAATAAATGCAGGCAATTGGCCATGTGCTTCAAAATGCCCAATCCAGGAGAAGGGCCCAGCAGTCAAGGAAGCACGGAGTTGGTCTCGCCAGCAAGCTCTGAGGGTGGAAGTCACTGAAGGGCCTTGCTGGGCAACCATGGGGATTTGCTGCATGATGCGGCAAGGAGCCTGCAGCCGTTTTCAGGATCAGGGCCACAAGGGGCACGCATCACTTTACGAGGCCGAGAGCTGCTGTGCTCTCTGCTGACTGCCTGTACTCGCTGCCTGTATCCTAATTTAATACCACACAACAATGCAGAAGGAAGGGGGGTGTCTTCGTTCCGGCTGGCTAACTTTTGAGGTAGTGCAGCTGCCGCTCTACCCTGGTGCCGGTTTCTGTGAGGGGGCCCCTGTTAGTGTTAGGCCGGCTGTGCTCCAGTGGGGGCAGTGCATCTCCCATGGGAAGAAGAAGAGGAGCCGCCAGCAATGAGAGATTGAGGTAGAAGCTTGCCAGGTACAGAACCTATGAATAAGGATGCAAGGATGTGGCACCAGCACAGAGGAGGCAGCGCAAGCTGCCCAAGGAGCAGGAGAATGGGGCTCCTGACCCATATGAAGATCTGCAGGTCCTGCTGGAGAAGGCAACCGGACTTGATGCCAGCAGTGGAAGAGAGTGGGTCAGGGAGCAAGTTCTGGTCCAGCTGGATTATGGGCCTGCTAAAATGCACAGGCTGACCCCGGCCACTCAGCACAAAAACAGATTACAGAACACTACAGAGGTCCTCAAACCTATTTGGAGGAGGCCTGTACCTGGAACGGCAGCCTCCTCCAGAAAGCACGAGGTGATCCGCGACCAAAGAGGGGCTAGGGCCCACAAGAAGGAGTACCAGTCTGGGTGCAAAAGGTAGGAGGCAATACGGCCCTTCCTGAGGGAGGAGGACAGCGGCTCAAGGGACAGCAGCAAGGACAGTGAGGATGACCAGCAAACGGCACCTGTTGCCAACAAGGCAGCGTCCACAGGGTTGCATGCAGAAGGAGGGGACAGTAAAGAATGGTGATCAGCAGGCACAATGAGCAGGAGTTGAGGTGCAGACAGGCAAGCATGTGCAGCAACAGGGCTCCATGGTGGCGTTAGGGGGCATTGCATATTATGGTACACAAAAGCACATCACCAACTCCATGATGGAAGATGTGGTAGGGCAGCTGGGTACCACCTCTTGTTTCCAACATAGTCCAATTGGGGATCTGGGGTCGTACCAAGGAGGGCAGGGCCTTTGTGGCAGTTGGTCATAGGTCCACAGTTCCATTCCCCATCGCCCTTTCGAAGCATGCCATAGTGGTCACAGCCCAGGTTGGGGAACCCATTTTCCTCAAGTTACTATCCAGTAACCTGGCCAGGCATGAATCCCTGGCACAGCCGGGGCTCCTCAGGGTCCCGTGTCCCCACTTTCCCCACTTGGTCAGGTGCCCGTCATCTCCTCTCGAGTATTGCTGCCTGAGGTAGCTGGTTGTGGCACCTGACCAAGTGGGGTAAGTGGGGTTATGGAAGCCCTTAGCTAGCAGGCCTCAATATGCAATTTTAAGTGTAAAGTTACTCAGAATTGTAGGCTTACAGACTCACCCTGTTCCTGAAAGAAGGGACTGGAGCATTAGTTATGAGCATAGGTTACTACTGCCAAACAAGAAACAGTAATAAAGCCCATAACATATATGGCCAAACCTGATATTGCAACACCCTGTCATAACAATAAATGGTGGTGAGTACTTAAAAAAACAGCTTCATGACCTTTTGCTCATGGAGAAATAAGGCTTCTCTGCTTTGTGGGGACTTTTCTACAAAAATGAACTCCGGGGTCCTAACGGCCCACAGCCAGTTCTCAGTCGATCTCTCCACCCTAGGCCTGCACATGTCTCTCTTGTCCTCCTCTTTCTTGCGAGGTCAAATCTAGCCCTGATTGGTGCAATTCGAGAACTGAGAAAATATCGATGAACTCCTTGCATCAATTCCTTTCCTTAACTGCAAGGCGAATGAGACTGGCTAGCCCCGTTTCTCATGTTGTGATAGGAAGGTCCCCATGGGAGGGCCGTTTTACCTCGATCTGCCGAAGTGAATACCCCTCCAACCCGGGCCCTGGTGGGGTCAGTCTCCCCAGGGTGCGCTGTGTTACTGGGGGTTGCGTTAGCGGCTCCTTTGCTCTTTAGCCAGCAGGGCAGTCACACCGGACAGATTGCGAGTGGAAGCAAAGAGTTGGGCTCACAAGCAAGCTGCAAGGTTCAAAATCACCGAAAGGCCTTGCTGGGAAACCGTGGGTATTTTCTGCATGAAGCGGCAAGGAGCCTGCAGCCGTTATCAGGATCAGGGCCACAAGGGGCACGCAGCCCTTTACGAGGCCGAGAGCTGCCTGTGCTCTCTGCCCACTGCATGTACTCGCCGCCTGCATCAGTGTCTAATCCCCACAACAATGCAGAAAAAAAGGGGGGGGAGTGTCTTCAGTTCGGCTGGCTAATTGTTGAGGTAGCGCAGCTGCTGCTGGACTGTGGTGCCGGTTTCTGTGAGGAGACTCCTGCGAGTGTTAGGCCAGCTGTACTCCAGTAGTATTTTAAACTTATATAGGTGTTTTAAATGTAGATAAAAAGAGGAGATTCCACAGCATTGATAACTTAATTTTGAATTATATTTTTAATACATTTGAATATATTTAACTAAATTAAAATGATTTTGCTGAAGTTTTAATTAAAAAATAATTTCCCACCTAAAGTTAAAACATTATTTTATAATGCATTAACAACCTTTGAAAGTGATAGATAGACTTAACCACAAATTATTTATTTATATTTTATTAAAATGTAATCCAGCATTAATTTTTAAATTAAAAAAAGTTTGCCGAATAGTTTGAAAATAAAATAATAAATGTATTTTTTTAAATATTTTTCTTAATATTAAGTTAAATGTAGTTATCATTTTAAACTATTTTAAATAATGTAATGTAACATTATTGCCTATGGGGTTTTGCAACCGTTACAACAATGGGATTCAGAATGATGTTGATAATGTTGTGATGTGAATCTGATTTGAGATTGCGCAAAACTTTTCTGTTTAAATTTGTGTTGGGCACTTGGTTGTAGTGCTGGAAGGCAGTTTCGGCTTGTGGTCAATGCCATGGCTCATATTTGGTAGAATGAAGGGTTGCATCAGCAGTGATAATATTAGTGGAAGTGTGCTGGTAAAGCAGTTAGTCCTTGGGCCCCTTACATGGAGACCTATAACTGTAGGTTAAAAGCATTACTGCACAGTAGATGCACCAAAGGTTCGCCAAAGGAAAGTCTTTCTGTGCACATCCACGTCTAGATCCATCTAGTGTTGTGCGCAAAACCCTTGACCTGATGCTATTGGGGTTCCCTCTTTCATTACTTACACCTCCATGGAATTATTAAACCTGCAGCCAAGAGGTAAGTAAAATATGCTATGATCCCAACAGAACTGTATTACAAATCTCAGCATATAATTTATGGTTTACCTTAACTCCCTGTCTAGGCAATTCCTCAAACAAAGTACTAATAACACTCTTAACAACTCTAATCAAACCATCAAAGGCTACCTTTTCTTTTTAATCCCAGTTCTATGGTCAAAAACAATCCTTAAACATTTGAACTAATTTATTCCCATAATCCTTTTTCTTTGTGGCATCTGATTTCTGGAGAATATTTCCTCTTTGACATGGAGAAACCAACAATCATAAGTCTTTCTATAAAAAGCTTAAAATGTGACTTTTTTCAAGAACTAATAACCACGTTGTTCGGTGGTCAGGCTCTAAGGTGCCTGGTCACAAACTGCATTTTGTAGTAAGCTTAACAGTACTACAATAGTTGTAGAAATGTACTACAAAATGCTATACACAAACATAAGTGCAGAGTTTACATCTCTGCCTCTCTTATCTTTTTCTGTGAGAAGATCTTCGCCTGACTGCAGAGTCTCTGCAGAAGTAAGTGTACATTTTGGTAGTAAATGTGGGAGGTATATACTGGAGTGGCTGGAAAATGGAGAATGTTTACTATTAAGTTGGAGGGGATTAGAAAAGAATAAGGAGGGATTTAGGAAGGGACATGCACCTATCCACAAAAGAGTAAGCCCTTTGCTACACACTAACTGTACTTCTAAAGCCACTAGAGCCAAAAAGGGACTCAAACAGTAGTAAATTACTCCAAGTCAGGGATCAAATAAGTCCAGCACCAAGCATGACCAACCACTGACACTGCAACACGCTCCCGTAAAAACTAACAGATTGGTATTTAAAATAAGGCCCATAGAAAATAATGTTAAAGTAAAATAAATTATTTAAAATTATAAATAAATATAATGTAATGTTACAAAAAATATCTAAAAATGAAGTATTATGTAATTTTAAAATAAATATGTAACATTATTTTACAATAATATTTAATATAAAAAAATGAACATAACGTTTTTGCTCTACATTTACGGTAAAGATATAATATTATTTGCAATAATATTTAAAATAACTATATTTATACTAACTTTTTCCAAGTTTTTAAAACGTTTTTACTTTTCCCTATACTTTACCACACGGGGATCTCCACACAATGCTTCAACATAGGGAGATCTCTGCACTCGGGTGGAGATCTGTGTTTTGTAAAATATAGGAAAAAGTTCACTATACTTTACCAAAGGGTGAGCTCTACCATGGTCGTGGAGATCTCCATATGGTACAGTATAGGGATGCATTCAAAAGTATTTTAAACTTATATATCTGGTCAGGCTCTAAGGGGCTCTAATAGGCCTGGTCACAAACTGCATTCTGTAGTAAGCTTAACAGTACTACAATAGTTATAGAAACGTACTACAAAATGATATACACAAACGTTGACATCTCTGCCTCTCCTATCTTTTTCTATGAGAAGATCTTCGCTTGACTGCAGAGTCTCTGCAGAAGTATGTGTACATTTTGGTAGTAAATTTGGGAGGTATATACTGGAGTGGCTGGAAAATTGAGAATGTTTACTATTAAGTTGTAGGGGATTAGGAAAGAGTAAGGAGGGCTTTAGGAAGGGACATGCACCTATCCACAAAAGAGTAAGCCCTTTGCTACACACTAACTGTACTTCTAAAGACACTACAGCCAAAAAGGGACCCAAACAGTAGTAATTTTAAAATACATATGTAACCTTATTTTTCAATAATATTTAATATTAAAAAAGGAACATAACATTTTTGCTCTTCATTTACGGTAAAGATATAATATTAATTTGCAATAATATTTAAAATAACTATATTTATACTAACTTTTTCCAAGTTTTTAAAACTTTTTTACTTTTCCCTATACCTTACCACACGGGGATCTCCACACAATGCTTCAACATAGGGAGATCTCTGCACTCGGGCGGAGATCTGTGTTTTGTAAAATATAGGAAAAAGTTCACTATACTTTACCAAAGGGTGAGCTCTACCATGGTGGTGGAGATCTCCATATGGTACAGTATAGGGATACATTAAAAAGTATTTTAAACTTATATATGTATTTTAAATGTAGAAAAAATAGAAGATTCTACAGTATTGATAACTTAATTTTGAATTACATTTTTAATAAATTTGAATATAGTAAACTAAATTAAAATTATTTTGCTGAAGTTTCAACTAAAAATATATTTTCCCACCCAAGGTTAAAACATTATTTTTATAATGCATTAATGACTTTTAAAAGTGATATATAGACTTAACTAACATTAGTTTAATTATATTTTATTAAAATATAATCCAACATTAATATTTAAATTAAAAAGGTTTGCTGAAATGCTTTAAAATATAATAATAAATATATTTCTTTTGATATTTTTCTTAATATTAAGTTAAATGTAGTTATAATTTTTAACTATTTTAAATCATTTAATTTACCATTATTGCTTATGGTTTTTTAAAGTACTCCCCATCACTGATTGTTATGACAGGGTGTTGTAATATCAGGGGCTGGCCATATGTGGTAATAGCTTTATTACGGTTTCTTTTTTGGCAGTAGTAACCTATGCTCATAACTTAGGGGTCCATTACGATAGCAGGCGGACTTTGGTACTCGGGACCGACCGTCAGAGGTGCGGTGGTCCCGCCATGGCAATCAGGATGCCACCACCACGGTGGCGGTGGCATCCCGTATATATTTCATTGTGGTGGGCGGTGCTGTAAGCAGCACCCGTCACAATGCAATATATGCATGTTGTGCATTGGCATGCACAACGTGACAGGCACTGCGCGGTGCCTGCCACCTTGTGTATGACAATGTTGGCGGGGTACCATGGGTAACCCCCAAGTGCAGCCCCCCACCCCTCCACCGCAATGACCCCCCACAGTAAACACTGCATGTCTTTCCATCGCGGAGTCTCCGCCATGGAAAGACATTGAACGGCCAACCTCATAATCAGGCACCGCCATCATATTGCAGGCCTTTTCTGCCCAGTAGGCAATTGACTACCGGCGGAAAAACGGCGGGCAGTCTTTCTGTCTGCCGCGGTATTCCCCGGGCGTAATAGGCCGTCTGGCGGGGTGTTTTGGCAGGCGGATTGCAATCCGCCCGCCATGCTAATGGGCCCCTTAGGCTGCGGTCCCTTTTTTTGGGAACAGGGTGAGTCTGTAAGTCTACAATTCTGATTAACTTTACACTTACATTTTGTGAATAGTCCAAAGTAGTAAAGTTACTGAAAAATGTAGAAGTAAATTGCACATATAAATTACTCATAATTATAAGTCACCTTTGTGAATAGCCACCTAGGTCTTCAGCGCTAAGACTCCATTTGGGTAGCTGTACGCACTATGCAAAACACATATTCATTCATAGATTTCTTGATTCATTCAGGTTTCTGCTAGTTCGTTTGTGTACTTGGCATTTGTGATAGGGTGGAATGCTCTCTGCTTTGCAGCCTCATTTAAAAACGCTTCTTACATTTTGAAGAATTTTATGCATACGTTTGATGGGCACATTTCCTTCTCCATCCACAGCATAAGAAAGACTGCACTGTTTACTTATGAACTATTTTTGCCTAATTGCTTTGCACCATTGGAGGTGGTATAACTTTCCCCACGCGCTCTTTATTAAATCTCCTAATTGGCACAGAGGAAACATTGATTCGCCGTCTTCAGGCATGCAGGAGCATTTCAGAACATTAAGATTTGCCACAATAAAATGTAATGGATCTCCCTTTGAGAGACACCGGTTACTTAAACTGTTTTCTCCGAAAACAAGCTGCCGAGGCAGCATCGACCGACCCATGAATTCTTTAAAGGCTCGAAAGCAAGGTTTGGGAAAACGCCGTGTCGTTAAAATACTATTTGCCGGTGGGAGGTTTGGGTAATTTGATTTTGTTGTTGTTCCTCACCGAAGTCACATAGCATGTGTGTATAATAGCTGCATTCACTGTAAACACGCAGTTTTTCGATCTAGGTAATGCAATGTCTGCCGGCTTTCCCTAACTCCTTCCGTCCCTCTCCTACTGCAGAGATGGGCTGATTATGTGTTTATCCGTGATGGAAGAGTCAATAAGTGAGCATCTATTCAATGTCATCAGTAATACCATTTGTCATTTAAATAGTAAATTTCAGGCCCGAAGCAGTACTGAGTCTGAACTGCTTAAAATGGCTAAATATGATGCCGAGAAGATGTTTTCCTCAGCAAAGAGGGCGCATAAAGCCACATTTGTCTTTAGCTCTCATTCTGAGAAACAATATGCACAGACATCTTCTTGGTTTACTGTACTCCTGTTATAAAGCCTCCTTCGACAGCATACATTATACAAAACCACTATTAAAAAGGAGATAATTAGGTAGGTGTTTGCTATGGGATTAATCAGTCAATCCATGTTTTATTTTATTCAGATAGTGTCATAATTCATCGCAAGGTAAAAGTTTCCCAATACAGCTTGATTTAGGACATATAAGGGGATATTCTCAAAAACGTGTGATAATTACCACAAAATTACCTTAACGCAACTCTTCACATCGCAGTCTATCGCGGCAAAATAACGCTGAGTTAACATGCGATAGGCTCACGATAACGCGTCAAATGTCTGTGATAAAGTCAATGCGACACCTCAAAAATGCAAAACATGAACGCCAAAAAGGTTGCGATGAGGCCAAGTGCTATACAAAAATCTGCAAAAACCAGCGATAGGACCGCAATTCCCACACGTCAAGCGAGAAAAGGCTTAATAAAAGCAGAACAAAAACAAAGGGAAACAAAAACAAACTGCGTAGCACCATGGATGCACCGTGACCGACTGCAGAGGTCAACGCGAACCCCACAAGCCCCCCAGACCAACTACCAGCAAGGAACCTTGGGGTCGGGGAAGGCCAAGGAGAAAAGAAAGAGGAAGACGGGGTGCCACCCGCAGGAAAAGCAGATCAGTGTCACAGAGGTGACAGAACACGACCATCAACTGAACGTCAAGTTGACAAACCTGAATGCATTCAGAGTGTCGAGGAGGTCAATGGAGGAGGCCAAGAGGCGATGGCATGATGTGAAAAGCCAAACCAAGGACAAACCCGCATCCAACAGGAAGGCAGCAACGGCGACAGGAGGTGGGAGTCCTGCGCCACGGGAGGAGCTGGAGGAAATGGAAGCCACAGTCATCAGTGTTGAGACAGTGCAAGGATTTGGGAGTCCAGACACAGCTCGATAGGACCTGACACAACATCAACAAGGTGAATAATGACCAGGGACTGGGGGGCACGGGGAGATGGGCACAATGGCACACATGCACAATGATGTGTAGCACACTGCACACCCACAATGACCCAGGATCATGTCCCTGATCCCCGTGGCTCACTGCTGCACACACACATAGCAATAACAGCACATCTGACGACAATGTGGTACAAAGTAAAACACCGACACTGCAGAACAGAGGTCACAACTGGGTCCGCTCATGCGCAGAAACAGGCCAATCACATCTAACATAGCAGGAAACTGTTAGAAGTAAATGTACGTGTACAACCTCACATCCGTTATGTAGTCCAAATGTCCATTGTTCCGCATCAAATATTCATACAGTCTGCTTGTAAACAAGAACAATGCACCGACATACATGTCAACACAATGTCAACATGCATCTCCCCTTCACATTGTAGAGGGACAAAAAAATACCTCCAGCAGAACAAACCAGACAACTCATCAGTGATGCTGGAGACGACCACCACACTTTCGACACCAATGCCCTACAACAGCTCATGGAAATCTTAGGCAACCCCACCCCAGGAGCAGGGCAGCCAAGCTACATAGAGGACAACCCAGCCCCTGCACAGACCACACAGCTGGAAGCACCCGCCACCACGTCTGGCTCTCAACACTCATCGAGGCAAACATCGCATTCCAATGCCAGGTGTTAGAATGCAAAGGAGGTGGCCGAACAGGTGCGGGTGGGGTCAGAGCTCATGGAAGCTAAACTAGATCAGATACGTGGGTGTCTAAGTCCCATCAGGGACTACCTACAACCCACAAAGGAGACCCACACTGTGACAGAGACACATGCATTTGCACATGTCCTGTAATGAACCACACCCAGAGCCCCGCAATTATCATTCCCACACCCACGCTGGACCCATGTACAATGACCCAGTCTAATCCTCTTACATATTGAGTGGGTGACGACAAAGCTACATGTCCAAGGTCTTACCCGCTGCCTGCGGTGACATGGTTGCATCCACTGTACACAGCACAATGTAATGTTGTAGTGCCTGGGGCCCTCATGCATACATTATGACCACAAGGACACACTCATATAGTTGGTGGAATTGGCTACGGGCACATATGCCCTGCCCCGTTATTGGCAGGGTGACATGTACAGTGACGTCTGTGCTGGATGTGTGTGGGGTAAGTGTAAGCCAGCCCTCACGGAGTGATTGGTGCTGGCAACAACTTGATCAGTGAACAATTTTAAACGGAAACAGAACATACAAGCATTACGAAGACAACTCGGGAGCATCATAGTGGTAGCCAGAGTGTTAGACCTGTCTGCCTCTGGGTAGTCCCTCCTATTAATCATTTATTTTGTCCCCTTTTTGCCCCTCATTCCCCTTTCTATCTTTTTGTGTCCACTAGATTTTTATGGTGTTGGCCTGGGGGGATAGATGCTCTTTTGCCCTCATGATTTTTCACCTCAGGCCTAGGTGCCTTTCATGACTGGAATTCACCCAGTTCAACAAAATAGTGGCTACTAACTGCCACAACTGTCATATCCTTGAATGCCCCATCGGTTAACATTAAGGCCTTCCAGAACCTTCTGGACCCTACTGGACTCCGAGTGGTCAGGCTATATAAGGGTAGAGGTCAGGAAGCCATTTTGTGCAGTACATGGAGTTGGAGGAGATAGGCAGTGGTGTGAGGAGGAGGACGCACTGGAAGCAGTAGTTGTCTGAGTAATAGTCAACCTCTTCAGGAAGACGTTCCCCCTCTGGACCCTGACCAAACCCTCCCATCGGACTCCACTTTCTGTGGGAACCGGCGCAGCTGTGGCGATTGGCCCCTGAGCCCCTCTTGACCCTCTCCCCCAGTTTCCTAACTACTATCTGGGAACTTGCTCCCTTCATTTTCCCTTCGAGGACCCAGCCTACCAGTATTTCGGGAGAGAAGACCAGGGCGAGATCCGTCACCCTACGCCGCCGAAGAGCCACTGGAACGGAGGCGTGTGTTGGCGTAGGTGTTGTTGGGCTGAGCGACTGAGGGAAGTAGCGCTAATCCCAGCGCAGGCCCAGTGGTACGGTTGTAGGAGAGGCGGGGAGCCGGCGAAGCACTGATCCCCCGCGCAGGCTCTGTAGCGGTGAGCGGATCGCCACACGAGGTAGGCGGCGCCTAGCGGGAACACTGCTCACCCGCGCCTGCGCTGCTTCTTGGTCTGGGAGAGAGCCGCGAGGCTCCCGCGGGTGACTACGACTCCAGTCACCCCCGTCTGATACTGTCTCCTGGTGGGCTCTGGAGTGAAGGGCCGGTTACCGACCAAGGAGTAGCTGGAGGAAGGGAGAGCTGGAGCTTTAATTCAGCTTCCTTCAGTTAAACCCAAGTAAGGTGCAGAAAGAGGGGGGGAAAGAGTAACAAGAGTCCGGGGAAACGGCTAAGACTCTGGGAAGGAGTTCTGTCACATCATTTCCCTCAGGAATAACTGTTGGAGGTTCCCCACACCTTTTGAATTCATCGGTTAACTCTGTAACTAACCCTGTCAGGGAAAAGGAGGTCTGTTCAGAAGACCTGTTGGGATAAAGGCTCAGAGGGATAAGTAAAGCAGAGAATCTCCTCGGCGTTGGGAAAGTGACCTGAGACACTGAGGATACCGGGAATTGAGAGTGGTGTATATTTTGGAATTTTCTTACAGGGGAGGAAGGGAAGAAGACGTCGAGATCTCAACCTGTGCTTTATGGCGAATAAGTGATGACAGAGCTGTTTATGTAGTAGTTGTGGACTGAAATTCTGGGATTACTCACTGATTGGGAGGAA
This sequence comes from Lissotriton helveticus, assembly GCF_964261635.1. NCBI lineage: Eukaryota > Metazoa > Chordata > Amphibia > Caudata > Salamandridae > Lissotriton > Lissotriton helveticus. The sequence continues at coordinate 1,224,992,373 of NC_136057.1, forward strand.
GGTGCCATACAGTGGGGGAAGAGGAAATCTACCAGAGTTCCATGACCTTGATATTCCCAAAGCAATAGGCTGGAGTAAGTGAAATATAAAAGTGTAATTGTTCTTTTGGTGTAACCAGGAGACCTCAGCTTGGGGTGGACAATCCATCACTGTAAACGGGGCTATTAGAGTCTGTTAAGAAAGTATTTCCTAAGAATAATTCTATGTTGGAGAATCAAACACTGCTGAACGGGGTTCTCCTAATGTTACTGAGTATGTGGAACGAACTGATAAAAATTGCACAGTGTACCTCATTGTAAACTACTGAGAGAGAGAGAGAGATCAACAAAAATATTTTTATAAACCAGCTCGTATTTTTACACAAAGATTGGTGTAGTGTCATTTTTGAGTGGAATTGCTTGGAGTTACTGCTGGGTTGTGTGCAACCTTTACACATGTGCCTCTAATAGATGACTGTCTTACCCTAGGCCAGGATACCCCGGTGACCTGACAACTCTAGGTCCAACACAGAGTAATTGCAGAGGTCACCCAATATGCAAACAGAAGTGTCCGTGATTTGCAGTGCACTGAGGTTGGGGCACTAGAGCTGAGCATGCCCATGTGAAGAAATTGTCTAGGATTGTGTCCCTTTGGGATATTCCTGCTGGAGCTGTAGTGGGGTGTGTGTGTTACACCTGCATCATCTTCCTCATCATCGTCCCAAGGCTCCTACAGTGTCTGAGGTGACATTGCTGCTTGAGCTCTCCACAGCACAAAACTCAATCAGAAATGGTCTATGAGTTCTGGTGCACTGAGTTAGTGGCACCTGGAGTACTGAGCAGGGCTATCAGGTAGATGATGGCATCCACGACAGGTGTGAGCAACTGCCAGTATTACTGTTTCGACCCTGGCAGTTGGGGTTTGGAGGTGGTCCTGGCGTAGCTTGTGCCTCCTGCGGTGAAGCGATGTCCGGGCCTGTCAGGACTCAATTTGATGTGTGAACCCTGGTGGACCACAGTTAAGGCCGGAGGCAGTGGACAGAGCAGGGCCACAGACACATGGTGTTGTTGACCCCAAAGGCCAGAGGCCATCCAATATCTCATCAGACAGGGTCCCTGACTTGAGCTGCACAGAGTTAGTGGCCAAGGATACACAGCGTCCGGCACAGGCACACCGCCACGGCACGGTGACCTGCGGTTCACTGTGGTAGGGCCACTTGGACTGAGTGGGTCCTCATCGATGTCGAAGGTGATCGTGGCAGAGGGTTGTGGGGGACAGTGGAAGGTGTCTTTCAGGGCATGATGCAGAGGGCAGAAGCTATCCGGAAGTGGCAAATTGAGGAATGGAATGCTACTGCCTCCATTTCACCACCAAGTCAGCATCAGCTACATGAGGATGAAGATAACCCCCAAGCCATAGACTCAGATGCCACCAAAGTTCAACCAGAGAGTGTCCATGAATGTCGGGAAACAGACTTAGTGGCCCCGGTGCTGAGAGGGGATGCAGTCTGCGATGAGGCCGGTACAATGATACGTACTCTGCCATTGCTATATCAAGACTCAGTCCCAACCACAGTGTAGGCAGAAGGCAGTGGTCAGCAGGGGCCCACAGCCACGTGTCGTTGGCTCGCAATGCACAGAGTTCGTGACACCAGGGCAGTTGTTGGTTGTGTTCGATCACCTCCGTAACGATGATCCATTTTGCTCCTGGCTGAAAACCATCTTCCTCTCACACCTCTCCTTGTGTGCAATGATATGAACGTTGCCATGAAGAAATCAAGACTCAGTTCCAATGTGACCTACTCGAGCGCCGTGTGGTCCGAGGGCAGTAGTCCACGAGTGTCCACACACATGTGTGGTTGGAATGCTATACACAGACAAGGTGGCACAACATCGAAGGGAGTATAGTGATATAAACTCTGCCATAAAAATGTTCCCCTGCCATAGGGTAATTAAGACTCAGTTCCAAATTTGTGACCTACTTGTCCACTGCGTATGCCTGTGGAGTACGTCAATGAGAACGGAGAACTGTGGGCCTTGCTTGTGGAGGCCGTGATGGTCTGAGCAGGCTGCCAAGGTCATGGGCCTCCGGCTTGGAGTTTTGAGCTTTCACCGGCACGTGGTGGGCCCTCTTTGACACATGCTGGTGTCTGCAGGTGAGCAGTGGGGCCTGGGTGCCCAGGGGCGGCCAAGACGGGTTTGGGGACCAGTGGCCCGGGGAGCAGCAGGCACAAAGGATGGCAGGCAACACCACTCATGGTGACTGCGTCAGCCTCGTGGCGCGGTGAGAGGCACTGACCTGACAGAGACGTTGGGCATTCTGGAGTGAACCACACCCAGAGCAACATGCTTTTTATTCACACCCCTATGCTGGCCTGGCGTATGCCGAGCCAGCCCACTGCACTCACACTTATAGGGGAGGGACATAACAAGCTACATTTCCGCAAACTTCCCCACTGGTTGGGGTGACATGGTTGTGTCTCCTGTCCACTACACTCCATACACTAGCGGTGCATGTCGGCATGTGTGTGGTCTGCACCTCAGTCTGGCCATCTCATCCATGCCACATGTAGCATTGTGTACATTCTTATTCTTGGGTCACTTTCCTGCTTCGCACATGCCTGGTTCCCACCTCTCCACACAGTCTGCTATTGTGTGGCTGAGGTGCCATGCCGTTGGGGGCTTATGTACATGTCTGGCCCTGGCTCCCACAGTAAGTTGTGGTGTCGTGTCTGGTGGGTGGGCATGTTGTTTGGCATGTTGTACGTAAGGTCGTAACATGTGCATTCCCAGTGTTGTGAGTTTCATGGTTGTGGAGTTGAGGTGTGTGGTGTGTTCTTGTAGTACTTGCCAACGAGCAGTGCATTTCCATGGGCGCCATCCTGGTAGCGCTGGTTGAAGATGGTCTGTCAATAGGTGTAGGAATCATGCACACTGCCTGGGTAGTTGGCGACAACGTTGGTGCAGATTACCCAGTGGTCCACTGTTGTCCGCACATTAATGGAATGCATGTGGTTTCTGTTGCAGTAATTGTGTGCAGTGTTGCCATGGTGCACAAGAAGGATATGTGTGCAGTCAATTGTCCCTAACACGTGCAGGAAGTCAGCTATGGCATAGACACCTTGCTCTGTCTCCAGCTGTTCCTGCACAGTGTGGGGGAAGTATAGGTTGTGATGGCATCCAAGACAGTTGTGGAGAACTTGGATTGGGCTAGCTGTGAGACTCCTCTGACTCTGAAGGGTTGTTGGTTGGAAGTTACCAGAGGCCAACAAGTGCAGCACGGCCAGAAGGTTTGTCTGAGGTGGGATGTTGGTTGTCCGCTGTGTTGGTACCGTCAGCCTGTGGCCATAGTGTTCAGGATGCGGAAGATGGTTGTCCTTTTGAGCCCATAGTGGGCAATGACATTCTCTAGTGTTGGGTCAGCGAGGTTGGTGTGTTTTCTGATGGTCCGCTGTCTTTGTCTGCGCTGCCTCTGTGGTGTTCCGGGGGCGCAGAGGGGGTCCGGGGGTGGAGGGTCAGGGGGGTGGTGGCAGTGGGTGTTGTGGCCCTGTTTGGGCTCCGACCTGCCTGTTCAGTAGCTCCATGGCATCTGTTGCCCTTCAGGTGTGGCTCTGGCCTGGGCTCCCTTTTCTGGTGCAGGCTGTTGTCTGACTTTACACCAGGTCAGAGCTGGTGTTAATTTCCTGCTGCTAACGCGCCTTATCGCCTGTTTTGGGTTTTTATCGCCGATCTGGCTGGTCGTTGAGAATGTTGCTGAGTGGTGTTGTCGTGGCTTTTTGTATGGGAACGCCTACTCTGCATCTCATTAGCGTTAGTTGCCGGGCTCATCTGTGGTGATGTTTTTTGCTGCTGCTATCACAGGTAAACTGGTGATATGGGTTATTAGCACCAGTTTGGGAATGCGGCAATACATTTATCGCAACTTTGGCTTTGATAAAGTGCCGACAACTCGGTGATACATCCTTGAGAATATGCCCCATATAGTTATGTGTTAGGAATTAGGTGGCCCCATTTCCTATTTGGGCCATGATTATAATAATGGTGATATTTTCAGGAGTCTGAACGAACTAAAGATTGCACAGGGATTAGAATTGTGTGATCATTTTCGTGGCCTCCCAGTTCTACTGGGGATAATTACGAGTTCTCTTTGGCATTATGTAGTATTTTGTGCAACCCATCAAAAGGCACGTCAAGATTCACAATTTATGAGGTGCAATAGAAAGAACCAATTCCAAGTATTTCAAGATTTTCTCACAAGTGTGAATAATGTGGAATGTAGAATTATATAGCGTGAACTTTGGCCAAAAGTATTAGAGAGCTTTACATGAGAACAAAATAACATTACATAAGGTAATACCTTTTTTTATTGTTATTTTTGTAGGCACCGGGAGATTAATTTATGTGTCGAGATGGACAGAATCCTGGTACTTAAGGGGCCATTTCCTTCTGCTCAATTATGTCAGGTTTGACCGTGTGATTGCAGAATTGATCATACTTTGGGGCTTATTTATAAGCCCCTTGCACCACCTGTATGTCACTTTTTCCCATGTTAAAAGAAACGTATTTGCTGCTAGTATGTACATTTCTTCCATATTAAAGTGATGTACCAGGGGAGCATAGGGCTTGTAAATGAGCCCCAAGGTGTGATAAAGTCCCTCTCAACTTACACTTCTGCCCCTGTGCAAGTAGAGGTTTATGTATGGGTTTGAATTATGTCGGCCAGTTGTAATCAGACCCATAGATTATTACCGGACAAACCTCACAATATTTGTATTTGTAAGAGCGCCAAAAGGAGGGGATACATATTAATTTGGGCTCAGATTTACTGTGCTCTGTGTTGTCTGTGCATTGTGCACTTCAAAGCAACACAATGCAAGGTCTTAAGTCAAATTTACAAAGCTACACAGTGATTGTTTGGCCTCAATTTTGTTGGCCCATGTTGTGCAAGAAGTGTGTTGAATTGCCTTGCGTTACACAGTTTTTAATGCATTCAACCTGGGTATTTCAGTGTATATCCTAATGCAATGCTAACACAGGGGTATTTTAAAAGCACTGCTGTATAATGCAGAATCATGCAGTATATCACAAGGCTGGCAATGCATCAGAATGCTATGTTTGACCAATAAAGGCTCAAAAAGTGACATAATTATATTAATATAAAGGCAATAGTCACTAACAATTGTTCCCAACCATTTACAGCCATTGTGGCTGTTATTCTGTGAGTGAGTAACGTCTGCATGGATACCAGCTACAGAGAAGTAGGTAGGTGAGGATCTTTCACCAGAGGATCAGCTTTATTCATCTGAGGGAGGAGGAGGTGATAGGATTATACTCAATAATGAAGGAGAACATCTTGGACTTATTGCAAAAGATTATTCTAAGTCTGCAACCATCAACTGGTCTTTCACATGCTTTTCCACTACACGTCAGATTGATGACATTTCTTAATATGTTGGCATTCTTTCAAAGCACATCTTACATGTGCTGCATAGTGTAAATGTGAAAGAGCAAACATGCACTATTTATACTAACATAAGGTGCAATTCTGCTCTCTACTTGCGGTGAGGCAGTTATGGCTGCCTACCTCCAATGTAGGCTCTATTGCACCACAAAGCAAGTTAGCCAGCATTGTAGTGTTAATAGACTTTTTTCCAGCAGAGATACGTTCCTGCACAGAAAATATCTTTAAGGTTCAGGATTTCTCTTGGTATGTGTGCTACAGAATGCAATTGCATAGAGGAAGTACTGAGGAGAAATAAAGATATTTCTCCTTTTTACCCCAATCAGTAAATCTGGTTTTGAGTCACAATGCATGTGTGGATACCCAGGAATGCCCATGTTATTCCCATATATTGCTTCTCCAAAGCAGGGTAACGCAACACAGTGCAAGGGCTGCATTGTGCATCATTTCTTTCAAGAACTGCGACCATGCAAATTGGGCCTTTCATGATGGAATGCAGTCAAAACATGTTTTATTTTATATATTATATATTTATATTATACATTATACATTATATATTATGGTTGCCAGTAGGCAGTTATAGGTAGGACCTAGTTGCCATAGGGAGAATGTTTTTTCATTTGCCGATAACTTTAGCGTTGTTTGACTAATCATAACAAACTTTTCTAAACTAATATGATGCTCCCTTCAGCTGCTGTCTTGAAATTTTTGTTGTGATCCGTAAAGGGGGGGGGGGGGCTGAGAAAAATGGGGGTGGTCCCAATACGCATTTTCCCCATATTAATTCCCATAGGAAATTTAGACAAGGCTACAGCCTGAACTGCTGAATGGAATTTCGCCAAATTTAGCAGCAATGTAGATGTTGGTGCGGAGAAATGCCTTGTATGATTTGGTTTAAATAGGTCAGTAGTGGTGGAATTATTATGAGAAATTTTCAATTGTACTTAAATAGGGATGCGGAAGATCCGCATCCCTTACATGGGGCTACGCAAAACCAAGCACCAGGAAAAATGCAGTAATTTGTTGGCCAGAAGCTGTCAAAAAAATCGTGGCTTCCATTTTATGGAGCGGGAGCAGGTCCTGAAGGGGTTGATTTAAACATAGAAGGGGTAAGGATAAGAGTACCCTGACCCCATGGGTGTATTGTAGGGGTGTGTCATGGTTTCATTATGTGTTTTAGAATGCCAAACTCAGGTTTGTTTTCCATATGGATGGAGTCGGGACCCCACTACGGAGCTCAGTGTGCCCCCCATGTAACGTCACAGTGGAGTCATGAACCTTGGTGAAATACATGTATTTATGCATTATACAGTAATGCATAAACTCACAGAGCCACACAGAAACACACTTTCAATCAGAGACCCACTGAGAGATGCATGTGCCTACTCATAGACTCTTGCACCAACCCACAGACCCACTCAGAGAGTCATTCACCCACTCAGAGATCCACTCACATACTCATGCATCTACTCACAAACCCACTCAGACACTCATGCATTCATTCCCAGACCTACTCAAAGACTCATGCACCAACTCACAGACCCACTGAGACACTTCTACACTCACAGATCTACTGAGATACTTCAGCACCCACTCACAGACTCACTCAAATACTTAAACACTCACTCACAGACCCACTCACAGACTAATGCACCCACTGAGACACGTACATACTCAATCAGAGACCCATTCAGAGACTCATGCTCTCACTATAGACCCGTTCAGATAGTCACGCCCTAACTCACAGATCCACTCAGACACTCTTGGACACACACATAGCCCCACTCAGACATTTGTACACTTACTTACAGACTCACTTGGAGAATCCCAATCCCACTCAGAGATCCACTTAGACAGTCATGCACCCACTCACAGACCCACTGAATGACTCAGACATCTGATACACTTGGAGACTCAGATGCAGATTCACTTGGAGACTTATCCACCTAGTCATACACCTATTCAGAGATTCATGCACCTGATTATAGTCTCACTTAAAGACTAAGCCTGGCCGTAGTTAGCAAAGTAGTGCTATGCGTAACTACGCGAAGTGCACTATGCGAGCTACGCGTAGCACTACGTGAACTGCGTAGTGCGCTGTTCACGATGATTGGACAGTGCCGGATGCTTGTCCGCACTGTACAATCATTGAAACCGTCATCTTGCACAGTGCAAGCTGTCTTTTACTGCCGCTCGAGTAGACTTTTGCTCGAGCGGCAGCTTTCTCAATGCGGACAGATAGTTTCTCATCGCGAGTGGTTGCGAGCATACGCAACCACTCGCAATGAGAAACCTGACCTCCCCGCTTTGAGAATCTCACCGGGAGGGTTTTTTCCACGCTTGCAATCGGCAACTTGACGTTGCTGATCACGAACGAGGAAAAAGTCTCACCTGGATGTCATTTTGCTTGCTCACGGTCGCCAAGTTGACTTTGACTTTGAGGACCGCGAGCAAGCAAAAAATGACCGCTGCACTATGCTACATGTGTTTGCACTGTGCTACGTGCAATTCCCGTAGTGTGAAGTAGCACAAACTTCGCAAACTACACGAGCGTAGCGTAGTGCTTTGCCCAGGGTTATAAATGACTTATGTACCCAGTCACAGACTTATTTAGAGACTCCTGTACCCACTTACAGACCCACTCAGACACTTATGCACTCACTCACATAACTGTGACTCACTGGCCCTGTCAGACACTCATGCACCCACTCACAGACCCACCCAGAGACTCACATGCCCATTGACAGACTTAGCTTGACACCTATGCACCTAGTCACACAGCAATTTAGAGCGCCACGCACCCACTCATAGACTCACTGAGAGGCGTGTGCACACAGTCTCATACCTACTCGAAAACTCATGCATCCACTCACAGACCCACACAGAGAAACAAGCACCCAATCATACTGAGAACGTGATAAATGTAGTCACACACTCACTCAGACGTATTCACCCACTTGCACTCACAGTTAGACCCTCACAAAGCTATTCACAAAATAAGATATATAGATATACAATCTAAATTATACATCTAAAATGTGTTGTGCATTGAATTTGTGCTTTTGCCTTGTGGAGCAGCAACAGAGGGTGGCTCTGAAGAGTATGTGACAGCTACACATAAGACCAGATGCAGAGTTTCAGATGTCTGTGAAACACCCTGCTGCCTTCATCTGTAAAGTGAACTCCATCACTTTTGGAAATTCCAAGCATGTTGAAATGTAGATTGTTTTTGTAGATAGAGCCCATGTTATGGTCTCTGAGGAATGCAGAATCAGCTTCATTAACATGTTTCCTGGCTTTGTCAATCTGTGGTAAGAATTGATTTGGTCACTCCCATTTCTGATTTTGGCATATGTTGGAGCACACCAAGACAGTGCGAGACAAAAGTGTCATTAATTGGCCAAAAGTCTCTTTCATAGCAATGTCCAAACCAACCCCAGTACCATTGCCTAGGTCATTGCCACCACAGTGAACTATTAAGAAGTATGGATGTTGGAAATGTGCAGTACTCTCCAAAGGCAGTAATTGGTGCCACTTTAAAACTCTATGACCAATCCATTTATGGTCTACATTAGACAAACCCAAGTGCCTGTCAATGCCACTTTTTCTCACACACTCTCTGGCCCAGAATACATACCTGTGACCCTTAATTCACACTCTAAACATTTTAAAGGAAGAAGCAGTAGCACACAGGCGAAGGGTGCAGTTGAATGTGACATGTGGTTGAATGAAAGGCAGTTAAAATGGTTGGTTTTAGAAAATGACATGTTTGATTGAGTGGTGTAAGTAATGTCATAAGTAATATAGATTTTAATTTAATTAATGATGTAACTACATATGTTATAGACAGTAGATGAATGTTTCACAAATTACACTATTGTGGCAAGCTTTCATTTTCAAGCATTCAACCACACCTGCTACAGTTGAACTTGAAACTGGTATGCTTTAGTTAGAAAGTGTGTGAACTTTTGACTTTGTATGCAGTAGGGTATTTTGAAGCAGGTTCTAATGGGAACTCAAGCAAAGTAGTGTGAAAAAACAATTCCAAATAGTTGCTGGTTTGATTTTTCAAACAAAAGAAGTTTAGACCTAGCATATAGTGTGAAATATGTATTTTCCAAGTCACTACTGTTATTGCGTCTGACATATCATTTAAAACACATACTAGTATTATTGTAAATGCTGCAAAGGACTCCCGTCTGGAGCCGCAACTCCATCGCAGAGTTACATGGGGGCCTCACTGGGTGTCGCGATGGGGTCGCCACTCCTCCCACAGGCATTACCAGATTGGGCTTCTTATCAGGACACTAATAGTGGGTTAACAAGAACTGACTAATGAAGACTAGTATAAGAATAGGAAAAAATGAAGGAAACATTTTCCTTTGCTTATGAAATTAGTATCACTAGAAAAAGAGAGTGAAATTGCTATCACTTTTAAGTAGACACGGACCAGCAAGTAAGTGCAATTAATTTATTTTCAATATGCCACCATAACGTTTCGGCTCGTCCGAGCCTTGTTCACATGACAATGCAATATTGTAAAGCTTGTGAATTTAAAGTGACAGTACATTTTTCAAATTCAACCACGTGGTAGAACTGGCAATAGACATAGAAAAGTTATTATGGCAATCATTGGTACATCACAACAGGTTATGCAAATGAATAGGTAAGCTGTGGTCATGGGGTGACCAAATAGTGCAGTGCAAAAGGAAAAATAACTAACTCAAAATAAAAAGGTGCATTTTTATTGGATGAGGGAGTATGGAACAACTTTATTCAGGTAATACCCACTCTACCAATATTAAAAATAGTCAAGACAGTCTACCAAATAACTGTCTAGATATGGTACAAGGTCGACATGTTTCTGCAATATGGGACGCATTTGTCCTTGCTTTCTTCAGGACCCAAAACGACTATAGCTACTGCAAAAATTAAATGAGTGAAATATATACAGTGAATTCTAAACAGGTATTAAGACAAGCACAGAGATCACCTGAAGATTCTAGGTGCCACGTCTAGTCTTTTCTTGCAAGTCGTGTGATTCACTGAAAAGATGAAAAGACCGAAGTTAAGTGCCAGTGCCTGTAAAACACATACACATGTATAATCAACACTAGGTTCCTGCTCATGAACCTTAGTGTAGCTTAACCAAGAAGCTGCCATAGTTACTCATTGAAGTAGTATACTGTTATCTCTACTTTGGATATATCATTATATTCCAAATGAAGAAAAAAGGCATCTTACCAAACTTGCAAGAAGTGAAGACCTCACCCCACCTGGCTGCGGCTCAGGGGTAGAGTGAAGCACTGCTCTATATAAAGGCAAGTAAACATGGAATGAAAACACGCCCCTCTTTATCACAGACCCATCCTACTACCGTGCCGAGTTATCAGCTAAAAACTGCATTGAGGCGCATATTAAAAACCAAGAGAAACACCTCTTCTCTCTCTCTCTCTCGCTACATACAAACCCTTATTTGAAAGGGAGAGAACACGCCATGTGTTGTTATCGGCGGCGTGTGCTTTAGCATATACAAGCAAAGGCTATCCATGCGGCTCTGACTTTCGTAGCTAAACTAAGACATGCCGCATTAGGGTGCTTAAATCCCACGCATTACAAATGCAGGCAAAATTACAAAACAGGAATTACTTTTAACAGCGAAACGGCACTGTCTATATTCAAAGTGCACTTGAAACGCATTAGAGCTCACCTTTCCGTCGGTACTTCTACGAGGGCATATGTGCCGACTGGGGAGGTACTGGCAATCTGAACTACAGTGTTTAAAAAGGTTTGCCCCTGTTGGCTAGACACACCCTGTGACCCGCCTTCACTGTCCCTGATTGGGCAATCTTGCTGCACGGTTGTATCTGCAGCGTCTAATGGGAGATGCTCCGTTCGAAGGTCCAATCACCACAAAGCCTACTGAGAAACAATGGGAGATCAGGCTCACGCTCACGTAGAATATAGCTGGAGAATATTCTGTGTCTCTAACCTTCAAAGCTTAGATTCTCCATCACCGCCCCTCCTGCTGGATGTAACTGCATTGATGACAAAATATTTGAGGCCACTGTTGTTGCTTTGGTGGGCCTCCCTAAAATATCTAGCCACCTGGTAGGTGTTATCCTGGTTGGCTATGGCACGAAGGTGCTGCAGTATACGTTTATGTATGGAAAGCTTGGTACTGCAAACATACTTAAGTCCAAATGGGCAAGAAAGCACGTATACTGCATATTCAGTTTTGTAGGTTAGTACTTTAGTGACTTTGTGTTCCCTGCTGCTAAATGGATCAGTGTATGTTTTCATGTTTACTTCATGAGTGCTTGACTTGCAGGTTTAACATTTGTAAAAAACACTATTGGTCTGTAGCCAAGTTGTTTTCTCAATCGTTTCTGGACTACTGTTAACTAGACTGCCCCATGGAGGGAGCCTTACTGTATGTGATAGAAATGTTGTGGGGTAGGGTTCAACCTATAACTGGGTAACTCAATACAGTTCGCCAGTTTCTATTCATAATCTCATAAAGATTAGAATGGTGTCTGCTAAAACCCGTAATGATACTAAACGGGTTGGGTTTATTACCCCCTTGCAAGTCCTTGGTTGCTACTGCTTGGGCTTCTGTATGTTCAATTACCTTGTGTTTGCCAAGGAGTTCATGCCTGCTGTGTCTCATAGATTTTGAAATGGCACTGTCAATGGTGTGCTCAGTGTATCCTCTCTCATGGTACCTGAGTTTGCTAGCTTGTTGTGCCTGTTTTAAACCATACTCATTGCTACACACCCTTTAGAGGCGGAGCATTTCTCTGTAGGGGATGCTGGTGATTAAATGTGCCGGGTGAGCAATGCCGGCATGTAAAATTGTGTTACCAGAGATGCTCTTTCTAAACAGTCTATTCTCTATGTTATTGTTCTTAATATATACCTCGGTACCAAGGAAAGTGATAGAAGACTGACTCATGGTGACCGTAAAATGAAGATTCAGGTCATTGACATTAATTTGGGTTGCAAAAGCTTCAACCTGTCCTCTGGTGCCATTCCATACCACAAATAAATCGTCTATATATCGCAGCCAAACAATTATATTTTCATTGAGGATTGTGTTGAACTGACTCTCAAGGACCAGTTCTTCCCAGCAACTCGTGTGCAGACAGGCGTAGCTTGGGGAGAAACTAGCCCCTATTGCCACACCCCGTAGCTGTTGGTATAACAGGTTATTGAACATGAAATTATTGTTTTAAGACTATGGTTCAGCATTTGCAATAACATTTCACTATGGTCTTTAAACTGTCGAGGTCTTTGTGATAGATAATGACGAGCTGCACATATACCATCCTCGTGCTTGATGCTTGTATAGAGGGATGTGACATCCAGGGCCAGCATCCAGTATCCCTCCATCCATGTTACTTTTTGGATTTTCCGTAAAAAATCCCCCGTGTCCTGGACATAGGATTTTCAGGGACCTCATAAAGTATTGTAAAAAGTAATCAATATAGATAGAAGTTTTCTCCAAATTCCCATCCCTAGCAGAAATAATTGGTCTGCCAGGCGGTTTGTTGATACTTTTATGAACTTGGGGAATAAAGTAAATTGAGGGAGTAACTGGATTGTCGTTCTTAAGATATTTGTATTCGTCCTCAGTAAACAGCTGTTTGTTCTTCCATCTGGACAGTTTTTGATGGTAATCCTTTAGCATATTTTCCTTGCTGCCGGATTATTTCGTGCATAGCATTCTCTATCGTTTAGCTGTGAGTATGCTTCCTTTTCATAATCCTCGCGAGTAAGGAGTACGATGTTTCCACCTTTGTCACTGCCTCTAATAATGACATCCTTTTCCTTTTTCAATTTGGCTATCAGAGCTTCGTATTGCTGGGATTGCTTATTGTGTCTTCGTTTTTTGTTCTGAGTCTCTTTGTATAATTTCTTTAGTTGTGCTGTTACATTTTTGTGAAATACATCTAGGGAATCCTGAGGGGTAAGCAGGTTGAACTTAGGCAGCGGTTTGTATGGTGTCACCGGGGCTGTTTGTTTTACAGTTATAGGGTTTGTTTTAGAATCCGCATCCTGTCTGTTGACCACGCTATTGCCGGCTCCTTCAGTTTCCCACAGTTCTAACATTTAATTCAGAATAGGCCATCGGATTGTGTTAACACCCCTTGGATTTTATCACTGTTAAAATTTGCAGTTTTATTTATATATATATAGACTGTTATAAGTGAAAGTTTAATGTAGTAAATTTAGAATATTAGTTATAAAATTTATGCTATAAATGTAAAGGATTTGAAATATTTGTTTATTTATGAAGTTTAGTGGATATGAAACTAGTCATCTATTTAAAAAGTAATTAATATATGCACTTAAAGAGTATCATAGATAGCGATTTGTATAATGAAAAACTCACCAGCAATAAAACGTATCCTTTCAATCATGCATTTTGAATTAGATGATTGAATAGTTTCTGCTGGTTTAGTGAATATTTGTATGTGTTATGTATAGTTTTGCTACTTTATCTGCAATTGTTATATTTTTTTGTGTTAGTTTGTACTTCAGTGCTCTACTTGTAGTAGGATCTGGTACTGTAGAACATTTGAATGAAGTGTTAGTGTTTGCTTGATTTGAGTGTTAAAATACATTGTCAAGTTTTAAATTGGTGTACTACATATAAGTGAACTGTTAAGTAACAGATAGGTAGGCCATAGGGTACTCTCCTATGTGTATAAAAGCTAGCACATGTAGTTAGTAGTTTTAGGGACCTATGTGCTCACTTTCAGGCCCATATACTCAGTTGCACATCTAGTCTACCACCTTGATTTGAACCTCAGATAAGCACATAGAAAAGGGGTATCCTACTAATATATCCTCTTAGACAGTGCCCCAATCATCTAAACGTTTATTCAAATGCACAGACAGAACTACTATGAATGTAGCCGTAATACAGACAGTGAGACACTCACTTAAATAACCCATTAGTGACTGACACACCCAAGAGACAATCCATGCTACCTCTTACATATAGACTTTCATAGCCATACAGTCACAAGCAGAGCCAGCGATGTACTAAGAAACTTTCTTACATATATATTTACAAACCATACAGTCACAAAGAGAGCCAGTGGTGTACCAACAAACTTACCTACCTATGGAAGCACACTCCCACAGAGGGGCTGAAAGTCTCATTCAGATGTCTACTAAAGAGCTGACATTACTGAGTCACCCACTTAGAGAATGTTTCAGACCTGGTACATTTGAGCCGGTGCATGCAGTTCTACTGCAAGGCTGATTTGACATTAAAAACCTCTTGACAAGCCTGTACCTGCTGTTCTACCACATATACCTATCCCTAAGGTAGCCTGATGCTAGTCTACAGGGCACACCCCTATGTGCATGAAAGCTAACACATGTAGTTAGAGGTTTCAGTGAGCTACATGCACAGTTACAGGCCCATATGCTCAATTATACATCCAGTCTTGCACTACAATTTGAATCTTAGATAAGCACATAGAAAGTGTGTAACCAACTAATACATCCCATTGGACAGTGTCACATTCATGTTAATATTCACTCATATGCACATACAGAACTCTTATGGATCTAGAATTCATGCACTTCGTGACACTGTATGCCGCCCCGTGAGCAAGGTGCAGAAGGAGGTCCGAAATCCTTTTGGGCTTGATGAAATATTCAGTGCTGTTGCCAGTTTTGCCGAATAAAGGTCTTGACCATGAAGGCTGGGTTT
Organism: Lissotriton helveticus; assembly: GCF_964261635.1. Lineage (NCBI taxonomy): Eukaryota > Metazoa > Chordata > Amphibia > Caudata > Salamandridae > Lissotriton > Lissotriton helveticus. The sequence continues at coordinate 1,225,007,542 of NC_136057.1, forward strand.
GCCTGTTACTGCGTGCACCTTCAACTGTGGCAGCATATAGAAAAATATTCACCAGCCAAGCCAGGTTGGGGGTACACCACCACTTGGATTTATTGTGGACTGTATGTTTCGCAATTCATGGAAACCAGATTGTAGGATGACAGGTTTTGTGCATACATTTAAAAGTGGCTTTGAACTGAAGGCCCTATTGAGGGCATAACATTATTTTTCAGAAGGCAGAACCCACTATGGGTCATATTGTGGCAGGAGGACTACGAGTCCCAGAAGTCCGGGGATGAGGTCAGCCAATTGCTATGAAATTGGATGAACCGGGGACTCATCTCTTTCTGCATCTGCACGCTGCCCCGTGAGCAAGGAGCAGAAGGAGCTCCGAAACGCGTTGGGGCTTGATAAAATATTCAGCGCCGTTGCCAGTTTTGCTGGAATAAAGTAGTTGATCATGAAGACTGGGTTCGCCTGTTACTGAGTGCACCTTCAACTGTGGCAGCATATAGGAAAAAAAAATAAAATAAAAAAAAATATATATATATATATATATATATATATATATATATATGTATTCACTGAAAAAAACATAGGTTTCAGGCATGTTATAGGAAGAAATTGGCATTTAAAAAAAAGCTTATAAATTCACTGGAAAACCATAGGTTTTAGGGAAAGTTGTAGTTAGTTGGACATATCACTCATACAAAACCAGAGAAATTCCCCCTTTATAGTTAGTTCAGCTAACTATTAGGCCTGGGTGGTAAATTCAGTTCTGTTTGCGGAATGTGGGTAATTTCGCGTTCTGCGGAGAACGCAAAATTGCCCAAAATTCTGCGTTCCGCGACTTCGCGAAATTTTTGCTTGTTCGCGTTCTCAAAATGCGTGTTCGCAAGATATTTCCCCCAAGCATGCAAACAGCGATTGCGAACAGGAAAAAAGCATCGCGAACAAGCAATTCTGCGTGTTTGCGGAATTTCTGCATAACGCAAATTCCACCCACCCCTACTAACTATAACTCGTTGACCTCCAGTCAGTCCGAATTTGCCCACCACTTCACTGCTTGGGGTCCTTTAGGGGCCAACAAGCCTACCTTTTACCTCCAGTAAGCCCCACGCAGTGGGATTGGTGAGAGGTAGACAAAGACCATGCTCCCTTTCTCCACCACTCTGCAAACGCGCCCCCTGGCGCGGTGTAAGGTGGGGATTATGTCCCCTTGAATCCTGATGGTCCCTGAGGTCCAACTAGCCCACCAAGTACCTCCAGTAAGCGCCACAGAGCTGCATTGCAGAGAGGTGTAAAAAGGGGTGTGGCCTGGCTCACCTCTCTGCAACACAGCGCAGTAGCGCTTACTGGAGGTACCTGGTGGGATTTTTGGCCCCCAGGGACCCTCAGGATTGAAGAGGAATTCATTCCCCAACTTAGAATGGACCACAGAATGTGTTTGCACACATGTCACCTCAGGCCCGACCTCTCTCTTCACCACTGTGTAAACGTGCCCTTGGTGCGTTTTAAGTTGGGAGATTAAGTCCCCTTGAATCTTGAGGCTCCCCGGGGACCAACTAGCCCACCAGGTACCTCCAGTAAGTGCCACAGAGCTGCATTGCAGAAAGGTGTAATAAGGGGTATGGCCTGGACCACCTCTCTGCAACGCAGCACAGTGGCGCTTACTGGAAGAATCTGGTGGGCTATTTGGCCCCCAGGGGCCCTCAAGATTGAAAGGGAATTAATTCCCTAGCTTTAAATGCGCTACAGGGCGTGTTTGCACATGTGTCACCTCAGGCCCCGCCCCCTCCCTTCACCACTGTGCAAACGCGACCCGTGGCGTGTTTTAAGTTGGGGTACGTAGTCCCCTTGAATCCTGAGGGTCCCTGGGGTCCAACTAGCCCACCAGGAACCTCCAGTAAGCGCCAGAACGCTACGTTGAAGAGAGGTGTTAAAAGGGGTATGGCCTGGACCACCTCTCTGCAACGCATGCCTGTGGCACTTACTGGAGATACCTGGTGGCCTAGTTGTCCCTCAGGGGCCCTCAGGATTGAAGGGAAATTAATTCCCCAACTTAAAATGCACCACAGGGCGTTTTTACCACTTGTCACCTCAGGCCCCGCACCCTCCCTTCACCACTGTGCAAACGTGCCCCATGGTGTGTTTTAAGTTGGGGGATAAAGTCCTCTTGAATTCTGAGGGTCCCTCGGGTCCAAGTAGCCCACCAGGTACCTCCAGTAAGCGCTACAGAGCTGTGTTGCAGAGAGGGGTAAAAAGGGGCGTGGCCTGGACCACCTCTCTGCAACGCAGCCCTGTGGTGCTTACTGGGGGTACCTGGTGGGCTAGTTGGCCCCCAGGGACCCCCAGTATCAAAGGGGAATTAATTCCCCAACTTAAATTGTGCCACAGGGCGTGTTTGCAGAGTGTTGCTGATAGGGAGCGGGGCATCCGGCACAATAAAGGTTTTTTTTTAAAGAAGGGGGCTGTGTGGCCCCCTTCCTTTCCTATTTTATGGGCCCTGGGGACCCCATCCACCAGGGCCTTGCTCCTATTTCTTTTTTTAATGCAATCACTGATGGAACTGTATGTCCACTTGGGCAGAATTATGTGTTGAACTTTCCAGCTCCACGATAATTGTTTGGCAATTATTTACCTGCATTATCAGCGTATTTCTGTTCATGGGCAGCATTGACTATACCAATGCTTATTGGGAAATCTACTTGTTCATTGTTCAGACTTGGCGGAATATTTTGATATTCACTATAAAAGAATATGCTCTAGGGGCGTTTCTGCGCGTGCGTGCTCATACGGTTCAAAGTGTATTTTCCTTTTACCTTTGGATCCACAGCCAAGTGAAATTGTGTGTACAGGTTCACAGCGTAGAGTCAGTAGCTGTCATAAATACAGGGGGTATAATATTGAAACACAATAATACAAAATTGTATTGCAGTAGTTGTGAATACAGCACTTCATGTGGGACACATTATTTGTGTTTATCGCTAAACCTATCTTTCAGGGATTATCTAATGTTACTGATGAAATGATATGTCATGTTTACCGTGATAAGATGGCCGCCACTTTTTATGTCACTTTCACATCATTTTCACTATGGTGTTTCACAGTCTGTTTACTATGTTTATCAGTACTGTTTAAATATGTGTGACCCTTAGCGTGAACAAGGCGAATGCTGAAAGCGGTTCTTGTGCAGTCAATAAAGACATCTACTGCAACGACCCAAGGCGTCCGAGATTTCTTTCTGGAATCCATAAATCTGTGTTGTGCATTGGAGGGTTACCAATACCCTGAGCACGGACCGCCCGACTGACGGCCTCTAACCTTACCAGACTCTGTTTTATATATATATATATATATATATATATATATATATATATATATATATATATATATATATATATATATATATATAATGATAGTTACTCCTTCTGGACCCCCACGACCCAAGAAAGGTGGCGTGCACGCCGGCGGAGTTACTCCGGTATTCAAATGTTCCCAAATCAATAAAGTTATTTGCACGCTCTCAGGACAAAAAGAGAATAGTCGCCAAATCCAGAAAGTGCTGTTTATTCACAACGCGTTTCACCAACAAGTGGCTTGATCACGTGAATAGTGCTTGTAGTTCATTGGTTAAATAACATGAACAATGTCACAGACATAAACATAGGACTTCGATAAGGGTTACTCGTAAACTTAAATGTACATAATTCATGTTAAATGCACAAAAAACGTATTATTGAATGACCAAAAGTAAATGCATGATTTAAGCAAATTATATCAATTGCGAAATATGCAAATGTAGTGAATTCATACCATAAATGATAAAAACATATCATCATAAGTTCTCACTCCAAATAACTCATATAGTATTCTGTCAATCTGATATAAAAAGTAAACACTCAATACCAGTAATACGGCATAGAAATTCAATGACTGTACTTCACCCGATCCGTGTAACGGGACTCCATCCCGGTATCTCTTGTGTCAATCATGCTTGACTATGTCATCGCGCCATAGGGCGGACCAACCAGGGAAGGAGAGAGGAGTGAAAAGTGATTACGGGTGTTATATTATAGACAACTGTCTAACATAAGTATCAAGATAGTCCGATATATGTAATACGGATCAAACAATGAATCGATGTGTTCAAATGGCAAACACTCACGGAGAACACTGTCCTCGGTGTTTTCTTCAAGTACTGGCAAGTGCCAAAAAAGATCATGTAAAAGTCAAAACAAGAATAACAGAGTTACCCTCATGCGTCCGTCTCACGTTTGACAAGCATATCAGTGCCCATGTGAACAGGAGAAAAAGAGAAGGGGAGGAATCCCGTGAACGTGCAAAGTAGGGTGAAATGGGCCCCTTCTCTTATTCCTGAAAAGAATAAAATAAAAAACCATAATTATAAATAATACATAAAGAACCTATGCATGTATATACATGTTAAAACATCAGAACTATGAGTACTGAATATACGAAAAGATGTACGGAAACTGAAGAGCTTGAAATTATTAACAGTTCATACTGAGGCAAAAGTTCATGAGCAAGAATAGATTGGCGGGGAAACATATCCAATAAAACAGGGGTAATGAAGAGTAACAATATCTGGTTATTTAATTCTTAAGGTGCACTGATAACTCTTCATCCTGATTTAATCCTCCTGGGGTTTGGCGACTATTCTCTTTTTGTCCTGAGAGCGTGCAAATAACTTTATTGATTTGGGAATATATATATATATAGGTAGGTAGTTATAGTTAGGACCTAGTTTCCATAGGAAATCCGCAACATTTTATTGGGAATAACTTTGGCACCGGTTGATGAATCTTTGTGAATTTCTCAAAGAAGATGGCCCACTTCGCTCCGCTCCTACCCTGAAAGTTCTGGGGGGATTCGTGAAGTGGGGGCAGAGAAAAGAGGGTTCCCAAAACGTGTTTTCCCCATGTTATTTTCCATAGGACGATTATACACGGCTACAGCCTGAATGGCTGAACTGAATTACAAGAAATTTGGCAAAATGGTAGAGTCTGATTCGCAGATCACTCTTTTGTTTAAATGGTGTAAATCCCTTCAGTAGTTGTTGAGAAAATCAAAAGAGAAAAAAATTATATATCTATAAGCATGGTGCGTGCAGCGGGCGTGCGCAAGCGAAATTCTGATTTGCTGTTAGACGTCTATGAACATTCGATTCGGTGGTGAAGAACATGAAAAGGGGCAGGATAGAGAGTCCCTGACCCCCTAGGCTTTCTCAGGGGGTCCCTGAAGGACCCCGAAGGCCAAAAGAATGTTTTTTTATTTTTAAATCGCGAGGTGCGCGCGCGGTGCACGCACCCTCGAGGCTCATGAGAGTGAAAAACAAAAGTGGAAACCGTGAAAAGGGGTTATGGTAGAGACTCTCTGACCCCCTAGGCCTTCTCAGGGGGTCCCTGAAGGATCCCAAAGGGCAAAAAAAACATTTATTGTTTTTAAAACAATTTTGCGAGGTACGAGCACATTGCGCGTACCCTTTAGCTGCCATTTTGTGTACTTTCAGAAGAGAGTGAAAAACGAAAGTAGAGAACGTGAAAAGGAGCCAGGGTAGAGACTCCCTGACCCCCTAGGCCTTCTCATGGGGTCCCTGAAGGACCCCAAAGGGCAAAAAATACTTTTTTTCCCCTTAAATTTGCAAGGTGCGCGCACGTTGAAAAAAATCACAAACAAAGCAAAATAACAAATTTGAGTGTTTATTGTTGATTAAAGATGTAGACTATACTGTTCAACTTTAACCAAATCATAAAAATTAGCTGTGCCATTGCATATTACTGGATACAGTCAATCTATTATAATATACAAAGGCAGTTTGTGAAAAATAAATATATGAAAAGTAAAAAAATTGATACAGAAATTAGCATGTTCAAAACTTTGTAAATTCACTGGAAAAAACATATGTTTCAGACCTGATATAGTTAGAAATTAGTATTTAAAAAACCTTGCAAATTCACTCAAAAAAATAGGTTTAACATACGTTATAGTTACAAATTAGCATTTAAAAAACCTTGCAAATTCACTGAAAAAACAATAGGTTTGGCACATGGTATAGTTAGAAATTAGCATTTTAAAAACCTTAGAAATTCACTGAAAAAAACATAGGTTTTGACACACGTTAAAGTTAAAAATTAACATTTAAAAAACCTTGCAAATTCACTGAAAAAACCATAGGTTTGACACACGTTATAGTTAGAAATTAGCATTTAAAAAACCTTGGAAATTCACTGAAAAAAACATAGGTTTCACACACTTTACAGTTAGGAATTAGCATTTAAAAAAACCTTGCAAATTCACTGAAAAAAACCATAGGTTTTACACCAGTTATAGTTAGCTGGTCATTTTACTCATACAAAACCATTGAAATTCCCCCGTTATAGTTAGTTGTACTCACTATAACTCACGCGCCCGCAATCCACTGCTGATGATGTCATATATTACATCATTCATGACATGGTCAGTGACATCACTGATGACATCAGTGATGACATCTCAAATGACATCACTGATGGCATCACTGATGACATCATCCAGTGAATGTGGTTTGATTTGATATTTAAATATGTGTTATAAATACACTACTTTGCATTGAAGAATGAGTGGATATATAAATATAAATGTGTGAATGATGGATTTAGTAACAGTGTAACTATGGTTTTTTCAGTGAATTTGCAAGGTTTTTTAAATGCTAATTCCTAACTATAAATTGTGTGAAACCTATAGTTTTTTCAGTGAATATACATATATATATATATATATATTGCTACGAAGGTACTCAGATTTGAGGACGCACACCACTTGCAGGTTGTTCACAAAACAATTATTTAAAACATTGCAGCTTTCCATCCCGACATTAAGTCTCTTGGCCTTACGCGTTTTGAGGCATTTGTGCCTCTCATCAGAGGCCGGTGCAGGGAAACTGTTTTCATCGCTGCTACATCTTCCTCGCTTGCATTCAGTAAAGCTATTGGCCTCCGGTGTGACTTCTTTAGGTAGAGTTCGTATTCCACGATGCATGCTGGGCGATGTAGTTATTAAGCTTACATTTTTTACCCTCCAGTGGGTTCCGATTCCTGCACATTATTTCGAGACACTTTTAAAGCCTTCCATTAGGCTCCCAGATGGGACTCTGCAATGTTGAATTCGTAGCCTGTTCGTGCCTTATCAAAGAGGCGCATTACCTCCCTGGCGGTCCCGTTAATATTTTCCAGGCAGTGCGATCCCTCCATGGCCGGACCGCCGTGTTATGTATTGCTACAAAGGTACTCGGATTTGAGGCCGCACACCACTTGCAGGTTGTTCACAAAACATTTATTTAAAACATTGCAGCTTTCCATCCCGACATTAAGTCTCCTGCCTTACGCGTTTCGAGGCATTTGTGCCTCTCATCAGAGGCTGGCGCAGGGAAACTGTTTTCATCACTGCTACATCTTCCTCGCTTGCATTTAGTTAAGTAATTGGCCTCCGGTGTGCCTTCTTTAAGTAGAGTTCGTATTCCATGATGCATGCTGGGCAATGTAGTTATTAAGCTTATATTTTTTACCCTCCAGTGGGTTCCGATTCTTGCACATTATTTTGAGACACTTTTAAAGTATTCCATTAGGCTCCCAGATGGGACTCTGCAATGTTGAATTCGTAGCCTCTTCGTGCCACATCAAAGAGGCGCATTACCTCCCTGGTGGACCCGTTAATATTTTGGATACCGTTGCAAATTAAACATAACTATGTAAACATACAGATTTGAACATTTCTAGACCCCAGATATGTTTTTGTTGAAACACTCCTGAATCTGAAAGTCCAAGAATGTCAGTCAACATTGATATTTGATTCATCTCATCTAATATGTATAATCCTATATTGCTACGGCCTGGTTAATGGTTATTCTTTTTACATATTGAATGTAACTATATTTCCTGACCTTTCTGGATGTTCCCAACTACTCGTGCAGTAACCCCTACTTGATCGATAAAAGCCTCTGTCTTTAGTAGTGTGCAGTGAAGTGAGATAAAATCTGAATGTGTTATATTGATTAAAACACAAGATAAAAGCCTTTATCTTGCAATAAGTTTTTACAATACCATCCGCAAGGTAAAAATCATTAAACTCAACAATACCCATTTATGTGATTATTGTGTTCTTTTAAAATGCAACATCACTACGTTTCTGTGATTAGGACCCTTGATCTGGCAGACCCAATAAACGCAAGACAATATGAAACCTATAGATAGTATGTTGTGTCTGAACAGGTTAGAAAAGTAATATATTAAAGCTAAAATCATAAGCATGTGTACAGATCGTCAGTAATATTAAGACCGTTGGGGTGCTTGGAGCCCAGTTCTAATATGTACCTGGTTTCCGATTTGCGCAGGGTTCCTTCTCTATTGACCCCTCTTTTGTTAAAAGGTACACAATCAATTAGATAATACTTTAAATGCTTTGGGTCTGCTTGATGGAATTCGTTAAAGTGTCAGGTGATGGGGTATACTTGATCTCGATTCTTAATTGCTCTAATGTGTTGTAAAATCCTCTTGTGCCCCTGCAGCTTGGTACTTCTCACATACCGAAGTCCACAGGGGCACTTGAAGATATACACAACAAATTCGGTCTTGCATGTCAGAGACTTGTTAATCACATGGTCGCCGCCCCCAATTACTGTTTTAAAGGTGTTGATATTAGTGCCATATTGACAGGCTTTAAAGGTCTTACATCTGTAAAACACCTTCCTTTGGCTTAGCCAGTTCCCCTTTGGCTGATCTATTGGGTTGTTGACCACCAATCTGTATTTTATATTGGGGGCCCGTCTGTTGGTGATAGAAAGTCTTGAGGGCAATGTGTGCCCCAGGACCAGATCGTTTTTGACCAACGGCCAATTTCTTTGAATGATACAGTTAATTTATTTGTGTTGCTTACTGTACCCGCAATCATTCTGAATTTATTATTAGATTGATCTGTAGTTTTCATTGAATGTACAGTAGTGTCCATATCTTTATTTGGTCCTGGCCCTGATGTTGTCAGTTTTAACAATTTGTCTCTGTCAGTTTGATTGCTTTTGAGGATAGCCGCATCAATACATTTTGCAGTATAGCCCCGTTCAAGGAATCTAAGTTTGCTTTCCAGTTGAGCTTTTTTCAATTCACTTTCAGTGCAACAGATGCGTTTTACTTGTATCATTTCCCCATAGGGGATGATCTGGACAAGGTGTTTTGGATGTAAACTGCGTGCAAAACTGAATTTACAACAGTAGGATTTCCATGTATTTTAGTTTCAATCTTGCCTCCCTCTATGTATACCTCAACATTTAGAAAGAGGACCCTGTCTGCACTGATGTCTGAAGTGAATTGTAAGTTTATGTCATTATGGTTTAAATCATTGATGAACGCTGTTTCCTTAATTTCTGAGCCGTGCCAAATTAAAAACAGATCATCTATGAACCGCCACCAACATTTTACATGTTGGTTGAGGGTGTTGGCATATTTTCTGTGTAGGACCAGTTCCTCCCACCAGCCCATGTGGAGACAGGCATAGCTGGGGAAGAAACTGGCCCCCATAGCGACACCCCGCAACTGTTAGTACAGTACATGCTAAAATAAGAAAATATTATTATGCATGCAAAAATCAATCATGTCAATGATAATTTTACTATGGTGTTTGTGTGTAGTTGATCTCTGTCCCAGATAGTATTCAATTGCCCTCATGCCATCCTTGTGTCCGGGAGGTGCCTACCCCCGGGACACCATAAGCGCACCCTTCCAATCACGCGTTGAATGCTAATTGGCTGTCAAGTGGTTGTCAACATTCAAAACCAGGAACTGTTGGCAGCATTTTGTGCCTCGGTAGAAGCGATGCTGAAGAAGTCAGTGGAACAAGTGTGCAAAACGTATAAAGGGGGCAGGGTAGAAATATCCTGATCTTCTAGACCTGTTTAGGGGACCCCCAGTGCTTATTTTATTTTTTAAAACAGCAGGTGCGTGGATCCTGCCATAAAAAAAGAAATAAGTAGAACAAGGCTTCTTTTATAATTAGCCCCTGGGGGGCCAGATCCCGGGGGCAAATTAAAAAAATGTATGGAGGGCCCAGAGTGGCCCCCTAGCCCTGGGGACCGCCACCCCTGGGGCTATAAAATAAATGGTGGTGGGGGCTCTAAGGCCCCCCTGCAAAATGAGTGGTGGGGGCCTCAATGACCCCCCAGCCCTGGGGACCACCACCCCCTGGGGCTTTCTATGTTGTTCGAGAGGGGCTGCATGTCCCCCCCTCATGGAGCCCTCGAGGGTCCTGGGGACCGCCACCCCCAGGGCCGGTTCCTGCAGTGTCCCGGGGTGCCTACCCCGGGACACTGCTGTTTGCCATGAGAGGGTGGGAGTCTCGCGGCTCCTGCCCTCCCATAGCAAACTTGGTTTGGATTTTGAAAGCGAGAGCAGGGAAATCTGTTCTCTCTTTCAAAATCCAAACCAGATTGCTTTTCCACATGGGGAGCTGGATGTTAGCAGCTCCCCATGTGGAAAAGCAATGCCGGCTCCCGAAGGACAAGGGGAGCCAGCGGGACCATGGGGGTATTGGGACTCCCCCCACATTCCACAATGTTTTTTATAAGCCCCGGGGGATGGGGTACCCAGGGATATTAGAAATTACTGATAGGGGCTGGTATGCACGCGTTGGATGCACGACTCATAATCTGTATGGTGCGCAACTCCAGCGCATTTGGTGCACAACTTCTACGCATTTGGTGCACAAATCTGATGTATTGGGTACGCGACTCCAAGCAAAAAATCACAAAAAAATGTTTAGATACACATCACACTTTTGTGTTAAGCTCTTAAGTGGCTCTAAAAAGAGCTCTTGTGTTTACTGAGATATTTTGGTACCTACAAGTAAGTACCTATGCAGAGTCTAAAGTTCAAGAGGAAGACTCTGTTACCCTCATCTGCAAAATGTACATCATCTCTCCTATAGATGCCATGCATATTGAAACACAGATTGTTTTGGTAAATGGACCCCATTCTATAATCTCGGCGAAAAGCAGAAACAGATTTATTGACATGTTTCCTAGCTTTCTCAATCTGTGGACAAAATTGATTGGACCAGTTCCATTTCTGCCATATGTTAGAATAGATAAAGGCAGTTTGGGGGAAAAGTGACATAAATTCTGTAAAGGTGTCCTTTATAAGCATTTCCAGACCTACCCCAGTGAAAGTGCCTAGGTCATTGCCACCACAGTGCACAATTATGAGGTCAGGGTGTTGGAGATGCAAAAAGGATTTAACCAATCGCATCTATTGGAGCCACTTTAACCCTTTCTGTCCAATCCATTTAATGTCTACATTTGGTAAACCTAGGTCTTTGTCCATATTTCTGTTTTCTGCATACCTTTGGCTCCAGAAAATATAGCTGTGTCCCACAATCCACTCTCTAAGCATCTTGAAGAGGGGTCTTGATGGTCTCTGTAAATGAAATGGCAGTTTGAAAAGTATGATTTTTCTAAAATGGTGGATAAGATGCAGTTTTGAAAAAGAAAAGATATGATTGGTTGTTTGACAACATTCTACACTGAAAACTAGGGAACATGTTTCTGTTTTTTAAAAGCATGATTCTTATTTGTTAACAAAAACTGATTGAAAGGAACATTACATAGGGTAATCTGATATGTTGAAAAGTCAAGCACACTTGCTGTTTTGTGTGTGGTGAACTTGTGACCTGTGTGCTCAGTTAGGTGTTCCATGAACTCTTTCTATGGTAACAGGCAGAAAGCAGATTGGGGGTAGGGTTGACATTTATGTCACTTGGAAAGGACTGAAACGAGTAACCAATAGAAATATGTGTTTGCTTTTGAATTAATGTGGGAAGCAGTGTGATTTGGTGTTTACATGTATATGTGTTGAAAATGAGAGGAAAACGTTGCCATTCTTTGGTTTTTCTGACAGCTGCACAGTACAGATTTTCTGTATGAGAACATCTGGTGTGTGACTGACATACTTTTTAATCTACAAAACAGTTTGAAAGGTGAGTTATTAATTTGTGAGTGGTTGTATGTAGTGTGTTTGTTTCTAATAAGATTAAGGTGTTTCTCCTGCTAAAGTGCAGGGAGTACTTTTTTGTCTAGAATCTTATTGTGAGCGTGTCTGCATTTAAAAACAATTCTGAGATAAGCATTTGTGTATTTCATGTGTTTGCAGACCGATCACTGTTTAAAAATACGTGCTGTTTTAATATTATGGTACAATTAGAAAGCAGTTATTCTTCATGTATTTGAAAATAAGTGAAGTTTCTACACTAAAATGCAGTACTCCTTCCAGACTGTGAAATGTGTTTTGGTAAAATACAAGGGATGGTGTTGTTTGTCTAGAATCACGCAGTGAGTCTGTGTGCATTTAGGAATCATTCTGAGAGAAGCATTTTGGTAATAATGTGTAGTAGAAAATATTGTGGAATGTGTGCAATCACCTTACGTCTTGTAGAATAGTAAATGTATTTTGGTAATAAATAAGAGATAGTTTAGCTTGTCTAGAATCACACAGTGAGTCTGTGTGCATTTAGGAATCATTCTGAGAGAAGCATTCTATACTAGTATGTAGTAGAAAAGTTGTTAAATGTGTGCAGTCACCTTATGTCTTGTAGATTAGTAAATGTGTTTTGGTAAAATGTAAGGGATAGTGTTGCTTGTCTAGAATCACACTGTGAGTCTGTGTGCATTTAGGAATCAGTCTGCGAGAAGGATTTCGTTACTTCATGTGTTTGCAGACATATTATTGATTAAAAACCTATTGTGTTCTCACATTTCCGTAGAATTAGAAAAAAATCATTGGTTATGTATTTACAAAATGAGTTAGACTTTAACAGTAAAATGCAGTAATGAAATCTGTGGAATGGTTGCTTGATGTGTTTGCTGACACATAAGTAAAGTGCAAGGGATACTGTTATTTGTCTAGAAACACCTTGTGTGCATTTGGGAATATTGAGAGAGAATCATTTGGTTGCTTGATGTGTTTGTAAACACATAAGTACATGTACTCATGCAGTGAGCCAGGCTTTAGGGCATGCAGTGCTTCAAACTTCTATGCACTATGCATGTAGTAGTCTAACCACCTTCACACTTGTGTTTCAGGCCTACAATTCCCCAGTTAGTATCCATACACTCCAGCAAACACCCTGTGACTGCTCTTGCAATCCCATAGTGACTGTTGCAGTAGCATGTAGTAATCCTTTCAGTGAAGTGCAAGGGATACTGTTATTTGTCTAGAATCACACTGTGAGCCAGTGTGCATTTGGGAAAATAGAGCGAGAGAATCATTTTGTTGCTTGATGTGTTTGCAGACAAATAAGTACATGTACTCATGCAGTAGCCAGGCTTTAGGGCAGGGAGTGCTTCAAACTCCTATGTATTATGTATGTACTGGTCTAACCACCTTCACACTTGTGTTTCAGGCCTACAATTCCCCAGTTAGTATCCATACACTCCAGCAAACACCCTGTGAGTGCTCTTGCAATCCCATAGTGAGTTTTCCAGTACAATGTAGTAATCCTTTCAGTAAAGTGCAAGGGATACTGTTATTTGTCTAGAATCACACTGTGAGTCAGTGTGTATTTGGGAAAATTAGAGAGAATCATTTGGTTGTTTGATGTGTTTGCAGTCACATAAATACATGTACTCATGTAGTGAGCCAGGCTTTAGGGCATGCAGTGCTTGAAACCCCTATGCACAATGCATGTAGAAGTCTAACCACCTTCACACTTGTGTTTCAGGCCTAGAACTCCCTAGTTAGTATCCATGCACTCCAGTAGACACCCTTTGAGTGCTCTTGCAATCCAATAGTAACTCTTTCAGTACCATGTACTAATCCATTCACTAAATTAAAACTAAATAAATTATGTATTCACCCACAGACTCTCCTTATAGTACTGTAATCATTCAGTCAGTATACATGTACTCATGCACTGAGCCAGGATTTAGGGCATAGGCCATTTCAAACTCCTATGCATTATGCATGTAGTGGTCTAACCACCTTCACACTTGTCTTTCAGGCCTACAATTCCCCAGTTAGTATCCATACACTCCAGCAAATACCCTGTGAGTGCTCTTGCAATCCCACAGTGACTCTTTCGGTATCATGTAGTAATCCATTCACCCACTGACTCTCCTTATAGTACTGTATAGTAATAGAAAAGTATACTTTATAAAGTTATTAATATATATTAATTTCTAAATATTTTATACAGATACTGTTTATCATCATTAAAATTAAGTAATGATGCCGGATAAAGTAAGAAAAAGAAAAGGGCAGAGAAAGGACAGTTACTTGAAGAAAACTCAACCAAAAGTATTGGATGACCAACATAATGTGGCTAAAAAGACAAAATCTTCTGGTAAGAGCACAAAGCACTTTATAAAACACGTTTGTAGGGTCAGACAGAATGTACAGAATGCTGAAACCATTGAAAATGGTTCAAGTAGAGAAAATAGTCAAAAAAATAGCAAACGAAAAAAGCAAACGAACAGTAAAAGGATACGATCTATGGTAAAAGAAAACAAAATCAGTACAAAGAAATTCGCAAAAAAATATTTTCATTATAGAGTAGTTCTTAATTTACTGAAATGTACAAAGAAATATAATACAAGAGCACTATTTTATAAAAAGAAGAAGTGTATTGAATCTATTGTTGAAAAGGCTTTTGACGTAAAAAGGAAACTATTCATTTTAGTATTAAACAGAATTTCATCACTAGATAAACCAATCAATTTAATGTAGGCCAAAAGTAAGAGGAAAAGAATAATAAACAGAACTCATGTTTGTGATTTTTTTTAGGGTAATGGAAACGCAGTTCAAGTTCTGAGCCTTTCTTTAATGAAGAGAGTTCTTTTCAGACCAATGATTTGTTGCATGCAGTTGACGCCAGTGGTCGAGCTTATGAGGTTAGAAATGGTTGTCCAATTGACAAAGAAAAATAAATTCACAGAAATGCAGAAGAAGTGATAGCTGATGACGCTCTTGGCAGACGTACTAAAGCCCCTGTGTTTACTTGGGATTGCAGTAGTTTTTGTAGTGTACAACAAGAATCTATTGATAATTTACGCCATTTCTTACGAACTTATACTAATAAAAGTGTTAAACAAAAGATTAAGATGTTGCAAGGCCCAGACCCTTGTAGAGTAAGAAAAAATACTGGTTTGCAAGGTCACTCTCTGGCTTGTCTTTCTAGGAAAGTTCGTCAAAGTGTTTTTCATCATTTTAGGATGTTGGCAGTACATCATACTCGAATGCGGAAGTTAGTCCGAAGATTGTATTATGCAAAAAGTCCAGCACTAAAGTTAAATGAGTTGAACAGTGCTCTTTTACGTGGGTCAGTTTCAGATGTGAAGAAGATTTATGATGACACTGATTTGTGTTACTTTGGTCCTGAACAAGAGAGTGAAGAAACTCAGACATTAATAGAAGAAAATGTTGGAGAGAATGTTGAACATAGTTGTACAAAAAATTTTGAAGGTGAAATTACAAAGTTTAAGGTGATTTCAGGTGAAAGGCCAAATTTTTCTTGTATTTGTTGTCGGCGAACTCACTATAAAAATCAGACTAGGAGTGTTGATCTGTATTTAAAAAGTGAAAGTGGAAGGAATTTGCAACTTATTTGTTGGTAGAGAATTGTTTTGATTTGGGTTCTGATCAGCGTATTTGTAAATATTGTTATAACAAATTAGATGAGAATAAAATGCCCGCTAGAGCTGTGCATAATTATTTAGAGTTAGTTGCTATTCCTCCAGCATTGATAGATTTAAACCCCTATGAGTCTATTCTCATTCAATGTGTGCACCCGTTTCAGACTATTGTTCGTATGGAGCCTTAAACAGGTAAATTGCCTCCTTCACATTTACAAAGAGGATTAAAAGGAAGAGTTGCATATTTACCATTAGATTTAAAGACAAATATTTAAATTATTGGTGTAGAGAGTGTAGAAAGTGAACCACTAGTTATTCTTGTTAATGGTGTGTTGACTAAAAATAAGAAAATCTGGCAGGAGTTAGTGGATGTTTGGAAAGTACAGAAGGCAACTTTGTATTTATTAAAAAACAATACATACTATAAAAATGTTTATATGGGAGAAGAAGAAATACTTTTAACAGAAGATACTGAAACGTCAAGTGGATAAATTGAAAAAGTGGATATGTTAAGATGTGAAGAAATCTATGAACATTACAGTGTGCATCCACTTCATTCAAAAGAAGTGAGTTGTTACAAATTAAAAAAGCAAAAGGAAGTCCCATGAGTGTATGGGAAGATAGCTTGGAAGCTCGTTGTTTTCCGCAGTTGTTCCCAACTGGAAAAGGAGGACAATATGATGAACATCCTGTGCAGATTCCTCCATCTGAATATCGAACAACAAGATTATATGCAGAAGATCCAAGATTTCGACAATGTGTACCTTATATATTTCATCTTTTGTTTGAAAGTGACTTGTCTGGATCTTCATATGCAGTCAATAACATTCTTAAAAACTGGAATATATCTGTAAAATGTATCTGCATACGATTTTATGGATAAAGTGCACCAGAGAGATGATCATTTAGAATCTCAGCTCATCAATCTGATGGCATGTCAGCGTGGGACTAATGAATATTGGTACTGTTGTCATGGAGAACTGAAATGTTTGCTACGGAAATTAGGAACTCCTACATGGTCCTTACCCTAAGCTGTGCTGAGTACGCTTGGGATGATTTACTTGAATTTCTTCGAGAGACTAATTCCAATATAAAAAAATATTGAATACAGGACATTTGGGGAATTGTGCACTTTGGATCCTGTTAATGTATACAGGTATTTCAATCATAGATTTGAAGCTATGATGTCTTTTATCTGCAATAAAAAAAATCCTTCTCTTGGAGAAGTTGTGGATTTCTTTTGGAGAAAGGAGTATCAAGCAAGAGGTGCTCCTCATATACATATGCTGTTATGGATCAAGGATGCCCCCAAATTTGGAACAGTTGCGGACAATACTGTTTTGTCTTTTATTGAACAATATGCCACATGTGCTGTACTCAAAAGCCCAGAAGAAAACAACTAAAGAGAACAAGTCTTATGATTCCAAAGCCACTGATATACAAATCCAAGGATAATTTCTACACCAAATGTCGTTTTGCAGTTCCACGTCCTGTAATATCCAAAGGAAGAGTGAACCGTCATCTTTTCGACATACCATTCCAAGAAAGTCTCCAAAAAATACCTACAACTTAAGGAGAAATGAAGAGTCAAAATACATAAATGACTACAACCCAGTTATTCTGTCCATGTGGAATGGTAATATGGATATTCAGTACATTGCGGACAATTCCATTGCTGTTGCTCGATATGTAACTTCATATATTACAAAATCAGAAAAGACGGAATTGAAGGAAATGTGAGAAGAGATTTCTCACGAATTGACTCTAAGTAAGAAATTATACAGTTTCAGTTTGAAGATGTTATTGCATTGAGAAATCGGAGCATATGAATGCTCAGATCATTTATCATCTGCAAGTCTATACTCCAAATCTTGAAGAATCATTTGGGTGAGTCTAGGTCTTGCAGCAATGCGAAATCGGGTACTGAAATCTGTTTTATTTAGCAGAAAAAGATCCAGAAAGTACAGATATTTTGAAAATGAATATGTTGGACACATATTACCCAAACAGAAGTCATCATCTTGAGAACATGTGTCTCTATGAAGTGCTGCAAACTACACTTTTAAACGGAATATTACAGAGAACATCAATAATGGAAAATAGGGAGTCATTGGTTCCGAAGAATGTTTGGTGAAACTAACAAAAGGAAATTTGATTAATCAGAGGAAGCTGAGTTGCGACACTGCTGGTAAAAGGGAATTAAACAATTTAGCCCTTCTTCAACTGTTCAAACCATGGCGTTCAGAACTGGAATTACTTGGAGATTTCCAGAGCTTAGAAGATTCCTTTAATGCTTGTAAAGATAGTGTACAATGCAGTGTTTTTGCAAATTATGTGAAAATGTTGAACGATGAAATTGATCAAGAAGCTACAATTGCAGCTGAGATTGCTAGAGACAGTACTCAAACAGTCAAAGTTCTGCTGCTCTGAGTCAAGATCCCTTAGGACAACCAATTGTTGAAAATGAAGCAGTAATCGCCATGAATGAGGTGGAAACAGCAATGCATCAAGCTCAAGAAGATGTAACGAACTTAGCAAACTTGGAAGAACAACTACATGTTGAACAGAAACAAATATATCAGCAAGTGAGACAACTGATTGACCATGGATTACTTTATGAAAAGAAAGAGTGCTCATGCACATCATTTCAACCTATCCAAATGTATGTGAGTGGACAAGCTAGAACTGGAATACATTTTTTAATTAAAGTAATTACAAGTTAACTACAGAAAACAACTGAGTCGCATTTGTCTTGTGTTGTCACTGCTCCAACTGGGTTGGCAGCACACAACATTAAAGGAATTACTTTACATCATTTACTAATGCTACCTGTGGAGCATGAAAACAAATTGGAATACCACAAGCTATCTGGAGAAGCTTGTTGTGAAGTTTCAAGAGTTCTGAAGAAAATGAAACTTCTCATTATTGATGAGGTAAGCATGGTCCCAAACTTAATGCTTGCTTTTGTGCATTTAAGAATGTAGCAAATTCGTAAAACAGAGTACGAGGTGTTATTTGGAGGAAAACACATCATAATTTTGGGTGATCTACTGCAATTTACTCCTATAAAAGGACATCCAGTATTTAAAACACTTGCGCATGAAGACACCAGAAAGTCTCTGGGTAGTGTTGAAAACATGAACATTTGGTCATATTTGAATACAAAGAATTCATTACAAATATGCGACAGGCAAATGATGTTGATTATGGAACTATTCTCCAAGTTATAAGAATTGGACTACTGACAGAACATGGCAAACAAGATTTGCAAGTCGATTACTTTCCAATTTGTTTCCAAATGAAAATGTAGTTCCTGAGAAAATATACATGAAAATTGCAGAAAATAAATCTGTAATCTGCTTAATGCCAACACTGTGCAAGTGTTATATATTCAACGAACAACTTTTGAAACTAGAAAATGAAGAACTAATAAAAATGGAAGCCATTGATAAAATAGAGCATGAAGGAATCACTATTATTTTGACTGAAAAATTGAAGTCAAAATTGGATTCTTTAGAAAAATTGATATCTAAAACTGCTGATTTAGAAAAGAATCTATATGCATGTAGAAACTGTTGAGTCATTTTAAGGCCTAATTTGGAAGTAGATAAAGGTTTAGTTAATGGAGCAATGGGCAAAGTTGTGGAATTTGTTAATTATCAGAATAAAGATGGAATTGAATTCTTAAATTTTTTTATTTGATCGGATTGAAGAAGTTGAACAAATTGGTAGTTTTTCAGTTCGTTTTTTGCTTGTTAAAGATTTATATGTCCGTAGAAAACAGTTTCCTCTTTCTCTGGCATATGCAGTAACTATTCATAAATCTGAAGGTTTAAGTATTGACAGTGCTTTGGTGAACATTGGAAATACTGTGTTTAAAGAGGGTATGGCATATGTTGCTTTATTGCGATTCAGAACATTATCTAGTTTGTTTTTGATTGATTTTGATGACACAAAGGTTGCTGCAGATGCAAACTGTGTAAAAGAGTATAATAGGTTAAGAAGAACATATGCTCCCAATTTAAGTCAATATCCTGTATTTGAAAAGCGTGCAGTAGGTCGAAAAAGAAGGTAAAAGATAATGTTGTAAATGCAAGCAAAAAGAAATAGACACTGTTGAAGATATTGTTGGTTATTAGTTTGAAAACAGTTCAAGTGTCAACTGCTATGCTAATGTAGTGGTCAATGTTGTTTTTTCTTGAAGGTTTGCAACAGCAAATGTTTTTTCTTGAAGGTTTGCAACAGCAAATTATGGAGAATCAAGAAAAAAGATTTTGTTCCTTGTTGCATTCTGTTTATGAAAAATTGAGAACTGATACAAGTAAAATACAAAGTGTTTCTGATGTTCGAAATGTTTTGGATGCATGTTCTGGTTCTACACAATTTACGCAAAATATCCAACATGATGCTCAGGAATTTCTAATGTATATGCTTTCCCTATTGGAAAATGAAGGTGTAGAAATAGAACATATTTTTGGCCTTTGTTATAAATGGGAACATCATTGTGAAAAGTGTATGTATACATGTAGCCCTAATGTAGACACTGAAAGATTTCTATATTTGATATTACCGGACTGTAAATCAATGTCTTTCAATAAATGAGTTAAAGCTGCAAATTAAAACATGGAGTGTAGACAACGCTAATCAGAAATGTTATCAACCTTATTTTTATTAAGATATGGACAATATATATAATTTTAATGATGCAATGTTGTACAGCAGATGGAAGAAAATTGGACACTTTAATGAAACATTTTGTAGCTACTCAACTATCAATATCAGGAAGGACTTTTGAAGCAGTAGCAATCATTTTCCATGATGGTCCTTTCACAACATCTGGACATTACACTGCCTATCTAAAAAGTGACAAAAGCTGGACACTTTGTAACGATGCTCAGTAGGATTTCAAACAACGTTTGCCTTTCGAATTAGCAAATTCCGACCAAATATTTTGCATAATGTCTCGGTGTATACTTTGAAGAGAAAAGAGTTACAGTGTTTATAAATTAAAGATATAAAATTTTCTCAGCAGTAAGGATTTTATATATGTGTGATTTGTATTATACAGTATATTTTTAAGGATGGATTCTTGGGTTTTTTAAACAATCTTGTTGATTGGTTTTTTTTGCCCGCTGTTATGTGATGCTTATGATTGAAATCAGTGTTTCTAGTGAAATTCAATACATTCTAAGAACAGCAAAAAAGGCAAAGAAATTACTTTGTAAAATGTTAAAATTATGCTGTGTTGGTAAACATTTATTATTACATGTTATAACTATTTTTTTTCTCTTTCACAGATCCTAATTCTAAAATAAGCAATTTACCGCAATTTACATTATAAAAAACAGCTGAATGAAATGTGTAGCATTTGTTACATGTGTTACTGTTGAGGTAAGTTTAAGTAAGTCTTAAAATGCACAATGGCGTGGGTTTGCACAGAGTTGAAAAAAGGGAAGATGGATGGAGTAGATTTGTGCCAGAGAATTCTATTGCAGATAGGTATCAAATAGGACACAGCTCCAGAGCACCTCTCTGCAAGACACATGGTATAGCATACAATAGAGAGATATGGTAGGGCCTGGTAATTTCAGAATTAAAAGAAATTAAACTCTTTAACTTAAAGCACATCACTGAGTGTTTTTGCACATGTCATATTAGGCCCCATCCCTTCCTTTCAGTAATATATAAACATGTCCTATCAGTTTCCTAAAACGTAAGTACTTATAAATGTATCTTGTTCTCTGTTAGCAGTACAGAAATTTACTCCTATCATAAGAATTGGCCTTGCCACTAACTCTCTTTCATATTTAGAAGGAGAGGAAAAGGCACTGTGAATACCTTTTGTTTTCCATGTAAATACAATCTCATCATACACACCACTTTGCGTTGAAAAGGCGTTCTATAGGTGTTGCTGTGCGTGTTTGCACAGAACACTCCTAGAACAAGACACATCTCCAGTTTTATCAAAAATCATAAATCTGGACATTTCTGTGAATGCTGCACCATCCTCCAATTGGTGTAGCAAGGCACAACAAGGAGAATTGTTTTCAATTCTACTCATTTTTTGTTTTTCAATATATGCTTTAATGCACAGCTTATATTGAAGGAGAAAAATGCCTTTACTGATTGTTTTTGTGTAGGAAGGTGCACAGACATCCTTGGTGCAAGGTTGCCTGTGTCACCACATGGCTGCAGTTTAAGCAGTTGTGCAGAGGGAAGCACAGACTTGCAACATATTTATGTACATATGTTACATCCCTGTGCGTCGGAAGTACCACAGCAGGCTTAGCTAAACAGTTTACAGTGTCATGCTGCAGCACTTCCTTATAGTACTGCACTTATGCATTCACCACACACCACAAATGCTTTCTTTCAGTCAATTATCCACTAGACATATATTCATGCAAACTTTCACAGACTAGCATACAAGTTTAGCTCTTTCTTTAACCAGAGTAGTTAGTTCTGAAAATAACTTTTTTTTTCTTTTTGTTGTTTTATATATTTTTTTAGTTTTTTTGGAATGATTTTGTAATTTTTTTAAAAGAGGGAAAAAACGTGAACAGGAGAAACAGAACTAAAAACAAGGGGGAGGGAAAAAAAAGGAAACTAACAACGGTGGTTGTCGATGGCACGACAAACCAGGTCCACCGACTGCTCCCCATATATAATAAGACGGTTGCATTGAACACAATGCATCCTGACTCTCCCAAATGGGGGACGTATATCTGGAGGAGATGATGATGATGTTGATGGTGTTGCCCCAGATGTACTTTGAACAGCCGGTGGTTGAGGAGCATTTTCCTCGAGTCTTTTGCAGATGTTTTTACATACTCGCTGTACCACAGGATAACTTTTTTGTAGGGTCTCCCCTGGACAGGACCTCTTTTCAGATTTTACAAGTTACTTTTGTGGCATTAACTTTTCTCTGCCCTGGGGGAAAAGTAAAAAGCTTCCACACAATTGAAGAATACCTCTCTGGAGGGGGAGGTTCAGGCACAAATTCTTCTTTTCCAGTGTGTTCTGAATCAGAAGATGCTTCATTAGATATCATTTCTCCAACTTTGCTGAGAAACTGGTGTGGAAAATTGAAAAAGAGCAGATCTTGCCAGAAGATGTCTTCTCCTCAGGAAGTTCTAACAAGACTGATTGAAAAGAGTGGGTTCCTTCAATACTTACAATAAGAAGTGTAATGAACCAATCAGCCCCCTTTTAAAAATATTTAAAGAAAGAAAAAGATGGCATCTCACGGGAGACCCCGCCCCCTCCCTCCACCAATATGCAAATGCCCCTCCTGGCCCGTTCTGAATTGGGGGATTAAGTCCCCTTCAATCCGAAGGGTCCTCAGGGGCCAACTAGACCGCCAGCTACCACCACTAATCCCCACACAGTGGGATTGCTGAATGGTGGTCTGAGGCCATGCCCCTTTTTATACTACTCTGCAAAAATGCCTCTTGGCTCACTGCTGGTGGAGTGATGAGGTCATTTTGTGTCCTGAGGAGCTCAGGACTGGAGTGGACTTCATCCCCCGAGCAGCAATTCACCAGGCGGCATTTGCAGAGTGGTGTAATAAGGGGGAGTGGCCTCAGACCACTCTCAGCAATCCAGCTGTGTAGGTTTTACTGAAGGTAACAGGAGGGCTAGTTGGCACCCAGGGATGCTCAAGAGGAATGGGGACTCTGTTAGTTATTGCTGCACTGCTGTTGCTTCATTCTGCACCTCACTTGCCTCTTTCTGCCCATCTCCTGCTTCTTTCTACACCTCTGTTGCTTCTTTCAGCAATTATCCTGCCTCTTTCAGCACTTCTCTTCCTTCTTTCTGTA
This sequence comes from Lissotriton helveticus, assembly GCF_964261635.1. NCBI lineage: Eukaryota > Metazoa > Chordata > Amphibia > Caudata > Salamandridae > Lissotriton > Lissotriton helveticus. Next base: position 1,225,031,011 of record NC_136057.1, read on the forward strand.
CCCCTCCTGCCCCTTTTGGTACCTCTCTTGCCTCTTTGTGTACATCTCATACCTCTTTCTGCACTCCTCTTGCCTCTTTTTGCACCTCTATTGGTGTATCTCTGTTGGTTCATCCTGCACTGCGCTTTCTTCTTTCTTCACCCCTTTTGCCTCCTTCTACACCCCTCTTACCTCTTTCTGTACCTCTCTTGCCTCTTTCTGCACCCCTGTTATCTCTTTCTGTACCTTTTGTGCCTGTTTCTGTACCTCTCTTGCTTCTCACGGTACCTCTATTGGCACTTTTCTTCTTCTTTTTGCACCCTTCATACCTCTTTCAGCACCTCTGTTCTTGCTCTTGCTGAACCTTTCCTGCCTCTCTCTGTACCTCTCTTGCATCTTTGTGCACCACTCCTACCTATTTTTATACTCCTCTTGCCTCTTTTTGCACCTCTGTTAGTTCATTCTGCACCCCTCTTGCCTTTTTCTGCACCCCGCTTTTTTCTATATGCATCTCTCTTGCCTCTTTTTTCTGCACCCGTGTTCCCTCTTTATGCACCTTTCCTGCCTGTTTCTGCACCTCTCTTGCCTCTTCCTTTACCTCTGTTGGATCTTTCTGTGCTTATCTTACTCTTTCTGCACCGGTTGTGCCTCTATGTGTACCTCTGTTGCTTTCTGCCCTTCTCTTCCTTCTTTCTGCATCCCTCCTGCCTCATTGTGTACCTCTCTTACCTCTTTGTTCACCTCTCCTAGCTTTTTTCTCTAACCCTCTTTCATCTTTTTGCACCTATGTTATTTTTGTCTGCACTGCTCTTGTTTCTTCAGGCAACTCACTTGCCTCTTTCTACTCTTCTCTTGCTTCTGTCTACCCCTCTCCTGCCTCTTTTTGTACCTCTCTTTGCCTCTTTGCGCACCTCTCCTACCTCTTTCTGAACTCCTCTTGCCTCTTTTTGCACCTCTATTGGTGTATCCTGCACTGCTCCTGCTTCCCTCTGCCCGCTCTCTATTTTTTTTGCACCTCTCTTGCCTCTTTCGGCATACCTGTTCCCACTTTCTGTACCTTTCCTGCCTGTTTCTGCACCTCTCTTACTTCTTTCTGTACATCTGTTTGTTCATACTCCATTTTAGTTGCTCTATCTGGACCCTTTGTGTCTCTTTCTGTGGCTTCTTTCAACAATTTTCTTGCCTCTTTCTGCACTTCTCTTACATCTTTCTGCACCCCTCTTGCTTCTTTCTGTACCACTGTTGCCTCTTTGTGAACCTCTCTTGTCTCTTTCTGCACATCAATTGCCTCTTTTTTCACCTCTTGTTAGTTTTAGCACCTCTGTTGCTTCTTTCTACACTTATCTTGCCTTTTTCTGCATTTCTGACTTAGAGGTAGTTTTAATCCCCCTACCCTATTATGTACTAGGGCCTTACAAGGGAGGTCATGCCAATCATAGGTGTAGACCAACCCATACTGTACCCTAGTGTATGTACGTGTTTTTGCTGTATTCTAAGTGTCTTTCAGCATAGCACTGGCTCCGGTCCTGGTTAGTCAGAGTCAATTACCAAAAGTACCAGTCAGCAAAAAGTTGAGGACACAGGATGAGTTTGCAACAAAGCCTCTTTCTGCACCTCTGTTGGTTCTGTCTGCATATCTCTTGCTTCTTTCTATACCTTTCTTTGTCTTTCTGGACTTCTGTTGCCACTTTCTAGATTTCTCTTGCTTTTTTCTGCAATTTTCTTCTTCTTTTTGCACATGTCCGACCTCTATAGGCATAGTTAGAAATTACCATTTTAAACCTTTGAAATTCAGTGAAAAAAGCATACATTTGAAGGACATTATAGTTAGAAATTAGCATTTAAAACCTTTGAAATTCACTGAAAAAAACATAGGTTTCAGGGACGTTATAGTTAGTAACTAGCATTTAAAAAACCTTTGAAATTCACTGAAAAAACATAGGTTTTAGGGACATTATAGTTAGAAATTAGCATTTAAAAAACCTTAGAAATTCACAAAAAAACACAGGTTTTATGGACTTTATAGTTAGTTGGACCTTTCACTTGTACAAAAATCAGAAAAATATGGCTCTTTTAGCTATTTGAGCTAACTATAACTCGCGCCCCACAATGCACTGCTGATGACGTCACATATTGCATCATTCATGACATGGTCAGTGACATCGCTGATGACATCTCAAATGATATTACTGATAACATCACTGATTACATCATCCAGTGACTGTGTGTTTCTGTAAAGTTTAAATATTTTTTATATATATATTTTCACTGAAAAAACCATTGATTTCTTCAGTGATGTCATTTGAGATGTCATCAGTGATGTCATCAGTGATGTCACTGACCATGTCATGAATGATGAAATATGTGACATCAGCAGCAGTGGATTGCGGGTGCACGAGTTATAGTTAGTAGAACTAACTATAACAGAGGAATTTCAATGATTTGGTACGAGTGAAATGTCCAGCTAACTATAACACCCCTGAAACCTATGTTTTTTTGACTGAATATCTAAGGTTTTTTAAATGCTAATTCCTAACTATAACATGTCTGAAACCTATGGTTTTTTAAGTGAATTTCAAAGTTTTTTTTTAAATGACAATTTTTAAATGTAGTAATAGTTATATTAATTTTTTTATACTGATTTTTTCAATTTATTTTTCACTATTTATTTATACATATTTTATTTTTTAAATTACAATACATACTTTTAATATGAATGGAAAAAAGTGTTTTTTAAATTATTGAAACTGAAATATTGTTTTTTTTTGTTTTATATATTTTTTTAATATATTTATAATATTTTCTTTATTGTTTTTTTTCTTTAAATTTTTTTGAGGAGTCACGCACCCAAAGCGTACCTTTGTCGGTCACTGCGCGGAAGCTAGCCACCATTTTTGAAATGTTTGAATGATCCGCGTAGGGTGTGCGACAGGTGCATATGTTTGTGTGTGATTGCTATATGACGGGTACCCGACTCCTGCTCCTGCGCATTCACCACACATGTGCATTACTGTACATGACATTTCCACTGTGACGAGTTCCGCGTGACGTCATATACGCGCTGGACGCGGTGGGTGCGCAAATCCCGCGAAATGTGTTATTGTCTAAAGTGATACATATATGTCTTTAATATACATATTAGGGAGGACATTAACTAAGCTATTCACAAAAAATATATATTTTACTTGTAATAAACTTATATGACTTTTAAATGCAATTTCGCGAAGTCGCGTTGTGTGCGTGCTGCCTGTGCGCACGATGTGTGGACCCCATGTGACCTGAAAAAAAAAAGATTTGATTGGTTCATAACATTTCCTATTATAACTATTGTAGGACCCCATCCATTTCAATCATTCTTCGTTGACCTTCTTTGGAGTTACATCTCTCACCTGAGAAGAACTTTTTTTGGCTGATTTACTATTTTGTAAAATCTGCACACAATGGCTTCAGGACAGAATTCAGCACAGGACTCAGATCATTCTTCGGAGGAAGAATTTGTTCCTGAACCTGCACGCCCTCAAAGACCTACATCAGTGGTGTGGAATTTTTTTTCCATGCCAGAAGGCCTAAAAAAGGTGAATGCAGCAAAAGTCACCTGCAAAATTTGTGACAGAGTTCTTTCGAGAGGGAATCCCAACAAGAAATATTCCTGCGATACAGCTAGTATGTACAAGCACCTCAAGATGCATTTTAAGAATCCAAAAGAGTCAGAGACATTTAGATAAAAGAGAAACCTTTTTACTAAAAGTTCCACATAGATTATGCATAGTATTTGGATCAGATGAATTTGTAAACAGATAATCATGACTGTTTTCTCTAATTGGGGTATTATTACTTCTTTTTCATTCTTTGCTTTGTATTTCATTATTTTGTCAAAAGATACTGCTATGTATAAATTGTGATTTTTTATGCATGCCTTCAGAGTATTTCCGAGATTTTAAATGACATAGAAGATAAGAAAATGTTTTTTAATAAAGCAGTGTAAGGATTACATTTCAGTCTGGGATTGTAACTTTGGTTTGGATCTGCATGTTTAGTGCAGTGATGTTGAACAGCTTCTATGGTGAATGGGTGCTATAGATAGCGCATAGAGTGACTGTGTGAATAGTAAAAGTGTATGAGTTTTTCCTCCAGGGATTTTCTACTTTGCTTAGTTGTCTTAAGAAACCTGTTCCCTGGAACCAGTTGGGTCATCTCTCTTTTTGTTTACCATTTTACACCTCTCTCCAATGCAACTCTCTGGCACTTTCTGCACATATCTGGTGGGTTAGTTGGCCCCCAGGTTACACTCAGGATTCAAGGAGTTTTTATCCCGTAACTTAAAACGCCCACAGAGCATGTTTCTACACAGATCTACTCGTCCATCACCCCTTTCTTCAACAGTGTGCAAACAGCCCATTGTGCATTTTAATACTTAGTTAATCTTACGTTCACAGTAATAGATATAAAAAAATGAAACATTTTTTTCAGTTGTTTTTTTTTATTAAAATTTCTGAAAATGTCATATTTTAGAATTAGGATCTGTGAAAGAGAAGAAAAAATATAGTTATATTAAATAATATTATATTTTTTAAAACACAACATAATTTTAACATTATATAAATTATTTTCTTTGCCTTTTATACTGATCTCAAAATATATTGAATTTCACTACAAACAGTGATTTCAATGTTACTCATCACATAACAGCGGGCAAAATTAACAATCAATAAGATTGTTTAAAAAAAAAACGGTGTCTAAAATATTTTTAATATACTCAACTATTTCTGAACATTCCATAAAAACTACATCCTCAATTACATACCATTTAATACAAATCACACATATATAAAATACTTCCTTCTAAGAGAATTTTCTTACTTGTATATGAAAGAACTCAAATAATAATTCAATAAAGAGTTTTTTTTTCATTTCTATACACTATAAATGATGTTCTTGAAAAATATATGCTGTGAGAATGTGCAAGAAAAAGTCCATAATACAAATTTATACCTTGCCTCTAGGCCAAATGGTATTCCTGAAATCTTTTAAACTGAAATTGTCCAATAGTAATCGTATTAATTTCAACATATTCCTAATAGGCTGAATTATGTTCCTAAAACTTTGGCTGTAAAATATTAGGTAGGAATTTGAGAATTCGCTAGGTAAATGTTGTTTGAAAACCAATTGAGCGCCATTACAATATGTCCATCCTTTATCGCATTTTAAATAGGCAGTGAAATGTCCAGATGTTGTAGAAGGACCATCATGGAAAATTATTACTATTGCTACAAAAGTTCTTCCTAATATTGATAGTTGACTTGCTGCAAAATGTTTTATTAAAGGTTCCAATTTTCTTCCATCAGCTGTACAACTTTGTATCATTAAAATGATATATTGTCCATATCTTCGTATAAATAATGTTGATAACATTTCTGATTTGCATTGGCTACACTCAATGTTTTGATTTGCTGCTTTAACTAGTTTGTTGAAAGACACTGATTTACAGTCTGGTAATGTCTAATATATAAATCTTTCAGTGTCTATGTTAGTGCCACATGTAACCATACAATTTTCACATTGATGTTCCCATTTATAACGAAGGCCAAAAAGATTTTCAATTTCTATTCCTTCATTTTCAAATATTGCAAGCATATACATTAGAAATTCCTGAGCATCCTGTTGGATATTCTGCGTAAATTGTGTAGAACCAGAACATATATCCAAAAGATTACGAATATCAGAAATACTTTGAATTTTACTTTTATCAGTCCTCATTTTTTCATAAATACAATGCAACAAGGATCAAAATCTTTTTTCCCGATTCTCCATTGTTTGCTGTTGCAAACTTTCTAGAAAAACAAAACACATTGACCACTACATTAGCATAGCAGCTGATACCTGAACTATTTTCAAACTGATAACCAACAATC